>NW_028227267.1:49586351-50186351 GCF_978045245.1 Mus caroli
TGTTATTCCAGATGAATTTGCAGATTGCACTTTCTAATTCGTTGAAGAATTGAGTTGGAATTTTGATGGGGATTGCATTGAATCTGTAGATTGCTTTTGGCAAGATAGCCATTTTTAAAATGTTGATCCTGCCAATCCATGAGCATGGAAGATCTTTCCATCTTCTGAGATCTTCTATAATTTCTTTCTTCAGAGACTTGAAGTTTTTATTATACAGATCTTTCACTTCCTTAGTTAGAGTCACGCCAAGATATTTAATATTATTTGTGACTATAGAGAAGGCTGTTGTTTCCCTAATTTCTTTCTCAGCCTGTTTATTCTTTGTGTAGAGAAAGGCCATTGATTTGTTTGAGTTAATTTTATATCCAGCTACTTCACCGAAGCTGTTTATCAGGCTTAGGAGTTCTCTGGTGGAATTTTTAGGGTCACTTATATATACTATCATATCATCTGCAAAGAGTGATATTTTGACTTCATCTTTTCCAGTTTGTATCCCTTTGATCTCCTTTTGTTGTCGAATTGCTCTGGCTAGGACTTCAAGTACAATGTTGAATAGGTATGGAGAAAGTGGACAGCCTTGTCTAGTCCCTGATTTTAGAGGGATTGCTTCAAGCTTCTGACCATTTACTTTGAGGTTGGCTACTGGTTTGCTGTAGATTGCTTTTATCATGTTTAGGTATGGGCCTTGAATTCCTGATCTTTCCAAGACTTTTATCATGAATGGGTGTTGGATCTTGTCAAATGCTTTTTCCGCATCTAACGAGATGACCATGTGGTCTTTGTCTTTGAGTTTGTTTATATACTGGATTACGTTGATGGATTTCCGTATATTGAACCATCCCTGCATCCCTGGGATGAAACCTACTTGGTCAGGATGGATGATTGTTTTGATGTGTTCTTGGATTTGGTTAGCAAGAACTTTATTGAGGATTTTTGCATCAATATTCATAAGGGATATTGGTCTGAAGTTTTCTATCTTTGTTGGTCTTTTTGTGGTTTAGGTATCAGAGTAATTGTGGCTTCATAGAATGAGTTGGGTAGAGTACCTTCTGTTTCTATTTTGTGGAATAGTTTGTGAAGAACTGGGATTAGATCTTCTTTGAAGGTCTGATAGAATTCTGCACTAAACCCATCTGGTCCTGGGCTTTTTTTAGTTGGGAGACTATTAATGACTGCTTCTATTTCTTTGGGGGATATAGGGCTGTTTAGATCATTAACCTGATCTTGATTCAACTTTGGTACCTGGTGTCTGTCTAGGAACTTCTCCATTTCATCCAGGTTCTCCAGTTTTGTTGAGTATAGCCTTTGGTAGAAGGATCTGATGGTGTTTTGGATGTCTTCAGGATCTGTTGTTATGTCTCCTTTTTCATTTCTGATTTTGTTAATTAGGATGCTTTCCCTGTGCCCTCTAGTGAGTCTGGCTAAGGGTTTATCTATCTTGTTGATTTTCTCAAAGAACCAGCTCCTTGATTGGTTGATTCTTTGAATAGTTTTTCTTGTTTCCACTTGGTTGATTTCACCCCTGAGTTTGATTATTTCCTGCCGTCTACTCCTCTTGGGTGAATTTGCTTCCTTTTGTTCTAGTGCTTTTAGGTATGTTGTCAAGCTGCTAATGTGTGCTCTCTCTAGTTTCCTTTTGGAGGCACTCAGAGCTATGAGTTTTCCTCTTAGAAATGCTTTCATTGCGTCCCATAAGTTTGGGTATGTTGTGGCTTCATTTTCATTGAACTCTAAAAAGTCCTTAATTTCTTTCTTTATTCCTTCCTTGACCAAGGTATCATTGAGAAGAGTGTTGTTCAGTTTCCACGTGAAGGTTGGCTTTCTATTATTTATTTTGTTATTGAAGATCAGCTTTAGTCCATGGTGATCTGATAGGATGCATGGGACAATTTCAATATTTTTGTATCTGTTGAGGCCTGTTTTGTGACCAATTATGTGGTCAATTTTGGAGAAGGTACCATGAGGTGCTGAGAAGAAGGTATATCCTTTTGTTTTAGGATAGAATGTTCTGTAGATATCTGCCAGATCCATTTGATTCATAATTTCTCTTAGTTTCTCTGTATCCCTGTTTAGTTTCTGTTTCCATGATCTCTCCATTGGTGAAAGTGGTGTATTGAAGTCTCCCACTATTATTGTATGAGGTGCAATGTGTGCTTTGAGATTTACTAAAGTTGCTTTAATGAATGTGGCTGCCTTTGTATTTGGAGCATAGATATTGAGGATTGATAGTTCCTCTTGGAGGATTTTACCTTTGATGAGTATGAAGTGTCCCTCCCTGTCTTTTTTAATGACTTTGGGTTGGAAGTCAATCTTATCAGATATTAGAATGGCTACTCCAGCTTGTTTCTTCATACCATTTGCTTGGAAAATTGTTTTCCAGCCTTTCATTCTGAGGTAGTGTCTATCTTTTTCTCTGAGATAAGTTTCCTGTAAGCAGCAAAATGTTGGGTCTTGTTTGTGTAGCCAGTTTGTTAGTCTATGTCTTTTTATTGGGGAGTTGAGTCCATTGATATTAAGAGATATTAAGGAAAAGTAATTGTTGTTTCCTGTTATTTTTGTTGTTAAAGTTGGCATTCTGTTCTTGTGGCTGTCTTCTTTTAGGTTTGTTGAGGGATTACCTTCTTGTTGTTTCTAGGGCGTGGTTCCTGTCCTTGTATTGGTTTTTTTCTGTTATTATCCTTTGAAGGGCTGGATTCGTGGAGAGATAATGTGTGAATTTGGTTTTGTCGTGGAATACTTTGGTTTCTCAATCTATGTTAATTGAGAGTTTGGCTGGGTATAGTAGCCTAGGCTGGAATTTGTGTTCTTTTAGTGTCTGTATAACATCCGTCCAGGATCTTCTGGCTTTCATAGTCTCTGGTGAAAAATCTGGTGTAATTCTGATAGGCTTGCCTTTATATGTTACTTGGCCTTTTTCTCTTACTGCTTTTAGTATTCTATCTTTATTTAGAGCATTTGTTGTTCTGATTATTATGTGTCGGTAGGTATTTCTTTTCTGGTCCAGTCTATTTGGAGTTCTGTAGGCTTCTTGTATGTTCATGGGCATCTCTTCCTTTAGATTTGGGAAGTTTTCTTCTATAATTTTGTTGAAGATGTTTGCTGGTCCTTTGAGTTGAAAATTTTCATTCTCATCCACTCCTATTATCCGTAGGTTTGGTCTTCTCATTGTGTCCTGTATTTCTTGGATGTTTTGAGTTAGGATCTTTTTGCATTTTACATTTTCCTTGATTGTTGTGCCGATGTTCTCTATGGAATCTTCTGCACCTGAGATTCTCTCTTCCATCTCTTGTATTCTGCTGCTGATGCTGGTATCTATGGTTCCAGATTTCTTTCCTGGGGTTTCTATCTCCAGTGTTGCCTCATTTTGGGTTTTCTTTATTGTGTCTACTTCCCTTTTTAGGTCTAGTATGGTTTTGTTCATTTCCATCATCTGTTTGGATGTGTTTTCCTGTTTTTCTGTAAGGACTTCTACCTGTTTGATTATGTTATCCTGTTTTTCTTTAAGGATTTGTAACTCTTTAGCAGTGTTCTCCTGCAATTCTTTAAGGGATTTTTGTGCTTCCTCTTTAGTGTCTTCTGCCTGTTTAGCAGTGTTCTCCTGTATTTCTTTAAGTGTGTTATTAAAGTCCTTCTTGAAGTCCTCTACCATCATCATGAGATATGCTTTTAGATCCGTGTCTAGCTTTTCCGGTGTGTTGGGGTGCCCTGGACTGGGCGAAGTGGGAGTGCTGGGTTCTGATGATGGTGAGTGGTCTTGGTTTCTGTTAGTAAGATTATTACGTTTACCTTTCGCCATCTGGTAATCTCTGGGGTTAGTTGTTATCGTTGTCACTGTTTAAAGTGTGAAGCAGAAGCTGTGTTCCACTCACCAGCAGTCTCAAAATCCTGCGGCGGGAGTCGTGGGTAGCTGATGGTACCCCGGTGCTGGTCCAGCCGGAAGAGGCCTGTGGTCCTACTCAGGCCGGTTTTCTGCTTCTCTAACTAATGCAGTCTCTGGTCCCGCGTGCAATTGGATTGGAGCAGAAGCTGTGCTCCACTCACCAGAAGTCTTAAGATCCTGTGGCGGGTGTTGTGGGTAGCTGGCGAGTGTCAGCCGACCCTGCGCCCCAGTTGCCCCGGTGCTTTTCTGACCAGAAGAGGCTTGTGGCCCTATGTAGACCGGATTTCTCTCACCCCAACCAGAGCAGTCTCAGGTCCCGCGTGATTGGACTGGAGCAGAAGCTGTGTTCCACTCACCAGCAGTCCCAAATCCTGCCTCGGGGGTCGTGGGTAGCTGGCGGGTGTCAGGCAACCCTGCGCTCCCGCTACCCCAGTGCTGATCCGTCCGGATGAGGCCTGTGGCCCTACTCAGGCCGGTTTCTGCTTCCCTAGCTAATGCAGTCCCAGGTCCCGCGCAATTGGATTGGAGCAGAAGCTGTGCTCCACTCACCAGAAGTCTTAAGCTCCTGTGGCGGGTGTTGTGAGTAGCTGGCGAGTGTCAGCGGACCCTGCGCCCCAGCTGCCCTGGTGCTTTTCTGACCGGAAGAGGGTTGTCGGATGCTCCCATTTTTAAGCATTATTTCTGATAGCTACAGCACTGTTTCCAAATTTACAATTTAGGCTATATATTGTTTCATCTTAAATGCAGTAATAAAGTTCCTTCAGTCTATTTTCTGTCAGCTTTAGAGAAAAATTTCCTGAGTAGTATCAGAACATTTTTTTACAAGTTGATCTTAATCAATTTATCTGTAAGACTGCTGGATCAAGAAAGTTACTTAACAACTATATCACTTGGTGATGGTGATGATATTTTAGTTAATGATAGATCATATTTTATTACCATAGTTGCAAAAGATGATACAGCCTAAATACCCTGTATTCCTGGTAGTTGTGTGTCTCTTGTAGCATGTTCACAGAATAAAGAAAGTACTTAAAAAGTACACTTATGTAAATTTATTCATAAACCTATACTTCTTAGTTCACTCTTCGTAGTGTAATGCACCTGCAATATTCTCAGCAACATCAACCACGCCTTTTTCTCAGGCATTTTCATGGCATTGTGTAAACTCCAGTAACTGCTCAGTGTCTAAATTCTGTGATTCTGGCTCTTATTTCACAATGTGTAAAGATGCTGAAATTTTATCACTCTAAAATATCCTCCCCATTCCAGTTCATTACTGTATACTCTTCTTTTTAAAAACTCACAACTTTTGACTCTTAGCATAAACCTTTCTCTGCCTATGATCAGAAACCCTTGGAATTCACCCTGAGAAGGCAACAAGGACAGTGCAAAGCCCACTGCAGTTGTGAACTCCCTATGTCTCTATTGGGCCTCCAAATGACACCTTCTAAAACATAAATGGCTTTTTCACTGATTAGAATAAACTCACTCAAACCTCTGTCTTAGTCCTGCCCTGCCATCCTGCTCTGCTCTTCGATTACACAGCCCTCTCCATGCTCCCTTTGACGTTAAACTATCTGCGTTCTACTATCCTATCTTGTACTCTTAACTTTCTTTTCCCCCCAATGCCCTATTTTCTAGTTTCCTGGCTTTGTCAGGGGGGAGTGGTATATAGTGGGTTCTGAGAGGAGTTGTAGCAGGAGCAGGGTGGTGGTGGATTTGGTCTGAATACATTATGTTCTCATATGAATTTATTAAATTGTTTTTCAAAACCTCTTCCACTGCCTCAATATGTACTGACAGGACATATTTTACCCAGATGTCAGAGGCAGGCCAAGGGAGAGAAAGTGTCTCTTCCTCATTATCTCTCCAAATGTTCCTAGGATGAAGGTATCTAAACCTCCTTAAGGAGGCTTCATTTGCTTCCTGAAAATCTCTCAGAAAGGAGTGAGCTGCTTCTTGCTCATCTTGGAGACCTTGCTGTGTATCCTGAAGCTTGGACAGCTCTGTGAGTGTTACTCTGCTTCAGTCCATCTTCACAGAAAGAACACTGTGTGGCTTCACTCTGAACAAAGACCCTCTTGTGGCTGGGCTCCCCACACAGCACTGAGGCTACAGGAAGATGCAGAGCCCAGGGGTGCCCCATGATGGCTGCATCTATGCATGTGCAGCAGCTGCTCTGGAGCTGAGGGGCAGCTGTTCATCCCTGTCCCTCAGGGTCCATGTGTGACACCCTCACTTGGGTCCCCAGCAGCTCCTGAAGCTCCCACCAGGAAATTATCCTGTCTCTAGCATGTAGGACTTTCAGACTGAGTCAGGAAGGATGAAAACTGTCCCACCTGAGGATCCCCTGACAATGGGACCGAGGGAGCTGAGTGTTCCTCTGCCCTGAGTCACAAGTGCAGAGCTGGACACAACCTGAGGCTTGCAGAGTAAGAGACCAGGGTCCCAACCTCAGGCACTTTCAGGGAATCGGCATGTTTTACAAAGACAACAGTACAAAGAAAGTAGAATCTTGGCAAGTACTTCATTCCTATGGGATAGATCTTAGTTGCCAATTACTTGTTTATAATTGGAATGATCTGATTCTTGAGAAATAACACTTTTATCCAAGAGGGAAAGTTTACCCCAATTATGCTAGAGGATTCTGATCAAAGTAGAAATCATTGATTGTTCTAATACTGTTTGAGACCGTGACCGACTCAGAGGGCATGAGGTGGGCTGTAAGCTATTTTGGATCAGATTATGTAGTTGGTTTTTTATCACCAGTCTCATTTCTCATCCAGTCTCTTTATGGTAAAGCTTTACAATGCAGTCCTCTGCATAGCACAGTGTTTCCTGCAGTCAGGACACCAGGGCTGCCTCCCTGTCACTCTGGAATGCAGCACTCCTACATTAGTTTTCTTCAGTGCACTTCTTTCTTATGGAGTCCTAATTTTTATACAGCATTTAGGACAATGGTGACTGTTGCAGGAGTGTCCCACACTTTAAAATGCATTGCAAAGCTAGGAAACCATTGCACTTGGCTATATCTTTGTGTTCCTGGTTCTTTTTCTACTGCAATGATCTCACTTAAATTATTTCATAGGTGAAGACTTTTCTTTTTTGGTAATGCATATGATTGTGAGTCTGTGTAAACATCTGGTACCCCTGTACAGGTTCTGAAGAGGACTGAAGACTGCATCTGATTCCCTGGACCTGGAGTGACAGGCTGCTGTGAGTCACCTGATGTGGATGCTAGCAAGGGAGCTAAGGCCTCTAGGAAAAAAAATACCCTTAACTGCTAAGCCATCTTTGAGGCTCCAATAAAAGGTCTTTAGTTTTTAGAACATACACCTGTTCTTTGTTGTTTTTTGTTTTTTTACTGAGATTTCCAGGCTCTGTACACAGCTGAGGCACATTGTCTTGGGATGACGTAGTCCTCTCTCTCTCATGGTTTCCTAACTCCATACAAACCAAGGGTCATCTCAGAATGCCCCTCTCCCCTCACTGTTCTCCACCCAGGCTCTGGGTAGGTCTGATTTGGGAGGAGCTTCAGGCTCTGAAGGCTGGGAGGGAACTCAGCAGGGTGTGGCCAGGCTGGGTTCCTGGGTGGAGCTGACTGGTTGCAGAAGAAGGAGGAGACACTTCAGCAGCCACCCTGACACCACAGCCCAGGGGCTGGTCACTTGCTTCTGTCTCCAGCAGCCACACAAGCACCATGAAGAGGCTGCTGTGCTCTCTGCTGGGCCTTCTGTGCACCCAGGTTTGCTGTGAGTCTGGCTGTCCGCATTCAGGGCACCTGAGAGGATCTGGCTCAGCACATGGAGGGGTGGGGAGAGCAGCTCAGGAGTCCTGCAGAGCTCCCACCTTCTCAGAGGACCTGGGTGTGCTCAGGGCTCTGTGGACACTGCAGTGACAGCCATCTGTGTCTCTTTCTCTGTTTCTAATCAGGGGTGAAAGGACAGCAAGTGCAGCAGAGTCCAGCGTCCTTGGTTCTGCAGGAGGGGGAGAACGCAGAGCTGCAGTGTAACTTTTCCACATCTTTGAACAGTATGCAGTGGTTTTACCAACGTCCTGGGGGAAGCCTCGTCAGCCTGTTGTACAATCCTTCTGGGACAAAGCAGAATGGGAGACTGACATCCACAACAGTCATTAAAGAACGTAGCAGCTCTTTACACATTTCCTCCTCCCAGATCACAGACTCAGGCACTTATCTCTGTGCTATGGAACCACAGTGCTCCCTACACACCTGCAGCCTGCACACAAACCTTCGGCTGGGTGGGCGTGGCCCTTTGCAGTCACAAGACATCAGGAAGCCACAAAAACTATCTGTCTGGTTTAAATACACCTTTCCTGTATTGGTAGAGTTGTAACTTCAGGTGAGCTTTTGTCCTGGTAGGGTCAGGACATTGGTCTTTATCTTCATTGCTCCATGCATACACCCTCTCAAAGCATAAATGCCTGTGTTAAAACTAGCAGAGAAGCTGATGGGAGGATAGAATCAACATGATCATTTAAGCCACAGCATGCAGAACTCATAAATGTTGAGGAGAAAACGGAATGGAGGCAAAGGCAGGCTTCCAGGTAGAACTGCTGTGGACAGGGTCAGGGTTAGTGAGGAGAAATCAAACCGCAGCCACAGCAAAAACATTGAACCGTGTAAGATACAGAATGCACAGATAGCTGCTTGCTCTCGTCGCCTTTCTGCTGCTGGGATAAAACACTGAGTAAAAGCAACCTAGAAGGTGATCAGATTTATTTAGCTTTCACTTCCAGGTCATAGTTCAACATTGGTGCTAATTAAGGCAGGAACTCAAACAAGAGATTCAAACAGAAACCATGCAGGAAGGCTGTTGGTAACTCACTCGCAGAATCATCCCTAATTAGCTTCTTTACACAACCCAGAATCACTTTCCCACAGAACAGTGTCACCCACAGTGATTTTTGAATCTTCTTATTCATTATTGAGGGTTAGCCTTCATTTATTAACTTTATGCATCATTACTTTGAGTTTTTTTCAGTAGAGATCTGAATATCTTTAAGAAAATAGACCAGGGAGTATGAAAAAGTACTCAAAAATATTGTTACTTAAACAATATGTACACATATTTCAAGTAACTTTAAATAGAATATCTAAAAAGTGTACTTACAACTCAATAAAAGCAAATGATTGACTCCTATAATGAGCAAAATGAGCAGACTGTCTAAATGAACATGTATGGGATAAGGACAAATACTTAGAATGCAGTTAGGGATTGTCTGGTTTAGTACAGTGGTGGTTGTAGGGTCTCCATGACTTTACTAGAAGATGGAGGCCAGTGCAGAAAGCCACAACAAATCAAGGTGCAGCGCTGTGGAGCCTAGTCATAGTGGGTGTGCCCATAGTACAACCCCTCCTCCTGCTAAGGCTCAGGAAACACTGAAGAAGGCAGGAGGAAAGATGGCAAGAGCCAGAGGGTCAGGGTGTTGCTGCTTAATTGTGTCTCCTGGGAATATTGGAAGCTGCACAGATGAAGACTCACCAACGTGAGCTGAAATGCAACAGCCACAGACATGCTAAAGTGGATGGGGAAAGCACAGTCTCTTGTTCTAGACAATGACCTACTGGAAACCAAGAATGCTGGTGGTGGGCAAATTGTCTTTCTGTGAGATGAGCACACCAATTGGTTATCCAATACTGATTGATCAGTCCTGACAACATACATATAAGTAACATTATCTAGATTGAACTGATTGTATTCATTTTTTTATTTATTTAGGAATAAATATGTATATACATACATATATAACAATGATTAATGAAAGAAGCCATAACTTTTAAAACCAGCCAGGAGAAATATATGGAAGGTTTTGGACAGATGACAGGGAGGATGATTATGTGATTATGTTATAATCTCAAAAAATAAAAGATAAATATTTTAGTGAAAAAGAATGTTTGTGACTTAATAATCACCTTGTATACCAGTGGTCTAAATAATGGGTCAAAAAAGTATAACTCATGTCAAATGAAGCCATTTGCTTATTATATAAAGTTCTATTGCACGTAGTGAACATTCTCAGTTTTTCATTTCTTATGAGTAGCTTCTCTCATTTTCAAGAAGGAAGTGGCTTTGGGCAAGATAGAAAGATAGAGACTCGTGATGGTACATGGAGAAAAGGCTGGAAGGGGAGGAAAGAAAACCATCCTATAGCTGACATTAGCATAGACAACATCTCTCTCCACCTCAACAATATTGTCCCTAGAAAAATATTTAATGCCTAAAGGCCTGGACCATTAAGCACAGGAAACTGTTGAGTGAAGACCCTCCTATGTGGCCACAGGAGGGCAGTGCTGCTTCAGAACAGCTGAAGGCTCTGGCTAGTCCCACATACTTCTCAGTACACTAGGATTTAAAATTATTATAGAATTGTTTTCTACATTGCATAAGTTTAATTAGAGAGGAAATTCATACATCTATCTGTTATTTATCTATATTATATCTGTTTATTCTTTGCCCATAATGTTGACAAGTAGGAATTTGTAAGTGAACACCATGAGGATGTATGCTATCCTTCAAGGCTAGAGCTACGTTTCTTCTTCCAGATTGAAGGTTGTTGGGATTCAAGTTATGAGGTTGCGGAGCTCAGAAATTGGTGGTTATTTGTGGTCAGGAATTGGTGGGTTTTTCCTGCGTGAGGATTGGTGGCTTTTTTTTTTTAACCCCATTTCCCTGCATCAGGTCCATGGGATAGATTGGGAAGTTCTTCTTAGCCTCAGATGGCTTTGGCTGAGGTTCCATCTTTGTAGGTTGCAGTGAGCAGCTTTCATCCCTCTGTTTCCTGTCACTATTCCAGATTGAATTCCTGACTTGACTTTCTTGCAAGGTGGACAATGATTAGAATATAAACAGAAAATTTTTATTCCCTCTCTCAGCAGCTTCTGGCCATTATATTTATCTTACTCATAGATAGAAAATATACTCAAACACCAAATGAGGTAACCATTACTGTCACTGCCTGTTTGTTCAATAGCTTGTGGAGTCTGGTAGGCCTGTTCATGCCCCATATATAATAACTCCATTGTAAGTTGTTTTATGTATGTGTGTGTGTGTAAACTTCTAGAATGGAGAAAATTTCATCCTTTCTTAATCATAAATATCCTAATTATTAGCATACATTAATTGTCAGGCTAGTAGGTTTGTGGTAACAGTTTATTATATGCATTTGTAGTGATTTCCCCATATTCACCTTGCCGTCCCTTTCTGCTGTACTCTCCTTTCCCCCTCCAAATGACCCCTCCTCCATACTCATTTGTCTAACTTCCATTTTCAGATCATCTTTTCTTTCCTTTTTCCCTTCCTTTTCTTTTTATTTTTACACTTGAGAACACATGTGTTGTAGGCCTCTACACATCTGCTTTGTTTTGCTTTTAACATCACATCCTTCAATAACATTCATTTTTCTACAGATGGCCTAAGTTCATATTTCCTTCCGGCTGAGTATTACTCTGTTGTTTCAGATATAATGTTGTCCTCATTCATTGTCTGACTAGGTTACATCTACATCTTAGCAACAGTGAGTGGTGCTATAATAAACATACATACACAGGTATGTGTTTATATGCCGACTCTCTTATATGATGACCTCAGTTCCCCTAAATGGATCATTGGATCATTGGTCCTCCTTTTCTCCTTCCTTCCTTCTCTCTCTCTCTCTCTCTCTCTCTCTCTCTCTCTCTTTCTTTCTTTCTTTCTTTCTTTCTTTCTTTCTTTCTTTCAGAGAATCCACACTGCCATATTAGGTGGCTATATCAACACAAAATTTTACCAACAATATGTGACGGCACAATTATAATGACAAAGTTTCTGATTCTGAGGACTCTGCTTTCAGCAATACTAAATTTGAACAGAGCAGGAAATGCTTCCTATGTCAGAAAGAGCTTCAGACGAAGCGTCTGTGAAGGGTGGAGCCCGCTGAAAGAGCTGAAGTGCCTGTGAAGTTGAAGTCAGTGTTCTATAGGAGACAAAAGGTCACCTGAGTTCACCTCAAGCTTCAGTCTAGAAGGAATGGACACGATCCTGACAGCAACGTTTTTACTCCTAGGCCTTCACCTAGCTGGTGAGTTATGAAGGAGAAATCCGAGAATATGGGATTAATGTGGAGGCATGAGAGACTTGGGGCACCAGGCAAGTCATGATATCTAAGCAGGGAGTACATTCCTGGGAACCTAACAGCAGTTGCTATTTCTCTACACAGGGGTGAGTGGCCAGCAGAAGGAGAAACATGACCAGCAGCAGGTGAGACAAAGTCCCCAATCTCTGACAGTCTGGGAAGGAGGAACCACAGTTCTGAACTGCAGTTATGAGGACAGCACTTTTAACTACTTCCCATGGTACCAGCAGTTCCCTGGGGAAGGCCCTGAACTCCTGATATCCATACGTTCAGTGTCCCATAAAAAGGAAGATGGACGATTCACAGTCTTCTTCAATAAAAGGGAGAAAAAGCTCTCCTTGCACATCGCAGACTCTCAGCCTGGAGACTCAGCCACCTACTTCTGTGCAGCAAGTGCACAGTGCTCTCCAGGCACCTGCAGCCCAGACCCAAACCTACAGCTGAGGCTCCAGCAAAGCCCTGCTGTGGGCTGAGCCTAGTAGAGATACAGGGGGAGTTTTCATTCCTAGGAACAGTGGATATAGGGGCTAGACTCATTCAGGCTGGTGACAGTCCAAGGTAAAGTCATGGCTTGCTTTTCTCCAGTCTCCTTGTTCCTCAAAATCATCTGGACTTCTAGTTGTGTTTAACTAGTTTAAATGAATTGCTCTTGTGAGTGTAGTACAAATAGTTCTCTGTGTGGTTGGTTTGTACCAGCTATAAATTATAAAGGCCCCATCTACCTACTCTCTTGTCAATAATGTTGTTAATGAGTGAATGTTACAACCCAGGGTCAGGAGATCTTGACTTTGACTTCTGGGGTAGAAATCACATAGAATTTTCTTTTATCTTAATTTCCTCTGCAAACCAAGGAAGCGGTGATTTACATGACCACTGACTTCTTCTACTTCCTATTGTTTTGCCTCTCAAATCCACATCTACCTTCAAGAAATCCATGTAAACCAGGAGGCCTTCACAAGGATGCAGATGTGTCTACAACACAAATGACATCATCGAGGAAAGAAGAATTTAATTTACTTATATAATGAAAATACAAAACCTTCACTAGAGAAGTGACTTCATATTTGTATATTATTGATGAACAAAATATAATTTTGAATGTAATTTTTTTTCAAATAAAATCAGCTACAGTCTTTATGGCTATGCACAGAACAACAAAAGGACCTCTCATTTTCCTCTTCCTTAGTGCACTTTAAGTCCAATCAGAGATGTGTTGGTTACCATCAAGTTATGAGTGCCATCTGAAAACCATCCTCTCAAATCTGTTCCTCTCAAAGTTATAACCTGGGTTGACTAGGAGACCATGTAGTTTTTCAACCCTATCAGAAATCCAAGAACAACTGATATTAACTGAAAATATATAGGAAGCTCAAGACAGCTTCCTATTTATTCTTTCCTAAAACTTAGCCAATTTATAGAGACCGCTGATCACCTGGACAGTCCCTTAATTCAACATGTTGGAGCATCAGTCTTCAGCCTTCTGGCCCATGCACATCTGACAGAGTTTAGAGAAACAGGATATTAAGGACTAGTCTACTCTGTCTTGGCAGAATCAAGCTTCTTTCTTTAGGCAGTATTATGTCTGTAGATGAAATGAGGCAAGTCTTGCCTAGTGGCTGTCTCACCACAACAGGAGCAACTCATAGATCCTCAATTTCTTCTTCGAATCCAAGACAGGGAAATCAGTCAGGAGCGGACTTGTCTTAACAACAAGTGAATACATGACATCAAACATCACATTCTGTGAATTTCTCATGTTTTTTGAAAACCAATTATCTATGTAAATTAATAGGAACTATTGCCCATTAACTACTCTCAGCTATTTCTAACTAAAATCTTGAAAACCCGCTAACAATAAACTCAGAGTCATGAATTTACTATTTGGCCCTAAACTCACAGTCTTAAACATCTCAGATCAGATTAAAATAACAGTTATATAAGGACAGTGTCTTGTTGGGAGCTATTAAGACAACTCTTGATCTCTGAATTGGGCCTCTCCCCCCGAGAAGAAAAGGGGGTCAAAAGCGGGCCACCGACACACCGATTCCGAGAATGTTCCAGCCCTACCAATTCCGAGAATGTTCCAGCCCTACCGATTCCAAGAATGTTCCAGCCCTAAGCCATTGCCGATGTCCTGACCACACCCTGATACCACCAAGTTCCTGCTTCCCCGTGTAGCTGCCAAAAGAAAGAATTTCTATTGCCCCCCTCCCATAAGTACTTCACCTTTTGCTTGTATTGCCCTACCCCTCCCACTGATAAGTATCTGTACTTCCCCTTTTGCTTGTGCATTTAAGCCTTGGGTCTTTCTCAAAATGGGGGCTTTGATACATTCCAGAACGGTTTCCGTGTCGTTATTCGTACAAGGCCCTCGTCTCTCTCTACCCCCCATTTGGTTCTTAAGAGGAGGTCCCCTCGTGACCCTCGAATAACTGGACCTGCTGGACGGGTCAGTGTCTAATCCTGTGACATAATGAGACACTAGGCATATGATTTGCCTCTTGACAAAATCGTGCTTGGACATAAGAATTATTGTTTTAAGCTCTTTTTTTTTTTTATGTCAAATATCACCTGGTTACCTTCCTTGGAGGAAAGCAAGGAAGCAAAATGCTGATTTGTTTGTTTGATTTTTGTTTGTTTGTTTTAAACTCTTAATGAACCTGTGAGTTAGTGACAGATAATGGATGTTTAATTAGATAACTAGTCTTAATGGAAACACATGTAAACATCTCTGTCGTTCATTCTTATTCAATTTATGATTTGAATTTATGTTTGAACTTATGAACTTTTGAAAATAAGAGGATTAGGATACCATGGGATCACATATCCTGCAAATTTACAAGAACTGGGAATGGTAGCAACAAGAAAAGAAGCAGAGGAGAAGCAGAGCAGAGCAGAGCAGAACTGGGCAGCAGAACACAGCAGTGTGAGCAGAGTGAGCAGAGAGAAGACAGGTTTCTTCTTACCATGAGACAGGTGTTTTTCCTTAACAGCAAGTTTCTTCTCACTGACAAGGACAGGGCTTTTTCACACTCAAAAAATTTTTTTCTTTCTTTAAGCAATAAAGGTTGAAGCTTATTTTTCATCCAGAATGAGTGAGTTCTTTCAAGTGCAACTGGCACTTGCTCTATGGAGCTTATTCATGGGGCTTTTGCTCTGTCCACTAAATAGATATATGCACATTTAAGGGTAGGTGTGTGCATGTAAGTATGCATGAATACATGTGGAGTTGATGAGACAAGTGATCAGGCCCGACATGTTTGTTCCTGTATGAATGCATGTGTGAATGTGTACGTCTGTCTATGCATATTTGCTTATGAAAAAAACTTCTTTCTGTGAACATGACTTTCTTTTCCTGACTCAACTATAAGCTAATTGTTCCAAACCTCCCTCTAGCCTGGCTACCAAGGAGCTGGGCTTCCAGGTAAGAGAGAAAAGAACAAAGGGCATTTTTACTTAATCCTCCACTGCTATACAGCATATATTAATTGTCAGAGGATTATAAAATACGTTTATAAAGTAAGAGTTAAGTTTTCTTACATTTGTTTAAGCACAGAGAATTATAAAGTATAAAGTTAGAGTTAAGTTTTCCAGCACTTATGCAAGAACAGAGAATTATAAAGTAAATAATAAAGTATTAAGTTTCCTCAGTGCTTAATCGAGCACAAAACAGTAATAAAGATTTAAATTTTTATCACAGAATAAGAAGACAGAATTAAGTCTTCAGCACCTAATGAAGCACAGAACAGTAAGAAACTGTTAAGTGTCATGCAAGGCCAGGGAGCACCAGTCTTTTGGTCGGCATCCAATGCTATGTTCCACTTAACCCATTCCAGCTGGGGCAGGCCCTCCGCATTTATTTTCTCTCCTCTCTTTCTTTATTGACCTACCTTCCCACTTCTAAATTAAGCGCACCATAATCCCTATTTTCGTGAATGACTGATTTGTTTTTATGACTCCTTAAATATTAAGCTTTATTGTTTTCAAAAGATTTTATTTTTTGTTTGTGTATGTATGTGTGAGTATACACAGACTTGTGTATAGGTACACATGCATGCATGTGAAGGCCAGTAGGTTGTGTCCAATCCCTCAAAGCTGGAGTTGCAGGTTTTGCAGGACACTGGCTAGTCAAATGGGTCCTGGGCACTGAGAGTGCTGCCTTTATCATTAGCAGCAAGTGCTTTTCCCTGTTGAGCTATCTCTCTACCAACCTTAAGCTTTATTTTCACTAGGAAGTATTGTCTGTCAATAATTCACAAGGAAAGACAAAGCAGCATTTAGAATGAGACTGATTGTCCAGCCCAGGACTCAAACCCAATGTACTCTAAAGTCACATCTCAGAGCCTGTGGCTATGTGGCAGGAGAGCATCCACCTGCTCTGTGGAGAAGGAGAGCAGGGGCAGAGCTGTGCCATCCTGAGCTCCCCAGGCTGCTGTGGCTCCCATGGTCTCCTGCTAACTACAGTGGAGACCTTACTGTTGAAAGGGCAAGCCCTTCACTGCCTCCCACCCTAAAAAAGCCAAATGGCCTTGTACTACAGAGTTGGTCTGTCATCCAAAATGTGGAGGAATACTAACTCAGTGTTATTCTTAATAGAGTGCATTTCAAATTTGTTCAGTCAGGGTTCCAACGCCCTACTTAAAATTCAACTAGGAAGTTACCTATTCAGCACTAATTAGCATTATAAAGTCAGAGCCTACTGCTCAGGGCTTTTCTGTTAGTTGTTTACTAGGATAGAAAGGACAGTCTTATCCAGATACAGTTTACCATAAGAAAAGTTAGGGAATCCCACGGAGACAGGTTTTTTTCTTTAGCCCTAAAAATTCAGGCAGAACTATTGAACATAGATAAATTTTTTGCCTCAGGCCAGCCTTTTTATTAACAACAGGGAGGAGATGTAGCCTCCCCTCCCCCAGCCTTAATGGTTCCACTGTTTACACCTGGATGGGGCTTCCCTGCTCAATAGCTCAATCGTTCTGCCATGCCCACTGCTGGAACCTGCTGCTTTGCTGTTCCGAAGCCATCACGTGATCACCCTGCTACTGGACCCCAAGATTATTTGGCGGGAATTGGGCCCCTCCTCCTTCCTTCATAACGGAGTGCCAGAATAGTAAAAATTAAACCTTAAACAGAGACCTTTGTCTTGGTTCCTTCCTTATCTCACACAGCCCAGCCCCTCTTCTCTTCCAGGTTTCCAAAATGCCTTTCCAGGCTAGAACCCAAGTTGTGATCTACTGGCCAGACACAACATACAGAGACTGCAGTCCAGAGCACGTGCTCTCAGCTCTCAGCAGTGAAATGGACAGAGGAATATACCCCAGATACCAGATAATAGTCCCTGATGTGCTTGATTATAGGTCATTTGATCTCATAGAGAGACGTGCAGCTCTTTCAGAGACCTTGTTTGTATTTTCTCTTTTGATTCCCTTTTGAGTTTTTTCATCCATTGGGATAGCAAGTGAAAGATTATGAACTACATTCTAAATGACAATAAAAATCCAACCACCAACTCACATGGCATTGAAGAAGTAACAAAATTCTAGGCCTTTAGGTCAAGGCTTGGGAATGTAACCTTTGTGACTCATTGCTCCAAGGTATGCTAATCATACCTTGATAGCGACATTCCTTCCTCCACCTACCTGCTTCCTGAGTTCAAAGAGTGTTCATTCAAAGAAAGTCACCCTGACCAACGCCGGAAACTGCCATGCAAATGTGCTATTGTTAGGGGCTCTTAGAAACTGAGAGTTAACCAAAACAATTACCAGGTATTCTCTGTGACTCTTGTGACTTTACACTTCCTTATGACTCTTAACTGGTATCTTTGGTATTTTTCCAACAATGCCCTCCCCACTTCCTTGAATTGTGGTTTCTTCCTTTAAATATCCCCTTACTCAGCTACTCAAGGCGCCATGGTCCTCTACCCCTGCGTGGTGTATGACCATGGGCCCGAGAACGCTCTCGAATAAAAATCCTCTTGCAGTTGCAGCAAGACCGTTTCTTGTGGGTGATTTTGGGGTGTCGCCTCTCCTGAGTCAGAACGTGGGGGAGTCCTCACGTTGTGGGTCTTTCATTTGGTGCATTGGCCGGGAAACGCGACCACCCCTCACACCCGAGAACCGACTTGGAGGTATGGGGATCCCCTCTTGTGTGTGTGCCGGCCGGTGTCCCTGTTTTGAGTGTCTGTTTTCTGAAACGAACATTGGAACATGTGCTTGTTGTGTTGGGTTGTTTGTGTCTTGTCCTATGTTTCTGAAGCATGGCGAAGTCTGAGTTCGGATCCATCTGAGTTTATTAAATTTGTGTCTTGGTTTTCAGGGTTCCGAGATCGTGGGTTCGAGTCCCACCTCGTGCCTTGGTTTTACACCTGGCAGAGTGAGGAACAAGTGTGCTTCTCTGGTTTTGGTCGTCTAGGTAGAAATGGATGCTGGTGTTTGTAGACGATGGGGTGATGGGGTCTGAAATGCGCGCGCGGTCGGTATTTGCAGCTGTCCTTTTGGGCCGTAAGGACCGGAGGACTGTGGTCGGCAGACGTGCTAGGAGGACCACAGGCTGTGGCCCTGGGGGACGCCCTGGGAGGTAAGGAGAGCCAGGGACGCCTGGCCGTCTCCGGATCGGTCAGAGGGACCGAGTTCTGTTGAAGCGGAAGCTTCCCCTTCCAAAATCGTCTAATTCTCTTGCCTGCTTGTAGAGGACAAGAAAGGGTCGAATGTGTCTGGATCTGTTGGTTTCTGTTTTATGTGTTTTTGTTTATGTGTTTAGAGCTATGTAAAAATCTAGAAAAGCAAAGGTAATTCTCATAGGTGCTTTATACCCTGACTAGAGATAGTTTACACCTGAGATGTGAGAAAATGGGTTTTAAAAAAAGCAGTACTCTCCGACTATCTGGAGATAATTTGGTAAAAAATAAAATAAAATAAAATAAACAGTATTAATTGGTCTTTGGAGCCCTGCACCTGTAGTTAGGAATCTAGTGTGGCTAGAGAAGCCCTGCTAGGAGCTGATTATAAACGCTGCTCTTATAGGGACCACCAGCTTCCCAAGTTCTTAAGTTCTATAGTAAGGGAACAAATGGCTGTTTTTCCTACAAAAATCTCTGTGCTTGTGATTATTGGATTCATCAGGTGACAAGGTGCTCCTCTCTTGAAATTACAGCTAGAAAAAATTAAGAATTTTGTTTGGTTTAAATGAGCAAATGTATGCGGCCATTTCATTTTTGTTTCTAAATAGTTTCAAAAGTATAAATATGTTTTTATATGTCTTGGTTATAGATTAGTGGCTCATAAGTTATTAGTTATGATTAAAAATTTGTAACATTGGTAACAAAAAGTTGACTTAAAACTGGTAACTCTGGGTTAGAGTAATTTAGAACTACAACATGCAGCATGAGACAATCCATGGGAACAGGTCTCTAAAGATACGCCTAAATTGAGTAATATTCTATGTAATTCTTATCCTAGAAATCCGATTTATAAAAGATAAGATTTAGGGTAGTGTCTTTTTGAAATATTGGCGGCTACACCTTCTTGTGTTTGTGTGCAGGAACAGGCCACCAAAATTTGTAGCAAGTAATGTTTTTGGAGTTCATTTTTAAAGAAAAAATAGATTGTTTTCACTGTTAAAATTGGGTTTTGCTTCTCAAAATTGTGGTTGTACTCTTATGTTACAAGAGAAATTAAAG
Source organism: Mus caroli (assembly GCF_978045245.1). NCBI lineage: Eukaryota > Metazoa > Chordata > Mammalia > Rodentia > Muridae > Mus > Mus caroli. The sequence continues at coordinate 49,606,043 of NW_028227267.1, forward strand.
GTTTCTCCCAAATCGCAGCCACCAGCCAATTCGGCTCCTCCAAAATCTATGAAGCCTCCTGAGTGGCCTAGTCCACAACCTTCCCCTTATCCACAGCCTCAACCCCAGCTGCCGAGGGAACCCTAAACCCCTCGGGGTGTCGAGAGGCGGACCGCTGCGGGTACATGGAACTGCAGAGCACAGAGTCCGGGCGGACTCTGGTGGACCCGCCCAAACTTTAAACCCTTCAGTACTGGTCATTTTCCTCTGTTGGTATTTATAACTGAAAAACTAACCACCCCCTTTCTCAGGATCCCCAACGCCTCACAGGGTTGGTAGAGTTCCTTATGTTTTCTCATCAGCCTACTTGAGATGATTATCAACAGCTGTTGCAGATGCTCTTAACAACCGAAGAGCGAGAGAGAATTCTGTTAGAAGCTAGAAAAATGGCCCGGAAGCCAACGGAGGTCTACACAGCTACAAAATGAGATCGACATGGGATTCCTTTTGACTCGCCCCAGTTGCGACTGCGACATGGCTGAAGGTAAGGAGAGCTTGAAAATCTAACGCCAGGCTCTGGTCTCCAAGGTGCCTCAAGATGGGCCCACTAATTTGGCTAAGGTAAGAGGTAATGCAGGGGCCGATCAAACCTCCCTCAATGTTCCTTGAAAGACTTATGGAAGCCTTCAGGCAGTTCACTCCCTTTAATCTTACCTCGGAAGCCCAGAAGGCTTCAGTGGCCTGGCTGGCCTTCATAAGGCAGTTGGCCCCCGATATCAGAAAGAAGCTTCAGAGAAAAGAGGGAGACAGTTAGGCAATCTAGTGAAAGAGGCAGAGAAAGTGTGTGTGTGAGAGAGAGAGAGAGGCGGGAGGCAGAAGAAAGAGAAAACAGGAGGGATCATAGACAAGAGAAAAATTTGACTAGAATCTTGGCCACAGTGATAGGAGAGAAAGAAAAAGACAGGATCTAGACAGGAAACCTGGGCAACTGAAGACCGAGCCTCAGCTAAAAAGGCTCAGCTGTGTCAAACTGAAGTTACTTATTTGAAGAGACACCCTTCGAGACGGGAAGTAGTGGCTAACTACACCAAGGCAAGTAAGAAAATTCTTGGGTACTGCTGGCTTCTACAGACTCTAGACACCTGGGTTGGCGACCTTAGCTGCCTTGTTGTACCCCCTAACCAAGAAAGGGGAGGTGTTTTGTGGATCCCGGATTGCCAGAAAGCCTTTAAAAAATTAAAAAGGCCCTCTTGATGGCCAGCCTTTGCCTGACCTAACCAAGCCTTTCACTCTTTATGTGGAAGAGAGATCAGGGGTCGCCAGAGGAGTTCTTGCTCAGACTTTGAGACTTTGAAAAAGGCCAGTGGCTTACCTATCCAAAAAGTTACACCCTGTTGCCAGCGGGTGGTTTTCTTGCCTGTAAGCTATTACTGCCATAATCTGCTTGTCAAGGATGCTGATAAGCTCACTCTGGGACAGCAACTGGCTGTAATGGCATCCCACGCTCTTGAAAGCATTATCTGAAAGCCCCCTGACTGATGGATGACTACCAATGCTCCTGTGACACATCAGAACTTTTTGTTGACTGAACGCGTGACCTTCGCTTCATTCCACCTGCTGTCCCACTGTGTGAGACTGCACCTACTCACCACTGCGCTGAAATGATCTGAAGGATCAGATCAGCCTTGGCCTGAGGGTTCGAGCTGGTACACTGATGACAGCAGCCTCAAGGTTAAAGGTAAGCAGAAGGCGGGGACAGCAGTATGGTGGTGGACAGAAAGCAAGTGATCTAGGCCAGCAGCCTCCCTGAAGGGACGTCGGCCCAGAAAGCTGAACTTGTGACTTTGAGACAAGGTCCATAAATGGCAAAAGGAAAGTCTACACTGACAGCAGGTATGCTTTTGCCACTGTACGGAGCAATATACAGACAAAGAGGGCTGTTGACATCTGCAGAGAAAAACCTAAGATGCTATGGCTAAAGAAAATCAGATGGCAGATCTAACCACCAAACAGGTGGCCCAAGGAGCAATAATCCTGGCAGTCAAGGAGCCTAAAGATTATTATGACATCAGAGAGACCAGCTTTAGATACACCCCTGAGCACTATCAAGTTTGGACAGTATTTGACCCACCTGGGGGCCAAGAAATTCAAAGGTGTGGTTAGGTCCTTTGACTACTATGTTACAGGACTCTCTGACTTGGCAGAAGAAATAGTCAAAAGCTGCAAGGCCTGTGCTATGACGAGGTAGAATTTACAAAAATTAAGCCAGGTAGATATTGCAACAAGTACTTGTTAGTGTTTATAGATACCGTTTCAAGATGGATAAAAGCTTTTCCTACCAGGACTGAAGATCCTAAAAGAAATCTTCCCAAGGTAATAGATCTGCCTTTGTTGCCCAGGTAAATCAGGGACTGGCCAAGATATTAGAGATCGGTTAGAAGTTACATTGTGCATACAGGCCCAAAGCTCAGGACAGGTAGAGAAAATAAATAGAACCATTAAGAGACCCTTACCAAATTGACAACAGAGACTGGCGCTAATGATTGGATAGCTCTCCTACCCTTTGCTCTTCAGGGTTAGAAACACCCCTGGACAGTTTAGACTGACCCCCTTATGAATTATTCTACAGGGGGCCCCCTCCACTGGTAAAAATAACCTCTGTACATAGTGCTGACATGCTGCTTTCCCAGCCTTTGTTCTCTAGGCTCAAGGTGCTCCAGTGAGTGAGACAGCGAGCAAAAAAGCAGCTCCAGAAGGCCTACTCAAGAGAAGAAGACCTGCTACATTAGACGTCTCTGCACAGAAAACCTTGAGACTCCGGTGGAAAGGCCCTTATCTTGTACTCTTGACCACCCTACTTTCTACCTTTATGATACCCCTTTTGATTTTGCTTCTGCTTTTAATTATAGGTGCATGTGTGTTAAATAGACAAGTCACCTTTATTAGAACAAGAATTAGTGCAGTGCGGCTTTTAGTTTTGAGACAACAGTACTATGCCCTAAAGGATCAAATATGTCAGAGAAAAGATAGTGTCTAGTTCTAAGATTAGAACTATTAACAAAAAAAAAAAGGGGGGGAATGAAGAAGTAACAAAATTCTAGGCCTTTAGGTCAAGGCTTGGGAATGTAACCTTTGTGACTCATTGCTCCAAGGTATGCTAATCATACCTTGATAGCGACATTCCTTCCTCCACCTACCTGCTTCCTGAGTTCAAAGAGTGTTCATTCAAAGAAAGTCACCCTGACCAACGCCGGAAACTGCCATGCAAATGTGCTATTGTTAGGGGCTCTTAGAAACTGAGAGTTAACCAAAACAATTACCAGGTATTCTCTGTGACTCTTGTGACTTTACACTTCCTTATGACTCTTAACTGGTATCTTTGGTATTTTTCCAACAATGCCCTCCCCACTTCCTTGAATTGTGGTTTCTTCCTTTAAATATCCCCTTACTCAGCTACTCAAGGCGCCATGGTCCTCTACCCCTGCGTGGTGTATGACCATGGGCCCGAGAACGCTCTCGAATAAAAATCCTCTTGCAGTTGCAGCAAGACCGTTTCTTGTGGGTGATTTTGGGGTGTCGCCTCTCCTGAGTCAGAACGTGGGGGAGTCCTCACGTTGTGGGTCTTTCAGCATTAACATCGCCATAAGTGCAGGTTATTTGCATCATGCACATGTAATAGACTTGAATCAGAGAGAGACTTGGAAAGCTTATCAATGACCATTGTGTAAACTAAAAAGAAACAGAATTCAACAAGTGATAATTGGGGGAAATGGTATAGAAACTCAGGACATGTAACATGCAGAGTTCTCTATGTAAGTGAAAAAGTATAGCAAAATTCGAGGCTTTTGGGCCCAGGCTTGGGAGTGTGGCTTTTGTGGCTTAGTGCTCCAGGTGCTGGTCATAAAACAGATAGCGACATTCCTCACCCACCCGCTTCCTATGTTCAAAGAGTGTTCATTCAAAGAATGGCACCCTGACCATTACTGGAACCTGCAATGCAAATGTGCTATCTTTAGGGGCTCTTAGATTGTTAGGGGCTCTTAAAAACTGTCTTGAGAGATAACCTGACACTTGTGACTTTGCACTTCCTTGTGACTCTTAACTGGTATTTTTGGTATTTTCCAATAACGCCCTCCCCACCTCCTTGAGTTGTGGTTTCTTCCTTTAAATACCCCCTTACTCAGCTACTCGGGGCGCCATGGTCCTCTACCCCTGTGTGGTGTATGACCATGGGCCCGAGAGCGCTCTTGAATAAAAATCCTCTTGCAGTTGCAGCAAGATCGTTTCTTGTGGGTGATTTTGGGGTGTCGCCTCTCCTGAGTCAGAACGTGGGGGAGTCCTCACGTTGTGGGTCTTTCATAAGTACAAGAACCATCTTCTGAATGTATCCTAATGTTAGACTTTTAAAAGTTAATCCATGTTTGTAAAAATGGGGTTTTTAGTTATTGTCCTTTATCTCTGTTTGTGTCTCTCTGTCTGTCTATCTCTGTGTCTCTGCTCTGTGTCCCTGTGTCTTCTGTCTGTCTGTCTCTGCATCTCTCTCTCTCTCTCTCTCTCTCTGTGTGTGTGTGTGTGTGTGTGTGTGTGTGTGTGTGTGAACCAGTGCTCGTGGTTAACATTTGCTATCTTCTATTACTGTCCACCTCTTTATTTGGTGTGGGAATAGACACTCACTGAACCCGAATGTCACCGACTCAACTATACTGACCAACTTGTGAAACCCTTGAATATTTCTGCCTTTGTTTTCCATATCTGGAACTGCTGGTGTCCTCTACGACATCTAGATTCTCTTGTGGCCACTGGTGATCCACAGGTAGGTTCTCATGGTCTACAGAAGGGAACTGACACAATGAGTTTCTCCTAGACCTCCAAAGACTATTATTTTATTCCTGTTACAATGTTACATAACTTAAGCAGACAGGGATCTTCTGGAATTCTAATGGACTGCACTTTACTACACAGTTTAGAACTACCTTTGTTAATTGCAGAATTTAAACAAATCCTATCACTCTTTAAGGAAAGAAGACTATTCCAGATCCTGGTGTTTCCTGGGGGAGATGCATGGACTTGTGAGGACTTTTTCTTTGTTAACCTTTATTAGCAAATTGGTGTAGAGACGAAAACATCTGAGAATGACCTGTAAGTACATTACTTATCTCACATGGTTCATGATGAATTTAACTTGGGGTCCTAACATTATCCCACTGAATAATACCCATGTGGGTAAAGCTGCTACGTCCTCAGCATGGTTTTTCCCATGCTCCCTTCTAAGTGCTGCCTCCTTTATCTAACAAGGAAGACAAGGAAGTAAGTAAAAGGCTGTGGTAAGCTCCCCCTTTTCTCTCTCTACATAGAATTTGTGGCCTATGATCTTAGAAAACCCCACTTCCTGTTTGGGGTGCTACATAAGAATGCAGGCAGTGCATGTGTCAGGCACTTAGACACTGATCTCTGAGCTGAGGCAGAGCAGACACACGCATGCAGAGGACAGTGTGTCACATGTCTCCTCACAGCCTGCTCTGTGTGCTGGTGGCCTTGGCTTTCTCTGGTATGAATGCATCATGAATAACTAAGGATATAAACAGGAAGCATTGACAGGCATGTGGCAGTTCCTACAGACCTGAGGGGGAAGAGGGACTGGAGAGAAGCCAGCACGATGTGTATTTAGTCAGCTTTGTCTTTGGGTTTTAAAATGCCCAATTCCAAAAGTGTTTTGCTCACACTGTCACAAGAAAAGCTTTTAATTCTTTCTTTTGATTGCTCTACAGGATCTAATGTGGCCCAGAATGTGATTCATGTCTGGTCAAAGGCAAGCAGGCAGGAGGGCAAAAAACTCACCCTGTACTGTCCATATAGGACACGTTACGACGTATACCATGTTTTCTGGTACAAGCAGCTTCTTAGTGGAAAAATGGTTTACCTTATTCAACAAACACATTCTTCTATTGCAAAAGGGAGGAGCAGCCGCTATTCTGTAGTCTTCCAGAAATCACTCAACTCCATCAGCCTTGTCATTTCATCCTTACAACCAGATGACTCGGGAACGTATTTCTGTGCTCTCAGGAAGCTGGCACAGTGTTTGAAGTGACAGCAGAAGCTGAACAAAAACTGGGGCTCCTTAAGCAGAGTCCCCTCCCCGCTAAGGGAGGGAGCCCAGCTGAGAAACACACCTGCACATCCTGAACAAGAAGACCCCAACTGTGGATGCTGCCTCTGTGGTCTGCATCAGAACTGTGTTTCTAAGTAAAACCTCAGTCCATGCAGTTCAGAAACAATTATGGTAAGCTGCTTTCTATAATACGTTGTCTTGAAACAGTTAAAAATAGATCACAGAGACCATGTGTAGTATTTTCTACAGTTGGGAATCTTGCACCACAATAATATAAAGTATCAGTTTCTCTTTAAGTTGGGAATAGTACATACCTCAGATAAGTTATCTGGAATAGCAAAAATAGCTTCCTGGTAAAAGTCACACTCAGAGAAAAAAGATCCAGCAAGTGAAGAAGTCAGAGACAGATTATAAGGAATTCACTCCATGAAATTGCTGGTGGTGACCAGGTTATCCCCACAAAACTTTGTCTTTGTATCTGGGACTGAGCCTGAAGTGCTGAAGGTCAGTTTGACCAGCCACTAGGAAGGCCAGCTGCATAAAGTCATCTCATGTACTGAGATTTGTGAAAATACAGTGACTCAGAATGCAATTGGTGTCTAGAAGAACAAAACTTTCTTACCTCCCAAATCTCATATGTGCTTGTGGCAGGAGTGGAGGGTGGGGATGGGAGGAAAGGGTTGGGACTTCAGAAGAAGCTGTGTCACTTACCAATGTGCTACACACATACTTGAATCACGATGAATATATGCTATTGGAAGTATGGGTTAAGGAGTCAATAATAAAGTCATCAGGGACTAATTGACATCATATGTACCTTGGGCCTGAATCCTCAGAGGTGAACAAAACATAAATATTAAACCTGTTTCTCAAGTCATCTACAGTTGCCTTTTCCACATCCACCATCTAACCTGAGCAACATGGGAAGTAAATTTTGGAAAATGTGTTTTCAGTTGTGTTTTTAAAGATTTATTTTTTAATATCATTTATGTAATTGTTTTGGCTGTGTGTGTGTGTGTGTGTTCTGTGTGTGTGAATTGTGTGCTCTGGTGTTCATGGAGATGAGAAGAGGACATTAGAGTCCCTTAAAGTGGAGTTATTGAAAGGTATGTGTTAACAGATGGGTGCTAGGCACAGGATCTGGGTCTTCCGCAAGAGCAGGAAGTACTCTTATCCACTGAGTCAACCCTCCTTCCCCTATTTTCAAGGAATTCAAGCTGAGACTACAGAGCTACCACAGGACATCTGGATAAACAGTCAGATAGCACTTGGGTTTCTGGGACAACATGGAAAACAGTTAAAGTAAAAGCACCATATGCCATTTAAGAGAAAGAACTAAAGCAAACAGAAGGGGGCTCAGATGGTCCTTTCTTCACAGAGAACCAGGCAGGCAACAGAGCTGCAGCACGCTGTCTCTGCCAGTTAGTGCTTGCTGTAGTTGGCAGTGAGGTGTCCACCTGTATGGGGTCTGTGAGAGCCACAGAGGGAAAATTCAGCAATGCTAATGTATTCTTTATCTCTGCTTCAGTTCCTGCCTCCAGGTTCCTGCCCTAAGTTCTGACTTCATTCCTCAATAATAAACTGTGTGGTAGAAGTAGCATCTGAAATAATCTCTTTCTTATCCAAATTGGTTTTTGTTAGTGTTTCATTATAGCAACCAAAACAATCCAAACAACAACAACAACACAACAGCAGCAGCAACAACAACAAGACGTCTGACAGAAAAAGTGGTCTTTGTCACAGAAATCCTCATCTGGAAGGACCCACTGACGACTTGGTTCAATTCATGAGACTAGCAGACCTTTCTACCTGTGGAAACTGATCTACAATCCACCCAATCAGAGAGAGACCATGCCATACTGAAGAGGAAGAAATAAAGACTCTATGCATGATACCTTCTACTTCATGCTATTGGATATTTTAAAGTTTTAAACTTAGTGTTATTACATAATTATATATGTGTGTATACATATATGTACACATATATGTGTTTATGTATGTATGTACTTTGATTGTATTCCCTCCATTATCCTGACTATCCTCCCTGTCCCCACAAGTCCCATCTTCTTTCAACAGTTTTCATTTATGTTTTATATTTATGTCCTTCACTTGTGGCACACTGCAATTAATTAGGAGTTCTTCTACTAGTGATGTGAATGAGGGAGTCATTGGAGGAAAGATAAATACCTTATCTGTGCCTATACCATGGAGGAATATGGCTTTCCCTCTCACAGGAAGCACCAACAGAATGTTGTTCCTCATATAGAGTTGGAGCCTCATGGCAATCATAGAATACTGAAAGTTCCAGTCTTGCACATGTATCCTTGGCTTTTGTGAATCAAGAATTCATCATGCATGTTCTTCCCAGAAGACTGCACAGTAATTATTAGTATGTATAGTTTTATATTTTGTTATGTTGTTGTCTTCCATTTAATCTTATTGTCAAATATTTTATGGCTCTACTACCCAAAACCTATGACTCTCATTCTTCCCATTTCATTTAAGTCCTTTTCCTTCTTTGCCTCTCCTTACTCATTTCACTAGTTAAACATTAGTTCAAAATCAGTACATTTTCATTCAAATGTCATTAAACTCTACTGGGGATTTGGAAAAGTGCTCTAGTGTTTTCTACTGCAAGTCAGCACTGGAAATTTGGCTAAGTCATTATGTCTGGTAATGCAGATATGTTCCCTGCTAAACAGCCAGAGGTAACACAAATCAAAGGCAATTCACCAGGAGAAATCATATAAGACAAATGTAAGTAAAAAACAAAATAAAAGCAAAACAAACAAACAAACAAAACCCTAGAAGACACATCCATCAGATGCAAAAAGCAAGCTGCCCACTGTGACATCCACCCAGAGTTATAGCTCCTCAGTAATAGACACCGAGAAACGGAGACAGCAAACATGTGAGCTAAAGACATAGTGATCTCCTTTGAAATAATAAAAATGACCATATATCGGAGAGTCAAGTACACATAAGAACAATCTTGAAGAGTCAACTCAGAATCTGAAAAGAAAAGTTATAAAAGTGAATAAAATAGCCAGTAACTTTGCAAAATAAAAAAAAACAAAAGAAATAAAAATATATGAAAATATTAGCAAGAAAATTGAGACTCGAAAACAAACCAACCAGGGCTGAAGAGATGGCACAGTGGTTAAGAGCACTGATTGCTCTTCTGAAAGTCCTGAGTTCAAATTCCAGCAATCACATGGTGACTCACAACCATCTATAATGACATCTGATGCTCTTATAGAAAAATAACGAAGATATCCCAAACTTCCTAGAATGTGAGACACATCCAAAAGGCCAAACCCAAGAATCAGTGGGACAGAAGAAGAAGTTGAGAAAAAGTCTGAAAACAGAATTTATTACATAAATGTTTGCTGGATAGTCTTCAAACCAAGTAAAAGATATGGAGATCTAAACTAGAGAGTATTTAAAACCTAAACAGACGTGATCAAAGAAGAACCACTCCATGCCTTGTAAAGAAATGATCTTAAGAACAATAAGTGAAAAACACCAATCTACATTCAAACCAGAAACACCAGACAAGGCTACTCCCAAGAGCCAATTAAAAAGGGCTGACATATTTTAAGGCCTGAAAGTATTTAACTATCAGTCAACATACTTGGGAAGTGATTGTTTCAACTCCATAGAAAAAATAACATTTTTTTTTTTTAGAAAAGCACAAATTAAAACAATTCACAACCACTAGTACAACACTGCAGAAAATCCTTAGAGCAACTCTATAAATGGAAGGAGAAAGGCAGTATCATCCATAAGAACACATTCATAATAAAGTTCATGAAATGAAGGGATGAAAGGAGGAGAGCCAGGAAGGAATCTATCATGTCCAAGACAGCCAACCAACAGACCCTTAATATGAACACAGAAGGAAAAGACCACCAATGATCCATGCAACCAAAACATCAACACAAGCATGGTAGACAGCAAGCTGCTCTCAAAAGTAAAGCTGAAAGTAAATGGATTGTTATTAAATTAAGGTTGGGGGGGGGTGCAGCATGCTGGAATTGTCTGCACCAACTGCAGAAAAGAGTTGCTAGCACTGATTTGCAATTAATCCTTGGAAAAGGCTACTCAATTGGACACCGTGGCACCTGACTGTACCTTCCAAGTTTGCTCTGCCTCTGGGGTGTGGGAATGCTGCTGGGTAGACAGGATGTGGAGCACTAGTCTGCACTTACCCTGCCATCAGGTGCTAGGCTAGAATGAAGCCCCAATACACTGCTCAGGAAGTGGGAAAGCAGTCTAAGATGTGGGAGGCTAAAGCTGGGATTCCTTGATTCTCGTGAGCCCAGTTACTAATGAAAACTGCACAGAGGTTGGAACGGAGGGTAGGGTGTCCACAGGCCAGAGATGAGGAGCCTGAGGGCCAGAGGCTCCCAAACTCCTGGACATCTGGATTCCACTGGGTTGTGGGGAGTTGGGAATGAAGTTGGACCAATGGGTTGAGGAACCAGGGAATGGGAGGGGATGGGAGGATGGGGAACTTCAGCTTAGCTCAGCCTTCTCCATACTCCCCCACAATGGTTTGTTTGGGTTTTTTGTTTGTTTGTTTTTGTTTTATGAAAGAGACAGTCCTCGGTTCTAAACTGTTTATTGGTTGTTCATTGTGGAAATTGGATGCATACCACCTTCTCAAGGTGGACCCGAAATTAAATACCTTTTGCAGGAAGGAATATCCAGGAAGGGAAGCTTATTGGCTAAACCCTCAGGGCCTCTAGAAACCTCATTAGCATGGGGAACTCTGTTCTGATTATCATGACACCTCAGATTCCTATGCAGAGAGTGTGGTCACGTGACTGGGGCCTGATCAGAAGCAGGTGAACCTCTTACTGTCCTCTCAGAGGTCCCCAGAGCTTCCAATCTGTTCCACCTTACCAAGTTTCCTGGCACTGTCCACTGCCTCACATCTGACTGCAATTTTAAGAGACCTATACACCTGAGGCTGAGGCTTGCCAGTTTGAGTCCGTCAAGTACAACAGCTACAACCTCCCTAAAACATAACAACAAGGAGCTGGAAATGTCATCGGCACATTGGAAATTCATCTTTGCAATGCATAGCTTTTTGCTGTCTTTAAAGACATAGAGTTTTGCCCCGATGCCCTTTCTGATCACAAACTATTACTCTGTGCTCAAATGGTCCTCTTCCCTCAGCCTCTGGTATGCTATAGGCAAGAGTCACAGTGTCTCTTTGCCTCATTGCGTGTTTCTGAAATTAATTCAAATACTGAATATATAAGAAGCTTATAAATCCAGGAAGAAAAGAATCAATAAAAATGGAAAAGTCTGGCCATTTCACAAATTATACCACACCAGGCCTACCAGTGTGAAGTCAGACAGTCCACTGAGAGGGATGTGAGGATGATTATAGGAAAGATGGAAAAAAGACTCAGAGATGAAAGTTAGAAATTGGCAGGGCTGCAAGTATGTACCACACCAGCAGCAAATGTATTTCGCATCGCCTTTATATACTTTACAGTAGAGTGGGAAACAAAGTCACAAGCTGGCAGAGACAATGGTTAATGCACATAGCATATCCATTGCCACCTGGAGGACCCCCTGTTCCTTCCACCAAGATTAATAGGATGTTCAACCCTCACCTTGAGTCTTAAGTGTAGCTTCTCTTATTGGTCCAGGTGTCAGCAGGTCAGGAAATCTGCCAGCAGACCCTGAGCTGCCTTGACTTTGGCTGACAGACAGGTTTTCACAGAAGCAGGCAAAATAGCTCCTGACATTCTACTCAATAAATAAGCATATAAAAATGACCCCTCCATTTTGCCCCTCCTGCTGCTGGCTCCCTGACTGTCCCTTTGAGTTCTTTCTGATTTCCTGTTGCCTGTTTTCCTGTTTCTCTTCCACTTTCAGGCCTCCATTAAGATCTTGTTTTTGTTTTTGTCTTTGTTTTTTCCCTTTCATATCTTCTTCTAGGCCAATAGTCAATCACATTTCTACACACACACACACACACACACACACACACACACACACACACACACAAACACACACTAAAATCTAAGACCTGCATAGGAAAAAATAATGCAATATTTGTCTTTCTGAGACTCAAAGGGAAGTAGTTTTTGACTGAATCGGCCACCAGACATCTAACTGAAGTATTTGATATTTTAGCTGAGCTCCTGGCTGCCCTCTAGTGCTCAGGAGTCAAATTGGATTCCTAGTGGTTGAAGCAGCTATCCTTGATCTGAAGACCAAAGTGTGTATGCTTCCGAGGCAAAGTGTGGAGCAGAGACTGAAGGAAAGGCCATCCAGAGAATGCCTCACCTGGGGATCCATCCCACATACAGTCATCAAACCCAGACGCTATTGAGGATGCAGGGAAGTGCTTGCTGACAGGAGCCTGATACAGAGGCTCTCCGAGAGCCTGACAAATACAGAGGCAGATGCTCACAGCCAACCATTGTACTGAGCACAGGGTACCAGATGGAGGAGTTGGAAAAGGGACTGAAGGAGCTGAAGGGATTTGCAGCCCAGTTGGGGGAGCAACAGTGTCAACCGGCCAGACCTCTTGGAGCTCCTGGGGACTGGACAACCAACCTAAGAGTACACATGGAGGGATCTATGTGGCAGAGGATGGCCTTGTTGGATATCAGTGGGAGGAGGGGCCCTTGGTCCTGTGGAAGTTTGATGCCAGGATGCCTGATGGAAGTTCGGTGTAGGGGAATGCCAGGGCAGAAGGTGGGAGTGGGTGGGTGGGTGGGGGGAGCACCCTCATTGAGGCAGGGGGTGTGGGAAGGGATAGGAGGTTTCTGGAGGGAAAGGGGATAACATTTGAAATGTAAATAAAGAAAATATCAAAAAAAAAAGGATAGAACTTTGATGGCAGGCACGATTTAGTAAGAAGGTTGTGGTTTTGACCCACAGCTGTCAGATACAGTGACGATTCATGCAGGAGTGCCAAATATGATTCATGGGTACTTTAAGACGGAGAACAGAAGATTGCTTAAGACGTGGAGCTTGTTAGAACATAGACTGAAGAATGACCTATGCCTTGGGAAACTGAAATAGGCTTCAGGCCAAAAGGCAGAGGGCCTTTGACCTCAGGTGCATTTTTGTTCCCTGGATTGGTCTTGGATGTGATTTTGTGCTCTGTGTGACATTTATGTTGCCTCCGATTCCGAACAGCAGAAAGGAACGAGGACACTATGTTCTTCTCAAAGCAGTTTATTCAGGAACCTTTCAACATGCATGCAGGAATCTCTCTCTAGGAATAGTCTCTTGTGTATCTATCTCCGCCCCCAATCGCAATCCCTTATATAACCCCTGAACCACGCCCCATCAGCCCGGTCCACGTAACAGCAGTCCATTGGCCAGAATCATCACTCGTCATATGGTACAATCTTGCATCATGGTGCACCTGCACAGTTCTCACAATTGTTGTGGCTTATTTTCAGGTATATGAGGAAGTCAGGTGCAAGTAATAAGACTTGGCTGCAGTCCCCAGGCGCCATTTTGGGACTGCTGCTACACCCACTCCTCAGACATTTACATTCAACTTTAAGGACATATTTATTCTTGTTGGTTGTCAGAACATATCTATAGAACCCTATCTGGTCAGTGTACCCTGAATCTGGATATGACCTTCTACCTTGCTTTCATTGCCTTCCCAGATATAACTTATACCACAAGCCAGGAAGTTGTGTTTAAATTGATCTGTCCTGAGAACATTCTGGAAAAGGGCTTCTCTGTTAATATTTAGTCTGTGCTTACTGGTGCTTATGTACATGTTTTTCTGAACTCAAAAACAACCTTCCTTTCATCCTTGCTTTCTTTGCTATATTCATGTATGAACATGTATTGAAGCTGTAATGATGTTGTATACAGTATTAGCCTGTAGTCCTCTACAACTTTTCAGGTCCTCAAAGCACAGGATCCAGCACAGGTTGACAAAAGTTCACAGAGCTTAGCATTGTTGCCTAAGTCGGGATTGTTTTTCTTTGCTAGGTGAAATGTGTATCTATATTCTGACCCTTTTTGAACTACAGAAATATCCCGTTGTAGAAACAAGATATTGATGCAGAAGCCTCTATAGGTAGCATGACAGAGCCTTCTTGCTGTCTTCCACCCTCCCAACACAATGTATTCCCATTAGCAGTAAGACATGTGACAGAACACAGATGTCTGTGAGAAGCCGTGAGAGCAGTCATTAGGATGTATTGCCAAATGGACTTGAGAAGACTCTATGGACTTTATTTTGTGGGAGACACTACAACCGTAGAGTATGCCAACTAGAACTTTATGGAATACATGGTAAGCAGATTTAGTTCATTGTCTGGGGTGGATTTCCATATGTTTTCTTATTTAGTACTAAGTGGACATGCCAATGTTGTTTAATCTCCTCTTCTTGAACAACATAGCAGCATTGAATGCTGACCACTGCAACAAACAAGCATCTCTGCCCAACACTGACATTGTCCCAGATGCATACCACTTACAAATGTTAAATCAAGATGCAGTAAAAACGTTTAAGCAGCTACACATTACAACCAACTAGATGAAAGCAGCAGTTAACAATCCACCAACTAAAAACGCCCAGGGCCAACAGCTTTAGCATAGAGTTCTACCAGACTTCAAAGAGCTAACACCAATACTTCTCAAATTGTTTCAAAAATAAAAAAGGGCCATTTCCAAATTCTTTTCATGATGTCAGAATTACTGATATTAAAACTAGTCAAATATCCAACAAAAAGAAAGTATTTTAGACTAATTTTCATTATGCACATACATAAAAAATTCTTTTTTTTTGATTTTTAATATTTTTATTACATATTTTCCTCAATTACATTTCCAATGCTATCCCAAAAGTCCCCCATAGCGCCCCCCACTTCCCTACCCACCCATTCCCATTCTTTTGGACCTGGCATTCCCCTATATTGGGGCATATAAAGTTTGCAAGTCTAATGGGCCTCTCTTTCCATTGATGGCCGACTAGGCCATCTTTCGATACATATGCAGCTAGAGACAAGAGCTCCGGGGTTCTGGTTAGTACATCATGTTGTTCCAACAATAGGGTTGCAGATCCCTTTAGCTCCTTGGGTACTTTCTCTAGCTTCTCCATTGGGAGCCCTGTGATATATCCAATAGCTGACTGTGAACATCCACTCCTGTGTTTGCTAGGCCCCGGCATCGTCTCACAAGAGACAGCTATATTTGGGTCCTTTCAGCAAAATCTTGCTAGTGTATGCAATGGTGTCAGCGTTTAGAAGCTGATTATGGGACGGATCCCTGGATACAGCAGTCTCTAAATGGTCCATCCTTTCATCACAGCTACGAACTTTGTCTCTGTAACTCCTTCCCTGGGTGTTTTGTTCCCAATTCTAAGAAGGTGCACAGTGTCCACACTTTGGTCTTCATTCTTCTTGAGTTTCATGCGTTTATCAAATTGTATCTTATATCTTGGGTATCCTAAGTTTTGGGCTAATATCCACTTATCAATGAATACATATTGTGTGAGTTCTTTTGTGATTGTGTTACTTCACTCAAGATGATGCCCTCCAGGTCCATCCATTTGGCTAGGAATTTCATAAATTCGTTCTTTTTAATAGCTGAGTAGTACTCCATTGTGTAAATGTACCATAATTTCTGTATCCATTCCTCTGTTGAGGGACATCTGGGTTCTTTCCAGCTTCTGGCTATTATAAATAGGGCTGCTATGAACATAGTGGAGCATGTGTCCTTTTTACCGGTTGGGACATCTTCTGGATATATGCCCAGGAGAGGTATTGCTGGATCCTCCGGTAGTACTATGTCCAATTTTCTGAGGAACCGCCAGACTGATTTCCAGAGTGGTTGTACAAGCTTGCAATCCCACCAACAATGGAGGAGTGTTCCTCTTTCTCCACATCCTCGCCAGCATCTGCTGTCACCTGAATTTTTGATCTTAGCCATTCTGACTGGTGTGAGGTGGAATCTCAGGGTTGTTTTGATTTGCATTTCCCTGATGATTAAGGATGTTGAACATTTTTTCAGGTGTTTCTCTGCCATTCGGTATTCCTCAGGTGAGAATTCTTTGTTCAGTTCTGAGCCCCATTTTTTAATGGGGTTATTTGACTTTCTGGAGTCCACCTTCTTGAGTTCTTTATATATATTGGATATTAGTCCCTTATCTGATTTAGGATAGGTGAAGATCCTTTCCCAATCTGTTGGTGGTTTTTTTGTCTTATTGATGGTGTCTTTAGCCTTGCAGAAGCTTTGTAGTTTCATGAGGTCCCACTTGTCAATTCTCGATCTTACAGCACAAGCCATTACTGTTCTATTCAGGAATTTTTCCCCTGTGCCCATATCTTCAAGGCTTTTCCCCACTTTCTCCTCTATAAGTTTCAGTGTCTCTGGTTTTATGTGAAGTTCCTTGATCCACTTAGACTTGACCTTAGTACAAGGAGATAGGAATGGATCGATTCGCATTCTTCTACATGTTAACAACCAGTTGTGCCAGCACCATTTGTTGAAAATGCTGTCTTTCTTCCACTGGATGTTTTTAGCTCCCTTGTCGAAGATCAAGTGACCATAGGTGTGTGGGTTCATTTCTGGGTCTTCAATTCTATTCCATTGGTCTATTTGTCTGTCACTATACCAGTACCATGCAGTTTTTATCACAATTGCTCTGTAGTAGAGCTTTAGGTCCGGCATGGTGATTCCACCAGAGGTTCTTTTATCCTTGAGAAGAGTTTTTGCTATCCTAGGTTTTTTGTTATTCCAGATGAATTTGCAGATTGCACTTTCTAATTCGTTGAAGAATTGAGATGGAATTTTGATGGGGATTGCATTGAATCTGTAGATTGCTTTTGGCAAGATAGCCATTTTTACAATGTTGATCCTGCCAATCCATGAGCATGGGAGATCTTTCCATCTTCTGAGATCTTCTATAATTTCTTTCTTCAGAGACTTGAAATTTTTATTATACAGATCTTTCACTTCCTTAGTTAGAGTCACGCCAAGATATTTTATATTATTTGTGACTATTGAGAAGGGTGTTGTTTCCCTAATTTCTTTCTCAGCCTGTTTATTCTTTGTGTAGAGAAAGGCCATTGATTTGTTTGAGTTAATTTTATATCCAGCTACTTCACCGAAGCTGTTTATCAGGCTTAGGAGTTCTCTGGTGGAATTTTTAGGGTCACTTATATATACTATCATATCATCTGCAAAAAGTGATATTTTGACTTCATCTTTTCCAATTTGTATCCCTTTGATCTCCTTTTGTTGTCGAATTGCTCTGGCTAGGACTTCAAGTACAATGTTGAATAGGTATGGAGAAAGTGGACAGCCTTGTCTAGTCCCTGATTTTAGAGGGATTGCTTCAAGCTTCTCACCATTTACTTTGATGTTGGCTACTGGTTTGCTGTAGATTGCTTTTATCATGTTTAGGTATGGGCCTTGAATTCCTGATCTTTCCAAGACTTTTATCATGAATGGGTGTTGGATCTTGTCAAATGCTTTTTCCGCATCTAACGAGATGACCATGTGGTTTTTGTCTTTGAGTTTGTTTATATACTGGATTACGTTGATGGATTTCCGTATATTGAACCATCCCTGCATCCCTGGGATGAAACCTACTTGGTCAGGATGGATGATTGTTTTGATGTGTTCTTGGATTCGGTTAGCAAGAACTTTATTGAGGATTTTTGCATCAATATTCATAAGGGATATTGGTCTGAAGTTTTCTATCTTTGTTGGGTCTTTTTGTGGTTTAGGTATCAGAGTAATTGTGGCTTCATAGAATGAGCTGGGTAGAGTACCTTCTGTTTCTATTTTGTGGAATAGTTTGTGAAGAACTGGGATTAGATCTTCTTTGAAGGTCTGATAGAACTCTGCACTAAACCCATCTGGTCCTGGGCTTTTTTTAGTTGGGAGACTATTAATGACTGCTTCTATTTCTTTGGGGGATATAGGGCTGTTTAGATCATTAACCTGATCTTGATTCAACTTTGGTACCTGGTATCTGTCTAGGAACTTCTCCATTTCATCCAGGTTCTCCAGTTTTGTTGAGTATAACCTTTGGTAGAAGGATCTGATGGTGTTTTGGATGTCTTCAGGATCTGTTGTTATGTCTCCTTTTTCATTTCTGATTTTGTTAATTAGGATGCTTTCCCTGTGCCCTCTAGTGAGTCTGGCTAAGGGTTTATCTATCTTGTTGATTTTCTCAAAGAACCAGCTCCTTGATTGATTGATTCTTTGAATAGTTTTTCTTGTTTCCACTTGGTTGATTTCGCCCCTGAGTTTGATTATTTCCTGCCATCTACTCCTCTTGGGTGAATTTGCTTCCTTTTGTTCTAGTGCTTTTAGGTGTGTTGTCAAGCTGCTAATGTGTGCTCTCTCTAGTTTCCTTTTGGAGGCACTCATAGCTATGAGTTTTCCTTTTAGAAATGCTTTCATTGCGTCCCATAAGTTTGGGTATGTTGTGGCTTCATTTTCATTGAACTCTAAAAAGTCCTTAATTTCTTTCTTTATTCCTTCCTTGACCAAGGTATCATTGAGAAGAGTGTTGTTCAGTTTCCATGTGAAGGTTGGCTTTCTATTATTTATTTTGTTATTGAAGATCAGTCTTAGTCCATGGTGATCTGATAGGATGCATGGGACAATTTCAATATTTTTGTATCTGTTGAGGCCTGTTTTGTGACCAATTATGTGGTCAATTTTGGAGAAGGTACGATGAGGTGCTGAGAAGAAGGTATATCCTTTTGTTTTAGGATAGAATGTTCTGTAGATATCTGCCAGATCCATTTGATTCATAATTTCTGTTAGTTTCACTGTGTCCCTGTTTAGTTTCTGTTTCCATGATCTGTCCATTGGTGAAAGTGGTGTGTTGAAGTCTCCCACTATTATTGTATGAGGTGCAATGTGTGCTTTGAGATTTACTAAAGTTTCTTTAATGAATGTGGCTGCCTTTGTATTTGGAGCATAGATATTCAGGATTGATAGTTCCTCTTGGAGGATTTTACCTTTGATGAGTATGAAGTGTCCCTCCCTGTCTTTTTTAATGACTTTGGGTTGGAAGTCAATCTTATCAGATATTAGAATGGCTACTCCAGCTTGTTTCTTCATGCCATTTGCTTGGAAAATTGTTTTCCAGCCTTTCATTCTGAGGTAGTGTCTATCCTTTTCTCTGAGATGAGTTTCCTGTAAGCAGCAAAATGTTGGGTCTTGTTTGTGTAGCCAGTTTGTTAGTCTATGTCTTTTTATCGGGGAGTTGAGTCCATTGATATTAAGAGATATTAAGGAAAAGTAATTGTTGTTTCCTGTTATTTTTGTTGTTAAAGTTGGCATTTTGTTCTTGTGGCTGTCTTCTTTTAGGTTTGTTGAGGGATTACCTTCTTGTTGTTTCTAGGGCGTGGTTCCTGTCCTTGTATTGGTTTTTTTCTGTTATTATCCTTTGAAGGGCTGGATTCGTGGAGAGATAATGTGTGAATTTGGTTTTGTCGTGGAATACTTTGGTTTCTCCATCTATGTTAATTGAGAGTTTGGCTGGGTATAGTAGCCTGGGCTGGAATTTGTGTTCTTTTAGTGTCTGTATAACATCCGTCCAGGATCTTCTGGCTTTCATAGTCTCTGGTGAAAAATCTGGTGTAATTCTGATAGGCTTGCCTTTATATGTTACTTGGCCTTTTTCTCTTACTGCTTTTAGTATTCTATCTTTATTTAGAGCATTTGTTGTTCTGATTATTATGTGTCGGGAGGTATTTCTTTTCTGGTCCAGTCTATTTGGAGTTCTGTAGGCTTCTTGTATGTTCATGGGCATCTCTTTCTTTAGATTTGGGAAGTTTTCTTCTATAATTTTGTTGAAGATGTTTGCTGGTCCTTTGAGTTGAAAATCTTCATTCTCATCCACTCCTATTATCTGTAGGTTTGGTCTTCTCATTGTGTCCTGTATTTCTTGGATATTTTGAGTTAGGATCTTTTTGCATTTTACATTTTCCTTGATTGTTGTGCCGATGTTCTCTATGGAATCTTCTGCACCTGAGATTCTCTCTTTCATCTCTTGTATTCTGTTGCTGATGCTCGTATCTATGGTTCCAGATTTCTTTCCTAGGGTTTCTATCTCCAGTGTTGCCTCATTTTGGGTTTTCTTTATTGTGTCTACTTCCCTTTTTAGGTCTAGTATGGTTTTGTTCATTTCCATCATCTGATTGGATGTGTTTTCCTGTTTTTCTGTAAGGACTTCTACCTGTTTGATTATGTTATCCTGTTTTTCTTTAAGGATTTGTAACTCTTTAGCAGTGTTCTCCTGCAATTCTTTAAGGGATTTTTGTGCTTCCTCTTTAGTGTCTTCTGCCTGTTTAGCAGTGTTCTCCTGTATTTCTTTAAGTGTGTTATTAAAGTCCTTCTTGAAGTCCTCTACCATCATCAGGAGATATGCTTTTAGATCCGTGTCTAGCTTTTCCGGTGTGTTGGGGTGCCCTGGACTGGGCGAAGTGGGGGTGCTGGGTTCTGATGATGGTGAGTGGTCTTGGTTTCTGTTAGTAAGATTATTACGTTTACCTTTCGCCATCTGGTAATCTCTGGGGTTAGTTGTTATCGTTGTCACTGTTTAAAGATTGGAGCAGAAGCTGTGTTCCACTCACCAGCAGTCTCTAAATCCTGCGGTGGGGGTCGTGGGTAGCTGGCGGGTGTCAGGCAACCCTGCCCTCCAGCTACCCCGGCGCTGATCCGGCTGGATGAGTCGTGTGGCCATACTCAGGCCGGTTTCTGCTTCCCTAACTAATGCAGTCTCAGGTCTCGCGCGCAATTGGATTGGAGCAGAAGCTGTGTTCCACTCACCAGAAGTCTTAAGATCCTGTGGCAGGTGTTGTGGGTAGCTGGCGAGTGTCAGCCGACCCTGCGCCCCAGCTGCCCGGGTGCTTTTCTGACCGGAAGAGGCTTGTGGCCCTATGTAGGCCGGATTTCTCTCTCCCCAACCAGAGCAGTCTCAGGTCCCGCGTGATTGGACTGGAGCAGAAGCTGTGTTCCACTCACGAGCAGTCCCAAAATCCTGTGGCGGGGGTCGTGGGTAGCTGGCGGGTGTCAGGCAACCCTGTGCTCCAGCTACCCCGGCGCTGATCTGGCCGGATGATGCCTGTGGCCCTACTCAGGCCGGTTTCTCACATAAAAAATTCTTAATAAAGCACTTGCAAACTAAATTCAAGAACACTTCAAAGAGATCAAATTGACTGTGATGTAACCAGCTTTAACATAAAAAGATAACTAGATCCTTATCTTTCTCTCTGAACAATGCTCAGTTCTAAGTATATGAAAGACATCAGCGTTAAGACCTGCCATTGGAGGAAAACATGGGGAATTTGTTTCAATTTAAAGTCACAAGAAAGGCCTGCTTAAGCATGACACTAAGACCTAAGCATAAGCACTAAGACCAACTATTGACAAATAGGATGAAACTACAAAAATAAATGACAACAAATGATGATGTGGAGACAGGGGATTCTTATTCACTGTTGGTGTAAACTAGTGCAGCCACTATGGGAACTAATGTGGGGGTTACTCAGAAAAGTCAAAGCAGGTCAAGCATCTAATCCAGCTATGCCACTTCTGGACAGATTCCCAAAGGGCATCATATCTCATTAGAGAGATACTTGCTCATGCGTGTTCATTGCCTCATTTGTCACAAGTTCTAGAAAATGGAGACAGCCTAAATGTCTGCCAGTGACTGAATGGATAAATGGCTGTGACTACATGTCCAAGATATACACAGTCAAGCCATCCAAAATTGCTGGATGGACGTGGGAAGGATTCATGATGCTCCACCCCTAAATGAGAGGTGATTGACAGTTTTTGGCTGTTGGAGAAGGAGAGTCAGTTTTCTTTAGATATGTAGCCACTGAGGTCTAAGTGTGACCCAGTAGATGGTCTCACATCTATCCTAACACAGACAGCACTGAGTAGACTCAGTCGTTATAAACAAATGAACAAACAAAGAATATGAGATTTGTGGGCATCGGTTATGACAAGGGTAGGGGAGAATTTAGAGTTGAGGGAATAAAGTTTGAGTCTGATTATGAATGGGGTATTGGTGGTGTAATGGTAAGCACAGCTACCTTCCAAACATGAGTGGCTATTGCAGTCACCAAGTGTTAACCAAAGGGATCTCTCTCTCTCTGTCTGTCTCTCTCTGTCTCTCTGTCTCTCTCTGTCTCTCTCTCTGTCTCTGTCTCTGTCTCTGTCTCTCTCTCTCTCTCTGTGTGTGTGTGTGTGTGTGTGTGTGTGTGTGTGTGTGTGTATGTGTGTGTGTGTATGCTCAGAGACCAGTTTCTCCAAAGCAGGACAGCCACTCTAAGAGATTCCCCTTTTTATGTACTGGGCTTTTCATTGATCCATATACGTTTTAAAACGTATACGTTGGCTGAAGAAGGTTTCCAATTTGTACATGTTGGGGTTGCCTAATGTTAAAATCAGGCATTGACTCCTGAGAATGTTGGGATTCTGGGGATGTAGAAGGACACTAAATTATGTTACTTGAGGACCGATCTCAATGTTTTCTAATTCTGCTCAGTAATACATGCCCTGTATGATGGATGAGGCTGTCAGGAATATCTCAGAAATATTTATTCTAAGATTGCATCAAACATATGAAACTGTGAGCTATATACATAGGTAACATTCAATTAGTTCTCAGGTATGTATTCTTCATTCTTAAAGGCAAGTATTGACTAACAGAGGAAAATAAATACATTTTAAAACTATAAAAGTGTAATAGAGGATTGGAGCAGATTATTTAGCCGATACTATAGGTCCACAAGGAGGCAGAGCATCTCTGCTCCTGCAAACTCACAAAGGGTCTTTTGGGTGACCCACTGTTAAGAGCAGCCTGCAGTCAGCAGCCTTCTGTGCAAATCGTTAAAGAATATTCAGTGCTGTGGAGGACAGAGGAGGTGAGCTGATAGCAGAAGCATCCTGCCTGGCTGAAGACCACAGTCCTGAGGGAGAACAATGAAGACACTGGCTGGGTGTTTGTTCCTATGCTTGTGGCTTCAGCTGGAATGTGAGTGAAAGACTTTGGGAAACAAATCATTTGCCAGTGTCCATTGTCAGTCTATGGAGCAGACTGGCCACCTCCAGTTTGCGCGATTTAACTTTAGGAAGGAAAACAATGTCTGGAGAATGATTGCCAGATCGACCTCCTGTTGTTTCCTTTCGCACAGGTGTGAGCAGAGGAGAGCAGGTGGAGCATCGCCCTCCTCACTTCAGTGTCCAGGAGGGAGACAGTGCCATTATCATCTGCATCTACCATCCTTTATTTCTCCTGGTACAAGCAATAGCCTGGGGCGGGTCTCCAGTTCCTTATGGAGGTTTTGTTTTTTCAAATGTGTATGGAAAAGAAGAAAAAGGACTCACTGTCCTAATGAATATGAAAGTCAAATTTCTCTATCTGAACATCACAGCAGCCCATCCTGGACACCCAGCCATGTACTTCTGTGCAGCAAGTGAACAGTGTCCTTCAGGCATGTCCTGCTTGTACACTGACCTGAAAACAGGCCTGGAGACAAATATATTTTCCCCTGTTGAGACCAGGAGTTTCCTGTATTCTATGCTTACTAGACAGATGTTCTAAAACATCTTGAAATCCTCTTTCTAAAACATACAACAAGTGCTTGAGCATCTTAAATGAGGTCTCCGTGAGAATAACTAATTAGATGTCAAGACTCTAGAGTTGACTGCCAGGTGCTTTTTAGATTGCCCCCACTCCACAGACATCTCAGTGTAACTGGTAGAGCACACTCATAATGGGAAGATTCTTAACTTTTAATAATGGTACTTAGAATGTTCATTAGGTTGTTAATGCACGGGGCAGGAAAAATAATTAATATATAAACCAACATTTTCCTTATATTGTTACTAAATTTAGTTCAGTTTTGACTTCCATGTGTTTCCTGGCCTAAGCATTTCATAATTGCCAACCATAAAACCAATTTTTACGAGTTTTAGAAGACTTCTGATTGATTCTTTGTGAATTTCACATGATGCACCATAATCCCAAGCATCTCCCTGTCCTTTCATATCTGTCCTCTGCCCTTGAAACCCCCCTGTCAAAAAAAGAAAATACCACAAAATCTCTAAGTAGAAGCTTCCATGTGTCAAGATGGGTCACACAGTCTACCCTTCTGCCAAGCAGCTTTACTTGCAAGTGTTCATTACAACAAGCCATTGGTCTGGTTAGAGACCGCTGGTTTCTCCTACACTATCAATCCTGGATCCTCACCTGGACTTCTCTTGGATATCCCATTATTGTCCTGTCTCATGGAGAGCTTGCTGCTTTGGTTCTGCAGGGCCTGCCCCTTCATGTTCTCCAGCAGTTCACAGATGGGGTAGATGTTAGAATGGTCTAACTCAGAGCCTTGGATCTGGGCCGGTGGGGTAGCTGAGTTAGTCAGCCCAACAGCTCTCCCAGGCTCATGCCATAGGGACCAACTCTCTCATGCTGCCCCGGGGGAGGGGCAGGGCCTGCTTTCCAATGCTCATACCCTCATGGTTGGCTAAATTATGCCTCTGCCAGATAGGCCAGCTCTACTGTGGGGTCCACTTCCCCTCAGTGCTCCAGTTGTGGGGAAGCACCAGCTCCTCTGCTCTCAGACTCTTGGGGACAGCTCTCCCAGGCTGTCAAGGCAAGGGATAGGGACAGCTCATCCAAGTGCTGCACAGCTGTGGAGTCAGCTCTGCACAGCTCTGGGACATGGCCCTAGGTGGCAGCCCAGACCAGGGATGTTCCCATGGCCTTTGGTGGTAACATGGTTCACAGACATTAACAGAGACCCAGACATGGCCCTCAGTGACAGCAAAAGCCAGGACTTCAGCATGGGCGCAGGTGCCATCACAGGCTATTCATATCAGGCTCCTCACATCTGTAGCTCTGCCTCTCTTCACTGTACACACTCTGTACTGCTTCTCTCTGTATTCCATCTCTCTATCACTTACTTGTTCCACACTGCTCTGCTTCATGGCACCTGATGGGGGCCATAACCTTCCTGCTCCTCCTTGCCCACTGATTTTTATGATTTTATGATGTATTTTATATATTACTCTTCTAGTTCTATAGTAGTAACCTTTCCTTTGTGATGAAAGATGGTGCTTGAAGTGCGGTGTTGCATTTCACACAGATAAATTGCTTCTTGATGTCACTGAAGTTTCTCTAGAGGAAGGTTTTTCCCAGGCTCTTCTGCTGCAATAGAGCTCTCTTGTTCATTGTGACCCCGAACACCCTCAATTTTTCCACATCATTTTATTACTGGGTATGCTCAGCTTATTACAGACATTCCAGATACTGACAAGAAGTACACAGTGGTCTTTGTGAGTAATTATCAAGAGAGAGTCTGTCATGTCTGTGTCTGGTAAGAATGGTCACTCAGCCATGTCTATACCACAGAAGGGCCTCCACCATACAGTCTCCCAAAGTGATCTACTGTATACCTGTGTAATGTGGGGTTGGCCAGCCTATGTTCAGTCATCTCTGAATTGTGACCTGCTTGGGATCTTTGCAGTATCCCTCGCCTTCTGCAAGAAGAAGCTTCTCTAATGGTAAGGGTTGCAACCTATCTGGGGGCATATGGGAAGTTCTGAGAATTTAGTTATACAGGATACTGCTTGAGGAAAGGGGCAGTAGTAGGTTCTTCTCTGGGTTCCATGGCCTTACCAGTTCCAGGAAGTTGGCTGGGTTTACAGTGCTTTATATATGTTCTGGAGACTGAACTCAGAACCTCATGTTTGTACAACTAACTACTTTATGAACTGGGATATCTCTCCAGCCCTGAATAAATTATTACTACGTGTTAATTTTTCCTTTAGAAATTAAATCTATTTTTTACAATAATTGGTTATTATATACAAAATTAAGTTAAATTATTATTTATTACTCTTTTAAAAACTGCTTATGTTTTCTAAGTCAGACACACACACACACACACACTAGTGGTGTCATAGTAGACAAATAGATAATATAACCAAGGGATGTATACAGAATAAAACTGAAGTAGGATGGAAATCCAGGAAAACTGTGGGGCCATGAAGAAAAGGAGGGTCTCCTCATCCTGGAGCTTGGTTAAAACTTCACACCACCTGAGAAGCAAGAATTCAAGCACAATAAATGTTCACTTCAAGGAATGCCAGTGTAGATTTACTATCTCCTTCCTACACTGATATTTCTGTAAGATGGCAGTGACTCAGGCTTACAGTCTGAATACACATGACCTTGGCCAGAGCCCCATCAAGTCTGGTGTGAGCAGTTTCTACTCAAATGTGTTCCTAGTTATAGCCAGGTGTGGGAGTATAGGATCTGATCTACCCTGAAGTGTTTTAAGTCCATGAGCAATAGTTCAAAGTGTGTCTTTTGAGTAAGTAGTGCAGGGTATTGAATTACACTATGTAAAAAAAAACAAAGACACATTTTAATGGTTCTGTGTGAAAGTATTAAGACGCCTTTCTTTTTATGCAATACATAAAACCTAAGTCTAAATGGATACTAGATTAGAAAAGTAGTAACAAAGCTATAAAACATATGTGACTAAACATTGAAGTGTATGTTCATGTGAAATGGTTTGAGCAATCTTTCCTAGGTATTATACTCAGAAGGGAAGAGAAGATGAAAATAGAAAAATTATCTTTATGATTCAAAGGAGATCATCAATAGCATGAAAATGGCATCACAATGGGAAAATTATTTGCATATCTTTTTTCTGATAACACCTTTCCAACCACAATGTATAATCACCTCCATACTTCAGTGGTAAACAGAGAAATAGGCTAGGTTAAAAGTGAGCAAACTTGTGGATAGACAGTTTCCATGGATGATATGGAAATGCTCACTGAGCACAGGAAAGAATGTGGAACACTGTGCTTTTAGAAAAGAAAAAAATACAAGAAAGTCTCACATCACTGCCACTAAATCAGGTGATATAAGTAGGGATAGTAGCACAGGTTTTGTCTAAGGTTTGGGGAACATGAAATCCGCAAGTGCTGCTCATGGGAAGGAAAATATTGAAGCTGCTTTGAGAAATGCCAATTCATTTCCTAATAATATACTAAAGACAAATGAAGATGTATGTCTGAGTGCTCATATCTGCATATTCATATCATCCCAAAGTGGAATAAACCAGTGGTTATCACTGATGAATGGAAAATGTAGCCGACCCATGGAATGCAATGCCATATAGCAATGGAAAGGAATGGCATACTGACTCCTGCTACAAAATGAAGTTTGAAATACACAAAAGCACAGGAGACCACATGGAACAAATGTCAATTTCTATGTAATAGCTAGTGTACAAAACTATCAGCAGCAGGACTTAATGAAAGGAGATGGGTGACTATTCCTAGGTGTGGAGTTTATTTGTGTGGTGAGGAACTTTGATAAAATCTATTAGATGATGCCGAGATAGTTCTTTGAGTAAAACAATAATCTTCAAATTCCCTTTGGATGGTTGAATTGTATCTGAATGGTATTTCAATAGAACATTTACAATATAGATCTCTAACAAGTTGAAAAACCTAAATTCTGAGAGTAAGTGTCTGTGAATTGAAAACAAAGCTTTTCCTTCCAAGCCTGTTAGGACTCCACCCATTCTGTTTCTGTATCTGAGCTGAAACACTCACTGCCTCCTGCCTAGAACTGTCACAGCCTGTTCTCTAGACCAAAGCTTCCGTCCTTGCTGGAAGACTGTCTGTAGACAGCAGTGTTTTACATACTGTCCTAGTTTTCCTTCTATGGCTGAAAAAAAAAATCTGACCAAAATCAACTTGGAGAGCAAAGAGTTTATTTGGCTCACAGGTCACAGGCCATCATCAGGGGAAGCCAAGGCAGGAAGTCAAGGAAGAACCCAGATTTGGGATCTGAAACAGAACCGTGGAGGGGCGCCGCTAACTTGGTCCTCGTGTTTCAGAAGACTTGTTATTTTTAAACAACACAGAACTACCAGACCAGGAGTCACACTGCCACTGTTAGCTTGACACTCTCACACTGATCACCAGGAAAACGCTCCATACATTTCCCTACATGCCAATTGATATGTTTTTTATTTTTTATTCAGTTAAGGTTCCCTTTTTCCAGATTACTCTTGCTTGTGTCAAGTTGAGAAAAGCCAAAACAAGTTGACATATTTTCTTCTTGACACATAAACCACCACTACTAAAATCCTAAGCTTTGTGTCTTATTTGTCCCAAGATGTAATGGCAGCACTACAATCTGCTTTGTCAAAGTTTTCCATGTCTCTGAAATGGGAACACCACAGGAGGCAAGCTGTGGACCTTCAAGACATTTGTTTCCTCATGTGGCCTACAGAGGGCGCTGCTGTACGCACTAGTGTTCCTTCCTCCTTTGAAGATCTCCACCTGCTCACATCTCATCCTTCTTGCAGCTGGCTGAGTATTTAGCAAAGGCAAGTGACAAGAATCAGATATTCAAAACCTTCCAGGCTCGTGTATGCAGCGTCAGTTTTTATGTGAGAGGGAGACTTCTCCAGCAGACCCTTCCCTACACCTGCTTTCAAGCTCTTGCTTTCCTCAGCTGCTTTCCTGCCTGTCCTGTTCCAGAATTGCTCCACAACAGAACTGCAGCCTTCCCAAGGCTCAGCCATGCTCCTGGTGCTCCTCCCAGTGCTGGGGATACACTTTCTCCTGAGTGAGTACAGCTTTGTTGTGGTCTCTGTATCCCTGGATTCTGACTGTCCTCAGTGAAGTCTGCACTACAGTTCCTGACCTAATATTCCTTTCCAGGAGATGCCCAAGCTCAGTCAGTGACTCAGCCCGATGCTCGTGTCACTGTCTCTGAAGGAGCCTCTCTGCAGATGAGATGCAAGTATTCCTACTCTGGGACACCTTATCTGTTCTGGTATGTCCAGTACCCGCGGCAGGGGCTGCAGCTGCTCCTCAAGTACTATTCCGGAGACCCAGTGGTTCAAGGAGTGAATGGCTTTGAGGCTGAGTTCAGCAAGAGCAACTCTTCCTTCCACCTGCGGAAAGCCTCTGTGCACTGGAGCGACTTGGCTGTGTACTTCTGTGCTGTGAGCGCACAGTGTGTGGGGCTGCAGGGGGAGCCGAACAAAAACACCGATGGCTGTGGGTGCTCAGACTCAAGATCTCTCCTGTGGTTTCTGTGGCATCTCTTTGGACTTGGAGACAAAAGAAGGAAAGTTTTGCAGTCTCAGCTGTCTTTTTGCAACTCATTTCCAACTAAAACATCCACTATATCCAATGCTCAGTTGTAGTTCTGTGGAATGAGGAGACTGTGATGTTATCCTAAGTGTTATTGCCTGAGTGAACATTGCTTGGGCAGTGCCTAGACTAAGTGGCTGATGGGGAAGCTGGACTTTCATTTTGTTACTTTAAGTGTGGTCCACACAGAATGTGAAAGGTGTACTCTTCAGCTTCTGTCCTGGAATTTTCTTTCTCTTCTCAATCTTTCATGCTAATTTCCCTATAAATTCTTCTTTTGCTGCTAAATGTAACTTATCAGAATTGGTCATAATATTTAAGTATTGCCATCTTGGTAATTTGATGCCTTGTTATTCAATATAGGACTTCGTCTGTACCACAAAAGTTTTAAAATCTATCATAATTATGTAAGTTCTAGCAATCATTAAAAATAAAACAGAAGAATAAGGAATTCATTGGTATTTTTTCCAAAGAGTTCTTCACAGTTGTGAATGTACTATCTTGTTTTTGTTGCCATCTTAAAATCTTTAAGTCTCCTTAAGAATCCTCAGTCAGATTCCTTCTGCATCTTTTACGACTCATTGCTTTCACTCTGGTGTGGATGATTTTACTATGAGAATATCAATGATAGATTCTTTTTCCTAATATAGTCCTACCCTGCTGAAATACAGGCAAAGTCACAGTGAAAAGTTAGTGCTCAGTAACTACAGTGTGGAATTTTAGTTTCTTCTCCATCTGATTGGGAGACTTATAGAAGAAGATTTTATACTCCCATGTATTCAGTAGAGGAGGATGAATACTCAGGATAGGAAGAAAAAGGAATGGAGAATTTTCTAGCTCCTGCTTGACTCAGAAATAGAAGTAGGTAGGCATCATGGACCCATGTATGATTTCCAGCACACATAAAAATCTGGGTGTGGTGGCCATGCTGGGAGGTGAGGACAGGCAGGTCCCTACAGCCTGCCATCCACCCAGCCTAGCCTAACTATGAGCTCTAGGTATCAGTGAGAGAACCTGTCTCCAATTAACAAGGCAGGTAGCTTCAGAAAAATGACATCCAAGATTGACTTCTGGCTTCCACATGCATGTATATATATATATGTGCACTTAAACACACATGCATACACAGACAGTCACACCCAAGCTCTTCAGAACATGAGGAAGAACACCCGAGGTTTTTCTCTAGTCTCTACATGTACACATACACATGGGTTTTTACGTGCCCCACTCAGTTGTACCTGCACACTATAAGCACATACACATGCGCAGATAAATATTTTAACATAGAACACAAACACAAGTTATCTGAAGATTCTAATATTAAGTAATCCATCTTACATATTACTCTGTTACTCTCTCAGTGTGGATTTTCTTTATAATGAGATGAGGAGGCAGGGATAGTGTAAACAATCGTAAGACACAGAACCTACATCAGCCCAGGAATGTTCACGTATAACTTTGCAGCACACTCACCTGCTGCAGGCAGTAGGGTTTCCCATTCTTGCCTCAGTACGTTTGGCCTGGCTGAGAACTTCAGGTCGCTGCAGTTCTATGGCAGAGCTTCCTGTGTTTCTCCGTCTGCTCATCTGCATGCAGTTGATGTATCCACATGTTCTTCTGTGCAGCCCCATCATCCATCACTGTCACTCCAGTACAGTACCCCATATCCAAACACAGTGCACTCTGTTCCACCATGTCTCACAGTGGCTAGACAAGGAATCGTTAGGGATTAAATAATTTGGTTGTTAGTGGGTCAAGGTACAGGCTAATATAGATTTTTATACCATGCTTATTTGAGAAAAGGTGTGTCTCTAACATACTTTAGTCAGATTACCAAGCTAAGAACCTCCATTAAAAGGTCTTTCTCTGTTTGGTTATACTATGCAACACATGTCTTCTCTTGCTAGCATGTTCTTTCTTGTGCTTGCTTCAGCAAAACATACTTTCACTTGTGTCTGCTTCACCAAAATGTTCCTTCACAAGTCTGCCTTAGAATTTCACCTGTCTGCTTCAGTGAAACATTCCTTCATGTGTTTACCCCAGCAAAAGACCCTCCAACACAACTAACTGACTTTCAAAAAAATCCTTACATTTCCACTTCAGTGTTCCGAGGATTAAAGTTTTAATTCACTCAGAAGATGGCCTTTTATATACAAATATGATAGCTTTTACATTTGGATACAGTTTTAATATTTTAGTGTTTTGGTTATCTTGATTTTTTCTTTTGTTGTTTTGACAAAGATTCATTGTTCTCTTTAACATCATGAACTGGAACATCAGCATACAGAACTGTATTTCAGTTCTTATGATGAATTCCATTGTTGAAACTTATGTGTTCATATATTGTTACACATAAATATGTATTTCTCAAGCTATCTGAGGATGGGATGTATAATGAGATGTGTCCATAATACATTATAAGGCAATAGCAGAGGCTACAGCTAATGTGAGAAAGACTCATTTGTTTGTTGTGGTAGAGTTTCGGGTTTAGACTGACATCAAATAAATTCAATACTTGGCTGATAATGATGCTGAGCTTCTGATCTTCCTTCCTTGACCTCCCGGTTGCTGGGATCCCAGGCATACTCCAGCATCCCCAGCTAAGGCTTTTGAGATTGCAAAGAAAATTGCAAAGGATCAACACAAACTTGACATTTTATGTCAAACAGAAAATGAGACATGAAATACTCTGTATTTCCTGTTTCTCTGCACAAATAAAATATGATTATGGTTTAAAAATAAAACTCCAGGAAGCATCAGCTCCAAAATAACAAGATGAAGGAGAAATTTAGAATGCTGAGTGATAAAATCAACAGAATGAATCAGGATGTTCAGGGTGTATGTTTCTTAACTTGGATGTAATGTGCTTTTAGTCTTTTAAAATAATTTATATGTTCATGAGCTTATTCAAATATTAAAACTAATAAGTTATATAGGGTAAATTTTATAATAAGAAAAAGAGGTGTATAAATATATACACTATTCTCATTTGGACAGGGAGAGGGACAGGACAAGATGTAGCTACTCCTGTCTCCTGGGTTAGATGGAGAATCTGCCAGGATTCACCACTAGAGGATTTCAATTTAATATGGCTTATAAGATGAGGATTCTAGTTGATGTGCCCAGCAATTGAGTTACCATTGTTTCTGAACTAAGTTTGTATAGTGTTTTCCTTCACGCTCGACTGAGTTCCAGAGAGAGTTACAGCAGTAAAGTGTGGGTTTGCCTGATGTGCACCCCAAAAGGACGTGGGAGTTTTGAAGCATGGGACTGGCATGGTAGTGACCCCCACAGGAACTTAGCGAGCTGGGTAGAGATATTTTGGAGCTCTGAGAGAGTCTCCATGAGAAGAAAACAGGCTGGCCATTGCCTGCCAATGCTCACAGGTACATTCCAGGCAGTAGTGTGGATTCCTTACTTAATATTTCCTGCATACAATCTAAAGCCAGGACATGAGTCAGGTGCAGAATTATAAGTCTTTTAAATTAGGATAGATGTCAGAGTGTTCTATTTTATTGACAAAAATGATGGTCTGGGTGTTAGGTCTACCTTGTACTTTATAAATTACAGAATGGTAAAAAAGAAAAAAGAAGAAAAAATACACCTTTAAAAATTAATTAATTAATTAAGTTTGCATCCTGACTGCAGTTTCCCCTCCCTCCTCTCCTCCCAGCCCTTTCTCCTTCCACCTCCATCCTCACTCCCACCCATTCCTCCTCTCGTTCTCTTCAAGAAAGTGGATGCCTCCCAGAGGTGTCAAACAGCCTTTGGCATATAGAGTTCCAGTAAGGCTAGGCTCATATTCTCCTGTTGAGGCTCAAGAAGGCCTCCCACTTAGGTGAAAGAACCCCAAAGGCAGGCAACAGAGCGAGAGATAGCCCCCTGCTCCTGCTGTTAGGAGTACCACTACATGAAGACCAAGCTACACAACAGTTCCGTAAGTGCAGAGGGCCTAGGTCAGTCCCACGAAAGCTCTCTGGTTGGTGGTACAGCCTTTATAAGCCACTATGGATCCAGGTTAGTTGATTCTGAAGGTTTTCTTGTTGTGTCCTTGACCTCTCTGGCCTCCACCATCCTTCCTGCTTTTGACCACCATGGCTCCTACTTTCCCACAGTAGTCCCCAAACTCCACCTAATGTTTGTCTGTTGATCTCTGCATCTGTTTCCACTAGTTGCTTCATCAAGCCTCTCTCATGATGGGTATGCGAGGCTCCTGTCTGCATAATGTGTCAGGGCAGACTCCCTCTCATGGCATAGCTATCAAGTTGGACCAGTAACTGGCTAGGAAATCCCTCATTTTCTGGTCCATCTTTACCCCTGCACATTTTATATGTAGAAAAATATTGTAGGTCGAAGGTTTTGTGGCTTGGTTGGTACCTCAATCCCTTCATTGGAAGTCTTACCTGGTTACAACAGAAGGCTAATTCAGGCTCCATAACTCTCCCACTAGGAGTCTTAACTAAGACCACCTCATAGATTTCTGGGAGATCCTGATAGAACCTAATGGGGAAATCCCCACTCAATTCCCGATTAGGCGTGCACCCAAAAAATCACGAAGGACCATCTTGATGTAATTACATGAGGTCGGTTAATGACGGAGCTCTGGACCCACATGCATCCCACACAGGAGATAACGTATGTCGGCCACAAGGTTCGAAAGCTAGGGGTTTTTATGGGGTAAGGGTCTTAGGGGTGTGGAATTCAGCACAGCGACACACTATTGGCTTATTCAAACATCAGCAGAAAAATTACATGTACGTGCAGGGTGTCAGAGTTCTGTGAGTTGTTGACTCAGTTCACTTAGCCCTGTTATGTCCTCACATTCCTCTTTATCTTTAAGGTTAAGCTGTTCCCAGGAATGTTTTAACTATGGGGCATACCCAGGTTTGTTTTTCTTTTTTCTCAGTCCCAAGCAGCCTTTAAGCTCACAAACAACCAGCTATTTCTGAGTTCTTTATATGACTTACAGGTCTTGAAATTTCATCTTTCTTTCAATCCCATTGCTCCAGATTTCTAGATCATCCCAGACATG
This sequence comes from Mus caroli, assembly GCF_978045245.1. Lineage (NCBI taxonomy): Eukaryota > Metazoa > Chordata > Mammalia > Rodentia > Muridae > Mus > Mus caroli. The sequence goes on from NW_028227267.1 coordinate 49,640,335, forward strand.
TCCCCCCAATTCCAACAGTCTGTCCCATTATGCTCTCCCTTTGTCCTTCCCCAACATGATCCCTCCTGTTCCCATTCCCACCCTCACTCCCATTGAATCTCAGCTCCACATCCACCACCCATGTCTATTATATTTCCCCCCTCAGTGAGAATCATGTGTCCCTCCATTGAACCCTCCTTGTTACTTAGCTTTATTGGGTCTGTGGACTGTAGCATGGTTATTCTTTCCTTTATGGTTAACATCCACTAGGAAGTGAGTTCATACCATGTTTGTCTTTCTGAGTCTGGATTACTTCGGTGTGAATGATTTTTTTTTCTTGTTCCATCTATTTGCCTGCAAATTTCATGGTGCCATTGTTTTTCAAACTGAGGAAAATTCAATTGTGTACATGCACCACATTTTCTCTGTTGACCTCCTGTCCCGTCACAACTACCCCCTGTCCTTTTTTCCTATTTTTCCCACAAACTTATGCTTATCTTGCCCTTACTCTGGTACTTACTTCTCCCCAACTGCATGCTGTACCTTTCTGGCCTCTGTGGTTATACCACGTTATATCTTTCCACCTGAAAATGTGGAGCTAGGAGTCTTGACAATTTCCACTGGAGTTAGTTCAGTGGTGGAACATGTGGCCTTTGTTTTTCTGAGTCTCAGTCAACTCATTCAAAATAATAATTTCTAGTTGCATCTGTCTATCTATCTGCAAAGTTTATGTTGCCATTTTCCTTTACACTGAAAAATTCTCCAGAACTAGAAGTGCCACATTTCTGTTAGGCATTCGCCAGTAGAAAGACATTAGGTTGTCTCCATTTCTTAGTTCCTGTGAGTGGAACAGTGATGAACACAGGCAAGTATCTATGGAGCAGGACGTAGAGTTCTTTGGACATACACTGTAGTCCAATAGCTGGATTATGTGGTACATCTGTCTTTAGTTTTTTGAAAATTTTCTACACTAATTTCCAGAGCAGCTCCACCAATTTCCATGCCCTGCCCCCGCCCAGTGAACAGTTTCCTTTCCCCATCACCCATGTCAGCATTTGTTGTCAGTTGATGTATTTTACATATTCTAACTGGTGTGAGAGGAAATCACAAATTACATTTAAATTGCAGTTTCCTAATTGCTAAGGTTGATGAACAATTCTGAGATTTTTCAAGCCATTTCTACTCCTTCTATTGAGAACTCCATCTAGACACTCTTGTGTTCTGACTTCTGCATTTTCTTTACCAGGAAGTGAAGGGTTGGTGTAATGAGGCTTTGTGGAGATGGCCTGAAGTCACTTTTGTTGGTTGTGTGGGCTCACTAGGGGGCACTGCAGGAATCCTAGAAACTACAGTTTCTTAAGGTGCCCTGAGATGTGAAGAGCCGAGCTGAGACTAAGGACATAAGGCAATCCATTCACAGAGCCAGGAAGAGTGGTAATGGTGCAGAGTTAGACAGATCTTAAACTCTTGGTCATTTTATATAAACCCACAGCTATCCAGAGCCTGTTCACTGGATCTCATGTGCCTATAAATCTCTTTAAAGAGCAATTCTCTGAAGAGATGTAAACAAAACAGAATCGCCCTGAGGATGGACACACAAGAGAAACCATTTTCACTGCTATTTGCATTTTTTAGCTTTTCATCTAGAATTCTAAAAAAATCAAAGTATTAGACATTATTTCAATACCTTTTATATCACATACAATCTATATGTGTATATATACATACATATTCTAAACTAGAAAGAAAAGGAATAACTTCTCTTTTGAAAAGAAAACTGGAAAAATAAGGTATGAAAAACTAGAAGGGTGAGGGCCTCAGTGAACCTGAGCAGGCATCCTTAGTCTGATCTGGATCAGCTGTGTTTTCCTACTGCAAAACATCAGACCAGAAACCATGAAATAGAAAAAGAATTAGGGTTGAAATAGGGCATGTCTTAATTTTCCCATAACTATCAAAACTGTGTATATGGTCATCTTAATTGCAAGAAATTATTTTTATTCTGTGTAATAGATCATATGCTAATTTGTCAAATAGTGTAATTTAAGAGTCCTGCCAGTACTTTCTTGAATGTGTCTTATACGTTGAACACACAGCAGAAGATGGCCACACAGAATGTCATATTGTTTATTTTGAACATGTTTTGTCTTACTGGCCCTTTGTCTGTATCTTATAATTATCTGTCGTGTGTGTGTGTGTGTCTGTGTGTGTGTGTGTGTTTTGGGGGCTGTTTACCTGTTTGTTTTCTAAAGAGTGAAAAAGAAAGGGCTGTACTTGAGTGGGTGAGGAGATAGGAAAGATGTTGGACGTGATGAAGAAGGGGAGACAAAGGTCAGAATATAGTGTATGAAAAAAATCTTTGGACCAAAAGGGTCGTTCTTGCTAGGATTCTGGAAGGCTCTGCTTTACCCACTGGAGCCATTAGTTTTCCCACCGGCATTCTTCATTAATGTGTTCCTCTTCCTCACACAGTTCCTCCAAACTCCTTTATATTTCGTGTTACATTAGAAACACAGTGTCCTGGGCTCTACATCAATGTCCTCCATGGTCCTGGAGCAATTACAGTGCAGAGTCATGAGATGGAGGTGGGCGGAGTTTCTTGTTCAGATGAATGAGGAAGCTCAGTGATTCATACAGAACCTGTAGTCTGTAAGCACAAGTGTGTCTGGGCACAAGACACCCTTCAGAGCTGGAGAGAAGACATCCCAGCGATTGCACAAGGGCCATGCAGAGGAACCTGGGAGCTGTGCTGGGGATTCTGTGGGTGCAGATTTGCTGTGAGTTGTGTTAAGTTCCTATTAGAGATTCTCCAGAAATGTTGGTGGTGAAGGGGGAGAAGTTGATGAAAATCTCCTGTGCACTCTTCCTCATGGGTGTCTTCTTGGGTAGCTGATGGTGTGAGTGAAAATCTCTCTTTGATTTTGGTTTGCTTTTCTGTTTTCAAGCAGGGGTGAGTGGAGATAAGGTGAAGCAAAGTCCTTCAGCCCTGAGTCTCCAAGAGGGAACCAATTCTGCTCTGAGATGCAATTTTTCCATCGCTGCGACAACTGTGCAGTGGTTCCGACAGATTCCCAGGGGCAGCCTCATCAATCTTTTTTACCTGGTTCCAGGAACAAAGGAGAATGGGAGGTTAAAGTCAACATTCAATTCTAAGGAGAGCTACAGCACCCTGCACATCCGGGATGCCCAGCTGGAGGACTCAGGCACTTACTTCTGTGCTGCTGAGGCACAGTGCTCCCAGCAAGGCTGGAGCCTGGCCCCAAACTGCAGCTGAGTGTGCAGCTATAACCCCAGCCACAGGCAGACTCTGCCGGAGGCTTTGCACAGCTGTGGCCTTATCAGGTCGCCACCAATTACAGAGAAGATGTGAGGAAACATAAGCTTGCTGCAGAAGTTCACACTTAAATTCAGGTTTGCATGACACTGACTGCTAGTGTGTCAAATGCTCAGAGTCATTCTCGGCCCACAACACTAAAACACACACTTCACTTTACCAAATGCTTGTGATAATGTCACAAAATAAAAAACCCTCTTATATACTCCAGAATCATTTGGGTCATTTCTCACAGTCAGAAACTGAGAGCAACTGTTTCTATCCTTTGTTTAGAGAGCACCTGACCAAATTTCCAGCTAATCTGTTAAATATGAAGTTGATAAAAGAATTAATATTGATGATCTAATAAATTCAGTGGTAGAAAAGCAGGGTAAACTAATCTTATTTAATGAAGACATTTCTACAATGTTTTTTTAGTTAAAAGATATAGTGCCTTTAATTATGCAATATGAAACAAATATTTCACATAAAAATTACAAGAGCCAAAGGTAAATGACTAACTAGAACGATATATTTGCAAACTGTATCACAATAGTATTTACAGCAATTGATTCTTCTGGCATATTTATACATTTGCAACATAATAGATATACTAAACTTCTCATTAAAACACTGTTTTCAAAAGAAAACTCAAAACTCCCTAAATATAACACAACAGGGGACTAAGTCACTATATGATAATTAAATGTGAGCCAAAGAGTTGCATTTTCCTAAGTGTTGACTGATTTCATTTTGCAGTTGAAAAAACCCAGCTTGTCCTTGTCTCTGTAAGGAACTGGAAAACACCTGTCATTCTTTCATGTAATTTCTATCCATTGCTGTTTTCACTCAGAAATATCAGCTGAGTGGCTACAGCAGTGACCTGATCGATCGATTGATTTCTAGACCATCACAAACGAATATATCCCCTGGTGATTCACTCAGATTCCTCCCCATTGCAATTACATTCTGAAGTGAGAATTTCTGGTTCTTTGGAGACTCGGTTGTGACAAGTGATGCTTTTCTGGAAGCTGTCTCATGAGAGGGCAGTTTGCTAGTGCAGACAAGTGAGAGGATGTTTTGCTGGACTGGACACTTAAGAGGGTTCATGATGTTTGGAAGAGTATAAATAGTACCCAATAAGCAGTAAGAGGACATTGGTACACCTTGCAGCACTTCACTGGTCTTCACTGGCCAGTCTTCTTTTGGTGTGAAACGCTCTGCAGGACTTCAGTGGGCTTCGCTAAGGATACTCTTGCATTGGTATACCCTGTAACGCTTCATTGGTCTGTGAACCCTTGCACTTGAAATTGATAATGCCCATTCTCTTGTTAAATCTGGTTTACAATAGTATCTGTGTGATGCACAATTAACTTCATCTTGTTATAACTGTGTGATACACAAATAACTTCATCTGTCATCTGCTCCATCTTCTAAGCAGACTCTATTAGATTTTTTTCTCATTTCTTGTTTATGAATTTCAATTTTCTCATTAGCTTCTGTTAAGGTCTGAATTTCAACCAGATATTGAACAATCTCACACTTCTTTTTAGACAGATGTGATTGGTTGTCACTGTCTTCTCTTCCTGATCAAAGTGATTACTTTTACAAATCTACTTATTTCTGTCCTCAGTAGTGTCCTGACAAAGCTGTGGATTATCTTCTTAATTAACTGTTTCCACTTTCTCTGCATTGTCAAAGAGCCAAGTTTTCATTAACTTTTATTTTATTATCCAACTTTTTTCCACATTCTATAAGTCTTTATCTTTTTATTGCTATTGTTTTTCAAGTCAGCAAATTTTATCACATAAAACAAGTGCCACATCCCCTGCAGACTGCTAAACCACCTCGATTCATTACTTTTACTTTAGTCTTTAGTTCAGTTTCAAATTTTGCTTGTCCTTTAGCCTTTTCTTTTCTTTTCTTTTCTTTTCTTTTCTTTTCTTTTCTTTTCTTTTCTTATCTTTTTCTTCCCTTCCCTTCCCTTCCCTTCCCTTCCCTTCCCTTCCCTTCCCTTCCCTTCCCTTCCCTTCCCTTCCCTTCCCTTCCCTTCCCTTCCCTTCCCTTTCTTTTCTTTTCTTTTTTCTTTTCTTCTCTATTCTTCCCTTTTCTTTTCTTTTTTTGTCTTATTAGATATTTTCTTCATTTACATTTCAAATGCTATTCCCTTTTCTAGTTTCCTCTCCAAAAATCCCCTATCCCCTTCTCTCCCCCCCCCCCGCTTCCCTATCCACACACTCCTGCTTCCTGTCCCTGGCATTCCCCTATAATAGGGCATACAATCTTTGCAAGACCAAGGGCCTCTCCTCCCAATGCTCACTGACTAGGCCATCTTCTGCTACATATGCAGCTAGAGACATGATCTCTGGGGGTACTGGTTAGTTCATATTGTTGTTCCACCTATAGGGTGGCAGACCCCTTCCACTCCTTGGGTTCTTTCTCTAGCTCCTCCATTGAGGACCCTGTGTTCCATCCAATAGATGACTGTGAGCATCTACTTCTGTATTTGCCAGGTACTTGCAGAGCCTCACAGGAGACAGTTATATCAGGATCCTGTCAGCAAAATCTTGTTGGCATATTCAATAGTGTCTGGATTTGGTAGTTGTTTATGGGATGGATCCTCGGGTGGGGCAGTTTCTGGATGGTCCTTCCTTCTTGTCCTGTCACCTTTATTAATGATGGAGTAATTCTGAATAGATATACCATGTTTGCCTCATCTTCATCTTTAGTTTATTTATTTCTACCTTTGTTGAAGTGATCAATAAATTATCTGCCAACTCTTCTTGAAGTGGCAGTTCACCTGGATCAAATCTGATTGTTTCCAATCTATATTAGGTAGCATCTTGAATCCTCTCACTGTCTTTCACCTCTTAAACCAAACCTTGCAAATGGTGGCAGTCACATATTGACAGCAATTACCACTCTAGGTTCATCCCTGGCTCAGTCTCTCTCTTCCTATAGAGCCTTCATCACACATGCATGTCCCACCAACTCTGGCTGAACAAGGCAACGAATGGTGGCTTGTAGGTAACACATATTCCTGCGTTGATATTTTTATATAAATTACAATGCTGAATATTCAATGTATAAGCTAATATTCCTAAATATAAACTCTGTTGGGTTTTAAAATAATCTAGGCTTTGTTTTTAGCATTTGGAGAGAGAAATAATTTTCTGTTTTACATCTGGTGTCAAAAGTTTATCACTACCTCAGTTGATAATTTGACCCTCATAATTACCCCCTGTGAAGCAGGTACTTCAAGATGAGACTAACAGTGTGACTTTTGCTTCATATATTATAAACCGTCTTCCATTCTCAGTGTCTTAAGTTGCAGGGTAAATATATTTCTTACAAGAAAGGTGTGTTATATTTATGGATTAAAAACACCCTCATAAAGGAGCATTCTGACTCTCTCTGCCTAGGATACAGAGTCCACAATCACATCACACCACATATGATCACAGTTTTTGGGCAAATTATATTTTATTTCACTATAAATATAACCTCCCCATGATCCACTATCAATCCCTTTATGTTGTGGGAGGTTTAGAAATCTGAATAGGGTCCTATCTAGTTTTTCAGGGGCCCACAGTCATGTTAGTGAAATAGCAGGTTTGTTAGATGTTTAAGAAGGTGAATGGTCTAGGTTTTCATACTTTGAGACACATTCTCCCAGTCCCCTCATACTCTATGCCTGACACTGCTCTCTGTGGATATTTTCTATATTCAGTAGCATAAAAGAATTTCAAAGCCACAAAAAAATCATAGAAGTCCCTTATCCAATTCTCTTACAAAACAGAAATTATGTGTGATATATCATTGCTACTGATTTCCTCATTAGCATTATGTCTCCACTTCATTCCTGTAGGAACAATCACCCTATAGGAAATCCACCATTTCAACTCTGAATGCTGAATCTGGAAAGAACGTGTCTAATATGTCTGACCACAAGAATCAACCATGCCAATCTGGGTAAAGAAGGGCACTTTGAGCAAGCAAGACTCAGGCTGCACACTACTCATCTTTTTGGCTTTAACTTGGAAATGGATTTTTTTTTCATGCAATACCTTCTGACCAGTGTTTCCCCTCCCTCATCTCCTTCCATATCTTCACCACTTCCCCAAACAATCAATTCCATACCTTAGTTCTCTCTCTGTTTAGAAAACAAACAAATAACCAGAATAGAGCTTAGCAAATAGAAAAACAAAATAAAACAGGTGAAGCACATACACATGAGAGACATGCACACACAGCAAATCCATGGAAACCAAAACTGAAAAATATAGTATATAAACAAATGACTCATACCATAAACAATGCCCAGATAAGGCATTATGATACAAAAAACCCAATGATCTTGAAAAATTTTTCATCTGCCACTGGGCATGACCTTCAGTGTGGTTTGTGTAAGTGAGTCTTAAGTGAGACTGTTGGCAAAACGTTTTTTTTTTCTTTGTGAGAAGTTGTTAATTAGAGATGGTTTCTTGATTTGGAAGAGGCATTATATCTACTTCCTATGATTAACACTGGAACCCTGTCTTTATTGGACCTCTTGGGACCCCCCTGTATGCTGCTGCCATCTCTGTTAGTTACTATGTGAACCAAACTCCTTTTTGAAGGGCATTATTCCCTTACTGCCTTCCATCTCCACTAGCTCCTACAACCATTCTGCTTCCCCTTCTACAGAATTACCTTGAGTCCTGTGTGGAAAATTCTATTTAAGACTGGGTGTTCCAAAGTCTCTTCCTGAAGAACCACTGCATATATTTTCATAATGGCTATAAAGTTTTCACTCTCTCCAGCAGTGGATGAATGTTGTCCTTAAGCTACAACCTCACCAGCATGAGCTGTCATTTGTTTTACTGGTTTTGGCTATTCTCAGGGGTATAAGATGAAATCTCATAGTGGTTTTAATTTACATTTTCCTGTTGACTAAGGATGTTGAACATTTCTTTAAGTGTTTCTCACCCATTTGTGTTTCATCTTTCAAGAACTCTCTGTTTACATCTGCCCACTTTTTAAAGTGTACTGTTCTCTCATATATTATATCTCAATCATAGATTCCCCTTCCTCTTCTCACTCCAATCCCTCTCCCCTACCTCCCTTCTCTCCTAGATCCACTCATCCTGCTTGTCCCTTCAGAAAAGGCAGTCCTCCCAGGAGCATCAACCAAATATAGTATATCAAGTTGCAGTAAGACTAGGCACATCCCTCATTTTAAGTCTGAAGGAGGCAACCCAGTAAGAGGGCAAGGGTTCCAATGCAGGCAAAAGAGTCAGAGGTAGACCCTGTTCCCACTGCTAGGTGTCCCACAAGAACACTAAGCTACATGACTGTAGCACACATGCAGAGGACCTAGGTCAGAACCATATAAGGTTCCCTGACTGTTGGTTCGGTCTCTGTGAGCCCTAGTGCCCTGGTTATTTGATTCTGTGGGCTGTTTTTAAGCACTCCATTGGTTTGTACAATCCTTGTTTTCTCTCTTCAGGGCAATTCCCTGCACTCTGCCTAACGTTTTTCTATGGGTCTCTGGATCTGCTCCCATCAGCTGCTGGTTGAAGCCTCTCTAATGACAATTATGCTGGACTCTGGTCTACAACTATAGCAGTGTCATTAAGAATCGTTACTTATTTTATTTATCATTCATTCATTTATTTTGCTGGTTGTTAGTGCGCATGCTTGTGTGTGTGCATGTGCACACACACACACACACACACACACACACACACACACACACACACAGAGTCTCTGGGCTATACAGCTTTTAGGTCCTGTCCCTTCAGGTAGTGTCAGGTGTGGGCACCCTCCCATGGCCCAGGTCTCAACTTGGACCAGTCATTGGTTGGCCATTACCACAATTTCTGAGCTACCTTTACCCAGCACATCTTGTAGGCAGGAAAAAAGGATAAAGTGTAAAGAGGAGGTTTTGTAGCTTGAGTGGTGTTCCAATCCCTTCAGTGGAAACTTTACCTGGTTAGAGAAAACAGCCAATTTGGGTACTGGATCCCCCCATTAGAGTCCCCGTCGTAGATTCCTGAGAGTTTCTACTACACAAGGTTTCTACCTCTCTCTTCAAATGCATATAATTCCAGTCATCTTTCCCAGTTCTTGCTCTCCCCACAGCCCCATCTGATTCCTCCTATTCCCATCCCTTCCTGTCCCCAGTCCACACATGAAATCTAGTCTATTTCCCCTTTCCAGGAAGATCCTTGTGGTCCCCTCTTAAGGCCTCCTTGTTACTTAGCCTTGTTTACTGAGTCTGTGATTTGTAGCATTATTGCCCTTGACAGCTAATATCCACTTATAAGTGAGTACATACCATGCCATTCCGCATCTGGATTTCCTTACCCAGGATCATCTTCTCTAGTTCCATCCATTTGCTGGCAAATTTCAGGTCATTGTTTTTAACTCCACTGTGCAAATATATCACATTTTATTTAACCATTCTTTGATTTAGGGACATCTACTTTGTTTCCAGTTTCTGACTGTTTTGAATAAAGTCACTAAGAAAATAGTTGAACAAGTGTCCTTGTGGTATGGTGGAATATCTTTTGGATATGCCCAGGAGTGATATAGCTGGATCTTGAGGTAAAATAATTCTCAATTTTCTGAGAAACAACCATATTGATTTCCGTAGTGATTGTGTAAGTTTCCACTCCTTTCAGTAATGGAGGAGTCTCCCCCTTGCTCCATATCCTTGACAGCATGAGTTGTCAATTGTGTTTTTGAGCTTAGCCACTCTGATAGATATAAGATTAAGTCTCAGAGACACTTTGATCTGCATTTCTCTGATTGTTAAGAATATTGAACATTTCTTTAAGTGTTTCTCAGCCATTTGTGATTCCTGTATTGAGAATTCTGCTTTATCTGTACCCCATTTTAAAAGTTGGATTGTTTGATTTTTCAATGTCTAGTTTCTTGAGTTCTTTTTATAGTTTGCATATTAGCCCTCTCCAGATGTGGAGTTGGTGAAGACCTTTTCCCATTCTGTAGGCTGCTGTTTTGTCCTTTTGATGATGTCTTTTGTCTTACAGAGTTCCTTTCTTGTTCATGACTGTTTTAGCTATCCTGAGATTTTTGTGCTTCCATATGAAGCTGAAAAATTCTTTTCTACTTCTCTAAAGAACTATGTTGGAATTTTGACATGGATTGCACTGAATCTGTCAACTCCTTTGATAGAATGGCCACTCCTCCCAATTCACAAGAATGGGAAGCCTTTCATCGTCTGATACCTTCCTTTATAGCTTTCTTCTGTGCTTTAAATTTTTATTATACAAGGTTTTCACTTATATGGCTAGGACTTCCAAACACATTTTATTATTTTGATGCTATTGTGAAAGGTGCTGTTTCCCTGATTTCTTTCTCAGTGTGTTGCCATTACTATATTGGAAGGCTACTGAATTTTGTATGTTAAATTTGTGTCCAGAAACTTTGCTGAAAGTATTATCAGCTGAAGGAGTTTCCAGTGGAGTTTTTAACAGATAAAATCATATCACCTACAAATAGCAATTCCTTTCCTATTTTTTATATTCTTGAGTTTCAGTTGTCTTGTTATTCTAGCTAAGACTTCAAGCACTAAATTGAATAGGAAGAAAGTGGACAACCTTATCTGGTTTGTGATTTTAGTGGAAATGCTTTTAAAAAAAACTTTCTGTTTTGGTTAATGTTGGGTGTGGCATTGTGCTATACTCATCCTTTATTGTGTTGAGATATATATCTCTTCTACCTCTAGTTTCTTCAGGACAGTTATTATTAATGCATGTTGGATTATGCCAAAGACCTTTTCTGAATCGAATGAGATGATCATGTGGGTTGGGTTTTTTTTTTTTTTTTTTTGTCTTTCAGGCTCTTTATGTGTTAGATTTAATTATTAATTTATATATGCTGAATTATACTTGTACTCTGAGATGAAGCCTACTTCATCATGGCTGATGATTTTTTGATGTGTCTTGTATTCAGTTTGCAAGTATTTTGTTTAGAATTTTTGCATGTATGTTCATTATGGATATTGGTCTGTAATTTCTTTTTTGTTGGGGTCTTGTATGGCTTAGATATCAGGGTAATTGTGTCCTCATAAAGATATTTAGAAAATCTGTCTCTGTTTTATAGAATAAATTGAAGTTAGGATTAGTAGAGCCTTGTTCAGTTTCTATGAATTTATACATGTTCTCTTGTTGGCTTGCAGGGATGCAGTGTTAGAATTTAATCTGTCAGTGTATTTCACTGGAGGAATTTAGATAATTAATGAGCAGTGTTTATTGCTCTCTATTACTTTGTTGGTATTGTGAGTGTTTCTGCTCCTCTTTTGGTTTGCTGTCCTGAGATTATTTATTCTTTATGTTTTCTTGGGTGTGGTTAAATTCTTCAGATTTCCTTCCATCATCTTGTGTAGATCTGGGTTGGAAAATGGGTACTGCTTAAATTTGGTTTTACTGTGGAATGTCTTTGTTTCTGCATCAATTGTGATTGATAAAACTATCACTATCCTAGGTTTAGTAGTCGGGCTGGCTGGACCCATGGTCTCTCTAACTTTGAAGAGTATCTTTCCAGGTTCCTTTGGTTTTTGTAGTTTCCATGGAGTTGCAGGTTCCTTTGGCTTTTCTAGTCTCCATGGAGTCGTTGGTTATTTGTATAATATGTCTGCCTTCATGTGTTACGTTTCCCCTTGCATTTTAAAATATTCCTTTCTTGTTCTGTAAGATCAGATTTTTTTTTACTATTATTATGTGTCATTAGAGAGTTTATTTTCTGGTCTAGTCTATTTGGTGTTCTGTATGCCACTTATACTTTGACAGGTACCTTTGGCTTTAGGTTAGAGACATTTTCTTCTATGATTTTGTTGAAATTTTTTGTACTTTTGGTCTGAGTTTCATCTTTCTCCTTTATTTATATCATTCATAGATTGAATAGTCTCATATTTTCTGGATATTTTTCCAGGATGATTTCTATTAAATGTTTTCTTTGCAATGTCCTGTTCGTGTTCCTTGTCTATGATGTCTGAGTTTTCCTCTTCCATGACTTGTACTCTGTTGGTGTAGTTTACCTATGAGGCTTTGTTTGACTTCCTACATTTTTCATTTCCAGTTTTATCTCAGTTTTTGGGTTTTCTTCAGTGATTCTGTGTCTACTTTCACATCTTGAACTGTTTTCTTCATTTTATTCCACTGTTTCTGTTTTCATGACTTCATCAAAGGGTTTAATCAAATTTTCTTTAGGTTCATTTTCTTGGTCTATTTTATTAGGGTTACTGGGTCCTTGTAGAGACAATAGGTCCTTGCCTATTGATGATTAGGTTTATGTGCAGGTGTCTGGGATAGGATGATTATGTTTCTGTGTGTTGATATCTGAGTGTTTCCTTCCTTCATTTTGGTTGAACTCTTTGGATGTTAGTAAAGTATGATTGTTGTTCATTGGTAGGGAGAGTTTCTATGGGTCAATGTGTGGTAGAAAAGAATAGACATGGGCTTAGAAAAAAGTCTGAGAGAGGCTTCCATAACAACCCAAGGGGATTGTGTTCATAAGTAAAGGTAGTATTCATAGGGAGATGGGGACATGCTGTGAGGAAAGGATCTTACAAGCAGGTTGCAGTAAGGCAAATTTTTTTTTTTTTTTTTTTTTTTTTGCGGGGGGAGAGAGGTGAGCATGAAAGCGACCCTGGGTCTGAGTCAAGAGTTTTGGTGTCCAGTGAATGACATGGAGGAAGGGAACCTGTAAGCACATTGTGACTAGGTTAAGGATAAGAATGGAGAGATTGTAATGGGGGACAGAAAGGATAGTGTGAATAATCTCCTTATGTCCCTGCTCGTGTGGTCACTCAGGGATAGAGAGTGTTCTTATGCACTGGAGAGTGACAGAATGGGAAGGGGTTTGTACCAGAGCAGGTGCTGTGAAGGTCCACAGGTCAAAGGCAGCTGAGTTCTCTGCAAGGTTTGCTGGAGTCGCTGGATAATGAAAGCAGAGAGGAAGCTCTGGCCCGTATAAGTGGTCTGATACAGAGGTGGGGATGAAACTGGAGAATAGCATTGTAGGACATGAAGGCCATTGAAGATGAGATACTTTTTTTTCCCCAGGTGGTTGTGACCACAAGATTCCCAGGTAGAATGTCTCTATTGGCCTTTGACATAGAGGAATGGGGGTGAGAGAGGAAAGGAAATGCAGCAAGGTTTGGCTGAGTTCCTAGTAAATGGAGGAGGAGTGAGAGGACAGGCCCAGTAAGTGGTCTGTTACATATGAGATGGGGATGGTACTAGGGAAACTGAAGTGGAGGACAGGAAGGACAGTGAGGATGACCCACTTACTTCCCAAGCCAGTGTAGACACTGGGTTCCCAGATAGTGTCTGTAGATATTCACAGTTGACACAAAGAAAACAAAACCCATGAGAAAGGTTTGGGAACGTGCCGAGAAGGGTCTACAAGAAGGAGGAAGGGTTTGTTGCAAGGTTTGGCAGATTCCACAGGGAATCCACAATGCTATTCTATCAGGAATTCAGCCTCCCACTCTGGATGCTGTGAGAGTGGGTGAAATGAATGGAGCCATCCTCAAGATCAAATGACTTCGCATAACTTTCCTAAGAGTAGTTATGTGTATTTGCGATTCCAGGATGACTTCTCTGAAAGGTGAGATGCAAGTACAAAAAGAGCATATCTCTGTATTGTCAATAAGAATTCACTGAAATAGGAACAACATTGCTCCCTTGCAACTAAAAGCCCATAAGAGACCTAAGGAAGGTCTTAGGTTCCATAACTCTCAAGAGCAAACAGACCTAAATATCTGTCCCCAAGAAAAGAGAGTTGTTTGATAAATGATCTGAACATTCTGCAGTATGGAAGGGGATTGGTAAATTCAGTTCTAGACAGAAGAAATTTTATATATATTACACACACACAAACACAACTTATATAAGAATATATAACATATATACCTTTATATATGAAAACACGTATATACCTTGCATATGAAACATAATGAATATGATATGTGAGATTTAAAGATAAAAACGAACCTGACTAGTGAATAAATATACTATTCTTGATATCCAAGATCTAGATTCCATTTGATATGACATATTGGGTGTTATATATCTGAGTACCTCATAGGATAAGAGCACCAGCCCTTGATGATTAGGGATGCAACCAGAAGGTGGCAGTAGATCTCAACTGCTGGAGGCTATGCAGAGAATTCACTCTGGTGTGTGTTGATGGTGTAGGCTTGTGGCAGAAGCAAAGCTTTTTTGTCAGTGAGTGAGGAGAGATGATTCTAGAGCTAGAATTGTTACTAAGAAAGAACAATAGTCTGATAGCTGTAGTCACCATGATCTACATTGGATTTTAATTTAATTGGGCAGAACGATGAAGCCATATTTCCCACATTATTGATATTTCTGTGGCTGTATTTTGGATGGTGAGTTAATATTTTGGGCCACAGAATAGTCAATGGGTATTTGAGACATCTACGGTGTGCAATCTTACTCAGATTTTCTCTAGTTACTGTAAAAAAGGAGAAACTTGGAAAGTGATGGTCTCACAGCCTTTTTCCTTTCTTTCCAACTTTCTGAATAGAGATGAGCCAAGGCAAGCAGGTGGAGCAGCTTCCTTCCATCCTGAGATTCAAAGAAGGGACCAACACTCTCATCAACTGCATTTATGTAAACAATGCCTCGCTCTGCTTCCTTTGGTATAAGCAAGAACCTGGAAAACATCCTACATTCATTGAAATATGGAAAGAAAGTAGAGCCAAAGATTTATAGTTTTACTGAATAAGAAATCCAAACATTTCTCCCTATAAAACACAGACAATCAGCCTCAATACTAAGCCATGTACTTCTAAGCTTAAAGTGCACAATGTTCCATGCCTCTAGTAGCCTGTCCTCAAACCTGTCATGAGGTCCGGATCCCCATCTACATCCTGTATCACAGGCCTTTCAGTGCAACATTTGACAGGGGTTAGTTTTAAGAGCCATCTATAATGTACACATAAAAACACAAAATTAGAATGTTAGCTTCAACTCACTTCACTCCATTTAGGACAATTCTCTCTATCCTTTTTTTTTAATTTGTTTTAAAATTGAAATATAATTTTAATACTTTCCTTCTTGTAGCACATAGAGGTTATGAGAGAACAGAACTCATTATGCTGCAAAGAAGAAAAGACTGTAGCTGACTCAGGCCCATATGGGACATCTGTAACCCACACCCTCCTCCCTAGTTATTCAGTGACTCAGAGGTCATTGAAGAAGAGGGCATGGAAAAACTATAAGATCTGTAGGTGGTGGATGACTACAAAGAAGCAGTGTTTTCTGGACATAGCAGAACAGCTGCACATGTGAACTCAGAGAGGTTGACAGTACACATAAGTATTGCAAAGGATCAACCCAGAAAATTCCATCACAGAGAAGGAAGGTGGACATTCCCAACCTTTTTCTTTAAAGTTGAAGCTCATGGTACAAAGACTACCCTCCAATGAAGGTCACACATCCAAGAGTATATGTGCACTGCAACCTATAACACAAAACTTGACGAGTTTTATTTTAAACTGGGTTTGTATGAAAGACTGAATCTTTCAAGGACTGGAAAGAACCGATGAGTATAACCAAAATTCATTGCATAATATTCTGTAAAAGCTAAGAAAAATTTAAAAGTATATAAATTATATCAGAGGTCTATTTGTGTGTGTATATATTCTTTTATGTTCATTCAGCAAGCTAAATACCATAGGATACACATACTTCAGTAACACAAGTGATTTCAGGCATCCACTGGAGACTTGAGACCTGACTCCTTTGGGTGAGGTTCCAAATTTATGTGCAATGTGCTGTGCAGACATCTGTGGTGCAGGTTGAAGGGAAACCAGCAGAGGGCACTGCCCCTTCAGATGTGGTTAACATCTCATTCAGGTGGTGACTTAATGTGACAGACTCACTGTGCAGACAGAGGTCCTTGTCTGTGAGTGAGGAGTGTGAGGAGATCCTGCAGGAGGACTGCCCTGTGAGAGTGGTGCGTTCAAGGACCAAGTGTCATTTCTTCCATGAACATGCGTCCTGACACCTGCTCAGTTCTTGTGCTCCTCCTAATGCTCAGTAAGTCACATTGTACTCTAAGGGTTAATGAGGTCATTTTCTTACAACTCTGATAGTTTTTAATGTTCCTCCTTGCATAAAAAGTAATTCCTTTGTATTCATTCATTCATTGATTGATTTTTTTAATTTTTAATATTTTTTATTACGTATTTTCCTCAATTACATTTCCAATGCTATCCCAAAAGTCATTGATTGATTTTTAAAATATAATTTCAGGAAGAAGCAATGGAGACTCCGTGACCCAGACAGAAGGCCTGGTCACTCTCACAGAGGGGTTGCCTGTGATGCTGAACTGCACCTATCAGACTACTTACTCACCTTTCCTTCTCTGGTATGTGCAACATCTCAACGAAGCCCCTAAACTACTCCTGAAGAGCTCCACCGACAACAAGAGGACCGAGCACCAAGGGTTCCACGCCACTCTCCATAAGAGCAGCAGCTCCTTCCATCTGCAGAAGTCCTCAGTGCAGCTGTCAGACTCTGCCCTGTACTACTGTGCTTTGAGTGACACAGTGAGGGAGACTGCAGGGGAAGCTGCACATGAACCAAGGGTGCTGGAGGGCTGAGGGGGAGGCCCTGTGAGGGAGGCTATGTGCTTTTGGTAAGCGGTTATTTTCCTAGCTTCCTGAAAAATGTGAACAAATGTGAGATCAGACACCTACAAATCTAGGAATTGATAAATATTCTAATGGGGTAGGATGAAAATCAGTGCCATAAAAACCCAACCCAAACCAAACCAAACCAAAATGAAACAGGATTTGGTTCCCTGACATTTTGTTCTCTCCCTAAATCAAGGACCTCTCTCACAGGAACTTTTCCAGGAAAACTCTGACATGGGATTTATCTCTCTACCAAGATGTCTTACAAAATTCAGTGATTTAAATTCTCCACAACTTTCTGTTATTACTCCACAAATTCATGACCTAAATGAGGACACAGACTCTAATCTTTAAAATTTTTATTCGGTCTCACTCCCTAAGTTATTTAGATTCTTCCTCACCTTGATCCATGAAACAGAGTTTAGTCCAACTTCTGGACTTAACTTACTTATCTATGGGTGTGAGGAGACCACGATCAAGACAATTAAGAAGAATTTAACTGGAGGCTTGATCAGAGGTTCATAGGGTTGACCATAATGGTGGGAAGTGTAGCAGCAGCCAGCCAGGCATGGCCCTGGACCAGTAGCTGAGGCCTTACATCTTATCACAAGCAAGGGGTAAAGAGGGAGACATTGGTTTCAAAGTCCATCACCAGTGACATGGTTCCTCTGAAAAGACCACACCTCAGATGATTCCTACACAGACCACCAACTGGGAACCAAACACTCAAAAATATGAGCTTTTTGGGTTATATTTATTCAAACCACCACACTTTCTGACTGACTGCACTTGATAAAGCTACTCATGAAACAGCTGTTGGAGCTGTCAAGATGATGACATGAGAGGCAGGTCCTTCCCTGTCCCACACACTGTGTACAAATGAGGCTGGTGTTAATAGACCCTAAGCAGTAAGCCTTCCCCACTAATGACCACTCTCCTCTTCCACTGTACTTTGTTCATCTCTGCAGGACCTGATGTGGTCACTTACCTGTCATTAGAGTTAGGTTCTCCCACAATCCTGAAAAATGCAATGGAGACCAAAGCGTTGATTCATTTCAATTCTCTAAACAAATACTAGATTAAAATAAAATGTTCTAGCGCTGACATTTATTTCTTTGTAAGGAAGAAAGTTCTGAAATTAAAAAAAACTAGGGTGTGTCTTGAGAGAGATTCATATTTTTGTGCACATTATCTTACTAGCAAAATGGAATGTCAAATTGTATTTCTAAACTCCAAAATCTACTTTTAATGTCGCAGCATAGAATAGAATCTTTTAGATGTGAGCTTGTCAAACCTGGAATGAATGCCAAATCTAATAAAACTCCCAGTTCCAGGGATGGGAACCCTCTGTTCATGTTGTTGGTCAAGGGGTTTCAAGAGATTTTTCCAAATGAAATGGGCTTTCACCATCGCCCTTGATTGTCTCATAAAAGTTGAAGGCACCTAGTTGTGGTAGCTTAGGCTACCACATACTTTGGACATTGAATTGGAGAACTTGAGCTAGACCTGACCTGAAGACTCCTTCCTTTGGACAAGTTTTCATAGTGTACAGAGATGTTATGTAAAATTACAAGGGAGAAAAGCAATGAATAGTCAATTCAAGATGTGAATCCTCTGAACAAAAGCAATGACCACCATGTCAAGATATCCACAAGGGTGTAATAGTGTCACTTTCACATTGGGAGACACTAACACATGTCTTATTATGTCAAGTTGCTACAAGGGAAGCAACTTGGGCCTAAAGCTGTAAACCTACTTAACTCCCCGAGGATGGAGAGGTCATTGACCCTAGGGGAGAATTTACTACAGCCACATTCCTAAGTCATGAAGCTTCTAACTGTGTTCTGAATATTTATAATTAACACGGATATAAATGTAGTTCTCACCCCTCATCAAAGAACTTTCATTTTGAAGCAGTTGAAGCCTTTGCAGCCATGACAACTGATCAGAAAGCAGAGAGTAAGTAGCTGTGAGGTCTCTAGTCCCAGTTGTGTCCCAGAGTCCCTTATCCAGATGGACTCCGGGTACAAGAAGAGCCCAGTGGTGTGATCACCTGATATTTCATGGTCTTGAATTTTAAACTGTATTCAAAAAGCAAAACGTTTTGAAAGCTGTTCTTCACCAAATATTCTTAGATTACAAATTCTGTTGTCCAGCTGATGGTAAAGTGGCCATAAACATGTTTTAGATCTGGCAAGGATGGATGACTGAGCTGACTTATTTATGTGCTCATGGTCTGTGCACATAGGTATTGACCTCATGATTGCTCAGCCTTTAGCTAATGCTGGTTTACATCATGAGCATTTGCTTCTTGGCTCCGTAATTCAGAGTCACATTGGTTTACCTCCAGTGTCTGCTGTTGGAATCTCTCCTCCCTACCTGTGTCTGAAGAGGATTCTGTCCTTTGTGTGCTGTATTTGGCACAAAATTGCCTCAATGAATGATAGCTGTTAAGGTCTCAATGACCTCATTTTGGTTGATCAACTTCTGTCTTAGGGTTTCCATTGCTGTGAAGAGACACTATGGCCAAGGTAATTCTTTTTTTTTTGTTTGTTTGTTTGGTTTGGTTTGGTTTGGTTTTGGTTTTTGGTTTTCTTCGAGTCAGTGTTTCTCTGTATAGCCCTGGCTGTCTTGGAACTCACTTTGTAGACCAAACTGGCCTCGAACTCAGAAATCTGCCTGCCTCTGCCTCCCAAGTGCTGGGATTAAAGGGGTGTGCCACCACCGCCCAGCTGGCCAAGGCAATTCTTATAAGAACATTTAAGTTGGGGCTGGCTTACAGGTTCACAGGTTCAGTCCATTATCATCAAGTGGGAGCATGGCAGCATCCAGGTAGGCATGGCAACGAAGGAGCTGAGTTTCTACATCTTCATCTGTAGGCTGCTAAGAGAAAACTGACTTCCAGGTACGTAGGATAAAGGTTGCAAAGCCCACTCCCACAGTGACACACTCCTCCAAGAAGGCCACACCTACTCCAACAAGGATATTCAAGCATATTCAATCCACCATAATCATACACATGCACACATCCATGCTGGGTTCTGAAAACTGCCACAGTAAACTGAAAGCCAGCATGAGTTGTTGGTCTTTGTTTTTACTGTGCTTCCTTCTTTCTGACTAAGCTTCAATATGACTCTAACTCCTTCCAGCTTCTGACTTCTTACGTGATTGCCATTCTTCTTACACTTTTGGAATTTGGCTTATTGGTGGGGGGGGGGATTTGAAAGAAACAGAAAGACACACACACATTCCATAGGCTCATCTATACACTAAGCATTCACAAATTGCTGACATAGGTAACCCCCACCCCCAGGAAAGACAATCCCTACGAGAAAGAACAGATGAGAGAAGACCCTTGGGAAGAATTTCCTTTTTGTTCCTGGAATCAAAGAACATATGTATTAACACTGAGCCTTTGCATTCCATTGACCCAGAAAAAAAACCCCTAGAGTTATTAATCCTAAGTCTCTTTTCTGGAGGATAGTACTTTAGCCATGGGGGTCTCAGAGTTGTAGTTCTGCTAGCTTTAGCAGTCAAACCTTCCTATCTAGACTCCCAACTTGCCATAGATAGCAGAGTTAATCTAACTTCGAGTGTTTTCCAGTTGTCTCTGTGCTGCAGAGCATCCACCAAGGGTGATACCTGTACCATAAAGTATCTCCACCATGGCTGTGGTAGCCACTCATACTCAGCCTGAGACAATCGCCTCTGAAGTGTGGGGTTTATTTCATAACCTGGTTTCATAAGGATTTTTAACAAGCCATCCACTTCCACTAGATGCTAGAACGAATACCTCATCAAAGATTAGGAAAGAAGCAATGTGCTTTGTGAAAGTTTTCAATGTCTGTGAAACAGGAACACAGCAGGAGGCAAGCTGTGGACCCAGAAGACATTTGTTTCCTCCTACGGCCTCCAGAGGGCGCTGCTGTACGCACTAGTGTTCCTTCTTCCTTTGAAGATCTCCACCTGCTCACATCTCATCCTTCTTGCAGCTGGCTGAGTATTTAGCAAAAGCAAGTGACAAGAATCAGATACTCAAAACCTTCCAGGCTCGCATTTGCAGCGTCAGTTTTTATGTGAGCGGGAGACTTCTCCAGCAGACCCTTCCCTACATCTGCTTTCAAGCTCTTGCTTTCCTCAGCTGCTTTCCTGCCTGTCCTGTTCCAAAGTTTCTCCACAACAGAGCTGCAGCTTTCCCAAGGCTCAACCATGCTCCTGGCGCTCCTCCCAGTGCTGGTGATACACTTTCTCCTGAGTGAGTACAGCTTTGTTGTGGTCTTTGTATCCCTGGATTCTGACTGTACTCAGTGAAGTCTGCACTACAGTTCCTGACCTAATAATCCTTTCCAGGAGATGCCCAAGCTCAGTCAGTGACGCAGCCTGATGCTCGTGTCACTGTCTCTGAAGGAGCCTCTCTGCAGCTGAGATGCAAGTATTCCTACTCTGGGACACCTTATCTGTTCTGGTATGTCCAGTACCCGCAGCAGGGGCTGAAGCTGCTCCTCAAGTACTATCCAGGAGACCCAGTGGTTCAAGGAGTGAATGGCTTTGAGGCTGAGTTCAGCAAGAGCGACTCTTCCTTCCACCTGCGGAAAGCCTCTGTGCACTGGAGCAACTCGGCTGTGTACTTCTGTGCTCTGAGTGCACAGTGTGTGGGGCTGCAGGGGGAGCTGAACAAAAACACCGATGGCCGTGGGTGCTCAGACTCAAGATCTCTCCTTGTGGTCTCTGGAACATCTCTTTCAACTTGGCGAGGAGAAATAGGAAATTGCGCAGTACCAGTTGCCTTTGCAAGCTAAACCATCCACTATATCCAATTCTCAATTGTGGTTCTTTGGAATGGAGAAGATACAGTGTCTTGGGCTGTACAGGGAGCTGAACACAAACACCCATTTCAGGGGGTACTCGGACCTGTGATTTCTCTCCTTACGTCTTTGAAGTATCTTTTTGAACTTGATGAGGAGAGAAGGACAGTTGAGCAGTTCCAGCTGTCATTCCACAACTCATTTCTACCTAAAATATCCACTGTCTGACTTCAGTTCAGGAGTCTTTTGCATATTTTCAAAATTATCTAATGCTCAGTCATAATTCTTTAGAACGGAGGGATAACAGTGTTTTTCTTGGAGAATAACAGTGTTATTATCCATGAGAACCATTTTCTGAGTGGACATTGCTTGGATAGTGACTAGACCAAATGGCTGATGATGAAATACCAGAAGCTGGACTTTCGTTTGTCATTTTATGTGTCATCTATACAGACATGAAACGACTGATCTTCAGTTTTTGCCCTGAAATTTGCCTTCTCTACTCAGTCTTTCATATTTAATTCCCTGTATTTTCTTCTTTTGGTTCTAAATGTACTGATAAGAATTGGTCATAATATTTAAGCACTTCCATTTAGGAACCAATTTGATACATCGTTAGTTAATATAGTAATTTACCAGAACCAGGAAATCTTAGAGATGTGTCATAATTATGTCAGTTCTCACAACCACTAAAAATAAAACAGAAGAATAAGGAATTTGAGCTCATTGGTATTTTTTCCAAAGAAATCTTGATGGTTATAAATGTATTATCCTATTTTGTTGCCATCTTAAATTCTTCAAATCTACTTGAGAAATTGTAGTATGATTCCTTCTGCATCTTTTATCTTAGAAGCATATGCATATTTTATTTGCATTTTTTCCTGGTGTATATGATTGATTTTGCTATGGGAACATCATCTATAGATTCTTTTTTCCTAAGGTTTTCATGTCCTGCTGAAATACAAGCAAGAGTCATAGTGCTAGCACATTTGAGCTCACTGCCTCCAGTACAGAATTTTAGTTTCTTCTCCCTCAATTGGTGACAATTGTACAAGAAGATATTTTACTTCTGTGCATACAGCCTAGGAGGATGAATACTCAGAATTAAAAAAGAAAAGTAAGAGAGATTTTCCAGCTGGTTCATAAATGCACGTGAGTAGATGCCATGTAACCATGAACACCTAAGTATGATTTCCAGCACACACATAAAAGCTGGGCATGGTGGCTGTGCTGAGAGCCGAGGACAGACAGATCTCTATAGCCTGATACCCAACCATCCTAGCCTAACAATGAACTCCAGGTATCAGTGAGGGAGCTTGTCTAAAATAAACAAAGTAGATAACTTCAGAAAAATGACACCCAAGATTGACCTCTTATCTCCACATGAATATGCACACATGGGTAGCTAAACACGCACATGCATGCACACACACAGTATTATTATATTAATAAATCCCAGCATGGGGTTGCCATTTTTAGTATGTTAATCCTACTGGTCCACGATTACAGGAGGTCTTTCTGTCTTCTGGTATTGTAGAAAGAATTGATAATCCTAACAAGCCTGTATAAAAGACAAACAATACAGTTATTTTAGTTACAAGCCATCAGACTAAATTGGGCAAATCTAGGACTATACTAACTTATTTCCCAGGTATAATTCCCTTGTTACTTGCTGTTTCTCCTGGCTATGCTGTTCTAGTCCATTGCAGCTTCTTCTTCCTTTCTCTTCTTTCTCCTCTCTCTACTGGCAACTGCTCCCCCACTTGGTCCTCCAGTCCCTCCTTTCTCTCTCCACTGCCCAATCACAGGCTCTAACCTTTTATTGACCAGTTAAATTGGCGAGAAGTTTCACATGGCATCACTTTGAGTACATGAGGATCTGCTAGTCCCAGAAAACCACATCTTGAAGAACCAGTATTTAGCATTAGAATACAATCAGCATCAGACCAATCCACTACATTTCATCTTCTTTAATTTCTTGCTCCAAATATTTGAAGTTCTTGTCATACATGTCTTTTTCTTGCTTAGTTTAAGTCACATCAAGATATTTTACATTATTTGTGGCTATTGTGAAGGATGTTGCTTTCCTAATTTCTTTCTCAGGATGTTTATCATTAATATAAACATTTTAATAAGAAAAGTAATGAATTATTAATGTCTTTGTGCATGGCTCGAATCCTATGCATATGTATGCAGAGGATACACAGAATTGGCAGGTCAGAGACTGCCATTCTTTCTTTCTTCCTTCAGTCTCTGCTCTACCTTCTTCATAATGTTTTACCCAAATTGCCATGTGTTGGTCTTTCATGTACCTGGAATCATCCCACTCACAGGGTCACTAGCTTATTCTTTGGTTATATGTTAATATATGTATTTATGTCTTCTTTAGATTGACAACTAATGCCTTGTACCACTTTTTGCTCTTTTTTTTAAAATGAAATTAAAATGTAAGCACTTTTCCCCTTTCCTTTTCTCACTTCAACATCTCCAACATAGCCCTTCCCACCCCACCACCAATTCAAGGCGTCTGGCTACTTTTTCTATAAATGCTGTTATGTATAGATTTCTAAATATATAGACGGAAGGAAGGAAGGAAGGAAGGAAGGAAGGAAGGAAGGAAGGAAGGAAGGAAGGAAGGAAGGAAGGAAGGAAGGAAGGGAAAGCTCAAACTGAGCAATATGACATAACAGCACCATTGGATTCATTCAGTATTGTTATCTACTGCTGATCTAAGGGCCTTTGCCTAAGTGTGGTTATTGTTGTACCCAATTAGAAAGCCCTGATAGGACTTTTAAATTACACAATGTAACAAATCAGCATGCAATGTGCTATACAGTCTAACTTGTGACTTCTGTTTAGTTCTTTTGCTGTGCTCAGCAGGAAAGCACAGCTGTTTCAGAACAGGCTATGGATGCTTGGTCACATTAAGTAACGCCCCCTCCCTTCTTGGTTTTCATACGCTATATTGACCAGTATTCTGTTCAAGAAGTAGTTATTATTTTTCTTTCTAGTTAAGAATGTACATTGCATATATTAAATATGATATAAGGGATATTGCAATAATTTCTAGTTCTTTGATTTTATGAAATTGTAGGTATAAAATTAAAAAATAAAAAGCAGTGGAGATTTTTCTCTTGTGTGTCCATCCCCATAACAGAGGAGATTCTATTTTGTTTACATCTGTTCAGAAAATTGTGCTTTAAATAGATTTATAGACACGTGAGGTCCAGTGAACAGGCTCTAGCTATCTGTGCTTGAATACAGAATGAGTGAGTGCTAAAGAGCTGGGCAACTACACACCACCATTCCTACTCCTTGCTTTGTGAATGGATTGCCTTATGTCTATATGTCTCTTCTCAGCTCTTCAAACCTCAGGGAAACTTAAGAAAATGTAATTTCTAGGATGAGAAGCACATACACATGCAGATACACATGCACAAACCAAAAAAAATTCCATAAAAACACATAATTCAAAACCATCATATACAAGAAAGTAAACAATGGCCAGATAGAGCATCATGAGAGAAGAACAATCTCTAAAAATACTTTTGAGTTTATTTGTGTTTGCCATCTGGCTTTGGGCATGAGTTTGGTTTGTATACACTGTCAAACTTTGTTGGAGAAAGCTCAACTTTCCTTTATGAGACATTGCCAATTGGAGACCTCTTGTTTAGGTATGAGGACCATGCCCTTTTCCTCCTATCAGAAATGAAGCTCTACGGCATCTCTAAGGCATTATTTCCTTACTGCCTTCCATGTCCACTGGCTCTTACAATCTTTCTGCTTTCTCTTCTATAAAATTACTTGGCTCTTGAGGGAAGGAGTTCAATGGAAACATTCCATTTAGCACTAGGTGTTCCAAAGTCTCTCATTTTCTGTACATTTTCCAGTTGTGAAGTTGTAGGTCTCTCTGTTCCTGTCTACTTCAAGGGGATGCTTCCCTAATGATGTCTGAACAAGACATTGATCTATGGCTATAGCACAAAGTCATTAGAAGTCATTATATTGATACATATCTTTAGAAGAACAATATTTGGTTTTCCCCTAGGTCTATGACCTATCAAGTCTCAGGTTTTTGACCACCAGAAGAAGTACCAGGCATAGGTTCCTCCTCATGGGGTGGGTCTTAATTCCATTCAGAGATAGTCCAATATCATATGTGGCATTACTGCACTAGTGTATCGTTTAGGCAGATCACCATTGTAGATCAAAGTATTAAAGCTATGTTTGTGTTTATCTCTCTCCTCTAGTAATGCTCAGAGTACCTTCTTCTATATGAACACTCATCCTGTCTCTTTTACAATCTATTCTATTTTTCCCCATTCAAGAAAATTTCCCTCTACCCTAGTTCAATAACTTATTCTGAACTTCTGTAGGTGTAAAGATTGTGGGAAGCCTATTGAAGATTTAAAAGCTAATATCTCCATTTAAGAGACTACATACTATATTTGTTTTGGGGGATCTGGGTTACTTCACTAAAGATTTTTTTTTACTTCCATCCATTTACTTGTAAATTTCATGGCTTAATAGTTGAGTGATATTTCATTGTGTATATGTACCACATTTTCATTACCTATCCTGGGATCTAGGGTAGGTTATTATATACGTTTTTCATTTACATGGGTAGAGTTTATACAAGCTATTTTATTATTTTTGAGACAATTGTGATATGTGTTGTTTCCCTGAATTCTTTCTTAATGTGTTTGTCATGACTGTTTGGAAGTCTACTGAGTTTTGCATGTTACTTTTATAGCTTGCTGCTTTGATGAAAGTGCTATCAGCTGTAGGAGTTTCTGGTGGAGTCTTTATCATATAAAATCAAATCATCTTCAAATAAAGATACTTTGGCTTCCTTTCTTATTTGTGTCTCCTGGATCTTTAGTTGTCTTATTACCCTAGCTAAGATTCAAGCACTAAAATATGGACGACCTTGTCAGGTTCCTGATTTTAGTGGAGATGCTCTGAAGTTTTTCTACTTAGGTTGAGTTTTGGTTGTGAGCTTGCTGTATGTTGATTATTTCGTTGAGGTCTATCCCTTGTGTCTCTAGCCTCTCCAGGACTTTTATTATGAAGTTATGTTTGTAAAAGTCTCTTATTCTCAGATGTAATTGTAGTCTCTGAAGTTTATTGCCTCTGTCTTCTAGCCTAGGCCTAGTCGTGGAACCTTCTAACCTCTGTCCAATCTTATCTTAGCCTAGAATTTATTTTAGCCTCTGAGACTTACTTCTGGATAAGATCATCCTTTCTAGCTCTTTCTGAACTCTGGCTGGCTGGTTCAACTCAGATGTTCTAGCTCAAACTCTTTTCTAAGCTGACCGATTCAATCTGGCTTCTCTCCATGAACTGCTCTGCTTGGCTCCAAATTAACTTGAGCAAATTGCCCTAATCTGACTCCTTCTCATTTCTGTCTCAATCTGTCTTCACCTGTCTGTCTTGTTCTCTCAACCTGTCTCTCTTCCCTTTCCCATCTCTCCTAATAAGAGCTGGGCATATCCTATTCTGTCTAATCTTTCTCTGATTTGTCACCTTGCCACTCAATCAAACATCACTTTTAAAAATGGATGCTTTCACCTATAAATTAAATTTACTTTAATTGTTTGGGATTAAAGTAGTTATGTGTATTTGAGATTCTCTGGAAGGTAAGACACAAGTATAAAAATATCACATCTATATTGTCAAAAAGAATTCACTGAAATAGGTGGAACATTGACCCATTGCAACTGAAAGCCTATAAGAGACATGAAAAAAAGCAATTTCTTGGGTGTCATAACTCTCATAACTCTCAAGAACAGAGACCTAAATATCATTTCCAAGAAAAGGGAGAGTTGCTTGGTAAATGATAAAAGTACTCTGTGATACGGGAGAGGATTAGTAAATACAGTACTAGATAGAAGTAATGTTACAAACACACACACATTATATAGGAATATATCACACATACATACACATATATACACTTGCATGTGAAATGTAGTGTATATGATGCATTAGATTTAAAACTAAGAAACAACCTCACTAGTGTGTACAAATACCATTATTGATCTTTCAATATTAGAACATATTTGATATGACATATTGCTGTTCCATGTGTCTGAGTCACTCATAGGGTCAGAGAGCACGTAACTAGAGTCCTGACTGGCTTTGAATGCAGCCACAAGGTGGTAGTAAATCTCAACTGCTAAGGAATATGCAGAGAGCTCACTTCTGTGTATGCTGATGATGAAGGCTTGGGGCAGAAGCAAAGCCTTTTTCTCAGTGGCTGAGTGAACAATTACAGAGCTAGAATTGTTACTGAGTAAGAACCACCCTCTGATAATTATAAGTCAACCGCCAGGCATCAAGATCTGGAAAGAACAATGAAGACATATGTTGCTAGTTTATGTTTTTGTGTCTGTATCTCATTAGTGAGTTAATATTCTAGGGTCACAGAATCATCAGTGGGCATTTCTGAGACACCTATGGGACTCAGGATTTCTTGAGTTACTGTAGACAAAGAGAATCCTGGAAGTGATGACATCACAGCCTTTCTCTTCTCTTCCCATCTTTCTGGATAGGGATAAGCCAAGGTCATCGTGTGGAAGAGCTTTCTTTCATCCTAAGAGGCCAGAAGGGTCCAGTGCCATCATCAACTGCACTTATGTAGACAGTGCCTCTCTCTACTTCCCTTGGTATAAGCAAGAACCCAGAAAGCATCCTAAGCTCACCATTGACATTTGTTCAGATCTGGAAAGAAAAGAGACCCTACGAATTCTACTGGATAAGAAAGCCAAACCCTTCTCCCTACACATCATAAACAGCCTGTTGACTAAGTTATGTACTTCTGTGCCACAAGTGCACCCTACTCTACAGGGACCTTTAGTCCATCTGTCCTCAAATCTACCATAGGGACTGAAGCACCATCTGCATCCTGTACCACAGGCTTTCCAGTACAGCATTTCCCAGTTGCTAGTTTTCAAGTGCCAGCTATAACGTAGACATCAAAACACAAAATAAGAATGTTAGTTTCAAGTCACTCAAACAATTTAGAACAGTTTTCCGCATCCTCCATCATTTAAAACTTGAAATAAAACTTCACCATTTCCCTTGCTGCTGCACATAGATATTATCAGAGGACAGAATTCACTATGCGTTAGGGAAGAAGAGACTGTAGCTGACTCAGCCCCTGATTGGGCATCTATATCCCATACCCTCCTCCCTAGACTCAGAGGTTCCCTAGGCTCATTGAAGAAGAGGGAGTGGAAAACTATAAGAGTCATATGTGGTGGATCACTACAAGGAAGCAGTGTTTTCTGGACATAGCAGGATAGCTGCTCATATGAACTCAGAGAGGTTAACAGTACAACTAAGACTTGCAAAGGATCAGACCAAACAGAATTCCATCAGGAAAAGGTAAGTGGCCATTCCCATCTGTTTCCTTCAAAAGTGCAGCTTCTGGTCCATAGACATCCTCCACTGAAGGCCGCATATCCCAGAGTAGATGGACAGCATAAGCTGTAACACAAAACCTGATGTATTTTGTTTTAGAAAGGGCTTGATGACACAGAACTGGGTTAGACTGGAAAGAACAGATGAATAAACTTAAACTTCATTGCACAACATTCTCTAAGAGCTAATAAAAAGAGAAAAAGTAGATAAATTTTATCAGAGGTATATTTGAGTGTGTATATTCTTTTATGTCCACTCACCACAGTAAATACGGTAGGATACAAATGAGTCAGTAACACTAGTGATTTCAGACATCCTCTGGAGGCTTTGAGACCTGACTCCTTTGGGTGAGGTTCCAAGTTTATTTATGTGCTGTGCAGACATCTGTGGTGCATGTTGAAGGGAAACCAGCAGAGGGCACTGCCCCTTCAGATGTGGTTAACATCTCATTTGGGTGGTGACTTAATGTGACAGACTCACTGTGCAGACAGAGGTCCTTGTCTGTGAGTGAGGAGTGTGAGGACATCCTGCAGGAGGACTGCCCTGTGAGACTGGTTCACTCAAGGACCAAGTGTTATTTCTTCCATGAACATGCGTCCTGACACCTGCTCAGTTCTCGTGCTCCTCCTAATGCTCAGTGAGTCACATTGTATTCTAAGGGTTAATGACGTCATTTTCTTACAACTCTGGCAGTCTTTAGTGTTCCTCCTCACATAAAAAATTAATTCCTCCGTATTTACATGTTTATATAGTTACTCATTCTTGTTTATTATTTATTTTCAGGAAGGAGCAATGGAGATGGAGACTCAGTGACCCAGACAGAAGGCCTGGTCACTCTCACAGAGGGGTTGCCTGTGATGCTGAACTGCACCTATCAGACTATTTACTCAAATGTTTTCCTTTTCTGGTATGTGCAATATCTCAATGAATCCCCTCGGCTACTCCTGAAGACCTCCACAGACAACAAGAGGACCGAGCACCAAGGGTTCCACGCCACTCTCCATAAGAGCAGCAGCTCCTTCCATCTGCAGAAGTCCTCAGCTCAGCTGTCAGACTCTGCCCTGTACTACTGTGCTTTGAGTGACACAGTGAGGGAGACTGCAGGGGAAGCTGCACATGAACCAAGGATGCGAGAGGGCTGATAGGGGAGGCCCTGAGAGGGAGGCTATTTGCTTTCATTAAAGTGGTGCTTCACTTGCTTCCTGAAAAACACCAGCAAAGCGCAGATCAAATTCTTACAAATGTAGGTATTCTCACAGGATAGGATGGATGTCAGTGCTAGAACCCAGGCTTTGACCCCCAGAAATAATGCACTCTCTCTAAGTGCAGGTCCCCTGCCAGAAATCATCTCCAGGGAAACCCTAACATGAGATTTAGGTCATCCAAGATTCTTACAAAATCAGCTGATTTAAGTTTTCCAACATTCTTCTGATATTACCCTACAAATTTATAACACATGAAGAACATAAACTCTAGCTTTCAAAGTCTGCATCAGTCTCATGCCTTAAGTTATTTACACTCTTTCTCTCCAAGGTCCATGTTACAGGGAGTTCCACCGCATTTCCTGACTCAGTTTCTTGTCTATTGCTGTGAAGAGACACCATGATCGAGACAATTTACAAAAAGAGCATTAAATTGAGGTATTGATCACAGTATCAGAGGGTGAAAAAATTGTGGTAGGGAATGTAGCAATCAGTCAGTCAGTCAAGCAGCCAGGCAGGCATTGACCTGGAGCAGTAGCTAAGGGCTTACATTTTATCACAAACAAGCTGGGGGTGGGGGTGGGGGCAAGAGAGTGAGAACTGGGCCTGGTTTGGGTTTCAAGGTTCCAAAGCTCACCACTAATGACATGCCTCTTCTGACAAAACCACACCTCATGATCCTTCCTAAACAGTCTACCAACTGGGAACAAAGCATTCAGATGTTTGAGCCTGTGAGGCCATTCTCTTTCAAACTACCATACTCCTGACAGTCTTCATTTAGTGAAGGTGCTCATGAACTACTGCTGTTGAAGCTTTCAGCATGATGCCCTGAGAGGGAGCTCCTTCCCTCCTTCCCTCCTTCCCTCCTTCCCTCCTTCCCTCCTTCCCTCCTTCCCTCCTTCCCTCCTTCCCTCCTTCCCTCCTTCCCTCCTTCCCTCCTTCCCTCCTTCCCTCCTTCCCTCCTTCCCTCCTTCCCTCCTTCCCTCCTTCCCTCCTTCCCTCCTTCCCTCCTTCCCTCCTTCCCTCCTTCCCTCCTTCCCTCCTTCTTCCCTCCTTCCCTCCTTCCCTCCTTCCCTCCTTCTTCCCTCCTTCCCTCCTTCCCTCCTTCCCTCCTTCCCTCCTTCCCTCCTTCCCTCCTTCCCTCCTTCCCTCCTTCCCTCCTGCCCAGGTCTACACATCATGTAGGAGGGAGCTTGGTCATAAAAGACTATCAAGAAAGCTCTCCCCATTAATGACCACTCTCTTCTTCCATTACACCTTGATTGAATCCTGACAACCTGGTGTAGTCACTCACCTGGGATTTGGATTCTCTAATAATTCTTAAACATAGGAAAAGAGGCCAAGGTTTTGATTCTTCTCAATTTTCTAAACAAAATGCTAATTTAAACTAAACTGTTCTAGTATTCATATTTATCTCTTCCTAAAGGAAGAAAGACCTGAAATTTAAAAAAATAAATAAATAAAACACAACCGTGGTGTGTCTTAAGAGAGACTCAGTTCTAAATACAAAGATCAGCAAAGAAGTGTGTGCTATCTTACTGCTTAGGGAGCACAACGGAATGTCAAATTGCATTTCTAAACTCCAAAAGCTATTCCTAATGGCACAGCACAGAACAGGATCTCTCAGATGACAGCTTGTTAAAACTGGAATAAATGCTAAATCTAATAAAAGCCCCAGAGTCAGGCAAGTGAACACTCCTTCCAAGTTGTTGGTCAGGGGGTTTCAAGAGCTTCTTCCAAATGAAATGGATGAAATGGGCTATCACCACTGCCGTTGACTGCCTCATAGAACTTGAAGGTAAGACCAATTTTCTTAGGTCTCCATGTACATCAGACATAGGACTTGGAGGAATTTAGCTAGAACTGACCTGAAGACTCCGCCATGAAGATGAGTTCTCATAGTGTACAGAGGTGCTCTATAAGACTCCATGGGAACCAAACAAATGACCATCATGTCACTATATCCACAAGGGTGTAATAGCAGCACTTCCATATTGGAAGAAACTAACACATGTCCTATTAGACTTAAGGCCTGCTCAATAACAAGAAACTCTGGCCCACTACTGTAAATCCAGTTAAATACCCATAGCTGAGAAGGTCATATACCCTAGAGGAGATCCCACTACAGCTTCTTTCCTAAATCAGTGAAGCTTCTAACTGTGTTCTGAATATTTGTAATTAACACAGAGATGAATATAGTTCTCACCCCGCATCAAAGAACTTTCATTTTGAAGCAGTTGAAGCCTCTACAGCGATGACAACTGATCAGAAAGCAGAGAGTAAGTGGCTGTGAGGTGTCTAGTCCCAGTTGTGTCCCAGAGTCCCTTATCCAGATGGACTCCAGGTATCTAGCCTAGAGGTGTGATCACATGGCAGATTCTTGAGTTTTAAATTGTGTTAACAAAAGTAAAACATTTTGAAGACTGTCCTTCACCAAATACCCCTCAATTCCGATTTCATTCACCAGGTGGTGGTGAAGTGGCCATAAACATGTTTTGGACCCAGCTAGGATGCATGGCTGAGTTGGCCATATTCATGTGACCCATGGTCTGTTCGTTGTGCACATAGATGCGGCCATCATGGTTTGTCAGCCTCTAGCTAACACTGCTTACATTGTGAGCACTTGCTTCCTGGTTCCTTAACTCAAATCAAGTTGGTTTATTTCCAGACAGTGTCAGGCGTTGGAATCTGTATCTCCCTTCCTCCCTGCCTCTAATAAGCTTTTCTGCTCTCACTGTTCACTGCTACCACACTGAGCACTCTGATCTGCCCAAGGAAGATTCTGTACTTTGTTTGCTGCCTTTCACACAAAATTGCCTCTCTGGAGGTAACCCAATCACAAAAGAACACACATGATATACACTCACTGATAAGTTGATATTAGCCCAGAAGCTCAGCATACACAAGATACTATTTGCAAAAAACCATGAAACTCAAGAAGAAGGAAGACCAAAGTGTAGATACTTCATTCCTTCTTAGAAGGGGGAACTAAATGCCCATGGTAGGAGTTACAGAGACAATGTTTGGAGCAGAGACTGAAGGAATGACCATCCAGCGACTGCCCCACCTGGGGATCCATCAAATAAATAACCACCAAACCCAGATACTACTACAGATGCCAACAAGATTTTGCTGACAGGAGCCTGATATAACTGTCTCCTGAGAGGCTCTGCCAGTGCCTGACAAATTCAGAAGTGGATGCACACAGTCATCCATTGGATGGAGCACAAGGTCCCCAGTGAAGGAACTAGAGAAAGTACCAAAGGTGGGAAAGAGGTTTGCAGCCCCATAGGAGGAACAACAATATGAACTAACCAGTACCCCTGGAACTCCCTGGGACTAAACCAACAATCAAAGACAATATATGATGGGACTCGTGGCTCTAGCTGCATATGTAGCAGAGGAGGGCCTAGTCATTCATCAATGGGAGGAGAGGCCCTTGGTCCTGTGAAGGTTCTATGCCCCAGTATAGGGGAATGCCAGGAAGCAGGAGTGGGTGGGTTAGGGAGCAGGGGCAGTGGGGAAGCAATAGGGGATTTTCAGAGAGGAAACGAGGAAAGGGAATAACATTTGAAATGTAAATAAAGAAAATATCTATAAAAAGTTTGCCTCTCTGACCCCTTGGTCTTGCAAACTTTATACACTCCAATACAGTGGAACGCCATGGCCAGGAAGGGGGAGTGAGTGGGTTGGGGATCAGGGTGGGGGGAGTGTATAGGGGACTTTCAGGATAGCATTTGAAATGTAAATGAAGAAAATATCTAATAAAAAATTGTTTAAAAAATTTGCCTCTCTGAATGAAACCTGTTAAGGTTCTCATTGATCTCATTTTGATTGATCACATGCAGAAAAACACACACACACACACAAACACACACACACACACAACATACACACACACAATATACACACACACAACATACACACACACAATATACACACACACAACATACACACACAACTACACACACACACACACAGAGGAATAAGAGAGAGAGAGACAGACACACACACACAGAGAGAGAGAGAGAGAGAGGGGGGGGAACATATTAACCCTTGCTAGAGTGAAAGTTGTGGTACTGGAATTAGAAGGCAATGCTCATAACTCCTGCCTCCTGGTGTCCATGTTCTGCATAGTCTCCTCTTGTGTGCAGGACTTACAATATGACAGGTGACAATCATAAATTAAATTGAATTTATTTATTTATTTTAATTTTTGTTAGATATTTACTTTTTTTTGCATTTCAAATGTTGTCCCCTTTGCTGGTTTCCCCTCTGAAAACTCCCTATCCCCTCCACCCTCCCCCTGCTCACGAACCAACCCACACCCATTTCTTGATCCTGACATTCCCCTACAATGGGGCATAGAGCCTTCACAGGACCAAGGGCCTCTCCTCCCATTGATGACCAACTAGGCCATTCTCTGCTACATGTGCAGCTAGAGCCATGAGTCCCACCATGTGTACTCTTCAGTTGGTGATTTAGTTCCTGGGAGCTCTGGGGGTATTGGTTAGTTCATACTGTTGTTCTTCCTATGGGGCTGCAAACCCCTTTAGTTCCTTAGGTCCATTCTCTAGCTCCCCCACTGGGGACCCTGTGCTCAATCCGATGGTAGGCTGTGAGGATCCATTTCTGTATTTGTCAGGCACTGGTGGAGCATCTCCGGAGACACCTATAACTGGCTTCTGTCAGTAAGCACTTGTTGGCATCCACGAAAGTGTCTTTGTTTGGTGATTGTATATGGGATGGATCCCCAGGTGGGGCAGTCTCTGGATGGTCGTTCCTTCAATCTCTGCTCCACACTTTGTCTCTGTAACTCCTTCCATGGGTATTTTTGTTCTCCATTCCAAGAAGGATTGAAGTATCCACACTTTGGTCTTCCTTCTTCTTGAGTTTCATGAGGTTTGTGAATTGTATCTTGTGTATTCCGAGCTTCTGGGCTAATATTCACTTATCAGTGAGTACATACCATGTGTGCTCTTTTGTGATTGGGTTACCTCACTCAGGATGGTATTTTCTAGTTCCATATATTTGCCTAAAAATTTCATAAATTCATTGTTTTTAATAGCTGAGTTTTATGCCATTGTGAAAATGTACTACATTTTTTTTATCCACTCATCTGTTAGGGGGCATCTGAGTTTTTCAGGACCTGGCTGTTTTAAATAAGGCTGTGATGAACATAGTGGAGCATGTGTGCTTATCACATGTTGGAGCATATTCTGGGTATATGACCAGGAGTGGTATTAGTGGGTCCTCAGGTAGTATTAGGTCAATTTTCTGAGGAACTGCCAGACTGATTTCCACAGTGGTTGTACCAGTTTGCAATCCAACCAACAATGGAGGACTGTTCCTCTTTCTCCACAACCTTGCTAGCATCTGCTGGCAATGGAATGGCTGAGTTTTTTATCTTAGCCAATCTGACTGGTGTGAGGTGGAATCTCAGGGTTGTTTTGCTTTGCATTTTACTGATGACTAAGGATGTTGAACATTTCTTTAGGTGTTCTCAACCATTTGGTATTCCTCAGTTGAGAATTCTTTGTTTAGCCCTGTACCCCATTTTTAAAATTGGGTTATTTGGGGTTTTTTTTTTTGGAGTCTAACTTCTTGAATTCTTTGTACATCTTGGATACTAGCCCTCTATCAGATGTAGCACTAGTAATAATCTTTTCCCAATCTGTTGGTGGCCTTTTTGTCTTATTGACAGTGTCCTTTGCCTTACAGAAGCTTTGCAATTTCATGGGGTCCCATTTGTTGATTCTTGACCTTACAACATAAGCCATTGGTGTTCTGTTCAAGAATTTTCCCTTTATCAGTGAGTACATATTGTTTGAGTTCTTTTGTGACTGGGTTACCTCACTCAGGATCATGCCCTCCAGGTCCATCCATTTGCCTAGGAATTTCATAAATTCATTCTTTTTAATAGCTGAGTAGTACTCCATTGTATAAAAGTACCATATTTTCTGTATCCATTCCTCTGTTGAGGGGCATCTGGGTTCTTTCCAGCTTCTGGCTAGCACAAATAAGGCTGCTATTCCCAGGAGAGGTATTGCAGGATCCTCAGGTAGTACTATGTCCAATTTTCTGAGGAACCGCCAGACTGATTTCCAGAGTGGTTGTACAAGCTTTCAATTCCACCAACAATGGAGGAGTGTTCCTCTTTCTCCACATCCTCGCCAGCATCGGCTGTCATCTGAATTTTTGATCTTAGCCATTCTGACTGGTGTGAGGTGGAATCTCAGGGTTGTTTTGATTTGCATTTCCCTGATGATTAAGGATGCTGAACATTTTTTCAGGTGCTTCTCAGCCATTTGTTATTCCTCAGGTAAGAATTCTTTGTTTATCTCTGAGCCCCATTTTTAATAGGGTTATTTGATTTTCTGGAGTCCACCTTCTTGAGTTCTTTATGTATATATTGGATATTAGCCCCCTATCTGATTTAGGATAGGTAAAGATCCTTTCCCAATCTGTTGGTGGGCTTTTTGTCTTATTGACAGTGTATTTGCCTTACCGAAGCTTTGCAATTTTATGAGGTCCCATTTGTGGATTCTCGATCTTACAGCAACACCCAAGATACAAGATACAATTTGCAAAACACATGAAACTCCAGAATAACAAAGACCAAAGTGTGGACACTTTGCTCCTTCTTAGAATTGGGAACAAAACACCCATGGAAGGAGTTACAGAGACAAAGATTGGAGCTGAGACGAAAGGATGGACCATCTAGAGACTGCCATACCTGGGGATCCATCCCATAATCAGCCTCCAAACACTGACACCATTGCACACACTAACAAGATTTTGCTGAAAGGACCCTGATATAGCTGTCTCTTGTGAGGTTATGCCGGAGCCTAGTAAACACAGAAGTGGATGCTCACAGTCAGCTATTGGATGGATCACAGGGCCCCCAATGCAGGAGCTAGAGAAAGTACCCAAGGAGCTAAAGGGATCTGCAACCCTATAGGTGACACAACAATATGAACTAACCAGTACCCCCCGGAGCTTGTGTCTTCATATGTATCAGAAGATGACCTAGTCCGCCATCAGTGGAAAGAGAGGCCCATTGGTCTTGCAAACTTTATATGCCTCAGTACAGGGGAACGCCAGGGCCAAGAAGTGGAAGTGGGGGGGGGGGTTGAGAGCGGAGCCTGTGGGGGACTTTTGGGGTAGCATTGGAAATGTAAATGAAGAAAATACCTAATTTAAAAAAATAATTTTTCCCCTGTGCCTATATGTTCGAGGCTCTTCGCCAATTTTACCTCTTTAAGTTTCAGTGTATCTGGTTTTATGTGAAGGCCCTTGATCTACTTGGACCTGAGCTTTGTACAAGGAGATAAGAATGGATCAATTCACATTCTTCTACATGCTAACTGCCAGTTGAGCAAGCAGCATTTGTTGAAAATACTTTTTCCACTGGATGGATTTAGCTTCTTTTGTCAAAGATTAAGTGACGATAGGTGTGTAGGTTCATTTCTGGGTCTTCAATTCTATTCCATTGATCTACCTGTCTGTCACTGTACCAATACCATGCAGTTGTTTTTTTGTGTTTTGTTTTGTTTTTTCACAGTTGCTCTGTAGAACAGCTTGAGGTCAGGCATGGTGATTCCACCAGAGGTTGTTTTATTGTTGAGAATAGTTTTTGCTAGGTTTTATCCTAGGTTTTTTGTTATTCGAGATGAATTTGCAAATTGCTCTTTCTAACTCTGTGAAGAGTTGAGTTGGAATTTTGATGGGGATTGAATTGAATCTGTAGATTTCTTTCAGCAAGATGGCCATTTTTACTATATTAATCCTGCTAACCAATGAGCATGGGAGATCTTTCCATCTTCTGATATCTTCCTCGATTTCTTTCTTCAGAGACTTGAAGTTCTTATCATACAGATCTTTCCTTTGCTTAGTTAGAGTCACACCAAGGTACTTTATATTATTTGTGGCTATTTTGGAGGGTGTTGTTTCCCTAATTTTTTTCTCAGCCTCTTTATTCTTTGTGTAGAGAAAGGCTGCTTTATCCCCTGTTTATCCTTTGTTTGGGTTAATTTTATATCCAGCTATTTCACTGAAGTTGTTTATTAGCTTTAGGAGTTCTCTGGTGGAATTTTTGGGATCACTTACAAATACTATCATGCCATCTGCAAATAGTGATATTTTGACTTCTTTTCAAATTTGTATCCCTTCGATCTTCTTTTGTTGTCTAATTGCTCTGGCTAGGACTTCAAGTACTATATTGATAGGTAGGGAGAGAGTGGGCATCCTTGTCTAGTCCCTGATTTTAGTGAGATTGCTTTAAGTTTCTCTCCATTTAGTTTGATGTTGGCTATTTGTTTGCTGTATATTGCTTTTACTATGTTTAGGTATGGGCCTTGAATTCCTGATCTTTCCAAGCCTTTAAAATGAACGGGTATTGTATTTTGTCAAATGCTTTCTCAGCATCTAATGAGATGATCACATGTTTTTTTTTTCCTTTGAGTTTGTTTATATAGTGGATTACTTTGATGGATTTTCATATATTGAACCATCCCTGCATCCCTGGGATGAAGCCTTCTTGATCATGATGGATGTGTTCTTGGAATCAGATGCAAGAATTTTATTGAGTATTTTTGCATCGATATTCATAAGGGAAATTGGTCTGAAGTTCTCTATCTTTGTTGGGTCTTTGTGTGGTTTAGGTATCAGAGTAATTGTGGCTTCATAGAATGAATTGGGTAGAGTACCTTCTGTTTCTATTTTGTGGAATAGTTTGAATAGTATTGGTATTAGGTCTTCCTTGAAGCCCTGATGGAACTCTGCACTAAACCCTACTGGTCCTGGCCGTTTTTTGGCTGGAAGACTATTAATGAGTGTTTCTATTTCTTTAGGGGATATGGGACTGCTTACATCGTTAATATGATCCTGATTTAAATTTGGTACCTGGTATCTGTTTAAAAATTTATGCAGATTTTCCTTTTTTTTTTTTTGAGTATAGGCTTTTATAGTAGGTTCTGTTGTTTTTGGATTTCCTCGGATTCTGTTGTTATGTCTTTGTTTTCATTTCTGATTTTGTTAATTAGGATGCTGTCTCTGTGCCCTCTAGTTAGCCTATCTAATGGTTTATCTATTTTGTTGATTTTCTTAAAAAAAAAACAAAAAGAAAGAAAGAAAAAGAAAAAGAAAACAGCTCCTGGTTTGGTTGATTCTTTGTATATTTCTTTTTGTTTCCACTTGGTTGATTTCAGCCCTGAGTTTATTTCCTGCTGTCTACTCCTCTTGGATGTATTTGCTTGTTTTTGTTCTAGAGCTTTTAGATGTACTGCCAAGCTGTTAGTGTATGTTCTCTCTGGTTTCTTTTTGGAGGCACTCAGAGCTATGAGTTTTCCTCTTAGGACTGCTTTCATTGTATCCCATAAGTTTGGGTATGTTGCGGCTTCATTTTCATTAAACTCTAAAAAGTCTTTAATTTCTTTCATTATTTCTTCCTTGACCAAGTTATCATTGAGTAGAATGTTTAGCTTCCACGCATGTGGGGGCTTTCTATTGTTTATATTGTTATTGAAGACAAGCCTTAGACCATGGTGATCTGATAGGATGCATGGAATTATTTCAATCTTCTTTTATCTGTTGAGGCCTGTTTTGTGACCAATTATATGGTTAATTTTGGAAAAGGTGCTGTGAGATGTTGAGAAGAAGGTATATCTTTTTGTTTTAGGATAAAATGTTCTGTAGATATCTGATAAATCCATTTGTTTTGTAACTTCTGTTAATTTCACTGTGTCTCTGTTTAGTTTCTGTTTCCATGATCTGTCCATTGCTGAGAATGGGGTCTTGAACTCTCCCACTATTATTGTGTGTTCTTTGAGCTTTACTAAAGTTCCTTTTATGACTGTGGGTGCATTAGGAGCACAGATATTCAGAATAGAGAGTTCTTCTTGGTAGATTTTTCCTTTGATGAGTATGAAGTGTACTTCCTTATCTTTTTTGATAACTTTAGATTGGAAGTTGATCTTATTCGATATTAGAATGGCTACTCCCGCTTGTTTCTTGGGACCATTTGTTTGGAAAATTGTTTTCCCACCTTTTATTCTGAGGTAGCATCTGTCTCTGTCACTGAGGTGGGTTTCCTGTATGCAACAAAAATGTTGGGTCCTGTTTATGTAGCCAGTCTGTTAGTCTATGTCTTTTTATTGATGAATTGAGTCCATTGATATTAAGAGATATTAAGGAAGAAAGATTATTGCTTCTTGTTATTTTTGTTGTTAGAGGTGGAATTATGTTCTTTTTTTGGTTATCCTCTTTTTGGTTTGTTAAAAAGAAGATTATTTTCTTGCTTTTTTAATGTGTAGTTTCCCGCCTTGGGTTGGAGTTTTCCATTTATTATCCTTTGAGGGGTTTTGAAAAGCCAAAGCACTGAACAAGTAACTAAGTCTTTCATCATTTTACCTTTTGGAGATTTGTGGAGAGATATTGAGTAAATTTGTTTTTGTTGTCGAATATCTTGGTTTCTCCATCTATAGTTATTGAGAGTTTTGCTGGGTATAGTAGCCTGGGCTGGCATTTGTCTTCTCTTAGGGTCTGTATGACATCTGCTCAGGATCTTCTGGCTTTTATAATTTCTGGTGAGAAGTCTGGTGTAATTCTAAGAGGTCTGCCTTTATATGTTGCTTGACCTTTTCTCCTTACTGCTTTTAATATTCTTTCTTTATTTCGTATATCTGGTGTTTTGATTACTATGTGTCTGGAGGAATTTCTTTTCTGGTACAGTCTATTTGGAGTTCTTAGGCTTCTTGTATGTTCATGGGCACCTCTTTGTTTAGGTTAGGGAAGTTTTATTCTATAATTTTGTTGAAGGTATTTACTGGCCCTTTAACTTGGGAATCTTCACTCTTTTCTATACCTATTATCCTTAGGTTTGGTCTCCACATTCTGTCCTGGATTTCCTAGATGTTTTGATCTTTTTGCATTTTGCATTTTCTTTGATTGTTTTTCCTCCTGTGGGTCTGTAAGCCTGTGTCCACACTCCTTGGAGAACAGGTCTCTCCTGGCAGGACCCATGCACAGAGGGCTGTGGAACACCCTCAGCTTGCAGGTGCAGATGGCAGACTGGAAGGATCCTTTCCCATCTGCTCCACTGATCTTGTGCCCTGTGTGCTCCTAGCCTGCTTCACTCCACACAGTTATTGGAGAGAAAGTGCTTACATTGAATTTATAAGAAAGGCCAAGGCACTGTACAAGTAACTAAGTCTTTCATCACTTTACCTTTTGTTGATGTAACTTTGAGTTCACCAAGGTGAAGATTGCCACTGCTGGGCTTGTTATTTTAAATGTATTTTCACAATGTTTATTTGAATATATATGTCTTAATTCACTTGTTCATATGGAGACACATCTGCAACATTCTTAGCCACACCAACCACATCTTTTTCTCAGGAATTTGATGGCATAATGTAGAGCTCTAGGAACTACTTGGTGTCTGAATTCTACGATCTTGGCTCTTGTTTTGAAATGGGTAGAGATGCTGTAATTTTATCACTCTAAAATATTTCTCTCCCATTTCAGTTCATAACTTTATTTTCTTATCTTTAAAAACTCACAAATTTTATACTTAGAAAGCATAAACCTTTCTCTGTACATAATCAGCAGTCCTTCTAATTCACCCTCAGAGGGCAGCAAGGATAGTGGAAAGTCTACTGCACCTGTGATCTTCGTATTTCTCAGTTGAGTCTCTTGAGGACATTCCCTTCTAAAAAGTAAATGGTTTTCCCATAGATTAGAATTAACTCAAGGAAACCTTCCATCTCTGTCCAATCGCGCCATCCTCTCATCTTAACTCCCCTCTCCCTTTGGCATATTTAACTTTATACTACCTGTGCTCGACTACCCTGTATCTTAGTCTTAAGCTCATTCTCCTTGTCTTACTGACCCATTTTAGTTTGCTGGCTTTTGGAGGGTGAGTGGGATAATTGTGAGTCTGGGAGGAGTTGTAGGAGGAGTAGGGTGGTGGTGGTCTATATGGTCTTCATGTATTATGTTCAGGTATAACATTACTAAATACTTATTTTTAAAACCTCCTCTACTTTCTGTAAACATTCTGGTAGAGACAGGCCAAGGGAGAGAAAGTGTCTCTTCCTCACTGTCTCTCCAATGTTATTAGGATGAAGGTATCTAAACCTCCTTGCTCAGAGCAAGCTCTGTCTACCTCTATTACTCTTCAGGCTTTATTTGCTTCCTGGGAATCTCTCAGGAAGGAGTGAGCTGCTTTCTGCTCATCTTGGTGACCTTGTGCATCCTGAAGCTTGAACAGCCCTATGAGTGTCACAGAAAGAACACTGTGTATCTTCACTCTGAACAGAGACCCTTCTGTGGCTGAGTTCCCCACACAGCACTGATGAGGATGCAGAGCCCAGGTGTGCCCCAGCCAGATGGCTGCATCTGTGCATGTGCAGCAGCTGCTCTTGAGCTGAAGGGCAGCTGCTCATCCCTTGTCCCTCAGGGTCCTTCCCTCCATGTGTAACACCCTCACCTGCATCTGCAGTGCTTCCTGAAGCTCGAACAGAAAGTCGGCTTGTCTCAGGCATGGGGGGCTTTCAGATTCGGAAGGGTAAACATCTCTCCACCTGAGGATCCCCTGACAATGGAACTATGGGAGCTGGATGCTCCTCTGCCATGAGTCACAAGTGCAGAGGTGGGCACAAAGTGAGCCTTGCAGAATAAGAGACCAGGGTACCAGCCTCAGGCATTTTCTAGGGAGTTGGCATGTTTCCTAAAGGCAACACCCAGAGAAAGTGGAATTTGGGGAAGGGATTCATTCCTATGGAATAAACCTTAGCTGCTATTTAGTTGTGTCTTGTTGGGAAAATCTGATTCTTGAAGAACATTTTTAACCAAGAGTAAAATTGTACAAAATTACACTACTGAATTCTGAACAAACTAGAGGTCATTAATTGTTTTAATACCATATGACACAGATACAGACTTAGGTGTCATAAGGTTTGCTGTGAGCTATTTTTGAGATGATTGTGTGTGTGTGTTTCATTGTTCATCTCATTTCTCAAGTAACCTTCATGGTAAAATTTTAAACTGCATTCCTCTGTTGTTATGAGTGCAAGCCTGTGGTTTCCTGCAGTCACCATGTGTACCAGCACACCATCACTCTGGAATGCAGAAGCCCTGCATTGGTTTTTCCCAGTGCACTACTTTCTTATGGGGTCACATTTTTCTACAGCATTTAGAACACACCTGTTACAGGAGTGTCCCACTTTAAAACTGCATTCCAAAGCTAGGAAACCATTACACTCATGCTGTATCTTTATGTTCTTCTTTCTGTCTGACTGTCTGTCTGTCTGTCTGTCTGTCTGTCTGTCTGTCTGTCTTTTTCTTACTGCAGT
Organism: Mus caroli; assembly: GCF_978045245.1. Classification (NCBI taxonomy): domain Eukaryota; kingdom Metazoa; phylum Chordata; class Mammalia; order Rodentia; family Muridae; genus Mus; species Mus caroli. The sequence continues at coordinate 49,684,089 of NW_028227267.1, forward strand.
GATTTCCCTTAAATTATTTCACAGTGAAAATTGGTTTTGGAAGGTGTGAGAGGGAGTCTATGTCAATGTCTGGCACCTGTGTACAGGTTCTCAGGAAGACAGAAGAGAGCATCAGAATCCCCGGAGCTGGAGTTACGGGCAGCTGTGAGGCACCTGATGCAGATATTAGGAAGGGATCTAAGGTCCTGCAAGAACAGCAAGCACCCTTATCTGCTGAGCCACCTTTCAGGCTCCAGTTCAGGGTCTTTTGTGAGAACACGCACCTGTTTCCTGGCAGTTGTTTCTCCGAGTTGCCAGGCTCCTGTGTAGCTGAGGCATATTCTCTTTGGATGCTCCTGGTCCTTCCTCTCCTGCTCCTGGTTTCCTAACCCCTTACAACCCAAGGGTCATCTCAAAATGTCCCCCTCCCCTCACTGTTCTCTACCCAATCTCTCAGCCAGGTCTGCCATGGGAGGAGCTTCAGGCTCTGAAAGCTGGGAGGGAACTCAGCAGGGTGTGGCCAGGCTGGGTTCCTGGGTGGAGCTGACTGGTTGCAGAAGAAGGAGGGGACACTTCAACAGCCACCCTGACACCACAGCCCAGGGGCTGGTTACTTGCTTCTGTCTCCAGCAGCCACACAAGCACCATGAAGAGGCTGCTGTGCTCTCTGCTGGGCCTTCTGTGCACCCAGGTTTGCTGTGAGTCTGGGTGTCCACATTCAGGGCACCTGAGAGGATCTGGCTCAGCACATGGAGGGGTGGGGATGGCAGCTCAGGAGTCCTGCAGAGCTCCCACCTTCTCAGAGGACATGGGGGTGCTCAGGGCTCTGTGGACACTGCAGTGACAGCCATCTGTGTCTCTTTCTCTGTTTCTAATCAGGGGTGAAAGGACAGCAAGTGCAGCAGAGTCCCACATCCTTGGTTCTGCAGGAGGGGGAGAACGCAGTGCTGCAGTGCAACTTTTCCTCCACAGCAACCCAGCTGCAGTGGTTTTACCAACGTCCTGGGGGAAGCCTCGTCAGCCTGTTGTACAATCCTTCTGGAACAAAGCACACTGGAAGACTGACATCCACCACAGTCACTAAGGAACGTCGCAGCTCTTTGCACATTTCCTCCTCCCAGACAACAGACTCAGGCACTTATCTCTGTGCTATAGATCCACAGTGCTCCCTACCCACCTGCAGCCTGTACACAAACCTTCAGATGGGTGGGCGAGTCCCTTATAAGTCACAAGAAATCAGGAAGCCCCAAAGAACATCTGCCTGGCTTAATATCCCTTTCTTGTATTTGTAGAGTTTTAACTTCAGGTAAGCTTTGGCCTAGTAGGTTCAGGACTTGGGTCTTTATCTTCATTTCTCAATACATAGTTCTTCCTGAGGCATAAATGTCCATTCTAGAACTAGCAGAGAAACTGGCAGGAGGATTGAATCAATGTGATCATTTAAGCAGTCTGTGCAGAAATGGCTGCTGAGCTCTATGCTTCAGGGCACCTGAGAGGATCTGGCTCAGCACATGGAGGGGTGGGGAGAGCAGCTCAGGAGTCCTGCAGAGCTCCCACCTTCTCAGAGGACATGGGGGTGTTCAGGGCTCTGTGGACATTGCAGTGACAGCCATCTGTGTCTCTTTCTCTGTTTCTAATCAGGGGTGAAAGGGCAAGAAGTGGTGAGGAGAAAAGGAATGGAAAGCAAAGGCAGGTGCCCAGGTAGAACTTCTGTGGATGGGGTCAGGGTTAGGGCGAAGAAACTGAATTGCAGCAACAAGATGAAGCCATGTGAGCCACAGGATGTACACATAGTTGGATGCTCTAGTGTTTTTTTTTTTTTTTCTGCTGCTGTGCTAAAACACTCTGAGAAAAAAAGCAGCCTAGAGGGTGAAAGTATGTATTAAGTTTTTACTTCCAGGTCATAGTTCATCAATGGTGGTAACCAAGGCCAGAACTCAAACAGGAGATTCAAACAGAAACCATGGAGGAAGTCTGTTGTTAGCTCACTCTCAGACTCTTCCTTAATTAGCTTCCTTACACAAACCTGGACCACTTTCTCACAGAACAGTGGCATCCACAGTGTGCTGGTCTCCATTTAATACACCAAAAATGCTGCTGGGAGATTTAGTGCTATTTTATTGAATTTATAGAAAACTTTGGGCTATACTGAAGCTATTGAATCTTCTAATTTATTATTTTGAGTTATCTTTTCATTCATTTAATTTTACTTGTCATTGCCTTGAGCTTTTCTTAGCAGACATCCGAACATCTTAAAAAAAAAAAAAAAGAGGCTATAAAGTATGAAAAAGTACTCAAACAGATATTGTCATTTGAACAATATATATATATATATGTATATATATATATGTTAAATAACTTTAAATAGAATATTTTAAAAGCCTTTACAACTTGATAAAAGAGAATGACTGACTCCTTCTATAATAAGAAAAATGAGCAGACTCTCTAAATGAACGTGTATGGAATAAGGACAAATACTTAGAATGCAGTTAGGGATTGTCTGGTTTAGTACAGTGGTGGTTGTAGGGTCTCCATGACTTTACTAGAAGAGAGAGGCCATTTCAGAAAACCACAACAAATCAAGGTGCAGCGCTGCAGAGCCTAGTAACAGTAGATATGTCTACAGTACAACCCCTCCTCCTGCTAAGGCTCAGGAAACACTGAAGAAGACAGGAGGAAAGATGGCAAGAGCCAGAGGATCAGGGTGTTGCTGCGTAATTGTGTCTCATAGGAATGTCGGAAGTTGCACAGATGAGGTCTCTCCAACATATCTCCTCAATGTGAGCTGAGACACAACAGCAAAAGTAGATGGGGAAAGCACACGTTGTCCCAATCTTAGACAATGAACTACTGGAAACCAAAGATGGTGGGGAAATAGTCTTTCCCTAAGATAAGCACACCAAATGGTTTTCCAAAACTGATTGGTCAGTCCTGAGAACATGCATACTAGTAACACGATATAGCCCGAACAAGTTGTTGTATTTACGCCGTTATGAATAAATATGTATACGCATACATATGAAACAACAATCAGTGAAAATGGAGGTCATAAGTTGGAAAGAGCAAGGATGAATAGATGGGGAGCTTGGGGAAGGGGAAAAGGAAGGGGGGATTGATGTGATTGTATGTAATCCCAAACTAAGAGAAACATAAAAATTAGTGGAAAAAGTATGCTTATGGTTTAATAATCATCATTTGTACAAGTGGTCTGTATAAGAGGTAAATAAAATAAAACTCATGTCATTCAACCATTTATTTATTTTATAATGGTTTAATATAAGTAATATGCATTTTCATTTTTTTCATGTCTTATGAATGGCTAACCTCATTTTCCAGAAGGAATTGGCTTTAGGCAAGATAGAAAGATGGGGACTCATGATGGTGCATGGAGAAAAGTCTGGAAGGGAAAACCATCCTATAGCTGACCTCAGCATAGACAAAATCTCTCTCCATCTCAACAATATTGTCCCCAGAGAAAGAGTCAATGCATTTCCTTAAGGCCTGGGCCTTTAAGCTCAGGAAACTGCTGAGTGAAGACCTTCCAACGTGGCCACAGGGGGGCAGTGCTGCTTCAGACAGCTTAAGCCTCTGGCTCTTCTGCCTACTCCTCAGTAAGCTGTAGTTTAAATTGCCTAAAATAAGTCTTATCTCCTAAGTTGCCTAAATCAATTACAGATCAAATCCATGTCTCTATCTAGTCCTTTACCCATATTATATCTGCTAATCCTTGGCCGATAGTGTTGATAAATAGGAATTTACAAGTGAACACCATGATGATGCATGCTATCCTTCAAGGCCACATTAACTTCTCTAATGTACATTTCTAAGGTTGTCACCCACATGTGGTCCCTCTCCTGCCTCACTGATGTAACCTGTGCCTGGAATTATGTTACATGTCCTTCCCACTGGGAAATCTGCTCATCGATGGAAGCCAGTTCAATCTTCTCCTCTATCAGGATCTGCTCTGGTCGGGAAGTAGTGGCCACACCCTTTCCGTCATCATTGTGTCTAGACACACAAATGGCTTTGGTAGTCTTCAGTTTTCTGTTCCTGAGTGCTGAGACTAGCTTAAAGACTGGAACTGTGCCTGTCGGGAAAGACACTGAAACACAACCCACACAGTAGGAAGTTAAATACTCAATAAGTGCATAGCATTTCTTCCTCATCCTTGTTTGATTTTTTTTTCAGTTTTCAAGTCTCTATATTCAGTCACAGTCTTAAAATATCCAATGAAGACCTTAGAAATAGTCAGTAAATTTGTTTTAAATCACCCACACTTTCTGGCAGTATCAGAGATCCCTGACCTATCCAGTAAGGATGAAATTTTCATGTCAATATTGGCTTAATTTATCCAAGTTCTATGATTCACTTATGTGATATCTTCAGCAACTAGAACTTCCCATCACATTCTGGAACGTAACCAAGAACATTTTTAATGTCCTATAATGTTTGATAGGGGTCGCCAATGCCTCGCCAGTAGCAGAGTTCTAGTTATTTTTGTCAAATTCATGCCAAGTAGAGATACTCAGAAAGAGATAACCCCAGTGAAGGAGTTGTTCCCCTTAGATTGGCCTGTGAACATGCTATGGAGGTATGTTCTGCATGCTTGATGTAGGAGGGGCCATTCCACGTGCGGCAGTACCATCCTGGGCAGATAGGCCTGGGATGTGTTAGAAATCAACCTGAGTGGGCCATGGACTGAAAGCCATTGCTCCTCCATTTTCTCTGCTTCAGATCCTGCCCTAACCATCCTCAGTGCTGGGTTGTAATGTAGGACTGGTGAGATGTAATAACCACTTTGTTATTTTGGGTCAGAGTTTCATCACTGCAGCAGGAAGTAATTAATACAGAAATTGATCCCAGGGACATGAGGGCGTTGCTGTGATGAACCTGACCATGCTGCCTTTTGGGAAGATTGTGGCAGTGTTTTGGAATTTGGACTTACAAAGGCCATTAAGTACTCAGAATTTAACAATCTCTTCTGCTGGGAGGTTAGAACATAAGGATGTTGTGAGACAATGTAGGGTTGGCTTGGGAAATATAAAAGAGAAGAAAAAACTCTACCAGAACTGTGGATTGGACACTTTGAATTAAGAATCTATGCAAATGAAACCTCTACTTTATTGAGATATTGATCCTGATTAGCTGGGGCTGAGAGTCAGCTGTAATGAATTTGGGATTAGATTAATTGAAGCAAATCTTCTTGGAATTATCTCCTAAGGTTCCACGCACAGAAACTGTGGTCTGGGGAGATCAGGGCTTCAACTGTAAAACCAACTTGGCCATGTGTACGAGTCTCACATATGATACAGGTTTTGCAGAGCAGAAGCTGCAGGACTGAAGGGAACTTGGGAGAAGCTAAGGCTAGGCACCAGGGATTTGCTTTGTCTGATTTAAATGTACTCCGTTTCTTACCACTTGGAATAACATGTTTGTAACTTGTTTTGGATTTTACAGGAACACAGTAGTAGAGGACTTTAGAAATTAAAAAAGATTTTGAAAAAGTCTTTGAAATTTTTAAAAGACTTATTATTTAAAAGTTATATTTTGTTTTATACTGTGATACTAAAGTGAGAACTTGGGGATCAGCAAGAAAGGAAAGATTATGGTTTAATAATGTTGTTTTTATGTATCAGGTTGACAAGAGGTAAGTTGTGATGGTTAAGTTTTGTCAACACTTATGTGTATCTCTATATGTGTGCTTTATTTATAATATAATGTCCTTAAATACCATCCATGCAATACCATCTGTGTTCCTACAGATGTTGTGAGTTCATATTTCCTCATGGATGAATATATTACTCTGTTGTTCTAGGCACATGATTTTCTCCATTCATCAGTAGACAAGTGGTACGTTGGTTGCACCTATATTTTGGCAATGGTTAATTGTGCTAAAATAAATGTGCATATACAGATATCTCTCTTATATGATGACCTCAGCTCCCCTAGATAAATGCCCATATGTGGTATTAGCTGGATCATTGATCTTCCTTCCTTCCTTCCTTCCTTCCTTCCTTCCTTCCTTCCTTCCTTCCTTCCTTCCCCCTCTTTCTTGCTTCTTTTCTTTCTTTCATTCAAAAATTCATACTGCTCTTCTTGGTAGCTATATCAACACATATTTCTACCAACAGTGTATAATGATAAAATTATAAGGAAGGGATTTCTGATTCTCATTTGCTATTTCAATGATACTAAGTTTGAACAGAACAGGAAGTGCTTCTTCCTATGTCAGAAAGAGCTTCAGACGAAGCATCTGTGAAGGGTGGAGCCTGCTCAAAGAGCCGAGGTGCCTGTGAAGTTGGAGTCAGTGTTCTGTGGGAGACAAAAGGCCACCTGAATTCGCAACAAATTTCAGTCTAGGAGGAATGGACCTGATCCTGACAGCATTGTGTTTACTCCTCGGCCTTCACCTAGCTGGTGAGTCACGAAGGAGAAACCCGAGGATGTGGATTAATGTGGAGGCATGAGAGACTTGGGGCACCAGGCAAGTCATGATATCTAAGCAGGAAGTACATTCCTGGGAACCTAACAACAGTTGCTATTTCTCTACACAGGGGTGAATGGCCAGCAGAAGGAGAAACGTGACCAGCAGCAGGTGAGACAAAGTCCCCAATCTCTGACAGTCTGGGAAGGAGAGACCGCAATTCTGAACTGCAGTTATGAGAACAGTGCTTTTGGCTACTTCCCATGGTACCAGCAGTTCCCTGGGAAAAGCCCTGCACTCCTGATAGCCATAAGTTTGGTGTCCGATAAAAAGGAAGATGGACGATTCACAATCTTCTTCAGTAAAAGGGAGAAAAAGCTCTCCTTGCACATCACAGACTCTCAGCCTGGAGACTCAGCCACCTACTTCTGTGCAGCAAGTGCACAGTGCTCTCCAGGCACCTGCAGCCCATACCTAAACCTGCAGCTGAGGCTTCAGCAAAGCCCTGCTGTGGCTGAGCCTGGCAGAGACTCAGGGGAGTTTTCATTTGCAGCCTCAGGTGAAGGGTCACTCAGTGAGTGTGAGGATTAGACCACTGGGCTAGAGACAGACCAAGCTGGAGTCACAGCTTGCTTTCCCCAGTCTCCCATTGCAGCTGGAGTTTTACATCTATTTCCTTAGCTAGTTTAGATGAATTGCTTTCCAGAGTAGTTGTAAAAATAGTTCTCTGTGTGGTTGGTTTGTGGCAACTGTATATTACAGAGGTCCAGTCTCCCTGCACTCTTGTCAACAGCATTATGAATGTGTGGTTGTTACAGCCCAGCATTAGGAGACCTTGACTTTGGCTTCTGGAATAGAAATCACACAGATTTTTCTTTTACCTTAATTTCCTCTGATGACCAGGGAATCAGTGATTCACATGACCACTGACCTCCTCTTTTTTGCTTCTCAGATCCTCCTTTAACTTCAAGAAATTCAAGTATGTAAATAAAGCAGGAGGTATTCACAAGGATGCAATCACGTCTACAATAGACAAATGACATCAGTGTGACCTGTCCAGCAGGTCCAGTTATTCGAGGGTCTCGAGGGGACCTTCTCCTAAGAACCAAATGGGGGGGGGTGTAGAGAGAGACGAGGGTCTTGTGCAAATAATGACATGGAAATGTTCTGGATTGCATCAAGACCCCAATGTATTGAGAAAGGCCCAATGTATTAAATGCACAAGCAAAAGGGGAAGTACAGATACTTATCAGTGGGAAAGGTGGGGCAATACAAGCAAAAGGAGAAGTACTTATCAGTGGGAGGGGGGCAATAAAAATTCTTTCTTTTGGCAGCTACAGGGGAAAGCAGGAACTTGGTGGTATCAGGGTGTGGTCAGGACATCTGCGATGACTTAGGGCTGGAACATTCTGTGGTTGTTCTTAGAATCCGTGTGTCGGTGGCCTGCTTTTGACCCCCTTTTCTTCTCGCAGGGAGAGGCCCAATTCAGAGATCAAGAGTTGTCTTAATAGCTCCCAACATCAGTGGACAAGGAAGAATTCAATTTCCTCATGTAATGAAAATACATAACACTCACTAAAGAAATCACTTCACATGTGTATTTCATAGATGAATAAAATATAAAATAGATGTAAAATTTCTATCAAATAAAAGCAGCTGCCATCTTTATGGCCATCCACAATGCACAGAATTGAAAAGGGACCTCTCATCACATAACACTTTGCAAGAGTTACTCATTCAGTTCAATAGAAGCGCCAACCAGATTTCTAATGGAAAAACTTTAATTGTCTTTAAGTTTAAATATTTTCTTGCTACAGAGTTGATGGTTGTGGTAGCCCTAAACTACCTAGGAAATCAAGTCAGGAGGAATGTTTGAGCCTAGGATTGGGGATCTAGCCTGAACAACATGGTGGAACTCTGTCTCAGGAAAACAAAATGAACAAAAGCACTGTGGAAGATATTTAATTTAAGAATGTGAAGCCTATAAGCTCTTTCTTGTCCACAGTGAGTAGATTTTTCAATATCAAAAAGGGGAAGTTACAAAGGAAAATAAAGTCAGTTGGCCTTTAGCATAGGAGATATACCTCAAAATACCAGTAAGTGATCTCTCCATGTCCTTCAAAATATTCTATCCTTGTCTCATTTTAAACTAGTGTCAGAAATTGGAAATTGTATTTGTATCTGATTGGGATAGGATTCATTGAATGCAACCACTAAGCTTAGAAGTCAGCAGGAGAGTGAAGGCATATTTAAGGATGCAGAACAGAGAGTTTGGAAACTCTGGGTACCTCAAGACAGAACCCTGAGCTTCCTCGAAAATGAAAGGCTGGAAATTATTTAAAGAGAGCTGAGAGACAGTTATGACAGGGTGATGTACAATAACATAATAATCAACACTTTGGTGTCTTCCTGTGGTGGGCAAGCAGAAATCTGCTTTTGGAGTTTGAGGTTTGACATAAACTCCTTTGCCAGATACATTTTCAGCATGCATTCGGGGTGTGTCTCCATGCCTTCTGTGTCAGAAGACAGAAATGCTATTTTGGGCAATGCTCACAAAGTCATGGTTTTGTGAGAGAAAGATCATTTACAGGGGGGCTTTGTTTTTACTGAAAACTGTAGTAATAACTGTAGAACAGCATCAACTATGGCCATGCTCCCGTGACAATGAGTGGCATCACTGAACATCTGGATGCAGATGTTCCTCACTCTCCTGCCTCTCCTTCTCCAGACTCCTGCCAAGCTTACCACGGAGCTGTGCCATCGGATAAGCCTTTGTTGGAGCCACTGGCTCTCCAGGACCCAACCAGACAGTTCAGTCTCACAAATCTGTTTTGATTTTATTTTTCTGGGATGATGTTTTGTGAATGTGAATTCCCAGTGGTTTGAGGTAAGGAGGAAGGAAGGGTAAGGATTTCTGGTTTGTCTCTGCAGGGAAGCCAGGATTGGTGATCACCTTTCACCTTCAATCAGACTGCAGTCAGAACAGTTGAAAGTTGAGTGTGAAAAAGTTTAACATAAAAACATAAAAACTAGGCCTTTAGGCCCAGGCTTGAGAATATGCCCTTTATGACTCAATGCTCCAAGGCATGCTAATCATAAAACTGATAGTGACATTCCTCCACCTCCCCTCTTCCTGGGTTCAGGGAGTGTTTGTTCAAAAGAAAAAAAAAAGTCACCCTGACAGCTCCTGGAACCTGCTATGCAAATGTGCTATTGTTAGAGGCTCACAGAAACTGTCTTGAGAAATAACCACACAATTACCAGGTATTGTTCCTTGTGACTCTTGTGACTTCCACTCCCTCGTGACTCTTAACTGGTATTTTTGGTATTTTCCAACAACGCCCTCCCCACTCCCTTGAGTTGTGGTTTTTACCTTTAAATACCCCCTTACCCAGTTACTCGCGGCGCCACGGTCCTCTAACCCGGTGTGGTGTACGAATGTGGGCCCCAGAGTGCACCTGGAATAAAAGTCCTCTTGTGGTTTGCAACAAGACTGTTTCTTGTGAGTGATTTGGGGTGTCGCCTCTCATGAGTCAGAACGTGGGGGAGTCCTCACACTGTGAGTCTTTCAAGTGAACATAAGCAATAGCATAGGAACTCATGCTCTCTTCCCAACTCCCCTTTCCAGACCACCACCTTCCTGTTCTCTCTCTCTCTCTCTCTCCCCCCATTTCAAAAAACAAAACAAAATAAAACATTACCCACCCCAAACAACAACAACAACAACAAAAACCCCACAAAATAAAAACCAAACCAACCAACCAAACACGCCAGTAAAATTTAAACATGCCAAAGAGTAAAACTGACCTGGCAGGAGTTACAGGAGGGGAAAACTTGAATAAATATACTGTATGAACAAAAGTGTTGATTAAAAGGAAGAAGTTATTGCAATTGGTTCCTGGTGCTGAAGAAAACCACTTTTCTTGATACAGTGACATTGTATGTCAACCATGACGACACTGAGGTCTCCTAACTCCATTTTGCTTTGGTTTTCACATTTCTCAGTCACATCTGCCTTGGCAACACACTGGTAATCTCTTTAACCCTGACCTTGGTCCAGACATATTAATCAAAACAATTGATGTTTATTCTGACTAAATACGAACTAAAATAATTGAAGACATTGTAAGTCAAAATTAAATGTTATGTTGTGCCTGAAATACCTACTCTGTTCTGTCAAAATGAAAGTTACAAAGTTACTAAGAGGCTAAATGAGCATTGATATAACTTTGGTTTTTGTGCTTTTTACAAAAATGCTGTATGCCTGAACTCTGACACCAAGAGGCACTGAGGCATTACCATTTTATTGGTCAGTGGTCAAAAAAAAAAAAAATGAAAGCACTCTTATAATCTTGATTGCCCTAATTAGCATGGTAGTATGCATTCCAACCACACTCCATGCTAGGACCCCTGCACAGGAGGAGTTCACTAACATGTAATAGAGCCCATGTACTCTCTCTGCTTTGTTTTGTTTGTCTGTCTTGTCTTGTTTTGTTGTGTTTTTGTTTTTTTACTGTTTTTTAATCTATTAGATTTTTTTAAAAAATAATTATTTTGAGAGAGATCTCATGATTTGGGTTAGGTAGGGGTGGGGAGGATTTGAGAGGTGTTGGGTTAGGGGAAAGAATATGACTAAAAATATTGCATGAAAAACTTGTCTTATGAAGCAATAAATAAAAATAAAAAGAATGACTACTGTTTTGTTCTGAGACGGCCCCTCAGGACTTATTATAGATCACAGGTTGATTTATTAATTTTGACATTAAGGTATTATTTTTATTTTAATTAAAACATATTTACCTCATTTTCACATTCTCTTTCATCCCTGAAACACCTTTTGTGTCCTCCACCTCCAGCCTCACCTAAGCTTTCCAAAAATAACTTCAAATTCATGGCCACTTCTTCTATTATTCTTTTAGACACACACACACACACACACACACACACACCTCGAGCGTGTGCACATGACTATATAGATATAACCTATTGAGTCTGGTGTTGCTTGTGTCCATCTGATTTCTGTGCTGACCACTTGGTACTGTAGCATTATTTATCAAGGGTTCTTCCCTGGGTGTGTCCATTTGTCCCTGTCAGCAGTACTTAGTCCTATGTAGTTCTTTGTCTATGGATGGTGCCCCATGACATTTACCATATCTATTGGCACCATCACTGTTCAGGACTTGTTATGTAGTCTGTTGTAGTATCAACCAAGAGCTTGCTCCTCTGTCATTTCTAGCAGACAGTCTTGCGCAAACTTCCTGGTCTTTTCTCTCTCACATTTTCTTGCTGCCTTCTTTTCTCTAGTGTTTTCTGAGCATTCAGTGCAGAAGTCTTGTTGCAGATGTATTTGAAGGGCTGACCATCCCATGATGGCTTGTTCTCTATATTTTGACCAGGGGTGGTTTCCTATAACAGTCTCCATCTGCTGCAAAGGAAAATTTCCTTGAGAGTCAGGAGAACTACAATTACTCATAGGCATAAGGAGGACTGTTTAGACTATAGTTTAAAAAGGTTTCTGGTTTAGTAAGTGGCAAGAGTAGGTTCTCCTTTAAGACCCATAATGGCATGAGGTCTGAATAGTCATCTACCTTTTAATGCCAAGTCTGATTGCCCTCTTTTGATTGGGCCATTAGTCCCACTAGAGAGGTGCTGGTTACAACTAAGTTATTACTGCCACCATTGCACCTTTGTAAGTACCTTGCAGGGTTGTTCACTAATGTGGTTCATACGGAGCACATCAAGATAGAACTATTGATGGCCTCCCCGCTTTGGCAACTGGAGTAGCACCTTCTGATATTATAAAAATTAGTGGTCAACAGTGAGATCTTCAGGTTAGATCCAGTTCAAGTCTTCCAAGTCCTATTACCAATGTGCATGGTACCTTCAATAAGGGCTTACCTGCAATCTCTGGGATCCAAGGGCAACAGGAATAGCCAGCACTCTTCCTAGAGCCTCTTGGATTCTCATGATCAACATATGGAAAGAAGTTTCTCATGCCTAGCATTTGGTTTCTTGTTAGATGATCTGTCTCTTGACACCTTGAGTGGGATAACTTCATTATACACACACACACACACACACACACACACACACACACACACACACCCAGAGTAATCCAGGTAAACATGAAACAATAAGTATCTTTAAGAGCATTTTGAAAATCCTCATTGGTATTTATCCTCTCTCTCTCTCCTTCTGTATAGAACTTCTTCCCCACTTCTGAACTAAGAACATCATTATCCCAATTTTCTTGAATTAACTTTTTTTTAAATTTTTTTTTAATATTAAGCTCTATTATTTTAAAAGATTTTATTTATTTATTTATTTATTTATTTATTTATTTATTTATTTAATGTTAGTACCCACATCTGTGTGAGTATAAAAAGACTTGTGAATATACAGGGTTAATCACATCTGTGTGCATGCAAAGGCCTGTAGATTGTATTCAATACATCAAGGTTGGAGTTTGAGTTTTTGCAGGTCACTTAGCTTGTCAAATGGGTCCTGGGAGCTGAGCTTCTGCCTTTATCATTAGCAGCAAGTGCTTTTCCCTGTTGAGCTCTCTCTTCACCAACCTTAAGCTTTATTTTCACTAGGAAGTATTGTCTGTCAATAAATCACAAGGAAAGACAAAGCAGCATTTAGAATGAGACTGATTGTCCAGCCCAGGACTCAAACCCAATGTACTCCAAAGTCACATCTCAGAGGCTGTGGCTACACAGGAGAAGAGCAGACACCTGCTCTGTGGAGAAGGAGAGGAGGGGCAGAGCTCTGCCATTCTGAGACCCCAGGCTGCTGTAGCTCCCATGGTCTCCTGCTAACTACAGAGACTGCAGTCTAGGGCATGTGCTCTCAGCTCTCAGCAGTGAAATGGACAGAGGAGTATACCCCAGATACCAGACAATAGTCCCTGATATACTTGCCTATAGGTCATTTGATCCCATAGAGAGGCCTGAAGCCCTTTCAGAGACCTTGTTTGTATTTATTCTTTCGATTGCCTCTTGCATTATTTTAATTCATTCACTCATTGGATTAACAACTGCAAGTGGAAGTTGAAGAGCTACATTCAAACTATGATACAGCAGTACACAAAAATTCAACCACCAACTCACTTGGCATTAATATGTCCCTAAGTGTAGACAGTTTATGTGTGTCATGGACACGTAATAGACTTGAGTCACAGAGAGACCGGGCAAGGTTATTATGAGACCGTTTTGTAAATTGAAAGTACACAGAATTTAACAAATGAGACTGAATACTTCATAGCAGTGGGATAGAAACTTCAAGGACATGTAATAAGTATAGTGATTTGTGTGGACAGAACAGAGCATATCTTCTGAATAAAACTTGATGTTAGACTTTTAAAACCTAAACGGTTTTTGTAGCTGTGGGTTTTTAAATTGGTATAACATCTGACTGTTGATTCTCTCTCTCTCTCTCTCTCTCTCTCTCTCTCTCTCTCTCTCTCTCTCTCTCTCTCTGTGTGTGTTTCTTTGTTTCTGTTCATCTGTCTCTTGTAAGTGTGTGTATGTATGTATGTGTCTCAGTTCATCTGTCTATCTGTGTATATGTGTGTGTGTGTGTGTGTGTGTATGTGTGTGTGTGTTCGAGAGCATGTGTGCATGTGCTTGTGTATAAACTAGTGGTCAACATTGGGTATCTACCTCTATTGCTTTCTACCTTTATTTATTGAATAATTGTTTGTTTGGTTGGTTGATTTATTGATTTCTTTGGTAGAGGCGTTTCCTGAGACTGAAGCCCACCAATTGTCTGACTAGTGAGATTCCAGGATTCTCTTATCTCTGTTTCTTGGTGCTTAGACTTCAGGTGCACCCATAGCAACTAGATTCAATGTGACTGCTGGAGATGACACTAAGCCCTCATGATTCATAGCAGACAACTGACACACTGAGCATCTAATTAGAATCTAAATATTATTATTTCATTCCTCTTCCTGTTTCACAGAATGTAAACAAATGGGGATCTTCTGAAATTCTGATGGACTACCCGTTGTTTGTGATTTAAAAATAAATTTGTTCATTGGAGAATTTAGATAGACCATCCCACTCACTAAGGGAGGAAGACTATTTCATATCTCAGTGTTTCATGGGGAAGTTCATGGGATCTGTGAGGAACTTATTATCTTTTATGAAGCTTAACTGGACAATAGAATAACGCCCATGTGTGTTAAAGCAACTAAGCCCTCAGCAGGCATAGACTTTCTGAGGCTCCTTTTTAAGTGCAGACTCTTTTGACTATTAAGAAAGACAAGAAAGCAAGTCAAGGTCTGTGATGAGCTACACATTTGGTCTCTGCATATGGAACTTGTGGCCTATAATCTCTCTCTCTCTCTCTCTCTCTCTCTCTCTCTCTCTCTCTCTCTCTCTCTCTCTCTCTCTCTCTCACACACACACACACACACACACACACACACACACACACACACAAAACCATTTCCTGCTTGAGGTAATGTAATACACACAGACAGTACATATGCACACTGCCTGTCTCTCAGACACTGAGAGCTGAGCTGAGGCAGAGCAGACACACGCATGCAGAGGACAGTGTGTCACATGCCTCCTCAGATCCTGCTCTGTGTGCTGGTGGCCTTGGCTTTCTCTGGTATGAATGCATCATGTATAACTAAGGATATAAACAGGAAGCATTGACAGGCATGTGGCAGTTCCTACAGACATGAGGGGGAAGAGGGGCTGGAGAGAAGCCAGCACGACATATCTTAGTAAGGTTTCTCTTTGGGTCTTAAGGTACCCAATTCCAACAGTGTTTTGTTTATACTATAAGAGGATAAGCTTCTAATTCTTTCTTATTATTATTCTGCAGGATGCAATGTGGCCCAGAAAGTGACTCAGGTCCAGCCAATAGGCAGCAGTCAGTGGGGAGAAGAAGTCACCCTGGACTGTTCATATGAGACAAGTGAATACTTCTACCATATTCTTTGGTACAGGCAGCTTTTTAGTGGAGAGATGGTTTTCCTTATTTACCAACCTTCTTTTGATACTCAGAACCAGAGGAGCGGCCGCTACTCTGTAGTCTTCCAGAAATCAATCAAGTCCATCAGCCTTGTCATTTCAGCCTCTCAGCCGGAGGATTCAGGGAAGTACTTCTGTGCTCTCTCAGAACTGACACGGTGTTTGAAGTGATAGCACAAGCCTAACAAAAACTGGGCTCCTTAAGCAGAGCCCCTCTGACAGAGAGAGTCCAGCCGAGATGCACACCTGCACATCCTGAACAAGAAGACCCCAGCTGTGGATGCTGCCTCTGTGGTCTGCATCAGAACTGTGTTTCTAAGTAAAACCTCAGTCCATGCAGTTCAGAAACAGTTATGGTGAGCGGCTTTCTATAATACTTTGTCTTGAAACAGAGTTAAAAATAGACCACAGAGAACATGTGTAATGTTTTCTACAGTTGGGAACCTTGCACCACAATAATTTAAAGTTTCTCTTTAATTTGGTAACAGCACATACCTCAGATGAGGTATTTGGAATAGCAAAGAACATAGTTTCCTGGTAAAAGTCACACTCAGAGAAGGAGATCCAGCCTGAGTGAAGTAGTCAGAGACCGATTATAAGGATTTCACCCCATGAAATACTGGTGGTGACTGGGTTAACCCCACAAATCTTTATCTTTGCATCTAGTACTGATCCTGAGGTCAGCTTGACTAGCAGCTGGGAAGGACAGCTGTATGCGCACATCACCTGGCTGTATTGAGACTTGTAAGAATTCAGTGAAACTCAGAAAGCCAGTGGAATCTAGAAAGACAGACCTCCCCTAACTCCTCAGTCTCTGGTTTGGGGGAACATCAGAAGACGTCATTCCATTTGCCAACACACTACACACAGACCTGGCCTGAATAAAGAAAGGCTATAGAAGTGAGGAGTAGAGTGTTACTGGTAAAGTGAGCTGGAATCTCCTTGACATCAAATGTTTATAGGACCTGAATCTGCAGCGCTATATAAAAAATAATTAAATATATCACACCTGTTTCTTAAGTCTTCCACAGTTGCTTTTTCCATGCCCACCCCCAAAACAGAGCAACATGGAGAAGGAAGTTCTGAGAAATGTGTTTCCAGGTACATTTTTAAAGATTATTTTTTATATTATGTGTGTATCCTTTTTGCCAGCATGTGTATGTGTGTACTGGGTGTTAATCTGGTGCCCATGGAGGCCAGAAGGGGGTATTAGATTCTAGAAAGTAGAGTTACTGAAGGGAAGGATTTACCATGTGAATGTCAGGAACTGAATCTGAGTCCTCTGCAAAAGCAGTGACTCTTTTAACTACCAAGTCTATGGTCCCGCCCCTGTTTCTAGGTAATTTTCATAAACTGTGCATGATAAAAGAGGTAAATAGCTTCCATTCATCAACAAAAAGCCATAGGCTACCAGGTGCATTAACAATGAATACTATCTGTGTCTCCAAGAAACACCTCCTATAGCTAAGAACACCAAACAACAGAGATTAGCATGTGAAGTGAATGAACTCTGTAAACAAGAGGCACAGCAAGTCTCATATCTGAAAAAGGAGACTTCATACCACAGCTAGTCAGGAGAGAGCTACTACATAGCCACAAAGCCTTGTGCCTGTGAGTGCATGGAGCTTTAGCATCCAGTTCAACAAAATAAACTCTAATTGATAGAAAATGTCCCATGAGTCCCTAATTAGTAATGATCTTAAACTTCAATGCCTCACTGTGACTTTAGCAAGCCTTCCTAAATTAAAAACCAACCAAAATACCTTCAGAGCAAAGGGACCCTGCAAGTCCACCTCTCTGAATTTGGCAGGAGAATCCCAGGCAGGGCTGGGAAGGCAATATGCACTTAGAGAACTCACTAAATACAAACAATAAAATATCTTTAACAAAACCCCCCTCCTGCCTGACAAGGGAGAAGCCAGGCTTCTGGGCAAGAGAGAAAAAGGTTTTAGCAATTAATCATTTACTTAATCCTCTGCTGTCAGGCTACCACTGGTGTTAATCACCCAAGCCAGCAGTTTTTAACTCATTCTTGCTCAGAACAAACAGGAAAGTGTTTAGGATATTTTCTAGAAGTTATCAGTGAAGAAGTAACAAAATTCTAGGCCTTTAGGTCGAGGCTTGGGAATGTAACCTTTGTGACTCATTGCTCCAAGGTATGCTAATCATACCTTGATAGCGACATTCCTTCCTCCACCTACCTGCTTCCTGAGTTCAAAGAGTGTTCATTCAAAGAAAGTCACCCTGACCAACGCCGGAAACTGCCATGCAAATGTGCTATTGTTAGGGGCTCTTAGAAACTGAGAGTTAACCAAAACAATTACCAGGTATTCTCTGTGACTCTTGTGACTTTACACTTCCTTATGACTCTTAACTGGTATCTTTGGTATTTTTCCAACAACCCCTCCCCACTTCCTTGAGTTGTGGTTTCTTCCTTTAAATACCCCCTTACTCAGCTACTCGGGGCGCCATGGTCCTCTACCCCTGCGTGGTGTATGACCATGGGCCCGAGAACGCTCTCGAATAAAAATCCTCTTGCAGTTGCAGCAAGATCGTTTCTTGTGGGTGATTTTGGGGTGTCGCCTCTCCTGAGTCAGAACGTGAGGGAGTCCTCACGTTGTGGGTCTTTCATTTGGTGCATTGGCCGGGAAACGCGACCACCCCTCACACCCGAGAACCGACTTGGAGGTATGGGGATCCCCTCTTGTGTGTGTGCCGGCCGGTGTCTCTGTTTTGAGTGTCTGTTTTCTGAAACGAACATTGGAACATGTGCTTGTTGAGTTGGGTTGTTTGTGTCTTGTCCTATATTTCTGAAGCATGGCGAAGTCTGAGTTCAGATCCATCTGAGTTTATTGAATTTGTGTCTTGGTTTTCGGGTTGCGAGATCGTGGGTTCGAGTCCCACCTCGTGCCTTGGTTTTACACCTGGCAGAGTGAGGAACAAGTGTGCTTCTCTGGTTTTGGTCGTCTAGGTAAAAATGGATGCTGGTGTTTGTAGACGATGGGGTGATGGGGTCTGAAATGCGCGCGCGGTCGGTATTTGCAGCTGTCCTTTTGGGCCGTAAGGACCGGAGGACTGTGGTCGGCAGACGTGCTAGGAGGACCACAGGCTGTGGCCCTGGGGGACGCCCTGGGAGGTAAGGAGAGCCAGGGACGCCTGGCCGTCTCCGGATCGGTCAGAGGGACCGAGTTCTGTTGAAGCGGAAGCTTCCCCCTCCAAAATCGTCTAATTCTCTTGCCTGCTTGTAGAGGACAAGAAAGGGTCGAATGTGTCTGGATCTGTTGGTTTTTGTTTTATGTGTTTTTGTGTATGTGTTTAGAGCTATGTAAAAATCTAGAAAAGCAAAGGTAATTCTCATAGGTGCTTTATACCCTGACTAGAGATAGTTTACACCTGAAATGTGAGAGAATGGGTTTTGAGAAAAGCAGTACTCTCCGACTATCTGGGGATAATTTGGTAAAAAAATAAAATAAAATAAACAGTTTTAATTGGTCTTTGGAGCCCTGCACCTGTAGTTAGGAATCTAGTGTGGCTAGAGAAGCCCTGCTAGGAGCTGATTATAAACGCTGCTCTTATAGGAACCACCAGCTTCTCAAGTTCTTAAGTTCTATGGTAAGGGAACAAATGGCTGTTTTTCCTACAAAAATCTCTGTGCTTGTGATTATTGGATTCATCAGGTGACAATGTGCTCCTCTCTTGAAATTACAGCTAGAAAAATTAAGAATTTTGTTTGGTTTAAATAAACAAATGTATGCGGCCATTTCATTTTTGTTTCTAAATAGTTTCAAAAGTATAAATATGTTTTTATATGTCTTGGTTATAGATTAGTGGCTCATAAGTTATTAGTTATGATTAAAAATTTGTAACATTGGTAACAAAAAGTTGACTTAAAACTGGTAACTCTGGGTTAGAGTAATTTAGAACTACAACATGCAGCATGAGACAACCCATGGGAACAGGTCTCTAAAGATACGCCTAAATTGAGTAATATTCTATGTAATTCTTATCCTAGAAATCCGATTTATAAAAGATAAGATTTAGGGTAGTGTCTTTTTGAAATATTGGCGACTACACCTTCTTGTGTTTGTGTGCAGGAACAGGCAGCCAAAATTTGTAGCAAGTAATGTTTTTAGAGTTCAGTTTTAAAGAAAAAATAGATTGTTTTCACTGTTAAAATTGGGTTTTGTTTCTCAAAATTGTGGTTGTACTCTTATGTTACAAGAGAAATTAAAGGTTTCTCCCAAATCGCAGCCACCAGCCAATTCGGCTCCCTATGAAGCCTCCTGAGTGGCCTAGTCCACAACCTTCCCCTTATCCACAGCCTCAACCCCAGCTGCCGAGGGAACCCTAAACCCCTCGGGGTGTCGAGAGGCGGACCGCTGCGGGTACATGGAACTGCAGAGCACAGAGTCCGGGCAGACTCTGGTGGACCCGCCCAAACTTTAAACCCTTCAGTACTGGTCATTTTCCTCTGTTGGTATTTATAACTGGAAAACTAACCACCCCCTTTCTCAGGATCCCCAAAGCCTCACAGGGTTGGTAGAGTTCCTTATGTTTTCTCATCAGCCTACTTGAGATGATTATCAACAGCTGTTGCAGATGCTCTTAACAACCGAAGAGCGAGAGAGAATTCTGTTAGAAGCTAGAAAAATGGCCCGGAAGCCAACGGAGGTCTACACAGCTACAAAATGAGATCGACATGGGATTCCTTTTGACTCGCCCCAG
This sequence comes from Mus caroli, assembly GCF_978045245.1. NCBI lineage: Eukaryota > Metazoa > Chordata > Mammalia > Rodentia > Muridae > Mus > Mus caroli. Next base: position 49,704,207 of record NW_028227267.1, read on the forward strand.
TTGCGACTGCGACATGGCTGAAGGTAAGGAGAGCTTGAAAATCTAACGCCAGGCTCTGGTCTCCAAGGTGCCTCAAGATGGGCCCACTAATTTGGCTAAGGTAAGAGGTAATGCAGGGGCCGATCGAACCTCCCTCAATGTTCCTTGAAAGACTTATGGAAGCCTTCAGGCAGTTCACTCCCTTTAATCTTACCTCGGAAGCCCAGAAGGCCTCAGTGGCCTGGCTGGCCTTCATAAGGCAGTTGGCCCCCGATATCAGAAAGAAGCTTCAGAGAAAAGAGGGAGACAGTTAGGCAATCTAGTGAAAGAGGCAGAGAAAGTGTGTGTGTGAGAGAGAGAGAGGCGGGAGGCAGAAGAAAGAGAAAACAGGAGGGATCATAGACAAGAGAAAAATTTGACTAGAATCTTGGCCACAGTGATAGGAGAAAAAGAAAAAGACAGGATCTAGACAGGAAACCTGGGCAACTGAAGACCGAACCTCAGCTAAAAAGGCTCAGCTGTGTCAAACTGAAGTTACTTATTTGAGAGACACCCTTCGAGACGGGAAGTAGTGGCTAACTACACCAAGGCAAGTAAGAAAATTCTTGGGTACTGCTGGCTTCTACAGACTCTAGACACCTGGGTTGGCGACCTTAGCTGCCTTGTTGTACCCCCTAACCAAGAAAGGGGAGGTGTTTTGTGGATCCCGGATTGCCAGAAAGCCTTTTAAAAATTAAAAAGGCCCTCTTGATGGCCAGCCTTTGCCTGACCTAACCAAGCCTTTCACTCTTTATGTGGAAGAGAGATCAGGGGTCGCCAGAGGAGTTCTTGCTCAGACTTTGGGACTTTGAAAAAGGCCAGTGGCTTACCTAACCAAGAAGTTACACCCTGTTGCCAGCGGGTGGTTTTCTTGCCTGTAAGCTATTACTGCCATAATCTGCTTGTCAAAGATGCTGATAAGCTCACTCTGGGACAGCAACTGGCTGTAATGGCATCCCACGCTCTTGAAAGCATTATCTGAAAGCCCCCTGACTGATGGATGACTACCAATGCTCCTGTGACACATCAGAACTTTTTGTTGACTGAACGAGTGACCTTCGCTTCATTCCACCTGCTGTCCCACTGTGTGAGACTGCACCTACTCACCACTGCGCTGAAATGATCTGAAGGATCAGATCAGCCTTGGCCTGAGGGTTCGAGCTGGTACACTGATGACAGCAGCCTCAAGGTTAAAGGTAAGCAGAAGGCGGGGACAGCAGTATGGTAGTGGACAGAAAGCAAGTGATCTAGGCCAGCAGCCTCCCTGAAGGGACGTCGGCCCAGAAAGCTAAACTTGTGACTTTGAGACAAGGTCCATAAATGGCAAAAGAAAAGTCAACAATGACAGCAGGTATGCTTTTGCCACTGTACGGAGCAATATACAGACAAAGAGGGCTGTTGACATCTGCAAAAAAAAAACCTAAGATGCTATGGCTAAAAAAAAAATCAGATGGCAGATCTAACCACCAAACAGGTGGCCCAAGGAGCAATAATCCTGGCAGTCAAAGAGCCTAAAGATTATTATGACATCAGAGAGACCAGCTTTAGATACACCCCTGAGCACTATCAAGTTTGGACAGTATTTGACCCACCTGGGGGCCAAGAAATTCAAAGGTGTGGTTAGGTCCTTTGACTACTATGTTACAGGACTCTCTGACTTGGCAGAAGAAATAGCCAAAAGCTGCAAGGCCTGTGCTATGACGAGGTAAAATTTACAGAAATTAAGCCAGCTAGATATTGCAACAAGTACTTGTTAGTGTTTATAGACACCGTTTCAAGATGGATAGAAGCTTTTCCTACCAGGACTGAAGATCCTAAAAGAAATCTTCCCAAAGTAATAGATCTGCCTTTGTTGCCCAGGTAAATCAGGGACTGGCCAAGATATTAGAGATCGGTTAAAAGTTACATTGTGCATACAGGCCCAAAGCTCAGGACAGGTAGAGAAAATAAATAGAACCATTAAGAGACCCTTACCAAATTGACAACAGAGACTGGCGCTAATGATTGGATAGCTCTCCTACCCTTTGCTCTTCAGGGTTAGAAACACCCCTGGACAGTTTAGACTGACCCCCTTATGAATTACTCTACAGGGGGCCCCCTCCACTGGTAAAAATAGCCTCTCTACATAGTGCTGACATGCTGCTATCCCAGCCTTTGTTCTCTAGGCTCAAGGTGCTCCAGTGAGTGAGACAGCGAGCAAAAAAGCAGCTCCAGAAGGCCTACTCAAGAGAAAAAGACCTGCTACATTAGACGTCTCTGCACAGAAAACCTTGAGACTCCGGTGGAAAGGCCCTTATCTTGTACTCTTGACCACCCTACTTTCTACCTTTATGATACCCCTTTTGATTTTGCTTCTGCTTTTAATTATAGGTGCATGTGTGTTAAATAGACAAGTCACCTTTATTAGAACAAGAATTAGTGCAGTGCGGCTTTTAGTTTTGAGACAACAGTACTATGCCCTAAAGGATCAAATATGTCAGAGAAAAGATAGTGTCTAGTTCTAAGATTAGAACTATTAACAAAAAAAAAGGGGGGGAATGAAGAAGTAACAAAATTCTAGGCCTTTAGGTCGAGGCTTGGGAATGTAACCTTTGTGACTCATTGCTCCAAGGTATGCTAATCATACCTTGATAGCGACATTCCTTCCTCCACCTACCTGCTTCCTGAGTTCAAAGAGTGTTCATTCAAAGAAAGTCACCCTGACCAACGCTGGAAACTGCCATGCAAATGTGCTATTGTTAGGGGCTCTTAGAAACTGAGAGTTAACCAAAACAATTACCAGGTATTCTCCGTGACTCTTGTGACTTTACACTTCCTTATGACTCTTAACTGGTATCTTTGGTATTTTTCCAACAACCCCTCCCCACTTCCTTGAGTTGTGGTTTCTTCCTTTAAATACCCCCTTACTCAGCTACTCGGGGCGCCATGGTCCTCTACCCCTGCGTGGTGTATGACCATGGGCCCGAGAACGCTCTCGAATAAAAATCCTCTTGCAGTTGCAGCAAGATCGTTTCTTGTGGGTGATTTTGGGGTGTCGCCTCTCCTGAGTCAGAACGTGAGGGAGTCCTCACGTTGTGGGTCTTTCATCAGCAAGTATACAGTGTAGTCAGAGAGCTAGAAAGCCAGAGACTATGGGTCTTTAAATCTACCTCTATGTCCAGCTCTGTGTCCTGCTTCAGCCCATTCCAGCCAGGCAGTCTTCTGGCAATAGTTATTTCCTTTCTCTAAAGAAATAATAACTTCAGTCTCTTACACTGTGTTGAAATGGTCCTCTTTCCTCAGCACAAAAATCACACAGGAACAGTTCCTAATGTGTGGGTTCCTACTTTTCTTTTTTTCTTTTTGAGAACAGAGCAAGGTAGCTGGGTATCTCAGTAATGGTGACAACACTGGTTGTATCTGACCTACGAGAATGGAGAAAAAGATGCTAACTAAACACACATTACCCAAGGAACAACAGATCTAAAAATCATCAACTCACCTGTTAACAGTGTTGAATGCCTCAGCTAGGCTCTTCTGTAGTCCTGTGCTGTGAAGTATAAGGAGCCTAAGGGAAAGCTTAGCCCAGAAGCACACAGGCCATGTTTCCCCACGAGGACCTCTGTCCCTGGTAACTGTCCCATCAAATCCCAACGTGCTGGTGCTCTGCAATTCCTTGTGCAAGCACTTGTGAAGACTTTGTCTGAATCTTTATCATTTTCCTTCCTTGAAATATCATGCTTTAGCTTATTCCAAATATGGAAAAGTAAAATAGTTTTAAAAAAACTTATTTATAGCTTAAATTCTTTCATTTTAAAAAAAAAACTAAGATACAAACTATTGTACTTCTGAAAGAATGAGGTAGAGGGATATGGGTGGACAGGAAAGCATAAGTAGCCCTCTGAGAGGTTCCTAGAAGACACACAAAGAAGAGTGGCTGGGAAGTAAGGGTATGGGTACCTAAACAGGACCGACAGAGGACAGAGGACTCAGAGGGCCATAAAAGGCTCAATTACATCGTTTTAGTAAACTCCCAGCCTTGGTGCATCTCCCATCCCTACCGGATAAAGTTTTACTTTCTCATCCTCTGAGGCTCGTGTTTCTTTTCCCTGACATTTAGTCCTTTTTCCCTGGCCCTCCTTCTAAGCCTCCTGGTTTTCTGTAGCCTGTATTCTGTCACTCTATTATTTTCTGTTTCCTTTTTTTCCTGCCCTCCCTTAAGATCTGTGTTTTTCCATTCCTGGTCCTTTTCTAGTTCATTGGCCAATGACATTGGTCCACTTAGGAGAAAAAAAACATGCAGTGTTTGTTCTGACAAAGAAAAAAATTTTTGACTGAATCTACCATCAGAGGTCTAAATGAAGTATTTGATATTTGAGCTGAGCTCCTGGCTGCCCTCTAGTGCTCAGGAGTTAATTTGGAAGAACACCTACTGGTAGCAATAGTTGTCATTGCTGATTTAAAGTTAGAATTTTGTGACAATCATGGCAGGGGAGGATCCAGGAAGAAGGTTGTGGTATTTGATCTACAGCTATCAGATACAATGGTGATTCACGTAGGAGTGCCACGTACGATTAATCCATCTATGTTCTGCGCTGGAGAGCAGAAGACTGCTTAAGATATGGGGCTTAGCCTTGTTGTCCAAGGTGGGCATTTTTCTTTGCTACGTGAAATTTATGCCTATATTTTGACTTTTTTTGTACTTCAGAAATATCCTGAGATCTAGGAACAAGTCACTGACAGAGAAGAAGCTGCTGTAGGTAACATGTCATAGTGAGCTCTTTTTTCCCTTTATTATTAGATATTTTCTTTGTTTACATTTCAAATGTTATACACTTACCTCACTTCCCCTTCAACACCCCCCCATCCTCTCCTCCTCCCCCTGCTCATTAACCTACCCACTCCCACTTCCCTGTCCTGGTATTCCCCTATACTGGGGCACGAAGCCTTCACAAGGCCAAGGGCCTCTCCTCCCATTGATGACCGACTAGGCCATCCTCTGCTACATATGCGGCTGAAGCCTTGAGTTCCTCCTTGTGTACTCTTTTTTTTTTTTCCTTGCGGCTTTTTTTTAAAATTAGGTATTTATTTTATTTACATTTCCAACACTATCCCAAAAGTCTCCCACATATTCCCCCACCCACCCACTCCCACTTCTTGGCCCTGGCATTCCCCTGTACTGAGGAATATAAAGTTTGCACGACCAATGGGCCTCTCTTTCCACTGATGGCTGGCTAGGCCATCTTCTGATACATATGCAGCTAGAGACATGAGCTCCGGGGGGTACTGGTTAGTTCATATTGTTGTTCCACCTATAGGGTTGCAGATCCCTTTAGCTCCTTGGTTACTTTCTCTAGTTCCTCCATTGGGGGCCCTGTGATCTATCCAATAGCTGACTGTGAGCATCCACTTCTGTGTTGGTTAGGTCCCAGCATAGTCTCACACGAGACAGCTATATCTGGGTCCTTTCAGCAAAATCTTGTTAGTGTATGCAATGGTGTCAGCGTTTGGAGGCTGATTATGGGATGGATCCCCAGATATGGCAGTCTCTAGATGGTCCATCCTTTCGTCTCAGCTCCAAACTTTGTCTCTGTAACTCCTTCCATGGGTGTTTTGTTCCCAATTCTAAGAAGGGGCAAAGTGTCCACACTTTGGTCTTCGTTCTTCTTGAGTTTCATGCATTTAGCAAATTGTATCTTATATCTTGGGTATTCTAAGTTTCTGGGCTAATATCCACTTATCAGTGAGTACATATTGTATGAGTTCCTTTGTGATTGGGTTACCTCACTCAGGATGATGCCCTCCAGGTCCATCCATTTGCCTAAGAATTTCATAAATTCATTCTTTTTAGTAGTTGAGTATAACTCCATTGTGTAAATGTACCACATTTTCTGTATCCATTCCTCTGTTGAGCGGCATCTGGGTTCTTTCCAGCTTCTGACTATTATAAATAAGGCTGCTATGAACATAGTGGAGCATGTGTCCTTCTTACCGGTTGGAACATCTTCTGGATATATGCCCAAGAGAGGTATTGTGGGATCCTCCGGTAGTACTATGTCCAATTTTTTGAGGAACCGCCAGACTGATTTCCAGAGTGGTTGTACAAGCTTGCTATCCCACTAACAATGGAGGAGTGTTCCTCTTTCTCCACATCCTTGCCAGCATCTGCTGTCACCTGAATTTTTGATCTTAGCCATTCTGACTGGTGTGAGGTGGAATCTCAGGGTTGTTTTGATTTGCATTTCCCTGATGATTAAGGATGTTGAACATTTTTTCAGGTGCTTCTCTGCTATTCGGTATTCCTCAGGTGAGAATTCTTTGTTTAGCTCTGAGCTCCATTTTTTAATGGGGTTATTTGGTTTTCTGGAGGCCACCCTCTTGAGTTCTTTATATATATTGGATATTAGTCCCCTATCTGATTTAGGATAGGTAAAGATCCTTTCCCCAATCTGTTGGTGGCCTTTTTTGTCTTATTGATGATGTCTTTTGCCTTGCAGAAGCTTTGCAACTTTATGAGGTCCCATTTATCGATTCTCCATCTTACAGCACAAGCCATTGCTGTTCTATTCAGGAATTTTTCCCCTGTACCCATATCTTCGAGGCTTTTTTGTTAGTGGTTTAGTCCCTTGGAACTCTAGGGGTACTGGTTGGTTCATATTGTTGTTCCTCCTATGGGGCTGCAAACCCCTTCAGCTTCTTGGCTACTTTCTCTAGCTCCTCCGTTGGGGACCCTGTGCTCTGTCCAATGGATGGCTGTGAGCCTCCACTTCTGTGTTTGTCAGGCACTGGCAGAGCCTATTAGTAGACAGCTATATCAGGCTCCTGACAGCAAGCACATAGTGAGCTCTTGTTGCCTTCTACTCTTCCATCTACCCTGCCAACTTAAAGAACATTTTCCCCATTGGTGGTAGGACAGGTGACTGATCACAGATACCTATGAGAAGTCATGAAATCTGTCATTAGGATGCACTGTCAAATAGACCTTAGAGGACTCTATGAGTTTGTCTTATGAGAGACACTGGAACTTGAGAGCATGCCAGTTACTCTTTATGCAGCACTTGGTAAGCAACTCCAGTTGAGCATCTGAAGTAGTGGAGCTCCTGCGCTGTGTGGTTTCCATGTGGCTTTTCTTTAGTACTTAGTAGCCATGCCAAAGTTGTTGAATCTTCTCTCCTGGAACAGCAGAGCAACATTCAGGAGACTAGGACTTGAGTTCAAGTTCTGGATCAACCACGTAGTAGCTGAGGGGAATGTAGCAGAGTGCTTCATGAATTTTGTGCTTGATTTCCTCATACCTGCATGAGATTATTGGTAATATCTACTGCAAAGTTCACGACGGTGGCTGCCAAGGCTTAGTAACCCATGTCCAAGGTGTACAAAGTTAATTACAGAAAGGGAAATTGCGGGTATGAGGAGATGAAGACCTTGTCAAGTGCCACAAATGCCCATCACAACATGGCTTTCCTCTGCTCTTATTGGAAACTAAGTATATTGTCCTAATGAATGACCCACAGGTGTTTAGCTGCATTCGTTTGTAATTAAATGTTTATTAGAGTTCTCACAGGGGAAGAAATTATAGTCACTAAGACAATATTAATTTTTTAAGTCATTGTGCCCAACAATGTGTTCTTTATGAGATTCCCACGCAAATATATCACTGCTCATATTTACCTCAGCACCATCTCTTGTTCCATCCATAGTCCTGCAGTGTTATCTCCCTCCAAATGTTCCCAGTCTGCATTTCTCTCTTTCTTATATATATGCAACCTTACTGAATCAATTTTTGTGTTGTCCATATGTACATGTGTTTAGGCCTGATGAGGTACGGTTGAAAAACCTATGTGAGAGCTCGTTCCAGGAAGAAACTAATCCTACCTCTATCTGCAGCTTTTATCACCTTATTCTTTGTATTTTGATCAACTGTGGATATTTGTCCTATTTGAGGGGTGATGTTCATAACTTTGTCTTTGTAAATTGTCTTGATGGTTAATTATTGCCAGGAGGTCTAGTCCACTATGGGCCAGATCATCCTAGGCAGACGGTCCTAAATTGTATAAGAAATCTATGTGTATAAGGTAACCTGCAAGCCAGAGAGTAAACAACATCTCCTTTGTTCGTGTTGTATCTCTTTGGCTCTAAAGTGCACTGCTTGGCCAGAGGTAATACTGGATAAAATAGCAGGCAAGGCTGCTTTCAAGTTTCTGCACTGACTTTCCTCAGTGATGGACTATCATCAGGAACTATATGCTAAAATAAAGCTTTTCCTTTCTCAAGTTGTTTTGTTTGTTTGTTTTGGGCACAATATTAGCCATAGCAACAGATACCAATTCCAATAAGTGTGATCAATACTTATATCAGTATGGGCGTGGGAAACCTACAAACATCTACACCTTCAAAAAAGAGTGATTTGTCATTTGCCATTCCCAGAAGTTATCAACTGACAATAGTCTCTGCATGGAGTGAGTGCTCCATGGGGCATTTCCCTATTTATGTGGCATATTTGGCTGGCTTAGTCTCATGTAAGAAATCACATATGCTATGAATTCATAACTGTAGCAGCCATGCCATGTCAGAAAACAGCAATCCATAGCAGTCCTTCTTATCTCCTAGTTCTGAGATCTCTGTCTTTCTGTCTCTCTCTCTCTCTCTCTCTCTCTCTCTCTCTCTCTGTCTCCCTCTCTCTCACAGTGTTTTTCTGTGTTGCCCTGGCTGTTTTGGAACTTACTTTGTAGATCAAGTTGACTTCAAACTCAGACTTGCCTGACTATGTCTCCCAGGTGCCCGAATTAAAGGTGTGTGCCACCACCACCCAGCTCTGATATCTGTTCTACCTCCTCTTCTTTAATGTTCTCTGAGCCTTGTCAGGGAGGCTGATAAAAATGTCCCATTTAGGGCTGAATACTCAGTTTTTATTTTTTATTTATTTTTTATTTTTTTATTTTTTAGTTCTTTTACCAGATAAGTATTTCTACACTGAATGCTGCCCACCACAAAAAGAAACTTCTCTGAACAACGTTGACACCACTGACAGCCTATGGACATAAACATAAACATTTTGTCCTAGTTTGTATCTCTGTTGCCATGTTAAAACATACTATCAGAAACCAAACTAGGGATGAAAGAGATTATTCTGTCTTGCCACTTATCGGCTGTCCTAGAAGGAATCTAAGGTAGAAACTCAAGGCAGGAATCTGGAGGCCAAAACTGAAGCTGAGATCACAGAGAATTTTTGCTTTCTGGCTTGATTTACTGGCCTACTCAGCATTCTTTTTTAGAGAAGCCAGGACCACCTACCTGTCCAAGGGAGAATTCCCTGTAGTGGACTGGGCCTGCTCACAGACATTATTAATCAAGAAAGCGCTGCACAGCTATGCTTGCATGCCCTTCTGAGTGAAGAGATTCCTCAGTTAAAGTTTGTTCTTCCCAAGTGACTGCAGATTGTGTTAAGTTGCCTAACACAAATGTCACAGGTGAACACTTGTCAATTTGACACATGAACACATCAGTACTAACTCATAATCGTTCCTTTCTTGGTGATTTCTAGGATTTCATGTTAATATCACAATATAAAACATAGCATACCTTTAAAATGCTCAGTCTTTACCATTCACACTTTACATTTTCAGAGACCCTTTAAATATTCAAATTCTATTAGGAATTCATCTTAGTATCTTAAGGATGGATTCTTGCACAAATTAATTCAAAACAAATTAAAACCAGGAAACAGTTACAATCAGATTAAAGATAAACCCAGGCCCAGCAGCATAAATAAATAGTTCATTGTGTGGTGTCTGAAACTCACTCATGTTTTTCTGGGCTCCAAAGGGCTTGGATATCTCCACTTCTACAGGTTTGCCATCCTCAGCCCATGTAGCTTCTCTCATGGGCTCAAGGTGGGGCCACTCTAGAGCTGCCACTGTACTTGAAGACTGTCCCACAGTCCTAAGTCCTAATGTCTTCAATGCACTGAAGTCTCCACTGCTGATGAGGCTGCACCTTCATTTAAGGCCTCTCCAGGATGCTCGCCACTGCCTCCTTTAATCCTGGATCTTCACGTAGATTGTCTATTCTTATGTCTTCGTCATGCTGTTTTAATCGTTATGGCTCAGTGGTAAATGTGAAACCCGTAACTCCCTCACTGTCCTCTTTGTTTTTGGTTGCTTTGTCTCTCTTTGGTCTTTTGTACCTCCATGTCAATTTTGTAGATTGGCTTTCTCTCTACATCTGTGAAAAATGGCCTTGAAAATTTGTTTAAGGTTTATATGAATTACTCCCATAAAACTTGTTATCCTACCAAAACCCAGTATGTAGATATGATAACAACCATAATTAAAATCTCTGGTATATTCTTTTTCCCCCCATTGGCTCTAAATCACCAAGTATTTTTATTAGATATCTTAAAGTGATTTTCCTTTCTTTGTCTTTTCAGTATTAGCATTGAAGGTCCTGATTGGAGGTTTGAGTTTGTTGGGTTTTTTTCCCCTTAATTTTGCACAGAGTGACAGACATCATTTTATTCTTCTACATAGAGTTATCTATTTTTCATCAGTACCATTTACTAAAGGAAGTGTGTTTTTACCATTGCATATGCTGCTGTGTTGATTTACTTCTGAGTCCTCAAGTCTAATTCCATTGGTCTATGTGTTTCGTGGTGTTTCGTGTGTGTGTGCATGTGTGTATGTGTGTGGTGTGTGTATGTGTGTGTGTGCATGTGTTATTATCTGTGTCTTACAGCAGGTAAAGCAGACCTCATAGGATATTTTAATAGAGTTCCTTCCGTTTCTACTCATGGAGCATTTTGAAGAGCATGGCTACAGTTTGTTACAGGTCTGGGAGAATCTGGCATTCAGTGTCCTGTCCTGACCATTTCTCTGCGTGGAAGCTCTACTGCTTCACTCTCCCTGCCTACTGTGGATCTTTTTATGTGGCTTATATCTTCCTGGTGTAATTTTTTTGCAATTCATATATATTCAGTAATTCATCTACTTTTATATTTTCATCTACTTTTGTATTTTCAGCTTCTTAGAGTATAGTTTCAAAATAAACAGCCTTAACAGCCGATGGGATTTATTTGTAACTCTTCGAGTACCCATTTTCACCTAGAGCTTTATGAATTTGTGTTAGTGCATCTCTTGGTTAATTAGGATAAGAATTTTCAATCTTTTCCTTTAACAAGCCATCTTTGTTTTATTTTTATTTTATTTTATTTTTTTGTTGTATACCTCCCATTTCATGTTCTGCACGATGCTTTATTACTTCTGCCCTTCTGTTGTGAGGTTTTGCTTTGTTCTTTTTCTAGGACCTTGAGGTGCATCATCAACATTAGTTTTTTTATTTGATGATTCTTCTGTTTTATTTTTACCTTGCCTAGCTTTTTATTTGTTATTTGAGAATTTCATAATATATACACTATGTTTAATCAAATTCAGTCCTCATTCCCTTATTTCTAAATCCTCTCCTATTCAGCTCATTACACCCTCCCCACAAATCTCCTTTCCTTTTTTTTGTTTAGAGCTACTGAGTCTATTTAGATTTTTTTCAGTATGTAGATGGATGTAGAACCATATAGTGGATCATGGGTAGACCTCCATGGCAACATGACTGAAGAATACTGACTCTCCTTCTCCAGCAGCTACTGATTGCCAATAGCTGGTCCATTAGAGGTGGAACTCCATGAGTCCTTCCTCAATCTGTGTGGGAATTTTGAATGGCTTGATTGTATAGACCTGGTGCATGTAGTCACAGCCAATCGATTATCCATTCAATCACTAATGGACATCTAGACTGTTTCCATGTCCTAGCTGTTGTGACCAATGTAGCAATGAACATGAATAAAAAAGTACCTTTGTAGTAGCATATAATGTCCTTTGGGAATCTGTCCAGAAGTGGCATAACTGGATTATATAATTGGTCTATTTTTACTTTCCTGAGTAACACCCATATTAGTTCCCATAGTGGTGTCACTAATTTACACTATCGACAGTGAATAAGAATCCCCCTGTCTCCACATAATCATTTGTCAATTTTCTCTTTGCCATTTTGACTGGAATAAGACTAAACCTTAAAAAATAGTTTTAATTTTCATTTCCGTGATGGGTAATGATTTTGACGATATAAATTTTTTTCCTCAAATTTGTATTTCTTCCTTTAAAAACTCTAGTTATTTCAAATCTCAACTTTTTTATTAGGCTGTCTCTGTCTTTTATTTAGTACTTGCCTTCAGTGGTATATAGCTAAGGAAGGTGTTCCCCATCCTTAGGCTGCCTCTTCATTCAAGTGATGGTCTTCATTGCTGTATGGAAGGTTTTAGTTCCACAAAGTCCTGATCACTGATTGATGGTCTTAGTGCTTGTGCTACTTGAGCCCTGTTCAGAAAGTGCCTTTAAGTCGAAGCAAATTCTCTACAGTTCAAGACATCAGGTCTTATGCTGAGGCTCTTGATACATTTGAGATTGAGCTTTGTTCAGAGTGAAAGAGAAGGATCTAATTATATTTTGTAGGATGAAGCCTATCTACCATGGTTGATGTGGTCTTTTTGAAGTGTTCCTGAGTTTGATTTGCAAGTGCTTTACTGAGAATTTTTGCTTGTATGTGTGCTATGGAAATTGGTCTACAATTTTCTTTTTGTTAAACTTTTGACTAGATATGGTATTAGGGTAATACTGCATTCATAAAAAGAATTTGGAAATATTCCTTTCCTGTGGGTTTATGGAATAATTTGAGGAATACCAGTGTTAGTTCTTTGAAGGTCTAGTAGAACTCTGTGTTGAATTAATCTGGCCCATGTCTTTTTTTAGATGGATAATGAGTTTTTGGGGTTTTTGTTTGTTTGGTTTTGGTTTCTGGTTTGTTTTGATTTTGGCTCTCTGTGATGTAGCACTTGCTGTCCTAGAACATGCTATGTAGACAAGGCTGGCTTAGAACTCAGAGTTATTCAACGGCATCTGCCTTCCTAACTGTTAGCATTAACAGCATGTGTCTTTTTGCCTTCCAAGTTAGGGGATTTTTAATTACTGTTTTCATCTTTTAGGTTGTAACATGTCTGGTTCAATGTTTTTGCTTCATCTTGATTTAACTTTGGTAAGTCTTATGAAATCGATCTGTGTTCTTGATTTTCTAATTTACTTAAATATAAATGTTTATAGAGCATTCTTCTGATTCCATGAATTTTTGTGTCTGTTATAATGTTTCCTTTTCACCTCTAACTTTATTAATGTTGGCTTTATCACTTTCTTTTGGTTAATTTGGGTAAAAGCATATTAGTCTTTTCAAAGATCAAACCTGAGTTTAATAAAAAAAATTGCATTCTTTGCTTTTAATTAACTTCACCCCCAACTTGATATTCTTTTCCCACTTATTATTTTAGAGGAGTCATTTATTCTTGCTTTTCTAAGGCTTTCCTGTACATATTTAGCTATGAAACTGGAGATTTCTTAATTTGTTTTGATGTAGGTCCGTACTGTTTCAAATTTTCCTTTTTCTGGGTGTGGTAAACATGCCTTCAACTCCAGCACTCAGAAGGCAGTGGCAGGCAGATATCTGGGATTTTGAGGCTAACTTGGTGGGAACTCACAACTAACTACATAATGAATTCCAGGACAACCAGGGTTATACATAGAAAGACTCTGTCTCAAACAAACAAACAAACAAACAAACACCCCAAAACTCAAAAACAAAACAAAACAAAACAAAAAACCTAATTGACTAAGCCTTCATTGTGTCCCATAGATATTATGTAGTGTTTTCATTTTCTTTAAATTCTAAGGGTGTAAAATTTTCTGTCTTGACTCCATTACCAGTTAATAGTGTGATATTTAGTCTCCATGGGCTTGTGCTCTTTCTGTAGTTTCCACTGCTTTTAAGAGCTATCTTTATTCTATTGTCATGAGACATAATACAAGATGCAATTACAAATGCCTTACATTTGTTGAGACTTGCTCTCTGTCTTAATACATGGTCAATTTGTAAAAATGTTTTTGACATATTGAGGATTATGTATATTCTTCAGTGCTTGGGTTAAATATACTATGTGATCTATTCCATGGCTTTTCATTGAAGTTTCATTCTGTTGATTAATTTTCCAAAACATTTCGCTTTGGGTTTTCTTTAGTAATTTTATCTTGTTGTTAAACTGCATTTTTATGTCTTATATTGGCTTCCTTATTTTATTCATCTCTTTGGTTTTTTTCTGTTTGTTTTGTTTTGCTTTGTTTTGGTTTTTTGTTTTTGTTTTGTTTAACTTTTCTGGACTGTATTCATGTCTTTGTTGAATTATTATTTTTTTTGGGGGGGGGGAGTCTATGTAATTCTATTGTAACAGAGAAACCAGGCGGCAGTACGTCTACATGATTAGAGCAGATGGTTGGTTTTCTTTTCCAAGGACAGAGTCTGAGCCGCGCTGGTAGCACACAAATCCGAGGGTGTTTCCTTCTGATCCTACCCTGCATGTCTGACTCATGTGAAGAGACAGGCTGTGCAGCCAAGATGAATGGAGAGGTGAAGCTGGGCAGAAGCCCCATCCTAGTAGGAGCCAATCAATCACTGAAGAGGACACTGAAATCAAGGGCAGGGCCCCTCTCTCCATGGCTCTTTGATGAGAGAGGAGGCTATGGCATGAGCAGAAAAAACTATACTCTCCATTCTTTGACACCTCCGGATAGGATGAGGTTGACGGTCAACCGAGCAGTAGAACGGGATGAAACTCTAGGCTCTAGAACAGCAATGACAAGGCATCTTCTGCTGTCCCTGTTGAAGTGGCAACAGACCTGCTGGGTTTTGTAAAGCATAATTTCTGTAATGTAGTCTGCTGACAGAGTTGCTCCACACCAGGAGGACAAACTGGAGGACAGCTGTTAATGACAGAACTAGTTATTTTTCTCTTGCGGTCTCTAACATGAGAGGCTCTACTGGGGTCCGCGGGGGAGTGAGTCCCTGATACCATCTGAGGCTTCAGGTGAAGCGTCTGACCTATTCCAGTGCCATGGCTACAGGTGTTTGGTGCTGTGATTTTTCTTGCCTGTGTAAACTTTCAGAAAAGCTGGAGACAAAAGGTTTAGAGCCTATGAAGTTCCAGATATCCGCGGTGGAAGCCTCTGCCCTACCTCTTTTCCAAAGAATGCGTTCAGTCTCCGAGAGAGCTGCACTGTGGTTGGAAACCAGATCTCCTCACCACCATCCACCCTCCCTCACCCTGCATGTGACTCTCATGAGCACAAAGGCTAAAGGGAAAATGGTCTCTGTTCCTTCGCACCTGGGAATTGCTTGGTGACCTGGTGAATGGCATGGGCAAGGTAGCCCACATTGCCAGAGGTGACCCCTGCCATGGAAATTCGGCCATCCTTTGTCATGTAGACCGAGAACTCTTTGGTCAGCCTTCACCTGCTCAGGCTTTAGGCCAGTGAAACAGAACATATGGATCTGGTCAGTGATGTGCTGCCAGTTGTGGGAAGAGCCCTCTTTCTTCAGGTTGGAGACCAGCTTGATTCTAATGCTGATGATGCGGTCAGCCATGCCTTTCACCTCTTGCAACCATTGCTTCCGCATCTCTGGAGAAGTCAGGATGGTTTCTGCGATCCGGGGCCCATTGAGATGTGGGTTAGAATACAGGGGACGGATCAGGATCTTCAGCTGTGACTCTACCCTTTTGGCTTTGGCATCTTTGCAGACCACCGTGAAGGCTACCACATGCTCACCGTATAGACCCATGTTCTTGGCATATGATTGGCAGAGGCAGACCTTGATGCCCTGCTTGATGAAGTGCCGCATGGCCCAGGCATCCTTACCACCATCACCGCTGGCAAAAGTCTTGGTAGGCCATGTCAAAGAATGCGAAGAGATTCTTTTTCTTCACCACGGACGCTATCTCCTTCCACTGCTCTGGACACGGGTCCACACCCATGGGGTTGTGAGCGCAGGCTTGCAGGAGGAGAACTCTCTGCTCTGGGATTTTTGTTATGTCTTCCAGGGCTCCGGAGAAATCAAAGCCGCAAGTCTTGGGGTCATAGTAGCGATAACCTTGGAGATGCATGCCAGCACCTCCAAGCATCCCTGAAGATGGGCATATGATTTCCCCATGATGGTTTGGGCAGAAAGACATCGCTGCTAAACTTAAAAAAAAATCTTTGCAGAAAATTGCCTCCGACCCTTAAGGCTCCAGTTCTGGGTCTGCACAGTGACAAATCGGCCGCTTTTCAACACTTCATTGTTCTCGCCAGGACCAGTTCTGCAAAAGCCTTATAAAATTAAGCCAGTCCCTCAATGGGCAGGCATTCTTTGTCCAAACTTTTTGCAGCAGTCTGGGCCCCTGCCTTCCAAACACTGGGGAGCACGTATGGTTTTCTGTTATCATCCCTGTAGGCACCAACTCCCAGGTTCCTCTTCTTGCTGTTAGTATCTCTCCTGTAGGTTTCAGTAACTTCCAGGATGGGATCTGGAGGTCCCATTTCGACATGGGTCTACCAGGAGCTGGCTCTGGCAGAGGCTGCAGCAGCAAGACCTGGGTGAAAGGCAGCAGCCATCTCAGAGAGGACACGGCTAGAGTGCAGGAGGGCCATGGTTGGGGGTGGGGGGTAAGATGGCAGTGGGTGGTAGTAGAGCTGAGATCAGGGAAGCCCATCGTTGAATTGTTTAAGCATACTTATAATCACTCTTTTGAATTCTTTGTCTGGAAATTCTTCCAGGTAATGTGTATGTATGGCATTAGTAATTTGTGGAACAGATCTATATCTTGGTTTCATATCTGGTTCTGTTTCTGTGTTGGAATTTCACATCTACAGCACATTGTTGGTTATGGTTCCTCCTTCTTTTTCTTCCTTTGCTACTTCCCCATCCCATCATCTTTGTTCAATCTACCTTTCTTCTTAGCAGAGAGATGTCTAATGTACAGGATAAGACTAAGGGAGAGTAATTTTCCTACTTGGGGCTGGTACAAAAAGTTCCAGAGAGGCATATGTTGGCCTAAGTTGGAGCAGTCAGTAGCCTACTTGTTACAAAGGCTGCGTGGCTGGGCTCCTGGAACAAAGTTCCTAGCGGTTTTAGATGGATCTAGTACATCAGGTTGGCCAGGAACTGGAGTATAGTTTCTGAATTGTGTGCATCTAAGCAGGGGAAGACACGTCCTTTTCTGGAGGAGGTCCATGGATTGTGTTTGTTTACTAAATTTCGGGGTGGGGTAGGCATGTCTAAGCATAGGAATCCAGCTTTCTTACTTGTTGGAGGTTCTGTTTGCTAGACTTCTGAAGCAAAATTCAAGGGGTTCCTGGGAGCTGTAGGTGGGTCTGGTTTATATGCCCATGGGCCGTCCTGAAGCTTAGTTCCCCGGGGGGTATAAGTGGGTCTCCCCAAAAGAGAATTTTCACTCTGCTATTCCAGTGAAAGTATTTATAATTATAAGTCTTTCTTTTAAAACTGCAAACTGCTTTAAACATTTTTAGCTAAAACTTATATTGAGAGAGACAGACAGACAGAGAGAGAGAAAAAAAGAGAACCTATGAAATTTGCAAACATCTTTGAAAGGTAGCTATGCTCACCATCACATCATCAAAGCCCCATTCATCTTTACAAAGAATATGCTAACTAATAACGAGGAGAGAAATATCGGAATTAAAAGACACCATGGATCAAATGGGCTTAACAGAATTTCACAGAGCACAGAGTATGCATTCTTCTCATAGCACGTGGAGGTTTTCTAGAATAGATCACATTGCTGCTCATAATATAAGCCTTAATAAGTACAAAAAGAGTTAAAATGACTGCTTGTTTCTTATAAGATTGTGGTGGGATAGGATGAGAAGTTAATAGCAAGAGAAACTGCACAATTACATGAAGATGGGAAAAGGGCCAATGATTCATTGAAAACAAGCATGGAAGAATTTTAAAATTTCCAGAATAAAATGAAAAATAAGTCACAAATTATAAAAATCTTTTAGATACATTAAAAGCAGTTATACAGACAGGAATATGGTTTAGTGTATAAATTGTCTGCCTCTTTCTCTCTCCATTCTGTCTATTCTCTCTCTCTCTCTCTCTCTCTCTCTCTCTCTCTCTCTCTCTCTCTGTGTGTGTGTGTGTGTGTGTGTGTGTGTGTGCGTTTGTGTTTTCAAGGGTCAGTTGCTTAAAAGTGTTGCATTCACTTCAGGTGCATCCCTTTTCTGTGTATTGTCTTTTCTGATCACTATCAATTTTTAAATCTTTTCATTATGCAGTTTCTCACTGCTTCCAGAAATCCCAAATTTGTACATTTTGGGGTGACTAATGTCTAAACAGGCATTGTATCCTGAGCATGTTGGGTGTTGGGGAAACAGGAGAACAGTGAAATCCACTAATGGAGTACTTGTCTCAATGTTTTCTAGTTTTACTTGGTGTTAATTATTCTACATGATGGATGAGACTGTCAAGAATGTCTCAAAAATATTTATTCTAAGAGTATAGATATATTTGAAATTGTGTGCTATAGGTCGATAACATTCAATCAGTTCTCAGCTCTGCAGTCTATAACTGTAAGACAAATTTTGAATAAAAGCAAAACATAGATTTTTAAAAGTAATATAAAGAGGACTGGAGCAGCTGGTGCAGCAGGAAGAAGCTGTCCACAAGGGGGCAGAGCATCTCCACTCCTGCAAACTCCTGAAGAGACTTTTCTTGCCTGTTGAAAGAGCAGCCTGCAATCAGCTGCTCTCTGTTCCAACAGCTGAAGAAGCCTTAATGCTGTGGAGGTGAACTGATCACAGAAGCATCTTGTCTGGCTGAAGGCCACAGTCCAGAGGGAAAGCAATGAATAGAGTGACTGGACCTTTGTTCCTGTGCTTCTGGCTGCAGCTGAACTGTGAGTGAGAGCTTTTGGGGAACAACGTGTTTGTCAGTGTTCATTATCAGTCTGTGGAGCAGACTGGACTTCTCCAGAATGTCTGAAATCACTGTAGGGAGGAAAGCAAAGTCTGGAGAATGGCAGCCTGATGGTCTTCTGCTGTTTCCTTTTGCACAGGTGTGAGCAGAGGAGAGCAGGTGGAGCAACGCCCTTCTCACCTGAGTGTCCGGGAGGGAGACAGCGCCGTTATCATCTGCACCTACACAGACCCTAACAATTATTACTTCTTCTGGTACAAGCAAGAGCCTGGGGCAGGTCTTCAGTTGCTTATGAAGGTTTTCTCAAGTACAGAAATAAATGAAGGACAAGGATTCACTGTCCTACTGAACAAGAAAGACAAACAACTCTCTCTGAACCTCACAGCTGCCCATCCTGGGGACTCAGCCGCATACTTCTGCGCAGTCAGTGCACAGTGCTCCCCAGGCACATCCTGTCTGCACATAAACCTGAGACCAGGGCTGGAGACAGATGTGTTTTCCTCTGTTGAGACCAGGAGCTTCCTATATTTTATGCTTCATAGATAGATATTCTAAAGCATCTTGAAATCCTGTTTCTAAAACATACAATGAGTGCTACAGCATGGTCAATGATGTCTCTGTGAGAGTAACTAATTAGATGTCAAGACTCTATAGAGTTGACTGCCAGGTGCCATTTAGATTGCCTCTCGGTGCAACTGGTAGAGAATACTCATAACAGAAAGATTCTTATCTTTTAATAATGGTACTTAGTTTGTTTACTAGGATATTAATGCACAGTACAGAAAATCATTAAAATAGAAAGCAATTTTTCTTTTTTTATTAGATATTTTCTTAATTTACATTTCAAATGTTATCCCCTTTCCTGTTTTTTTCTCCATAAACCCCCTATCCCCTCCTCCCTCCCCCTGCTCAACAACCCACCCATTCCTGCTTCCTGGCCCTGGCATTCCCTACATTGGGGCTTAGAGGCTTCACAGGACCAAGGCCCTTTCCTCCCATTGATGACCAACTAGGCCATCCTCTGCTACATATGCAGCTAGAGCCATGAGTCCCACAATGTGTACTCTTTGGTTGGTGGTTTAGTCCCTGGGAGCTCTGGAGGTACCGGTTAGTTCATATTGTCATTCCTCCTATGGGGCTGCAAACCCCTTCAGCTCCTTGGGTGCTTTCTCTAGCACCTTCATTGTGGACCTTGTGCTCCGCACAAAGGATGGCTATGAGCATCCACCTCTGTATTTTTCAGGCACTGGTGGAGCCTCTCAGGAGACATCTATAACAAGTTTCTGTCAGCTAGCACTTGTTGGCATCCACAATAGTGTACTGGGTTTGGTGACTGTAAATGGGATGGATCCCCAGGTGGGGCAGTCTCTAGATGGTCATTCCTTCAGTCTCTGCTCCACACTTTGTCTCTGTAACTCCTTCCATGGGTATTTTGTTCCCCCTTCTAAGAAGGATTAAAGTATGCACACTTTGGTCTTCCTTCTTAAGCTTCATGTGGTTGTCAATTATATCTTGGGTATTCCAAGCTTCTGGGCTAATATCCACCTATCAGTGAGTGCATATCATGTGTGTTCTTTTGTGATTGGGTTACCTCACTCAGTATGATATTTTCTAGTTCCATCCATTTGCCTAAGAATTTTATAAATTCATTGTTTTTTATAGCTGTGTAGTACTTCATTGTGTAAATGTACCACATTTTCTTTTTTTAAGGCATTTTTATTAGATATTTTCTTCATTTACATTTCAAATGCCCCATTCAAACATGGGCAGTTTTTACTCAAATATGTTCATAGTTATATCCAGGTATGAGAGTAAAGGATTTGCTCTTCCCCAAACAGTTTTAAGTTCCTGGACAATAGAGCAAAGTGTGTCTTGATGATGATGACGATGATGATTTATAATGGATTTATTTATTTATTCACTTTGCATCCCAATATCAGCTTCCCCTCTCAGAATACCCTCTTATACACATTTTACCCCTATACCCCTGTGGATCATAGTAGGGTTACACTGAACTTTATAGCTACTATCCAGGTAAAAGTGAGTACTCACCATGCATTTCCTTTGGGGTCTGGTTAACCTCACTCAGAATGATGTTATAGTTCCTTCCATTTGCCTGCAAACTTTGTGATGTCCTTGATTTTAATAGCTGAGTAGTATTCCATTGTTTAAATGAACCACATTTTCTTTATCTATTCTTCAGTTGAGGGACATCTAGGTTGTTTCCAGTTTCTGGATATTACAAATAAAGCTGCTTGAACACAGTTGAGCAAGGGTCCTTGTGGGATGATGGAGAATCTTTTGTGGTTTTGCCCAGGAGTGGTATAACTGGATCTTGAGGTAGAACTATTCCCGGTTTTTTGTTTGTTTATTTGTTATGTTTGTTTTGTTTTGCTTTTTCTGAGAAAGAGACACATTGATTTGCAGAGTGTTTTCTTTTTTACAAGTTTCCACTCCACTTAGCAATGGAGGAGTGTTTCCTTCTCTCCACATCCTCCACAGCACGTGCCATTCCTTGAGTTTTTGATCTTAGCCATTCTCATGGGTCTAGGGTGGAATTTCAAGGCCATTTTGATTGGCAAGAGATTTCTCTGTTGAGAATTCTCTGTTTAGCTCTGTACTTCTCTCTCTTCTCTTTTTTATACTTTGTTGCTTTAGTTTATTTCTGAGAATGTAATTTAATTACAGCATTCCTTCCTTTCCTCTGCTTCCCACAAACCCTCTCATGAGCCCCTCCCTATTCTCCTTTCAACCCATGGCCTGTTTTCATTAATTGTTATTGCAGAAATATATTTCTTGATGAGTTAAGGCAATGCTTTTTCATGATAGTTTACTTTAGCTCTAGCCTACATTATTAATATGCAGTATTTTCATTGCTGCTCAGCTCTAAATGTTTCTTTTTTTTAATTAGGTATTTTCTTCATTTACATTTCAAATGCTATCCCAAAAGTCCCCCAGACCCTCACCCCCACTCCCCTACCCACCCACTCCCACTTCTTGACCCTGGCGTTCCCCCGTACTGAGGCAAATCTTTTTGGGGGGCGAGGGTTTCAAGACAGGGTTTCTCTGTATAGCCCTGGCTGTCCTGGAACTCACTTTGTAGACCAGGTTGGCCTCGAACTCAGAAATCTGCCTGCCTCTGCCTCCCGAGTGCTGGGATTAAAGGTGTGCGCCACCACACCGGGCTCTAAATGTTGCTTAATTTCTGGCGTGAATTCCTCTATATCTCGTGGGTCCCTCAAGGTTTTTTTTTTTTTTAAATATATTTTTATTTACATTTCAAATGTTATCCCCTTTCCTAGTTTCCACTCCAAAGATCCCCTATCCCTTCCCCACTGCCCCTGCTCCTCAACCCACCCACTCCTGCTTCCTGGCCTTGGCATTCCCCTATACTGGGGCATAGAACAGTCACAGAACCAAGGGCCTCTCCTCCCATTGATGACCGACTAGGTCATTCTCTGCTACATATTCAGTTAGAGCCATGAGTCCCACCATGTATTTTCTTTGATTGGTGGTTTAGTCCCAGGGAGCTCTGGGGTTACTGGTTAGTTTATATTGTTGTTCCTCCTTCGGGGCTGCAAACCTCTTCAGCTCCTCGGGTCCTTTCTCTAACTCCTTCAGTGGGGACCCTGTGCTTCATCCAATAGATGACTGTGAGTATCCACTTCTGTATTTGTCAGGCACTGGCATAGCCTCTCAAGAGACAGCTTTATCAGGCTTGTGCTTCTTTTATAATTGGGTTATTGGTGTTGGTGTCTACCCTCTTGAGTCCCTTATATAATTTAGATATTAATCCTTTGTTAGATGACAGGTTGGTGAAGATCTTTTTCCAATATGTAGGCTGTTGTTTTGTCCTATTGAAGGAGTCCTTTGACTTACTGAAGATTTTCAGTTTTATGAGGTCCTTGTTGATCTTAGTGCCTGAGCCATTTAGTGTTGTGTTCAGGAAGTCATCTCTCGTACCGATGAGTTCAAGCTTATTCTCTACTTTCTGTTCTATTAGATTTAGTATATCTGGTTGTGGTCTTAGGTCAACTTGGATTTGAGTTTTGTGCAGGGTGAGAAAGAGGAATTTTTTGCACTCTTCGACATGGTGACAGCCAGTTAGATCATCACTATTTGTTGAAGATGCTCTCTTTTTTCCATTGTATCAATTTGGCTTCTTTTTCAAAAATCAAGTGTCCGTATGTATGTGCCTTTGTTTCTGGGTCTTCATTTGATTCCATTGATCAACCTGTCTGTTTCTATACCAAAACCATGTAACTTTTACTACTGTTGCTGTGCAGTACAGCCTGAAGTCAGGGATAGTGATATCTCCAGAAGTTTTTTTTTTCAGGGTTGTTTTTTCTATCCTGTTTTTTTTTTTTGGGGGGGGGGGGTTATTTGCTTGTTTGTTTTTTGTTTTTTTTTTGTTGTTGTTATTTTCTATATGAAGTTGAGAATTGGGGAACACATTTTGATGTTCCTGTGTGAAACTACGATGATACCTTTATTTTATTCAATACATAAAACCTAAGTCTAAATGGATCCTAGATTAAAAATAAAATAGCAAAGCTATAAACCATATATCAATAAACATGGTATAGATTCTTGTGAATGTTGTAGGCACATCTTTCTTAGATATTTTACTGGAGTGGGAAGGAAAATAGAACACAGATAAAATGATCTTTATGGTTCAAAGCACATTATTAATAACATGAGAATGGCCCCACAATGGGAAAAAAGTATTTACAATTCATTTATCTGATAGCACACCTCCAAACAGAATTCATAAGCCTCTCCTCACCTTAGTGATAAACAGAGAAATAACCTAGGTTTAAAAATGAGCAAAAAGGTGCATAGATGGTCTTCTAAGAATTTTATGGAAATGCTTGATAAGCACATGAAAGAATGTTAAACACTGTGAGATTATAGAAAACACAAAACTCTAACAGTGTATGACCCAGGTGGTGGCTTGAATAGGTCCCCCCACCCCCATAGATTCCTGTGTTTGGTGACTGTCTGTACAGAGTGGCACTGTTGGTAGGCATGGCTTTACTGGAGGAAGTGTTGCCTTCTTAGTGCAAGTGTGATACTGTGGAGACAGGGCTTTGAGGTCTTAAATACATCCAGTCTGGTTTGGCTGACTGAGGATCAAGAGGCAGAACTTCAGGCTCCTTCAGCTCTGTGTCTGACTGAACATTACCAGGCTTCCCACCGTGATGATAGTGGGCTAAACTTGACCATTATCTGTAATATCCATTAACTGTAAGGTATCCCCAATTACATGTTTTACTTGATAACAGTTGCCTTGGCCATACTGTCTTTTCACAGCAATAAAACCCTAAGACAACATCACTCCCATGAAAACTGAAAATATAAAATAAAGATAATAGAACAAGTTTTGTCTAAAGCATGGAGAACTTGAAATCAGCATGCACTGTTCATGGGAAGGGAAAATATTGAAGCTACTTTGAAAAATAGTAATTAATTTCCTAGTAATATACCAAAGAGAAATGAAAGTGTGTATCACATAAGAAGTAGTATACAAGTGCTCATATCTGCATATCCATAACTTCACAAAGTAGAAATAACCCAGTGTTTGACAATAGATGACTGGAAAAATGTAGCCAACCTATGGAAAACAATGTCACAACAATGGATAAAAAAATGACATACTGACTTTTACTACAAAATGAAGTTTGAAATATACAAAAGCATGTGATAGGCACCAAGTACAATAGACCACATAGGACAAATGTCTATTTCCACATAATAGCTATTAACAAAACTCTATCATAGAATACACTTTGAATGACTGAGTTATACAGTGTGTGAATGGTCTTTCAATGGAATATTGACAATACAAAACTGTAACAAGCTGAAAAACATTAACTCTAAGAACAGGCGTTTTGAATTAAAAACAAAGCTATACTGTCCAAGGCTATTGAGACTGCCCATTTAGATTCTGTGATCTGAACTGAAACACCCACTGCCTCCCGCCTGGAGCTTTTGACATACCAAAGCTTCTGTCCTTGCTGGAAGTCTGTATTGATGCAGCAGTTTTTACATACTGTCCTGTTCTATGGGTGTAGTAAAATCTGACCAAAACCAAGTTGGAGAGTAAAAAGCTTATTTGGCTCACAGGTTACAGTCCATCATCAAGGGAACACAAGGCAGGAAGTCAAGGAAGAACCCAGAGTCAGGATCTGAAACAGAACCGTGGAGGGATGCTGCTAACTGACTTTTTTTTTTTTTTAACTGACTTGATTCTCATGTTTCAGGAAGAATTGCTATTTTCACACAACACAAAACTACCAGAATGGGAGTTCCATTGCCCACAGTGAGTTTGGGACTTTCACGTTGATCATTAGCCAAGAAAATGCTCCAGAGATTTGGCTAAATGCCAATTGATATGCATTTTTCCAGTCTAGGTTCCCTCTTTCTAGATGGCTATTGCTTGTGTCAAGTTGACAAAACTACTACAAATTGATCCGTTTACTTCTCAACACATAACCACTAGTAAAACCATAACCTTCCATTTCTTGTTTGTACCCAAAGATGTAATGCTAATGCTACAATGTAAAATATAGTATAACTTTAAAAGATTAAAGCTTATTTAAAATGTCTTTTTAAAAATCTGTTTTTCTAAGAGTGGAGCAGAGACTGAAGGAAAGGCCATCCAGAGACTGTCCCACGTGGAGATCCATCCCATATGCAGACAGCAAACCCAGACACTATTGCTGATGTCAACAAGTGCTTGCTGACTGGAGCCTGATATAGCAGTCTCCTGAGAGGCTATGCCAGAGCCTGACTAATACAAATGTGGATGCTTGTAGCCAACCATTGGACTGAGCCCAAGGACCCTAATGGAGGAGTTAGAGGAAGGACTGAAGGAGCTGAAGGGGATTGGAACACCATAGGAAGAACAACAATATCAACCAACAACCCTCTCCCCCCCAGAGCTCCCAAGGACTAAATCACCAACCAAAGAGTACACATGAAGGGACCCATGGCTCCAGCTGCATATGTAGCAGAGGAATGCCTTATTTAGCATAAGTGGGAAGGGAGGCCTTTTGTCCTGTGAAGGCTTGATGCCCCATTGTAGGGGAATGCTAGTGTGGTGAGGCAGGAGTGGGTGGGGGACTGGGGGAGCACCCTCATAGAAGCAGGAGGAGGGGGGTGGGCTAGAGGGGTTGTGGGGCAGAAACAGGAAAGTGGAAACATTTGAAATGTAAATAAATAAAATAACCAATAAAAATGTTTTAAAATTTTTTAAATCCATTTTCAATTGTGGGCTCCTTTAAAAATTTATATATTTTTTATATATTTATATATCATAATGTAAATATATCACATCATATATAATATTATGATTATTTTATTATATCTTATATGTCACATTATATATCATAATATATAATAAGTAATGACATTTTAATATAAATATATTATATATAATAACATTATATATGTTATATAGGGTAAAATTTTTATAGGAATCCACAATTAAGAAGCTATACTTTTAAAGAGACATTGGATATTTTAAATAAACTTTGAACTTTTTTTTCTTTCTTTTTTTTTTTTTTTTTTTTTTTTTTTGGTGTTTTGAGACAGAGTTTCTCTGTATAGCCTTGGCTGTCCTGGAACTCACTCTGTAGACCAGGCTGGCCTTGAACTCAGAAATTTGCCTGCCTCTGCCTCCCAAGTGCTGGGATTAAAGGTGTGCGCCACCACTCCCGACTGCATTAAACTTTTAAAGTTAAAATAATGTATAATATATATTTACCACATGGATTTTTTTCTGTGTGCTTGTGGTGCTGTGTGTCTACGTATGTATGTATGTATGTATGTATGTATGTGTGTATGTATGTATGTTGTGTGTTTGATATGTATGTTAGTATTTGTGTGTGCATGTGAAGTGTTTGTGCCTGTGTGGTGTTGTTGATGTGTATGGCAAATATTCAATAGGTGTCAGTGCTATGTATGGTGTGTGTGTGTATCTAATGTGTGTCTGTGGTGTGTACAGTGTATGTGTATGTTCATCTGTGTGACTGAGGGCATTCATGTGCCTTGGTGCATATAAGTTGGTCAGAGGATAACCTGAGGTCATCACATTCTACCTTGTTTGAGACAGGGTCTCGTCTTCAGCACTTCAGGCTAGCTGCTCCCAAGTGCTTCCTGGGAGTCCATTCTGTCTTTACCTCCCATCTTGCTCTGGAAACAATGGTTCTCAACCTTCCCAATGCTGCTGCAGTTCCTATGTTGGGGTGACCTTCAACCGTAAAATCATTTTCATTACTACTATATAACCCGAGTTTTGCTGCTGTTATGAATGGTGATGTAAATATCTGAAGTTTCTGAAAGTCTTCGGAGACTCCTATGAGAGGGTCCTCTGATCCACCGAACAGTCTTCACCCTTGGACTTAGAAGTGCTACTCTAAAAGAAATAAAACTGTGGACTTATGCTGCCCTGTCCAGCCTTGCACAGCTCTGGAAATCTGACCACAGGCCTTCCTATTTGAGTGCCAAGTGCTTTTAAGTACTGAGCCATCTCCTAGCTGACTTATTAACATTCTTAAATAAGAATCTGAGGTTAGTAATTCAAGTGGTTTTCTGATGTTCTTCAGCTATGGGAGCTGAATTCTGTCATCATAGACAGTAGAGAGTCCTGCTGTATAATAGCACTGACAGGAAAGCTGTGCTGCCCTGGGCAATATGGTGCCCTTGGATTTTACACACGCTGGACTCAGTAAATTGACACAGTAAATTGAAAGCCAGCATGAGTTTCTGGTCTTTGTTTTTGCTGTGCTTCTTTCTTTGTGACCAACCTTCAACATGACTCTAACTCCTTCCGTTTTATGGAAGTACTTGTAAGTCTGAATTCATAGAGGATTGTCACTCTTCTAACACTTGTGGATTTGGCTTTACTTTTTATATACTGTTGTTCTTTAAGTTAGGGGGGAATTTGAAAGAAACACACACATGCACACACAGCCTCTACAGTCTCATTCATAGGCTAAACATTCACAAATTGCTAGCATAGGTAACCCTTCCCCAGGAAAGACAATCCCTTTGGGAAGGAACAGATGAGAGAAGACCCCATCTTCCTTCTTCTTCCTGAGAGCAAAGAAATACACACTGTGAATTAATCAATGCATTCCAATGGCCCAGAAAGCTGAAGTGTCTAATCACAAGTTTCTTTACTGGAGGACAGTATTGTCACCAGCCATGGAAGTCTCTATGTTGTTTCTCTAGTAAGAAGACCTTCTCATCTGGAGTCCCAACTTGTCAAAGAGAGCAGAGGCAATCTAATTTTGTGCATTTTCCTGTTGCCTCTGCAACATGCTGCAGAGCATCTACCAATGGCAATATCTCTGTCATATAGCATCACCACCATGGCTGTGGTGGTCATTCACACTCAGCCTAAGACAATTGCATCTGAAGTCTGGGGTACACTGCATAACCTGGTTTCCTAGGGAGTATTAACAAGCCATTCATTTTCACTAAATGCTAAAACCAATATATACTAAATTAGGAAAAGATACAATGTGCTTTGTGGGAGTTTTACTTTGTAAAACAGGAGCATTGCAGGAGGCAGGCTGTGGACCCTCAAGACGTTTGGTTCCTCCTATGACCTCCAGGGGGCGCTGCTGCACTCACTAGTTTTCATTCTCTTGAAGATCTCCACCTGCTCACATCTCATCCTTCTTGCAGTTGGCTGAGTATTTAGCAAAGGCAAGTGACAAGAATTAGATATTCAAAACCTTCCAGGCTCGTGTATGCAGGGTCAGTTTTTATGTGAGCGGGAGATTTCTCCAGCAGACTCTTCGCTACATCTGCTTTCAAGCTCTTGCTTTCCTCAGCTGCTTTCCTGCCTGTCCTGTTCCAGAGTTCCTCCACAACAGAACTGCAGCCTTCCCAAGGCTCAGCCATGCTCCTGGTGCTCCTCCCAGTGCTGGGGATACACTTTCTCCTGAGTGAGTACAGCTTTGTTGTGGTCTCTGTATCCCTGGATTCTGACCGTCTTCAGTGAAGTCTGAACTACAGTTCCTGACCTAATATTCCTTTCCAGGAGATGCCCAAGCTCAGTCAGTGATGCAGCCTGATGCTCATGTCACTGTCTCTGAAGGAGCCTCTCTGCAGCTGAGATGCAACTATTCCTACTCTGCAACACCTTATCTGTTCTGGTATGTTCAGTACCCGCGGCAGGGGCTGCAGCTGCTCCTCAAGTACTATTCAGGAGACCCAGTGGTTCAAGGAGTGAATGGTTTTGAGGCTGAATTCAGCAAGATCGACTCTTCCTTCCACCTGAGGAAAGCCTCTGTGCACTGGAGCGACTCGGCTGTGTACTTCTGTGCTCTGAGCGCACAGTGTGTGGGGCTCTAGGGGGAGCTGAACACAAACACGGATGGCTGTGGGTGCTTAGACTCAAGATCTCTCCTTGTGGTCTCTGTGGCATCTCTTTTGACTTGACGAGGAGAATGGGGCAAGTTGCGCAGTACCTGCTGCCTTTGCGCAGCTCATTTCCAGCTGAAATATCCACGATCTGACTTTGTCTTAGAAGCTCTTTGCATATTTTCAAAATTATATAATGCTCATAATTCTTTAGGGTGGAGGAGACTATCATTTTTCCATGAGTACCATTTCCTGAGTGGGCATTGCTTAGCTAGTGACTACACTAAGCAGCTCTTTGTGTCTGTGAGGAAAGACCAGAAGCTTTCATTTGTCATTTCATGTTTCAGAAAGTGAAAGGTGCGCTTGCTCTTCAGCTTTTGTCCTGAAGTTTGCCTTCACCGCTGCCTTTCATGCTGATTTTCCTATACATTCTTCTTCTGGTGCTAATTACACTGATCAGAATTGGTCACAATAATTAAGTACATACATTAAGGAAAGAATTTGATACATTGTTAGGTGATATAGAAGTTTACCAGAAACAGGAAAGCTTAGAGATTTGTCATAATTATGTCATTTCTAGTAACCATTAAAAATAAAACAGGAGAATAAGGAATTCAAGCTCATTGGTATTTTTTCCAAAGAACTCTTCATGGTTATAAATACAGCATCCTATTTTTGTTGCCATCTTAAATTCGTCAAATCTACTTGAGAACTTGTAGCATGATTCCTTCTGCAGCTTTTATTAGTATGCATTGCTTCCCCCTTTCCTTCCATGATTTTACTACAGTAGTGTTAAACATAGATTCTTTTATCTGATATTGTCATGTCCTGCTGAAATAGAGGCAAGCGTCACAGTGGACATTAGTGCTCACTGGCTCCCGGGTGGGATTTTAGTTTCTTCTTCCTCTATTTGAGACAAGGTAGAAGAAGATATTTTACCTCTGTTCATTCCATATAGGAGGATGAATACTCAGAACAAGAAGAGAAAGGAAGGGGGAATTTTCTAGATGCTGCTTAGCTCAGAAATGGAAGTAAGTAGACACCATGGACCCATGAGCACCTGAGTATGGTTTCCAGCACACCCATAAAAAGCTGGGTGTGGTGGCCGTGCTGGGAGATGAGGACAGGTGAATCCCTACAGCCTGCCATCCACCCAGCCTAGCCTAACCATGAACTGCAGGTATCAGTGAGAGACCCTGTATTCAACAAGCAAGGCAGGTAGCTTCAGAAAAATGACATCCAAGATTGACTTATGGCCTTCACATGCATATGCACATATGTGCACTTAAACACACACACACACACACACACACACACACACACACTTACACATGTGCTTGTACATGCCACCACACACTTGTACCCACACACCATGAGCACATTCACATATACATACCACATATATTTTTTAACATTGAACAGAAACACACTCTCAGCTAGATCTCCCAGGACTTCTGTAACCTGATCCCCCAACCCCCAGAAATCAGTGTGGGGGGTGCCAGAGACATGAGACAGAGGGGGGGTCCAGGGAGTCTATGCAGTGACTCTAGTTGAGATTCCTAGTAGTGGGTGATATGGAGCCTGATGTGGCTACCTCCTGTAGCCATGCAGGACTCCCAGTGAAGGGATAAGGACACCAACCCACCCACAAAACCTTCAACCCAAAATTTATTCTTCCTACAAGAAGCGCAGGGACAAAGATGGAGCAGAGACTGAGGGAACAGCCAACAAGTGGCTCAACTTGAGACCCATCCCTTTGACAAGAACCAATCCCTGACACTATTAATCATACTCTGTTGTTCTTGCAGACAGGAGCCTAACATAACTGTCTTCTAAGAGACTCCACACAGCAGCTGGCCAAAACAGGTGCAGAGACCCACAGTCAAACATTAAACAGAGCTATGAAAGTCTTATGTAAGAGTTGGGGGGGGGGGGAATTGAGGAACCCAGAGGGAAAGAGACTCCACAAGAAGACCAACAGAATAAATTAACCTGAACCCTTGGGGGCTGTCAGAAACTGAACCACCAACCAGAGAGCATAAGTGGACTGGACCTAGGTCCCCTGCACATACATAGCAGACGTATGGCTTGATCTTCGTGCAAGTCCTCTGAGAACTGGAGCTGTGGCTTTTGTTGCCTGTCTGTGGATCCTGTTCTCCTAACTGGGCTGCCTTGTCTGGCCTCAGTGGGAGAGAATGTGCCTAGTCCTACAGTGACTTGAGGTGCTAGGGTAGGTTGGTACCCTGGGAGGGGGATCTCCCCTTCTAGTGGAGAAGGGTTGGGGGAGGGGAGGGGTGGTGTGAGGAGAGGAATGGAGGGTGAGTGAGCTGTGATTGGAATGTAAAGTGAATAAATACATTAATTAATGAACAAAAAATGAACAGAAGCACAACTTTTCTGAAGATTCTAATACCAAGTGATTTATCCTATATATTACTCTGGTAATCTCTTAGGTTTTTATATTATTTTAATTTAATTTAATTTTTTTACGAAATGAGAAGAACGTGGTATTTGTCTTGTCTTACATATTACTCTGTTACTCTCTCAGTGTGGATTTTCTTTATAATGAGATGAGGAGGCAGGGGTAGTGTAAACAATCGTAGGACACAGAACCTACATCAGCCCAGGAATGTTCACTGATAACTTTGCAGCACACTCACCTGCTGCAGGCGGTAGGGTTTCCCATTCTTGCCTCTGCATGTCTGGCCTGGCTGAGAGCTTCAGGTCCCTGGAGTTCTATGGCAGAGCTTCCTGTGTTTCTCCATCTGCTCATCTGCATGCAGTTGATGTATCCACATGTTCTTCAAGACAACCCAATATAGGTTTGTTTGTTTGTTTTTTTTAAGAAATGCAATATAGGTGTTATTGTCTACTGCAATTTTTTTTTTTTTTTTGGTTTTTTGAGACAAAGTTTCTCTGTAGCCCTTTGCTGGCCTGGAACTCACTCTATAGACCAGGCTGACCTCCAACTCAGAAATTCACCTGCCTCTGCCTCCCAAGTGCTGGAATTAAAGCCGTGCGCCACCAACGCCCGGCAAATTCTTAAAATCAAAATTAAAATTAAATAAAAAAACAAAATTAGAAAACTCTGTATTAATTGCGAAAAGCACCTTCCATTCTTTTATACTTTCATCAACAGCCCTCATATCTGGATCCCCTTCATCCCATGCTTTCACACTTGTAGATGATAATGCCCATTCTCTTTTTAAATCTGGTCTCTAATAGTATCTGTGTGATACACAGTTAACTTCACCATGTGATAGTCGTCTGTCATCTGCTCCATTCCCTGGACTGACACTTCTAGATTTTTTTTCTCATTTCTTCATTTTGAACTTGAATTTTCTCATTAACTTTTACTAAATTCGAGATTCCATCCCCATGTCGAAGTCTATAGTGCTGTTTTTTTTTTTACTACATTGAAGAATATTCCATCATATATAGGTACCACAGTTTCATTAACCATTCATCAGTTTAAGGACATTTATGTTGTCTCCATTTCCTACCGTGAGTAGAACAGCAATGTACATAGTTAAGCAAGCTCTATGGAGTGGGACATATACCAAGAAGAGGCATAGCTGGGCTGTGTGGTAGATTGACCTTTAGTGTTTGAAGATTCTGCACACGTGTTTCCAGAGGAGTTGCATCCCAGTTGTTACTCCCCTGAGAATGAGTGCAGGGTCCTTTACTCCCTACACAGCCTCCCCAGCATTTATTGTGAGGCTTTTTATAGATTTTACATATTCTAACTGGTGTGAGATGAAATCTCAAAGTTGTTTTAATTTGCATTTTCCTAATTGCTAAGGCTGATGAGAAATTTTGAGGTGTTTTTCTTTAGCCATTTTAATTTCTCCTTTTGAGAACTCCATCTAGACAGTATTGTCTTCTGACCAACCTGCATTTCCTTCATCAGGAAGTGAAGGGCTGGTTTAATGAGGCTTGTGGAGATGGCCTGAAGTCACTATTGTTGGTGGTGTCAGTCCACTAGGGGGCACTGCAGGGTTCCTAAAATTACTTTTTCTTAAGTTGCTCTGAGGTTTGAAGAGCTGAAAAGAGACATAAGGACATAAGGCAATCCATTCCCAAAGCAAGAAGTACAAACGATGATGTGGAGTTCACCTGGATCTTTAGCTCTCAATCATTCTGCAGAAAACCATAGATATCTAGAGCCTGTTCACTGGATCCCAGGTGTCTAAAAATCTATTTTAAGAATAACTCTCTGAACAGATAAAAACAAAATAGAACTACTGGGCATTATGACAATGGACGCTCAAGAGAAAACATCTTTACTGTTTTTATTTCTTTTATATTTATGTCTAAAATTCCCCAAACTCAAAGACCATTCGTTTCACACACACACACACACACACACACACACACACACACACACACTCTCTCTCTCTCTCTCTCTCTCTCTCTCTCTCTCTCTCTCTCAAGTGATTGGTTTTTCTACCAGCATTCTGTATTTATGTATTCCCCTTTCTCAAACATCCTCACCCCCTGCCCCGCCCCAAACTCCTTTATATTACGTGTTACATTAGAAACACAGTGTCCTGGGCTCTACATCAATGTCCTCCACTGTCCTGGAGCAATTACAGTGCAGAGTCATGAGGTGGAGGTGGGCGGAGTTTCTTGTTCAGCTGAATGAGGAAACTGGGTGATTCAGACAGAACCTGTAGTCTGTAAGCACAAGTGTGTCTGGGCACAAGACACCCTTCAGGGCTGGAGAGAAGACATCCCAGCGATTGGACAGGGGCCATGCAGAGGAACCTGGGAGCTGTGCTGGGGATTCTGTGGGTGCAGATTTGCTGTGAGTTGTGCTCAGCTAAGTTCCTATTAAGGATTCTCCAGAAATGTCAGTGGTGGAGAGGAAGAGAGCTCACGCAAAGCTCATGCGCATTCATCCTCACAGGGAGGGCTATTTGACCTGTGTGGATGAAAACCTCTCTGACTCTGGTTTGCTTTTCTGTTTCTAAGCAGGGGTGAGAGGAGATCAGGTGGAGCAGAGTCCTTCAGCCCTGAGCCTCCACGAGGGAACTAGTTCTGCTCTGAGATGCAATTTTTCTACCACCATGAGGAGTGTGCAGTGGTTCCGACAGAATTCCAGGGGCAGCCTCATCAGTCTGTTCTACTTGGCTTCAGGAATGAAGGAGAATGGGAGGCTAAAGTCAGCATTTGATTCTAAGGAGCGCTACAGCACCCTGCACATCAGGGATGCCCAGCTGGAGGACTCAGGCACTTACTTCTGTGCTGCTGAGGCACAGTGCTCCCAGCAAGGCTGGAGCCTGGCCCCAAACTGCAGCTGAGTGTGCAGCTCCAGCCCCCACCTTGCACAGCTGGGGCTTCATCAGATCTCTACCAGTTACAGAGAAGATGTGAGAAAACATAAAAATACCATGGCAGTGCACAAGTACATTCTGGCTGACACGACACCGACTTCTAGAATGTCAAATGCTCAGAAACACCACCCCACATGACTAAAACATGCATGTCATTGTTTTCATATGTTTGTGCTAATGTCATAGGATATAAACTCTGTTACATATTCGAGAATCATTTGGGTCATTTTTTAGAATTTGAAACTGAGAGCAACTGTTTTCATCCTTTGATTAAAGAGCAACGAGACAGCACTTTTAGCTAATCTGCTCAATAGGAAGTTGACAAAATAATTAATTTAATATATCTAATAAGTTAGATTGTAGAAAGGCTAGAGAAAACTTATTATTAGATCAAGACATTACAGAAATGTCTTGATATTTCAAATATATAATACATTTAATTATGCAATGTAAAACAAATAGTTCACTTAATAATTATTAGCCAAAAGATACATTCCCAACTAGAGAGATACATTTGCTATTTATGTCACAATAATACTTGTAGCAGTTGATTCTACCAAATTTTTGTATGTAAAATTTCTCATTAAAACACAGCTTTCAACAGAAACCTCCTAAATATCATCCAATATGGGACTGGCTCTTTATATAATAATTAAATGTGAACCAAATAACTGTTCCTGCCCTCCCCCGACCCCCGCAAGGATTGGCAGATTATTTTATTCCACAGTTGAAAACTCTGGCTTGTCTTTGTCTCTGTGAGGGATTGGAACGCAGCCATGCCATTCATCCATGCGTTGTCTGTCCGTTGCTGTTTTCACTCAGGAACAGCAGCTGAGCAGCTACAACTGTGACTGGACTGACTGCTTTCCATTTTCTTTCTCAAGCTTCACAGATTAGCTGACCCCTTGTGATTCATCAGCCCCACCCCCACTGTAACTACACTTCTTTAAAATATAGATTATCTGAGCTTCCCAGACAGTAATAAGTCATCCCCAAGTGTCAGTGAGATTTATGTGAACATGGCTAGAAGTGGTGTCACTAGAGTGACAACATGTAGCTGAGAATTATTGATTCAGTCTTTTCAGAAAGTTCCCAAACAGCAGCCATCCTAATTCTTGCTTCTTGGTAGGGTACAGCTATGGAGTCAGGTGACATTGGAAAGTGACAATTAACAATTACAGACGGGTTACTCTGAAAAGGTTTCCTAACTGATCTTGATAGAGCTTCTTCCTAATCCAATTCCAGCTTAATCTTGATTTGAAAGTGTTTGTTTAGTAAACAAATTATCTTAAGGACTACAGATAGCAGTTTTAGAGGTTTATTTATTTTTTAGACAAGACAACCCAATATAGGTTTGTTTGTTTGTTTTTTTTTTTAAGAAATGCAATATAGGTGTTATTGTCTACTGCAATTTTTTTTGTTTTTGTTTTTTTGAGACAAAGTTTCTCTGTGTAGCCCTTTGCTGGCCTGGAACTCACTCTATAGACCAGGCTGACCTCAAACTCAGAAATTCACCTGCCTCTGCCTCCCAAGTGCTGGAATTAAAGCCGTGCGCCACCAACGCCCGGCAAATTCTTAAAATCAAAATTAAAATTAAATAAAAAACAAAATTAGAAAACTCTGTATTAATTGCGAAAAGCACTTTCCATTCTTTTATACTTTCATCAACAGCCCTCATATCTGGATCCCCTTCATCCCATGCTTTCACACTTGTAGATGATAATGCCCATTCTCTTTTTAAATCTGGTCTCTAATAGTATCTGTGTGATACACAGTTAACTTCACCATGTGATAGTCGTCTGTCATCTGCTCCATTCCCTGGACTGACACTTCTAGATTTTTTTTCTCATTTCTTCATTTTGAACTTGAATTTTCTCATTAACTTTTACTAAATTCGAGATTCCATCCCCAAGTGGAACACGTTCACAGTACGCTTTAGACATCTGGGATTGGCTGCCCATGCCTTCTCCATTGCCTGATCAAAGTGTTGACTTTTTTTTCTTTTTTAATATTTTTTTAGGTATTTTCCTCATTTACATATCCAATGCTATCCCAAAAGTCCCCCAACCCTCCCCCACAACCTCCCTACCCACCCATTCCCACTTTTTGGCCCTGGGGTTCCCCTGTACTGGGGCATATATAGTTTGCAAGTCCAATGGGCCTCTCTTTGCAGTGATGGCCGACTAGGCCATCTTTTGATACATATGCAGCTAGAGACAAGAGCTCCAGGGTATTGGTTAGTTCATATTGTTGTTCCACCTATAGGGTTGCAGATCCCTTTAGCTCCTTGGGTACTTTCTCTAGCTCCTCCACTGGGGGCCCTGTGATCCATTCAATAGCTGACTGTGAGCATCCACTTATGTGTTTGCTAGGCTCTGGCATAGTCTCACAAGAGACAGCTATATCAGGGTCCTTTCGGCAAAATCTTGGTAGTGTATGCAATGGTGTCAGTGTTTAGAGGCTGATTATGAGATGGATCCCTGGATATGGCAGTCTCTAGATGGTCCATCCTTTTGTCTCAGCTCCAAATTTTGTCTCTGTAACTCCTTCCATGGGTGATTGTTCCCAATTCTAAGAAGGGGCAAAGTGTCCACACTTTGGTCTTCGTTCTTCTTCAATTCCATGTGTTTTGCAAATTGTATCTTATATCTCGGGTATACTAAGTTTCTGGGCTAATATCCACTTATCAGTGAGTACATATCATTTGAGTTCTTTTGTGATTGGGTTACCTTACTCAGGATGATGCCCTCCAGGACCAACCATTTGCCTAGGAATTTCATAAATTCATTCTTTTTAATAGCTGAGTAGTACTCCATTGTGTAAATGTACCACATTTTCTGTATCCATTCCTCTGTTGAGGGAAATCTGGGTTCTTTCCAGCTTCTGGCTATCATAAATAAGACTACTATGAACATAGTGGAGCATGTGTCCTTCTTACCAGTTGGAACATCTTCTGTATATATGCACAGAAGAGGTACTGTGGGATCCTCAGAAGTACTATGTCCAATTTTCTGAGGAAATGCCAGACTGATTTCCAGAGTGGTTTGTACAAAGTTGCAATCCTACTAACAATGGAGGAATGTTCCTCTTTCTCCACATCCTTGCCAGCATCTGCTGTCACCTGAATTTTTGATCTTAGCCATTCTGACTGGTGTGAGGTGGAATCTCAGAGTTGTTTTGATTTGCATTTCCCTGATGATTAAGGATGTTGAACATTTTTTTCAGGTGCTTCACAGCCATTCATATTCCCCAGGTGAGAATTCTTTGTGTAGTTCCGAGCCCCATTTTTAATGGGGTTATTTGATTTTCTGGAGCCCACCTTCTTGAGTTCTTTATATACATTGGATGTTAGTCCCCTATCTGATTTATGAAAGGTAAGGATCCTTTCCCAATGTGTTGGTGGCCATTTTGTCTTATTGACGGTGTCCTTTGCCTTACAGAAGCTTTGCAGTTTTATGAGGTCCCACTTGTCAATTCTCGATCTTACAGCACAAGCCATTGCTGTTGTATTCAGGAAATTTTCCCCTTTACCCGTATCTTCGAGGCTTTTCCTCACTTTTTCCTTTATAAGTTTCAATGTCTCTGGTTTTATGTGGAGTTCCTTGATCCACTTGGATGTGACCTTAGTACAAGGAGATAGGAATGGATCAATTTGCATTCTTCTACATGATAACTGCCAGTTGTGCCAGCACCATTTGTTGAAAATGCTGTCTTTCTTCTACTGGATGGTTTTAGCTCCCTTGACAAAGATAAAGTGACCATAGGTGTGTGGGTTCATTTCTGGGTCTTCAATTCTAGTCCATTGGTCTACTTGTCTGTCACTATACCAGTACCATGCAGTTTTTTATCACAATTGCTCTGTAGTAGAGCTTTAGGTCAGGCATGGTGATTCCACCAGAGGTTTTTTTTATCCTTGAGAAGAGTTTTTGCTATCCTAGGTTTTTTGTTATTCCAGATGAATTTGCAGATTACTCTTTCTAATTCATTGAAGAATTGAGTTGGAATTTTGATGGGGATTGCATTGAATCTGTAGATTGCTTTTGGCAAGATAGCCATTTTTACAATGTTGATCCTGCCAATCCATGAGCATGGGAGATCTTTCCATCTTCTGAGATCTTCTATAATTTCTTTCTTCAGAGACTTGAAGTTTTTATTATACAGATCTTTCACTTCCTTAGTTAGAGTCACGCCAAGATATTTTATATTATTTGTGGCTATTGAGAAGAGTGTTGTTTCCCTGATTTCTTTCTCAGCCTGTTTATTCTTTGTGTAGAGAAAGGCCATTGATTTGTTTGAGTTAATTTTATATCCAGCTACTTCACCGAAGCTGTTTATCAGGTTTAGGAGTTCTCTGGTGGAATTTTTAGGGTCACTTAGATATACTATCATATCATCTGCAAAAAGTGATATTTTGACTTCATCTTTTCCAATCTGTATCCCTTTGATCTCCTTTTGTTGTTGAATTGCTCTGGCTAGGACTTCAAGTACGATGTTGAATAGGTATGGAGAAAGTGGACAGCCTTGTCTAGTCCCTGATTTTAGAGGGATTGCTTCAAGCTTCTCACCATTTACTTTGATGTTGGCTACTGGTTTGCTGTAGATTATTTTTATCATGTTTAGGTATGGGCCTTGAATTCCTGATCTTTCCAAGACTTTTATCATGAATGGGTGTTGGATTTTGTCAAATGCTTTCTCTGCATCTAAGGAGATGATCATGTGTTTTTTGTCTTTGAGGTTGTTTATATAGTGGATTACGTTGATGGATTTCCGTATATCAAACCATCCCTCCATCCCTGTGATGAAACCTACTTGGTCAGGATGGATGATTGTTTTGATGTGTTCTTGGATTCGGTTAGTGAGAACGTTATTGAGGATTTTTGCATCGATATTCATAAGGGAAATTGGTCTGAAGTTCTCTATCTTTGTTGGATCTTTCTGTGGTTTAGGTATCAGAGTAATCGTGGCTTCATAGAATGAGGTGGGTAGAGTACCTTCTGCTTCTATTTTGTGGAATAGTTTGTGAAGAACTGGGATTAGATCGTTTTTTAAATGTCTGATAGAAGTCTGCACTAAACCCATCTGGTCCTGGGCTTTTTTTGGTTGGGAGACTATTAATGACTGCTTCTATTTCTTTACGGGATATAGCACAGTTTAGATCATTATCCTGATTTGATTTAATTTTGGTATTGGTATCTGTCTAGAAACTTGTCCATTTCATCCAGGTTCTCCAGTTTTGTTGAGTATAGCCTTTTGTAGAAGGATCTGATGGTATTTTGGAATTCTTCGGGATCTGTTGTTATGTCTCCCTTTTCATTTCTGATTTTGTTAATTAGGATGCTTTCCCTGTACCCTCTAGTGAGTCTGGCTAAGGGTTTATCTATCTTGTTGATTTTCTCAAAGAACCAGCTCCTTGATTGGTTGATTCTTTGAATAGTTCTTCTAGTTTCCACTTGGTTGATTTCGCCCCTGAGTTTGATTATTTCCTGCCATCTACTCCTCTTGGGTGAATTTGCTTCCTTTTTTTCTAGAGCTTTTAGGTGTGTTGTCAAGCTGCTAATGTGTGCTCTCTCTAGTTTCTTTTTGGAGGCACTCAGAGCTATGAGTTTTCCTCTTAGAAATGCTTTC
Organism: Mus caroli; assembly: GCF_978045245.1. NCBI lineage: Eukaryota > Metazoa > Chordata > Mammalia > Rodentia > Muridae > Mus > Mus caroli. Next base: position 49,744,385 of record NW_028227267.1, read on the forward strand.
ATTGTGTCCCATAGGTTTGGGTATGTTGTGGCTTCATTTTCATTGAACTCTAAAAAGTCTTTAATTTCTTTCTTTATTCCTTCCTTGACCAAGGTATCATTGAGAAGAGTGTTGTTCAGTTTCCACGTGAATGTTGGCTTTCTATTATTTATTGTGTTATTGAAGATCAGCCTTAGTCCATGGTGATCTGATAGGATGCATGGGACAATTTAACTATTTTTGTATCTGATGAGGCCTGTTTTGTGACCTATTATGTGGTCAATTTTGGAGAAGGTACCATGAGGTGCTGAGAAGAAGGTATATCCTTTTGTTTTAGGATAGAATGTTCTGTAGATATCTGTCAGATCCATTTGTTTCATAACTTCTGTTAGTTTCACTGTGTCCCTCTTTAGTTTCTGTTTCCATGATCTGTCCATTGGTGAAAGTGGTGTGTTGAAGTCTACCACTATTATTGTGTGAGGTGCAATGTGTGCTTTGAGCTTTACTAAAGTTTCTTTAATGAATGTGGCTGCCCTTGTATTTGGAGCATAGATATTCAGAATTGAGAGTTCCTCTTGGAGGATTTTACCTTTGATGAGTATGAAGTGCCCCTCCTTGTCTTTTTTGAAGACTTTGTGTTTGAAGTCGATTTTATTAGGTATTAGAATGGCTACTCCAGCTTGTTTCTTCAGACCATTTGCTTGGAAATTTGTTCTCCAGCTTTTCATTCTGAGGTAGTGTCTGTCTTTTTCCCTGAGATGGGTTTCCCATAAGCAGCAAAATGTTGGGTCCTGTTGGTGTAGCCAGTCTGTTAGTCTATGTCTTTTTATTGGGGAGTTGAGTCCATTGATATTAAGAGATATGAAGGAAAAGTAATTGTTGTTCCCTATTATTTTTGTTGTTAAAGTTGGCATTCTGTTCATATGGCTGTCTTCTTTTAGGTTTGTTGAAGGATTACTTTCTTACTTTTTCTAGGACATGGTTTCCGTCCTTGTATTGGTTGTTTTCTGTTACTATCCTTTGAAGGGCTGGATTCGTGGAAAGATAATGTGTGAGTTTGGTTTGGTCATGGAATACTTTGGTTTCTCCATCTATGGTAATTGAGAGTTTGGCTGGGTATAGTAGTCTGGGCTGGCATTTGTGTTCTCTTAGTGTCTGTATAACATCTGTCCAGGATCTTCTGGCTTTCATAGTCTCTGGTGAAAAGTCTGGTGTAATTCTGATAGTCCTGCCTTTATATGTTACTTGACCTTTTTCCTTACTGCTTTTAGTATTCTATCTTTATTTAGTGCATTTGTTGTTCTGATTATTATGTGTTGGGAGGAATTTCTTTTCTGGTCCAGTCTATTTGGAGTTCTGTAGGCTTCTTGTATGTTCATGGGCATGTTTTTCTTTAGGTTTGGGAAGTTTTCTTCTATAATTTTGTTGAAGATATTTGCTGGCCCTTTGAGTTGAAAATCTTCATTCTCATCCACTCCTATTATCCATAGGTTTGGTCTTCTAGTTGTGTCCTGGATTTCCTGGATGTTTTGAGTTAGGATCTTTTTGCATTTTGCATTTTCTTTGATTGTTGTGCCGATGTTCTCTATGTAATCTTCTGCACCTGAGATTCTCTCTTCCATCTCTTGTATTCTGTTCCTGATGCTCGCATCTATGGTTCCTGATTTCTTTCCTAGGGTTTCTATCTCCAGCGTTGCCTTATTTGAGTTTTCTTTATTGTGTCTACTTCCCGTTTTAGGTCTAGCAGGTTTTTGTTCATTTCCATCACCTGTTTGGATGTGTTTTCCTGTTTTTTATAAGGATTTGCAAGTCTTTAGCAGTGTTTTCCTGTATTCCTTTAAGTGAGTTATTAAAGACGTTCTTGATGTCTTCTACCATCATCATGAAATATGCCTTTAAATCTGGGTCTAGGTTTTCGGGTGTGTTGGGTGCCCTAGACTGACTGAGGTGGGAGTGCTGGGTTCTGATGATGGTGAGTGGTCTTTGTTTCTGTTAATAAGATTCTTAAGTCTGCCTTTCACCATCTGGTAAACTTTGGAGTCAGTTGTTATAGTTGTCTCTGGTTAGAGCTTGTTCCTGTCATGATTCTGTTATTCTCTACCAGCAGACCTGGGAGACTAGCTCTCTCCTGAGTTTCAGTGGTCAGAGCATTCTCTGCAGGCAGGCTCTCCTCTTTCAGGCAAGGTGCACAGATATCTGGCATTCACCCTCTCACCTGTGGAGACTAGTCTCGGTGGAGTCTGGGAATCCAGATGTCTCCCACAGATGCTCAGGCAAAGCCCTTCTGGTCTGGGTTGACACCTCTCCTCTGGCAGGGAAGGTGCCCAGATGTGTGGAGCCCAAAAAGGGGGCTGCCTCAGAAGCTCTGTGGCTCCCACCTGTCCCAGAAGCTGTTAGCTTCTGTAGTCCACACTCTCACCTGTGGAGACTAGTCTCGGTGGAGTCTGGGAACCAGGATGTCTCCCGCAGATGCTCAGGCAAAGCCCTCCCGGGCCGGGCGGACACCTCTCCTCTGGCAAGGAAGGTGCCCGGATGTCTGTGCAGAAAGCCTCGTGGAGTCGGGGAACCAAGATGTCTCCCGCAGATGCTCTGGCAAAGCCCTCCTGGGCCTGGCAGACATCTATCCTCTGTGCAGACTAGTCTCGGTGGAGTCCGGGAACCAGGATGTCTCCTGCAGATCTGTTGTATTTCTTGTATCTTGGTAGATACCGCCTTTTTAGGTTAGAGAAGTTTTCTTCTATGATTTTGTTGAGAATATTTTTCTGTGCCTTTGCCCTGAATTTCTTCTTCCTCCTAAATCTATATTATTTCTAAATTCAGTCTTTTCATGATGTCCCAGATTAACTGGATATTTTGTTCCATGATTTTTTATATTTAACATTTTTGTTGACTGTGGTCTCCATTTCCTCCACCTTGCCTTTAATGCCAGAGATTCCCTCTTCTGTGCCTTGTTCTGAGGCTTTGGTTTGACTTCTTAGATTTTTAATTTACAGATTTATCTTTTTGTCTGTGTTTTTTTTCTAGTTAGTCTATTTCTGCTTGCATGTCTTGAACTGATTTTTTCATTTATTCAACTGTTTGTGTTTTCACAGACCTCATTAAGGGATTTGTTCATACCCTCTTTAGAGTCCTTGGGAAAAATCATAATATCTAGTTTGGTGTCTTTGTATTAGTGCTCAGCTATATTGCATTTTTATGGTCTACTGGAGTAGGGTTCCTGGGTTCTGGTGGGGACATATTGTCTTGGCTATTAATGATTGTATATTTGTACTACTGTCTGGGCCTGGATTGATTTTGTTTCCAAGTATTGATATAAGGTATTTTCTTTGTAAAGTGTATGTTTCCTTCCTTGGTTTCTGATGACTTCTTTGAATCTTGGTGAAGTGATTTCCTGGTATAAAGTGCTTCTATGGGCCAATGTGTGGCAGAAAGAATAGATGTGGGCTAGGAGAAAGGGCTGATAGACACTTCTGCTTATATTTATAGATGGGATACATAAAGATTGAGAATGTGGTGCAAAGAAATGATCCTGAAAGTAGGTTATGGTAAGGCAAAGCATTATATGGAAAGATGGGGGATTAAAGGGCTAGGAACCCTGTGTCTGAACTATACATAAATGAAGTACAAAAATGGGAGCTGTAAGAAGGTTCTTATCAGTCTGAGGATAAGAATGGAGAAATTGTAATAGACGACAGGAAGGATAGAGTGAATAATCTACTTGAGTCCCCGCTAATATGGTCACTGCAGGAAGGAAGGATGTGTATGCTTTGGATGGTAACAAGAATGAAAGGGGATGGACGAGAGTCATTGCATAAAGGTTCACAGTAACTGTGGCACTGCATCATCTGTAAGGTTTGTTGGAGTCCCTGGGAACTGGAAGTAGAAAAAAGAACAGGACCCCGCAAGTGGTCTGCTGCAGGGCTGGGGTAAAACTTCAGAAATTTCAGTGTGGGACATGAAGATGAGTTGAGATGGACTACCTGATTTCTAGACAGGTGTGGCCACTAGTTCGAAGGTGGAGTGTCTTTATTGGCCTTTGAAACAAAGGAATGATGGTGAGGAGAGGCAATGTAGCAACGTTCAGCTGAGTCCCTGTGAATGCAGGAACAGTGTGAGAAGAGCTCCCTGCAGGCTATGGGGTTGAGAATAGTACCAGAAGAAATGATAGGGAGAGCAGTGAAGATGGTCCACCTGCTTCCCAAGCCTGCGTGAACACTGAGTTTCCAGATAGACAGTGTTTGTAGGTATTCACAGTTGACAGTAAGGAAAGCAAATGGGCTAGAATGGGGGTGTTTGAGGAGGGTCCACAGGAAGGAGGAAAGCTGGGTTTATTGCAAGGTTTAGCAGATTCCACAGGGAATCCACATTTCCATTCTATCAGTAATTCAGCCTCCCAACACTGGATGCAGTAGGAGTGAGTGAAATGGATGGTGCCATCCTCAAGGTCAAATGACTTCTCAGAATTTTCCTAAGAGTAGCTCTGTGTAATTGTGATTCTAGGCAGACTTCTATGGAAAGTGGGATGCAAGTACAAAAACATCATATCTATATTGTCAACAAGAATTCATCGAAATAGAAGAGCAGGGAGCACCATCTTGAATCCGGGACTCCACGGAACTTAGGAACTTAGTCTGCACAGGTGAGAGTGTGCACCACAGAGACAGACAGCTTCTGGGACAGGCCGGGAGCGACAGAGCCACTGAGGCAGCACCCTTTTGGGGCCGCAGACATCCGGCACCCTCCCAGCCGGAGGACAGGGGCCCACCCTGCACGGGAGCCCTCTGCCTCAAGAGCAGGGAACACCATCTTGGATCCAGGACTCCGCCGAACTTAGGAACTTAGTCTGCACAGCTTCTGAGACCTGCCAAAGCAACACAGCATCTGGAAAAGGTCCTGTTTTGGGCCTTCTTCTTCGGCCAGGAGGAGGTCCAAACACCAGATATCTGTGCACCTTCCCTGTAAGAGGAGAGCTGGTCAGCAGAGAGTGCTCTAACCACTGAAACTCAGAGGAGAGAGCCTGTCTCCCAGGTCTGCTGATAGACGGGAATCAGAATCACCAGAAGAATAATCTCTAAACAGAGACAACTATAAGGACTCCAGAGATTACCAGATGGCGAAAGGTAAACGTAAGAATCTTACTAACAGAAACCAAGACCACTCACCATCATCAGAACCCAGCACTCCCATTTCAACCAGTCCAGTGCACCCAAACACACCTGAAAAGCTAGACCTGGATTTAAAAGCATATCTTATGATGATGGTAGAGGACATCAAGAAGGACTTTAATAACTCACTTAAAGAAATACAGGAGAACATTGCTAAAGAGTTACAAGTCCTTAAAGAAAAACAGGATAACACAATCAAACAGGTAGAAGTCCTTAAAGAAAAACAGGAAAACACATCCAAACAGATGATGGAAATGAACAAAACCATACTAGACCTAAAAAAGGAAGTAGACACAATAAAGAAAACCCAAAATGAGGCAACACTGGAGATAGAAACCCTAGGAAAGAAATCTGGAACCATAGATGCGAGCATCAGGAACAGAATACAAGAGATGGAAGAGAGAATCTCAGGTGCAGAAGATTACATAGAGAACATCGGCACAACAATCAAAGAAAATGCAAAATGCAAAAAGATCCTAACTCAAAACATCCAGGAAATCCAGGACACAACTAGAAGACCAAACCTACAGATAATAGGAGTGGATGAGAATGAAGATTTTCAACTCAAAGGACCAGCAAACATCTTCAACAAAATTATAGATGAAAACTTCCCAAATCTAAAGAAAGAGATGCCCATTAACATACAAGAAGCCTACAGAACTCCAAATAGACTGGACCAGAAAAGAAATACCTCCCGACACATAATAATCAGGACAACAAATGCACTAAATAAAGATAGAATACTAAAAGCAGTAAGAGAAAAAGGCCAAGTAACATATAAAGGCAAGCCTATCAGAATTACACCAGATTTTTCACCAGAGACTATGAAAGACAGAAGATCCTGGACAGATGTTATACAGACACTAAAAGAACACAAATTCCAGCCCAGGCTACTATACCCAGCCAAACTCTCAATTAACATAGATGGAGAAACCAAAGTATTCCACGACAAAACCAAATTCACACATTATCTCTCCACGAATCCAGCCCTTCAAAGGATAATAACAGAAAAAAACCAATACAAGAATGGGAATCACACCCTAGAAAAAACAAGAAGGTAATCCCTCAACAAACCTAAAAGAAGACAACCACAAGATCAGAATGCCAACTTTAACAACAAAAATAACAGGAAGCAACAATTACTTTTCCTTAATATCTCTTAATATCAATGGACTCAACACCTCAATAAAAAGACATAGACTAACAAACTGGCTACACAAACAGGACCCAACATTTTGCTGCTTACAGGAAACTCATCTCAGAGAAAAAGATAGACACTACCTCAGAATGAAAGGCTGGAAAACAATTTTCCAAGCAAATGGTCTGAAGAAACAAGCTGGAGTAGCCATTCTAATATCTGATAAAATTGACTTCCAACCCAAAGTCATCAAAAAAGAGAGGGAGGGGCACTTCATACTCATCAAAGGTAAAATCCTCCAAGAGGAACTATCAATTCTGAATATCTATGCGTCAAATACAAAGGCAGCCACATTCATTAAAGAAACTTTAATAAATCTCAAAGCACATATTGCACCTCATACAATAATAGTGGGAGACTTCAAAACACCACTTTCACCAATGGACAGATCATGGAAACAGAAACTAAACAGGGACACAGTGAAACTAAGAGAAGTTATGAATCAAATGGATCTGGCAGATATCTACAGAACATTCTATCCTAAAACAAAAGGATATACCTTCTTCTCAGCACCTCATGGTACCTTCTCCAAAATTGACCACATAATTGGTCACAAAACAGGCCTCATCAGATACAAAAATATTGAAATTGTCCCATGCATCCTATCAGATCACCATGGACTAAGGCTGATCTTCAATAACAAAATAAATAATAGAGAGCCAACATTCACGTGGAAACTGAACAACACTCTTCTCAATGATACCTTGGTCAAGGAAGGAATAAAGAAAGAAATTAAGGACTTTTTAGAGTTCAATGAAAATGAAGCCACAACATACCCAAACCTATGGGACACAATGAAAGCATTTCTAAGAGGAAAACTCATAGCTCTGAGTGCCTCCAAAAAGAAACTAGAGAGAGCACACATTAGCAGCTTGACAACACACCTAAAAGCTCTAGAAAAAAAGGAAGCAAATTCACCCAACAGGAGTAGATGGCAGGAAATAATCAAACTCAGGGGCGAAATCAACCAAGAGGAAACAAGAAGAACTATTCAAAGAATCAACCAATCAAGGAGCTGGTTCTTTGAGAAAATCAACAAGATAGATAAACCCTTAGCCAGACTCACTAGAGGGTACAGGGAAAGCATTCTAATTAACAAAATCAGAAATGAAAAAGGAGACATAACAACAGATCCTGAAGACATCCAAAACACCATCAGATCCTTCTACAAAAAGCTATACTCAACAAAACTGGAGAACCTGGATGAAATGGACAAGTTTCTAGACAGATACCAGGTACCAAAGTTGAATCAACATCAGGGTAATGATCTAAACAGCCTAATATCTCCCAAAGAAATAGAAGCAGTCATTAATAGTTTCCCAACAAAAAAAAGCCCAGGACCAGATGGGTTTAATGCAGAGTTCTATCAGACCTTCAAAGAAGATCTAATCCTAGTTCTTCACAAACTATTCCACAAAATAGAAACAGAAGGTACTCTACCCAACTCATTCTATGAAGCCACAATTACTCTTATACCTAAACCACAAAAAAGACCCAACAATGATAGAAAATTTCAGACCAATATCCCTTATGAATATTGATGCAAAAATCCTCAATAAAATTCTTGCTAACCGAATCCAAGAACACATCAAAACAATCATCCATCCTGACCAAGTAGGTTTCATCCCAGGGATGCAGGGATGGTTCAATATACGGAAATCCATCAATGTAATCCAGTATATAAACAACTCAAAGACAAAAAACCACATGATCATCTCGTTAGATGCGGAAAAAGCCTTTGACAAGATCCAACACCCATTCATGATAAAAGTCTTGGAAAGATCAGGAATTCAAGGCCCATACCTAAACATGATAAAAATAATCTACAGCAAACCAGTAGCCAACATCAAAGTAAATGGTGAGAAGCTTGAAGCAATCCCTCTAAAATCAGGGACTAGATAAGGCTGTCCACTTTCTCCATACCTATTCAACATCGTACTTGAAGTCCTAGCCAGAGCAATTCGACAACAAAAGGAGATCAAAGGGATACAGATTGGAAAAGATGAAGTCAAAATATCACTTTTTGCAGATGATATGATAGTATATCTAAGTGACCCTAAAAATTCCACCAGAGAACTCCTAAACCTGATAAACAGCTTCGGTGAAGTAGCTGGATATAAAATTAACTCAAACAAATCAATGGCCTTTCTCTACACAAAGAATAAACAGGCTGAGAAAGAAATCAGGGAAACAACACTCTTCTCAATAGCCACAAATAATATAAAATATCTTGGCGTGACTCTAACTAAGGAAGTGAAAGATCTGTATAATAAAAACTTCAAGTCTCTGAAGAAAGAAATTATAGAAGATCTCAGAAGATGGAAAGATCTCCCATGCTCATGGATTGGCAGGATCAACATTGTAAAAATGGCTATCTTGCCAAAAGCAATCTACAGATTCAATGCAATCCCCATCAAAATTCCAACTCAATTCTTCAACGAATTAGAAAGTGCAATCTGCAAATTCATCTGGAATAACAAAAAACCTAGGATAGCAAAAACTCTTCTCAAGGATAAAAGAACCTCTGGTGGAATCACCATGCCGGACCTAAAGCTTTACTACAGAGCAATTGTGATAAAAACTGGGTGGTACTGGTATAGTGACAGAGAAGTAGACCAATGGAATAGAATTGAAGACCCAGAAATGAACCCAACACCTACGGTCACTTGATCTTCGACAAGGGATCTAAAACCATCTATTGGAAGAAAGACAGCATTTTCAACAAATGGTGCTGGCACAACTGGTTGTTAACATGTAGAAGAATGTGAATCGATCCATTCCTATCTCCTTGTACTAAGGTCAAGTCTAAGTGGATCAAGGAACTTCACATAAAACCAGAGACACTGAAACTTATAGAGGAGAAAGTGGGGAAAAGCCTTGAAAATATGGGCACAGGGGAAAATTTCTTGAATAGAAAAGCAATGGCTTGTGCTGTAAGATCGAGAATTGACAAGTGGGACCTCATGAAACTGCAAAGCTTCTGCAAGGCAAAAGACAACATCAATAAGACAAAAAAACCATCAACAGATTGGGAAAGGATCTTTACCTATCCTAAATCAGATAAGGGACTAATATCCAATATATATAAAGAACTCAAGAAGGTGGACTCCAGAATATCAAATAACCCCATTAAAAATGGGGCTCAGAACTGAACAAAAAATTCTCACCTGAGGAATACCGAATGGCAGAGAAGCACCTGAAAAAATGTTCAACATCCTTAATCATCAAGGAAATGCAAATCAAAACAACCCTGAGATTCCACCTCACACCAGTCAGAATGGCTAAGATCAAAAATTCAGGTGACAGCAGATGCTAGCGAGGATGTGGAGAAAGAGAAACACTCCTCCATTCTTGGTGGGATTGCAAGCTTGTACAACCACTCTGGAAATCAGTCTGGTGGTTCCTCAGAAAATTGGACATAGTACTACCGGAGGATCCAGCAATATCTCTCCTGGGCATATATCCAGAAGATGTTCCAACCGGTAAGAAGGACACATGCTCCACTATGTTCATAGCAGCCTTATTTATAATATCCAGAAGCTGGAAAGTACCCAGATGCCCCTCAACAGAGGAATGGATACAGAAATTATGGTACATTTACACAGTGGAGTACTACTCAGCTATTAAAAAGAATGAATTTATGAAATTCCTAGCCAAATGGATGGACCTGGAGGGCATCATCTTGAGTGAGGTAACACAATCACAAAGGAACTCACACAATATGTATTCACTGATAAGTGGATATTAGCCCAAAACTTAGGATACTCAAGATACAAGATACAATTTGCTAAACGCATGAAACTCAAGAAGAATGAAGACCAAAGTGTGGACACTATGCCCCTTCTTAGAATTGGGAACATAACACCCATGGAAGGAGTTAAACAAACAAAGTTTGGAGCTGTGATGAAAGGATGGACCATCTAGAGACTGCCGTATCCAGGGATCCATCCCATAATCAGCTTCCAAACTCTGACACCATTGCATACACTAGCAAGATTTTGCCGAAAGGACCCAGATATAGCTGTCTCTTGTGAGACTATGCCGGGGCCTAGCAAACACAGAAGTGGATGCTCACAGTCAGCTATTGGATGGATCACAGGGCTCCCAATGGAGAAGCTAGAGAAAGTACCCAAGGAGTTAAAGGGATATGCAACCCTATAGGGGGAACAACATGATGAACTAACCAGTACCCGGAGCTCTTGTCTCTAGCTGCATATGTATTGAAAGATGGCCTAGTAGGCCATCATTGGAAAGAGAGGCCCATTGGACTTGCAAACTTTATATGCCCCAATACAGGGGAATGCCAGGGCCAAAAGAATGGGAATGGGTGGGTAGGGAAGGAGGGGTGGATGGGGGACTTTTGGGATAGCATTGGAAATGTAATTGAGGAAAATATGTAATAAAAAATATTTAAAAAAAAAAAAAAGAATTCACCGAAATAGTATGAACATTCTCCCAGGCCTGGAGGGCCTTGGCAGTAATGGAGAGGAGAGATGAAAGGTCCTTACTAAAGAGAAGATAAGGAGTCAGCAAGGGGAGGGAGGGAACCAAGCTTGATGGTCGGGGGAATCTCATAGCTGACTTGATAAGCCTCTAATAGAAAGAGACCTTAAATCTGTAACCTATTCTCCTGGCCAGTGTGTTTGTCAATTGTCTCGATTTTCCCAGCACCAATTATACCATTTGAGATAGTTCAGAGTAGATACCTGAAGAAGATTCCTAGAGCAATCTCATCTAGATATGTGCTTATCTGTGTATAATGATCTGCAGGGAATAGAGAAGACTTCCAAATAGTGGCTACATAAAGTTAATTTAGGATTTTCCTAAAATGACTTAGACATATATTTTCTCAGGAAAAGATATAAAATGAATCATAATGCAGAAAGTTCCCAATAATGCAACATGCAGAGACCAAAATGCAAAAGTTAGAGATAGAAGGACAGCGATTACAGCAAGCCACTCAGCTTTGCTGGGACTGTGTCAAGCAGGGGTGCTGGATTCATGGCTCTCATCACTTTTAGTAGATATGGCTATGCCAGGTTTGATTAGTAAATACAGTTCTAGTGAGAAGAAATGTTACACATACCTATGAACATACAGCATATATGCATTTATATATGAAAACATCACACATATGAAACATAATATATACAATGTGTTATATGCAAAGAACAAACAGCCTCACTGGTGTGTACCAAGACCATTCTTGAGCTCTCAATACTAAGACCCTCTTGAGATGACTTATTAGTGTCTTGTGTGTCTGAATCCCTCGTAGGTTCAGAGAGCACTTAGCCTGAGGCCTCAGTAGTTAGGAACGCAACCACAAGGTGTCAGTAGATCTTAACTGCTGAGGAGTGTGCAGAGAATTCACTTCCTTGTGTGCTGATTCTGAAGGCTTGTGACAGAAGCAAAGCCTGTTTCTCGGTGGCTGAGGTGACTCCAGAGGTAGAATTGTCACTGAGAAAGAATAACATCCTGAGAGTTATAGCTGACCTGCTAGTCACCACAGTCTCTACTGGATTTTAATTTAATTGGGAAGAGCAATGAAAACATATGCTCCTACATTATTCATGTTTCTATGGCTGCAGCTGGATGGTGAGTTAATATCTGAAGGCCAAAGAACAATCAGGGGGCATTTCTGAGACACCCAGGGGGAACTCTATTCAGGTTTATTCTAGTTACTCTAGAAAAAGAGACTACTGGAAAGGGATGACCTCACAGCCTTTCTCCTTTTTTTCTTTCCATCTTTCTGCATAGGGATGAGCCAAGGCGAGCAGGTGGAGCAGCTTCCTTCCATCCTGAGAGTCCAGGAGGGATCCAGTGCCAGCATCAACTGCACTTATGAAAACAGTGTCTCCAACTACTTCCCTTGGTATAAGCAAGAACCTGGAGAGCATCCTAAGCTCATCATTGACATTCGTTCAAATATGGAAAGAAAGCAGACCCAAAGACTTGTTTTAGTACTGGATAAGAAAGCCAAACGCTTCTCCCTGCACATCACAGACACCCAGCCTGGAGACTCAGCCATGTACTTCTGTGCTGCAAGTGCACACTGCTCCACGGGCACCTGCAGCCTGTCCTCAAACCTGCCATGGGGCCTGGAGCCTCATCTACATCCTGTGTCACAGGCCTTCTAGTGCAGCATTTGCCAGTTGTTAGTTCAAGGTGCCAACAAATATAGACATTAAAAATACAAAATAAGCTCTTCAACGAGGCGGCCGAGCAGCAGACGCCAACATGCAGATCTTCGTGAAGACCCTGATGGGCAAGACCATCACTCTTGAGGTCGAGCCCAGTGACACCATCGAGAATGTCAAGGCCAAGATCCAAGACAAGGAAGGCATCCCACCTAACCAGCAGAGGCTGATCTTCGTGGGCAAACAGCTGGAGGATGGCCGCACCCTGTCCGACTACAACATCCAGAAAGAGTCCACCTTGCACCTGGTGCTGTGTCTGCGCGGTGGCATCATTGAGCCGTCCCTTCGTCAGCTTGCCCAGAAGTACAACTGTGACAAGATGATCTGCCGCAAGTGCTACGCACGCCTGCACCCTTGTTCAGTCAACTGCCGCACGAAGTGCGGCCATACCAACAACCTGCGCCCCGAGAAGAAGGTCAAATAAAGCTGGGGTCATACTTGACCTGTGACCCCGGGACCAAATAAAGTCCCCTTCCATCGACTGGAGAAGTAAAAAAAAAAAAAAAAAAAAAAAAAAGAACATTAATTTCAAGTCACTCAAAACAATTTAGGACAATTTTCTCCATTAAAACATTATTTTAAAAATTAAAATATAATTTTGTTGCAAGTAGTTAACATACTTTCCCCAGGACGGTGGATGTACTACCAACCCACTCCTGACTCCCTTTTGTTCCACTTTGCTTAGCTGGATTGATGCCACCGGCGCTGATCTGGCTTCTCTTTCTTACCCACCTTTGCTCCGGCTTGACTCTGGGATCGGCTGCCACCAGCCCCAGTCCTGCCTTTCTCTCTATCCGCCTTTGTTTGGGGAGTCGACCACTCCACCAGACCACACCCAAAACCCTTGAAGCCTCGGATAAAGGACACACACTCAGTTTGTCACTTTATAGCTTGCCATTCATGACACAATTGCTGGGCACAGATACCTCCTGCCTGGAAATGTGAGCTCTTACCAAACCACCCTCTCCATCTCTCCTTCCACCCCAAACTCCAATCAGCTCCTGTCAAACATCTCTGGTAACCTGGCAGCAGCAGAGCCACAGGCCATGGCTGCCCCAAGATCTTACATGATGGCTGTGTGCTTTCTAGTCTCAAAGCATGACAGAAAAGCCCCTCTCCTTCCTTGTGTCTCCTTTTTTCTCCTAGGATCCAGAATTTCACTTGTACCTGCCACCCAGCAATTGGCTCTCTGCCTTCTTTATTGACAAATCAAGAACCTATTAGGGAACTAGACCTTAGCATCAGAGCCTCTCCTTACATAATTTTATTAATTCCCCTTTCTCTTTCCTCCCTCCATCCCCCTATCTATTCCTTTCCTCATTCCCTCACAAACCCTTGTCTTTCCTTTATAACTATTAAGATTACATATATGTACAAATACAATCAGTTGTGTGTCTCATTAGCATTGGTTGTACACATATGATTTTAGGGCTGAGTACCTACTATTAGATAGCTAATTAGGGAGATTATCCTCAGGGATAAATACTTCTCCCTCTCTCCCTTAATTGTTTGTAGTTATTTGACATGGATATCAAAGGGATACAAACATGAAACAAAATAAATCAGGTTATCAGATGATGTGGTATTATACATAAGAGATTTCCAAGACCCTACCAGAAAATTTCTAGAAATTATCAATAAGTTCAGCAACATGGTAGGATACAAAATATACTTACAAACATCAGTAGCCTGTCTACATACCAACAGGAAACATGCTGATATTGAGGTCATGCACACATTCCCATTCACTATAGTTTCCAAAAACATATATGGGAATAAACCTAACTAAGGAAGTTAAATTCTTCTTCTTCAGAAAAAATGATGAATCTCCGAAGAAACAGGTAGAGGAAGACACTAGAAAAATGGAATATCCTCTTATGCTCATTGATCAATAGGATTAATATTGTGAAAATTACCATTGTACTAAAAGTAATTAAAAGATTCAGTGCAATCCCAACCAAAACCCCACACCAGTCTTCACAGAAATAGAAAACAAAACATCTAAAAATTTATATAGCAGCACTCAGAACACTGAATAGACAAGACCAAAAATGATAATGTCCAATGGCATATCATAGTTAAAATACTACATATACCCAGAGAAGAAATTGTATTGAAACTAAAGGAGAAAAAAATCACAGGTCTCAAACGAAAGAAAGCCTATCATAATAAGAGTTTACTTCAAAACGAAAATTGTAAAGCCTGAAGACCTTGGAGCAATGCATTCCAAATCTTAAAAGACTATAACAACCATCCTAAGATAACAATGTGAAGCAAAACTATCTGCCATGATTGATTGAGGGAGGAAGAAAGATTATATATCCAACAAAGCAAACCTAAAGAAAATGCGAGAAGCATTATTTGCGACCAAAGAGAAATGAGGATAGTAGAGAGGCTTTGGACAGAAATACAAAGCCTTAATTATGAAAACATACAATACCGCTGACAACACAGACAACTGCAAACATCAGCAACATGATGACCTCATCTAACGCACGCATTTCAGTAATAACTTTACATATCACTAGGTTCAGTTAGTCACTCAAAATGACTAAATGGATGAAGAGACAAAATCCATCTATCTGTGCCAGCAAGAGACACGTCTTAGTTTTAAAGATAGGCACTACCTTAGAGTAAAAGAATAGTCAAAAGAATTAGTCAAATGGGACATGGAAGCAAGCAGCCATTTCCATGCTAAAATCTGACAAAAGTAAAAACCCCTCTAGCAATACACAGACTCATGAAGATTAAATAACTCATTCCTAAACGATGAACGGGTGAAAGAAGAAATCAAGAAACAAATAAAAGAATTCCTGGAGCTAAATAAAAATGAAAACATAATACAACAAAACCCTTTAGGCATTGACAGCAATCCTATGAGAGAATTTTATGGCTCTAAGTACCTACATTCTTTTAAAAGAATTAAAGCACAAATAAACGGCTTAATGATGCAACTCCAAAATTGGGCAAGGGCAAGTAAAATCCAAAAACAAGAAATAGAAATAGACCAGAAATCACTGAAATAAAAACAAAGCAAACATATTTTTTTTAAAAAAAAATCAATGAATCTAAAAGATGGTTCTTTGAGTAGAGTAATAAGATTGGCAGATCTTTGGCCCAACTAAATAACAGAAAGAAAGAGATGACTCAAATTATCAGAATTAGAAGTGAACAGGAAATCAATACAACAGATACCAACGAAATTCAGAATAGTTTAAGGGGATATTTTTTAAATGTATAGCTGGAAAATATAAAAGAAATACATGAATTTCTAGATGCAGCCAAATGAACAAACTTAAACCAGAAGAAACCAACAACCTAAACAGACCCATAACAGATGAGGAATTTGAATAGTAATGAAAAGCCTCCAACCTTAAAAAAAATTCCTGGAACAGATGTATTGATAGCAGAACTCTACTAGACATTCAAAGAAGATCTCAGACAGTTTCGTTTCAACAATTAAAGAAAAGAGAAAGAGGGGTATTCCCAAAGTCCTCCAAAGCCACTATAATCATGTCCAAACCAGGCAAAGATACAGCAACAAAAAATGAAATTATAAGTCAATATCCCTGATGAACATAGGCTCAAAAATACACAATAAAATACTTGTGAAGAGAATACAGAAATACATCTAAAAAGGTTATATACCACGACCACAATGGCTTTATTCTTGAAATGCAGGAATAGTTTAAAAAAAACCCACAAGGCAAATAATGTAATATAGCACATAAATGGACTTAAAAACAAAAATCACATGATCATCTCAATAGATTCAGAAAGGGCCTTTGACAAAATCCAACATGCCTTCTTCATACAAGTCCTAGAGAATGTAGGGCTAGAAGAAACATACCCCAACACAAAAGCTATAGAGGAGAAACACACAGCCAACACCATCCTAAATCAGCATCCTAAATCTCAACCTATGGGATGCTGCCTCTTCGGAATCAAACAACCTTTTCCCAGGGATCACTTAAAATCATCGGAAAACACAGATATTACATCATGATCCACAACAGTATCAACATTACAGTTATGGAGTACCAACGAAATCCTTTGATGATTTGATGACTGGTGGGTCACCACAGTAGGAGAAACTGTATTAAAGAGTTGCTACAGTGGGGAGGTTGGGAATTACTGTGCTAAATTAAAAAAAAAAAAAACCTTGAACCAATCTCACCAAAATCAGAAATGAAGCAGGGGTGGCCCCTAGCCCTATTCCTTTTCAACATTGTGCTTGAAGCACGAGTTGAAGCAGTAAGCCAAGAGAAGGAAATTAAAGGATACAAACGAGAAAAGAAGAAGTCAAACTATCCCTATCTACAAATGATAGAATACTACAGAGATCTCCAACTCTTATTAGAAAGCTTCTAGAAATAATTTAAAAATTCAACAGCTATTAAAAACAATGACTTCATGGAATTCACAGGCAAATTGATGGAACTAGAAAATATCATCCTGAATGAGGTAACCCAGACACAAATGAACACACATGGTATATACTCTCTGATAAGTGGATATTAGCCCAAAAGCTCAGAATGACCACGATACAACTCACAGACCATATGAAGTTTAAGAAGAAGGAAGATCAAAGTGTGAATGCTTCAGTCCTACTTAGAAAGGGGAACAAAATAATCACAGGAGGTAGAGGGATGAAAGGATCTAGAAGGAAGAGAGGAGGGCGGGGAAGAATTGGGGGCAGGATCAGGTATAGGAAGAGATGGGAGAGAAATACAGATGGTCAGGAAATTGAACAGAAACATGTAGCAGTGGAAATGGGGAAGTAGGACTAGAAACTGCCAGACTTCAGTGAAGTGAGAAGTTCCTAGGACCCAACAGAGATGGCTTTAGCCAAAATAGTCACTAAAGGGGAGATAGAACCTGTAGAGACCACCTCCATTAGATAGGCACAGTCCCCAATTGAGGGATGGGGCCACCCACTCATCTCAAAAATTTACACCCAGAATTGTTCCTATCTAAAGGAAATTCAGGAACAAAAAAAAATGAAGAAGACTGAAGGAAAGTCAATTCCATCTGCAGACACCAAACCTAGACACTATTGCTGATGCCAAGAAGTGCTTGCTGACAGGAGCTTGGCATAGCAAGTATATGCAAACAGTTGTGAACATGGTAACAAGAAACTAGAAGAATTTCTATCATTTTTACACTTAATCTCAGAATTTTCTTAGTAGAAGCAAGGAAAGAGATTTATGTTTTAAATACATAGAGCTTTAATGTAAACACCGAGACAAGCCGAGTGCAGATGAAGGCAGAAAGTCAAGTCTGTTATGTAGACTTAGCTCACTGAGCAAGCTGGTTTATGTTAGCAGGACAAGTTTCAAGGGAGAAGGGGAACCTTTTCCAAAAATTCAAGTCACTCCATGGAATTGAATAACTTGTGTTTCTTCACCATTTCTGAAATTTGGGAATATTGAGTACTTTTTATAGAGTGTGACTTCTCTCCTGAAAAACTTTAATAAAAAATTCCATAAAATTGCTATTCTTTTAGAACAGAGAAAACATGACGTTTGAAGTACAAGAGATCTTTCAACTCTAACCAAGAGATCATTGCTTGGGTCTTTTAGCAAATGTTGCTACACTTAACTTGGTTTACTCTCTAGTCACTAGAGGGCGCAGCATCCCAACGCTCTAGCATTTCCTATACGAATTCAAGTTTAGACTACTTGCTTCTCTCTGTGTTTTCCACATGCTAAGAACATGAACACTGTCGAGATGGGTCTAAAGATGAACTCTTCTCCAGGCTTCATGACTGTGATGCTCCTCATATTCAGTAAGTAGAGTGACCTTAAACTTCTCACGTTTTTATGGCAGAAAAATTTTGAGCCCTAACTTCACCTAAGAGCTTGGTCTTTAATGACATTCATATCAGTTTTTGTTTTGTTTTGTTTTGCTTCCCCAGCAAGGGCCCATGGAGACTCAGTGACTCAGACGGAAGGTCAAGTGGTCCTCTCAGAAGAGGACTTTCTTACTATACACTGCAACTACTCAGCCTCAGGGTACCCAGCTCTGTTCTGGTATGTGCAGTA
Source organism: Mus caroli (assembly GCF_978045245.1). Lineage (NCBI taxonomy): Eukaryota > Metazoa > Chordata > Mammalia > Rodentia > Muridae > Mus > Mus caroli. Next base: position 49,762,968 of record NW_028227267.1, read on the forward strand.
TCCCGGAGAAGGTCCACAGCTCCTCTTTAGAGCCTCAAGGGACAAAGAGAAAGGAAACAGCAGAGGTTTTGAAGCTACATATGATAAAGGGACCACCTCCTTCCACTTGCGGAAAGCCTCAGTGCAAGAGTCAGACTCGGCTGTGTACTACTGTGCTCTGAGTGACACAGTGGCACAAACCACAGGGGGAGCTGAGCACAAACTCTGAGAAGCAGGGGGCTGGCTACTGAACATCTGGGATTGCTTTGGTTCTTCCTCTTTGTGTTATGTGACTCTCGGCGTTCTCTCATGGGCACAAAATTCATATGAACAGCCACAGCAGAAAGAACAAGAGGCAGACTCTTCCATACTCATCTGGACAGGGGCTAACCCAAAATCTGATGCAAAAATACCTCGTGCAGAGCTAAAGGAGCCTCACAGTAAAGCTCTGTGAGTAAGGAAGTCTGTGCAGATGAAGTCTGTCCTCCACATTTTCTTCCACAGCTCTGGTAGAACTAGCTGTATTTTATATTTGCAGGGAACAAGATGTGCCAGGAAAGGGGCTTCTGCATAATGACTTCTGCAAGTCTGGAGGGAGAAGTCACAGGATGTAGTGCAGGCATCACCCTAACAAGGCCTTAGATTCCTCTGAAGGACTGAGCACCTCCCTGGCAGCTGACCAAAGCTATTTATTTTCTTTTTTAAAAGTAAATATAATTACATCACTCCAGCTTCCTTTCCCTTCCCCAACCCCTGCTGTGAGTGTCCCCTGCTCCCTCAAAATTATGGTCTCTTTCTGTATGTTATTATCACACACACACACACACACACACACACACACACACACACACACACACACACCTGCCTAAATATACAAATACAATCTGCTCAGCACATTTAGCATTACTTGTAGGCCTATAATTCCAGGGCTAATTATTTACTGTAGTAACCAATTAGGAGGCTCAATTCTGTGGAGGATTGTTTGTCATTCTTGGCCCTGTGGTTGTTTGTTTATGGGTGGAGCCTCATGAGATTTCCCCTCTCCGTGTTACCAAGTCTATGAGTGTTGTGTTTCTTCAGGACTTATTTAGATGCAGAGAACAAGTGAGGTGCCCAACCCCAAATTGATACATTTACGACATAACTCCTTCCCTTGAGGAAAGAACATGGAAGAGGGAATGGAAAGATTGCAGGAGCCAGAGGACAAGGAAAGTTGATATGAAGTTATGTTTCCTACAAATGACAGGGAAACCTCGCTCAAGAGAATGGCCTTTAAAAGCATAAGGTTAGAGGTTACTATGGTAACTGGTTAAACCTCTCTTACCTTTACTTTCTCTGCTGTGACTATTAGGTTCTTCCCAAGCTCACTCATCGTCTGGATGTCCTAATTTTGCTCAGACTACTGAAGAAAATTGTAGATTTGTCCGTGTGTATTAATACATGTGGTAATAAATGTCCGTGGATTAACGTATTTTCTAATCTTCATGAAAAGGCCAAGCAGACCACTTTGGGGAATGGTTCCTCTTTTCAGCAGTAATTCAAACTTCCTGCTGTGTCTTTCTGTCCATGCCACGGGTCATCTCTGCCAGGGTCCCGGCCCATTGGGTTGGACTCAGTATGAGAGAGCCAGACTCCACACAAGTTTATCACCTTGTTTAGGCTCCACCCCTAAACAACCAACCACAGGGCTGAGAGGGAGAAACAATCCTCCATAGGTGTCTGCAAGGTCTAGAGCCAGCTCCATGTGGCTCTGCCCCTTCTGAACCTTCATAGATCAAAAAGAGGGTGAAGTGGGGTGATCTTATTTCAATCACGGACGTATTTTTAAAAACTGAACTGAAGCTAGAGGTGAAAAACTCAATAATCTGAAAAAATTTCAGAGGATTTATTCATAGGTAACATTTAAAATGTTTAATTGTTTTAATACTTTTAATACAAAAGTTGATTGTCAGCAAAAACTCAAAATTGTATCAAGCCATTAAAATTTGGAGACAGTTTTTTTTTCTTGAAAAAAAAAAAACAGATTAGTGGAAAGCCTAATCAACAGGATGTCTCACACAGAAAAGAGAATCAAAGCTAAAAGACAAAGGAGAAGAGCCATACCACGCTATCAAGGAAAATGGTGAATATAAAATCCCTTGAATCGAATGTCCAGGAACTTTGGTACACTTTGAAATGATCAAATCTGTGAATTATGAGCACAAAAGGAAAAGAACTCAAGTTCAAAGATCTAGAACATATCTTAAGGGAATCATAGAGAAAAAGATTCCCCAAACCAAGGAAAGAAATGTCTATCTGGGCATAAGGGGTACAGAGAACACCAGATAGATAACAGCAGAGAAGAAATTCCCCGAGAATTACAGGGAACAAAGCAAAACATAGAAAACAAAATGGTTATTGGAATCTTCAGGAGAGAAGCCACAAATCACAAACACAAGGAAGAACATCATAATAGCAGCGGACTCCTAGTGAAAAATTTAAAAGACAGAAGAAATTTGAGCAGTATATCAAATCCTAAAAAGACTATGAATGCCAACCCATAATCTCTGGGATACATTGAAAGAGTCCTAAGGGAGAAATTTATAGCATTAAATGTTTTCTCGTATCTGTGTGTGTTAGCTTTGAATTTAGACATGTGTGTTTCATTTGGAATTCCCATAAAGGACCTGAAATTACAAAGGGGCCATGGTGGGCTGGTGGGGGAAGGGGTTGTTTCAAGGAAAGGTTGAAAGAAGCATCAATATAAAATGTTTTAAAAGGAATGGTAAAACAGAATGGTTTAATGATTAAATGGAGAAAGAGGGTGATAGGATAGAGGAGTGGTTACTGGGAGGGAAATTATCACTAAAGACTGAAAAAGTTACATGGAAACCCACTACTGTAGAAGCCTCCTTCCCAAAGGATCCGTGGACCCTAAGAAAGGAACATCTGAAATTTAAATAAAGTGGTTATTAATTCTTTGAGAATTTCATACAATTTTATTCATAGTTTAACTGTATTCATCCTCCTTCTTCAACTCCCTCCAACTCCTCTCTCCCTCTCCTTCTTCCTCTCCCTCCCTCCCTCCCTCCCCCCTCTCTCTCACACAGTTTCTTTTATTCTCTCTCACACTCTCTCTCTCTCTCTCTCTCTCTCTCTCTCTCTCTCATTCTTTCTCTACCTTTCTATCTCTCTCCCTCTCCCTCTCCCCCCCCCCATCTCTTATATAAAGTGTGGTTTGCATTGGCAACTACTGTTGCATGGTGGAGTCTGCTCTGCTGTGTGGTCCTTATACCAGGAATCGCACCTTTATAAATGTACTGGCTACTTTTGTGTCAACTTCACACAGCTGGAGTTATCAAAGAGAAAGGAGCTTCAGTTGAGGAAATGCCTCCATGAGATCCAACTGTAAGGCATTTTCTCAATTAGTGATCAAGGGGGAAAGGCCCCTTGTGGGTGGGACCATCTCTGGGCTGGTAGTCTTGGGTTCTATAAGAGAACAGGCTGAGCAAGCCAGGGGAAGCAAACCAGTTAGAAACATCCCTCCATGACCTCTGCAACAGCTCCTGCTTCCTGACCTGCTTGAGTTCCAGTCCTGACTTCCTTTGGTGATGAATAGCAGCATGGAAGTGTAAGCCGAATAAACCCTTTCCTCCCCAACTTGCTTCTTGGTCATGATGTTTGTGCAGGAATAGAAACCCTGACAAAGACAAATTGGTACCAGCATAGTGGGGTATTCCTGTGACAACCTGACCATGTTTTGGAGAAGACTGTGGAAGGACTTTGGAACTTTGGGCTAGAAGATCCATTCAGTGTTAAGAACTCTGTCCAATGTTATGTAGGAGCTTGGAAGATAATGTTGAGAACAGTGCAGAAGATGGAGGCCTGGCTTGTGAAATTTCAGAGGGAAAATTAAGGACTCTTTTCAGGGCCATTGCTATTTTGGATTGTGAAGATTCTGTGGTTCTGGTTAGCTGAGACTGAAGAATCAGCTGTGATTAACAAGATACCAGAACTACTAAAATAAAACCTTTGTATTACTGGGCCTATTGATGCTGGTTAGCTGGAGCTAAGAAATTAGCAGTGATTAAGAAGAGACCAGCATCATTGAGGTGACATCTTCTGGGATGTATTTTCTGAAAGCACAAAGAAGCTGTGTTCCAGAGATAGCCAAGGTTGTATTCCTGCTACAGCGGGACTTGGTAATGTGTAAGGGTCACCCTGGTGGTACTGATTTTGAAGGCACGAAGGGGTCACACAGAGCAGCTGAGGCTCGGCACTGTGAGAAGCCATGGAAGTCCATTGGTGAAGGTGCAGCCTCAGTTGCAATTGATGGCCCAGGACTGAAGGGGTCATGAAGTGTTTTGGAGATGCCAGTACCATGATATGACCACCAAGAGCAGCAGCAGTGGAGTACAGGCATCTGGAGCCTAGAGGACGATGTGTGTGTTTCAAAGGGCATGGCTGGAGAAGTGACCCTACCCCTTGGAGGAGCCCAGAAGATCGTGAGTTGGACCCCAGACATTGGATGGTTGGAGATTGAATTTGCTTTTGATTGTGACTGCGCCCTGAAGGAAGAAACTATTTTAGTGGAGCCCACAGTTAAGAGACTTTTAATTGTAAAAAGACTTTGGATTTTAAAAGAGATAGATATTTTAAAGAGATCAAAATTTAAGAATATGTAAAGATTGTGGGATTTTTAAAGTTATTTAGATCTTGGGGATGAATAAGAACTAAGGGTTGAGGCTTATTAATGATGTGTTTGTGTGTCAAGTTGACAAGGGGTCAATTGTACTGGCTAGTTTTGTGTCAACTTGACACAGCTGGAGTTATCACAGAGAAAGGAGCTTTAGTTGAGGAAATGCCTCCATGAGATCCAACTGTAAGGCATTTTCTCAATTAGTGATCAATGGGGAAAGGTTCCTTGTGGGTGGGACCATCTCTGGGCTGGTAGTCTTGGGTTCTATAAGAGAGCAGGCTGAGCAAGCCAGGGGAAGCAAGCCAATAAAGAACATCTCTCCATGGCCTCTGCAACAGCTCCTGCTTCCTGACCTGCTTGAGTTCCAGTCCTGACTTCCTTTGGTGATGAACAGCAGTATGGAAGTGTAAGCCGAATAAACCCTTTCCTCTCCAACTTGCTTTTTGGTCATGATGTTTATGCAGGAATAGAAACCCTGACAAAGACAAATTGGTACCAGCTCATTGGATAAACACTTTTTTGGGGGGAGGAGAGCATAGAGAGGAGGCATCTAGATCCCTCAATAGCATAAAGAACTCCAGTTTATTATGCTATGTGTACTGGCTAGTTTTGTGTCAACTTGACACAGCTGGAGTTATCACAGTTGGAGCTTCAGTTGAGGACATGCCTCCATGAGATCCAACTGTAAGGCATTTTCTCAATTAGTGATCAAGGGGGAAAGGCCCCTTGTGGGTGGGACCATTCTTGGTCATGATGTTTGTGCAGGAATAGAAACCCTGACTAAGACAATAAAAAAATCTACCTCTCCTCCCACCAGCTATTATGCTAGTTTCTCTCAGCTAAGGATGGAATTTTTGCTCCCTCCCATCTTCCATCCAAGAATTATGTCATTATTGAGCTTGCACAGGTCATATGCATGCTGTCACAACTGCTGTCACAACACATATATATGCCTCGTTGGTTTTGTTTTGAAAACAGTCTCCTTGAACTCATCCACCACCCCTGGCTCTTTCAATTCTTCCATTCCCTTTTCTGTAAAGAACCTTGAGTCTTTATGGAAGTGATAGGCTATTAATGTCCTATTTAGGACTGAGCACTCTCTGCACATTGACTAGTTGTGGGTCTCTATGTTAATTGCCACCTATTATGAAAAGCTTCCCTAATGAGGGTTGTGTGACATCCTGACTTGGCGATATAACAACATGGCATTACGAGTCTTTTTAAAGGCTAAGTCCACTTAATAATATACTAGATTCTAGGTCCCATGACCTATCTAGTTACATGTCATTAAAAAAACTGATAATGGGATAATGTAGGGGTGTATGAGCTGACACAGAGCATAGATAAAAACATAAACTATGATTTGATTGTAAAGCTTTAGAAACATTACAAAAATGTGACTAGGGAAAATAAGTTGACATTTGGTGGAAAATGTAAGCATAAGTACACACGTACATAAACTTGAGCAAATGGCTTAAATTTCTCACCTGACTAAACCATCACCTGTAATAATAGTTCTCATAAGAAGAATCTGTGCTTGAAGTATTTCTTTGACACTAAGGTGAATCCACAGGATGGCAGTATCTTCTCAAAGACCCAGAGGCACTTTCTCATATGGTCCTAACACTGTGTGTGTGTGTGTGTGTGTGTGTGTGTGTGTGTGTGTGTGTGTGTGTGTGTGTGTGTGTGTTGGGGAGTGGTTTAGAGGGAGGTAGAAGGCTTTTGATGTAGCAGTGAAAACTAGGACCTTCTTTCTAATTGGATGAACAGTTGTTGTTTTTTTTTTTCTCTCTTTCTTTTTATGCATCTTCAAGCAGAAGAACTGAAACTGCCTAAATGCCACCCCTTTTGCTGGCTTGAATTGTGAATCTTCAGTGAAAGAGTAATGCATTCCTTACATGTTTCACTAGTGATCCTCTGGCTTCAACTAGGTGGTGAGTTTGGTCATTTCTACGGGAATATAAAAATACAATATATAAGGGTATTGCCTATTTTAGGCTGGAGGGTAAAAATGCTAATATTCTCACTCTGCAACAAAATCAGGTGGGAGGCCTGTGGAAAAGCAGTTCTAGAGTGTTAACATCCAAATGCATCCAGTCTTGACCATCTGACCTTTGTCTTTCTGCACAGGGGTGAGCAGCCAGGAGAAGGTGCAGCAGAGCCCAGAATCCCTCATTGTCCCAGAGGGAGCCATGGCCTCCCTCAACTGCACTTTCAGTGACAGTGCTTCTCAGTCCATCTGGTGGTACCAACAGCATCCTGGGAAAGGCCCCAAAGCACTAATATCCATATTCTCTAATGGCAACAAGAAAGAAGGCAGATTTACAGCTCACCTCAATAGAGCCAGCCTGCATGTTTCCCTGCACATCAGAGACTCCCAGCCCAGTGACTCCGCTGTCTACCTCTGTGCAGTGAGCACACAGTGCTCCCCAGGCACCTGCAGCCTGCACCCAAACATAGTTGGCTTCCGCAGGTCTGAGCTAGAGTTCAGAACATAAGGGGGAGAAATCCTGCTTATTCTCTTTGTCCTCCACATGTAATGGGAGTTGAGAGCCACTCAAGAGAGGGTTTGACTTATGGGGATACAAATTTATTATTCCGAGGATGCAAAGTACACATATTGGTATGATTGAAATATTTTTTATTTTATTTTAATTGAAAAAATGCATACACTATATCCTGATCATGGTTTGCACTCCTCCAATTCCTTCCATATTCTCCCCTACCTCCCCATACAACAAATACTATACCTACTTTCTCTATATATCTTTAGAAAACAATCAGGCAAATACAAAAAAATTTTGAAAGAAAGAAAAGGCACAGGCTATACACATATGAGCCATTTGTGACCAGGACGTGACATTCCTATCCTAGCTCCCTGGCTGCAGCCCCTCCGAGCAAACCCAACAGTGGTGAGAGCACATTCTGACTTCTCCTTTCTGTACTCCATCCCCTGGGCCACAGCTCTGCCTGTGTCCCTGGAGGCATGCTTCCACCTGGGACAAAGCACGTGAAACCCCCAGGATCCAGTCCCCTCCCTGCTGGTCCCTACCCATTGTAAACCCAGCAGCCTTGAATAAATATTTCAAATTACCTAGACGACTAACTTAGAATAGAACATTTTCCTTGCTTTTATTTTATGATTTTCAGCAAACTAAAGACAAGTGGGGTAAAATATACTGCAAATCCGTGCATCATAGATGTTTCTGCTGGTAAAGTTTTCAGAACGGCAAGAATAGGACTTAAATTATGGCATACAGAAGATTGTACTCTTAGGAATCTGCATTAACAATGTCACTACTGTCTTCCTATGGAAAGGGGATATAAACTGGGCGGTGGTGGCACATGTCTTTAATCCCAGCATTCAGGAGTCAGAAGCAGATGGATCTCTTGGGTTCTAGGACAACCTGCTCTACAGACTGAGTTCCAGGACAGCCAGGGCTACACAGAGAAACCCTGTCTTGAAAAGAAAAAGAAAAAAAAAAAAAAGAAAAGAGATGTAATGTCCATATCCATTGGTTGCATAAAAGAATGAAAACAAATAGACACAAATACCAATAAATACCCAATCCATACTTTCCAGAGATGGCTCCTTGTAGTTTCTTTAAACAATAACATTATACAGTGAATTTTTATTAACAAATTCCTGAAGTAATTTACACAATGAAAAGAACCTATTTACACAGAAAATAGAAATACAAAAAAAAAAAAAAAAAAAAACCTTAGCCAATTACACCATTATCTGTTTGTCCTGTTTTACCGTGAGCAAACTCATTAGTCCCATTATCCTTTCCACTAACATTGCAAATGAATTTTGTAGAATTTTTCTGGTTTTGTTTGATTTGGCAATTGTGTAAAATCTGTGACATAAACAATTTAGAGCTAATTTTGCCTGCTCTGTTAGTTTTAGGGACCTAGAAAAGTGGCCCCTTACAGGAGGATCTTTATTTTTCTTAATTTTGAGAGGCACTGATACAAGTCTTTCTTGGGTGCTTGGTGGAAAACTGGTCACACTATGTTCTGAAACATATTTCCACAAGCCACACCTCACAACTGATGGCTTTAACCACCAGTCATACTCGCTGATATTTATAATTATATATTTACTCATTTTCAGACATTCTGGCATATATTTTGGGCTAAGGGCCTATATATTTTGATACAGATGATATTAAGTTCCTGGTATCAAAACTATCCAGTACTGACTGGGTAGTGGGAAGCATAGGGCACTGCTCTGATGTTTGAAGAAGAGGAACAGATGTTATATAAGTGTGGTGGGAGAAAAGATGTGCAAGGACTCCCTCTAAAGAGGTGACTGGCACTCTCCTCAGGAGGTCGGGAGGTGGAAACTATTAGTTCTTAATGAATGGACTAATCTAGGCAAGATGAGAGAGATGGGAAGGCACTAAAGGATGGAACACAGTCTCTGGCTCCAAGGGACACTACTTAAGAGGAGAACCTTGATAGCATCCTTATAATCACAAAGATGACAAAATTATTACAAATAGAGGTAGGATAGACATTACATTCAGGGATTGGGGGACCTAAGGTGTTCTATTTCCCTACACTTCAAAGAGATGACAAAGGAAAATACCTGCCGTTGGAGTGCGTTCTTCTTGCAGCCCCACTCAGACCACAGACACCTGTTTCCTTCCCTGCTGTCTACAACTTAAGACAAAATTACTACATTCAAATAGAAGAGCAAGCTGCTATTCAGTGATGAACTACCAGTGAGAAGTGTTCCTTTATGCCTTTGATTTATACAAGTTCACTCATTGCTTCTAAACAGCTCTCCCCAGCTTCTACCCCTGGCCTTCAACAGCCAGTGGTATGATTTTGCAGAAAAGTATTTGCTTAATACAAGAGCCAGATTTTCTTTTTTAAAAATCCCATAAAGAACCAAATAGTCAAAGAACTCTCTCAGCATTGGTGTAAGCAAACATAGATATAGTACTACTGGAAGATCCAGCAATTCCTCTCCTGGGCATATACCCAGAAGATGTTTCAACTAGTAATAAGGACACATGCTCCACTATGTTCATAGCAGCCTTATTTATAATAGACAGAAGCTGGAAAGAACCCAGATGTCCCTCAACAGAAAATGTGATTTATTTACACAATGGAGTACTACTCAGCAATTAAAAACAATGAATTCATGAAATTCTTAGGCAAATGGATAAATCTGGAGGATATCATCCTGAGTGAGGTAATCCAATCACAAAAGAACACACATGATATACACTCACTGATAAGCGGATATTAGCCCAGAAACTTAGAATATCCAAGATACAATTTGCAAAACACATGAAACTCAAGAAGAAGGAAGACCAACATGTGGATACTTCGCTCCTCCTTAGAACGGGGAACAAAATACCCATGGAAGGAGTTACAGAGACAAAGTTTGGAGCTGAGAAGGAAGGATGGACTATCCAGAGACTGCCTCACCTGGGGATCCATCCCATATACAACCATAAAACCCAGACACTACTGCATATGACAGAAAGATTTTCCTGACAGGCCCCTGACATAGTTCTCTCTTGTGAGGCTATGCCAAAGCCTGGCAAATACAGAAGTGGATGCTCACAGTCATCTATTGGATGGAACACAGGGCCCCCAATGGAGGAGCTAGAGAAAGTACCCAAGGAGCTAAAGGGCTCTGCGGCCCTATACGAGGAACAACATTATGAACTAACCAGTATGCCTCCCCCCCGCCCCAGAGCTGTGTCTCTAGTTGCATATGTAACAGAGGATGGCCTAGTTGGCCATCAATGGGAGGAGAGGACCTTGGTCTTGTGAAAATCATATGCCCCAGTACAGTGGAATGCCAGGGCCAGGAAGCAGAAGTGGGTGGGTTGGGGAGCAGGGCCGGGGGAGGGCTTTGGGAATACATTTGAAATGTAAATGAAGAAAATATCTAACAAAAAATGCCTTAAAAAAGAAGGTGTTTGACCCACAAAAAAGAAAGGAAGGAAGGAAGGAAGGAAGAAAGGGAGGGAGGGAGGGAGGGAGGGAGGAAGGGAGGAAGGAAGGAAGGAAGGAAGGAAGGAAGGAAGGAAGGAAGGAAGGAAGGAAGGAAGGAAAAGAAAGGTACACTGTATCTCAGCCAGTAATTCCAACGAGGGTACTTGGCTTGCTGAAATACAAACACTACACTTACTCAAGTGTCCAAGATGTTCTGTTCCCTCGTTTCAGGATGACAGCCCTCTTATATCACAAGAGCAAAAAGATGATAATTTTTCCAGGAGGAACCCTGGTGTCTTTGTGGCCCATACAGAAGGCCACTTGGCCTCCCTGATGGGCAGCTCCAGACTGGAGCTGTGCGCTCCAGTCCAGCATCTTACTTTCTTTTCCCCCGTAGCTGCAGTATAAGCTTCTGGAGCTGCCCCTCAGGAATCCATTAGTTGAGGAGTCAGGCAGCAGAGGTTTCCTCCCTATTCTCCCTACGAATCACAGCTTCCTCAATGTGAGGAGCAATTTGTACAGGGGACAGACTTGGCTACTCTAGAAGCATGCACTGCCAGAGCTCTGAGGACGGTTCCCAGGGTCCCCAGGTGTGCAGATACCTGGACATGAGCAGCTCTGGAAGAGGCTGTTTCCTCTCCAGGTCTGCAGGATGGAAGAATGCTCCAAGAGCTCAATTCTCATGCCTCCTGCAATATGCACTGGAGGTCTTGCTTTGCTCTCCCAAGAGGCATTCAGGGTGGCCTTGCAATGAGATCTTCTTGCTTGGCATATTTCTGTTTTTAGCTCAATTGTTTCCTATGGAAAAAAATACCCCTGAGAAGTGTCAGTAAAGAAGCAATGTGGTAATTCATTATTATGAAACCATTTCTTACATTCAAGGGGACTTTTCTCTGGACCTCACAGTGCAGCTCATAAGACATCCAGGTCACTTCAGAGTGCTATCCTGCTGCATTCTCAGCCTGTCTGTTTTATCTGCCTTAGGAAAATACAGTGTAACCTTCCTAACCTTGGGTTTCCCATGAGATAAAATTTTACAACACAAGTCACTGCATACAAATAATCTTCAGTTATGTACTCGTCCACACCACTGGTCCAAAGAATGATAAGTGTATATTTTATGTGCTTTATGATAATCTTTTGCTGAAACAGCAAAGAGGCGGAAACCAACCTTATATAACAAATATCCACTGCAGATGCCAAAAGCGGCACCATGTGGATATTATTTGATAACTGAATGATTGCTTTTCTAACAACTTAGGGTCATTTAGAGTAAATAACTTGATCCCTTGTGGAACTCTGTTAAAGAGTTCTGAAAAGCATCTCTCCTTCCTTTCCCATAAGATGTTTTCCAAACAACAAACCAAGCCCCTTATGGAAAACCACAACCAATCAAAGCTCAGTAACAACTAAACCCGGCACTCAGCTCCATCACACACTGACAACACAAGGTCTGAACCTGAGGTTCAGGGGACACCAGTGGGAGATGGGGTGAAAAGATTTAAGCACCAGAAGGCCAGAAAAGCTGTTTTGAGGGTGTGTGTCCTAGAAATGTTAGGGATTCTTCATCGATGATACCATAACAATATGGTTGCCTGAACAAAACCGGAAGAAATACAATTACAATAGATATGTTAACACAGAACGGGGTGACCTCACAGGCCACACCCCTACACAGGGAACTATAGGCAACTAGCAACTGTTGATGAATAATTAGTCTTTCTGAGCGCTCAATCTCTTATTGGTTATCCAATATCAAGAAGGGAAGTCTGAATTCATATACATGCAAGTGCCACTAGACAGGCTGGACAAGTTGTATTTATGTATTTAGGCATATATACAAATATCAACTACAGTAAGGGAGGCTGCAAAATTTAAAAGGGAGCAAGAATGAGGGGATTCTCGGGAGGAGGTGCAGGAAGAAAAGTTGAGAAAAATGATACAATTTTGTTTTATTTTAAAAAATTAATCCCCACAATCTCTAAAAACTGAAATACTAATTACAAAATCTCGTTAATGTATCTGTCTTAGTAGGGTATACTATGAACAGACACTATGACCAAGACAACTCTTATAAGGAAAACATTTCATTGGGGCTGACTTACAATTTAGAGGTTCAGTGCACTATCATCCAGGTAAGAACATAGTAGCATCCAGGCAGGCATAGTGCAGGAGGAGATGAGAGCTCTGCATCTTCACCTGAAGGCCACTAGGAGAAGACTGGCTTCCAGGTAGCTAGAATGAAGGTTTAAAAGCCCATGCCAAAGGTGGCACACCTACTCCAACAAGGCCATACCTACTCCCACAAGGCCACAAATTCTACTAGTGCCACTCCCTGAGCCAAGCATATTCCAACTATCTCAGTATCCAAAATCTCTTAACTGAGTTTGTATAAAATTCAAAGTAAGTTTCATTTCTTTCTTATTTCAAGAGAGAAGAACCCAGGCATAAAACTAAGGACACTGAAGCAAAATTAAAGCCCAGTAGTATCAACAAAATTTTGTGGCTCAGTGCCCAGTATCTAAGACTCAGTCATAATCTTTGGCCTCCCAAGGGCTTAGATAGCCTCAGTGCTCCACAGTCCAGGTAGCTTATCTCTTAGCCTCAGGCCTGCTTCACTACCTACCTGCCTCAGTTCTTGGTAATCATCCCACAGGTCTGGCATCTCCAATATGCTGGGGTCTCCACTGGAACTCAGGGTATACCTTCAGCAATGGCCTCTCCTTTCCTCTTCAAAGACTCAAGCCATACGCATGTTTCTAAGCCTGTGTCTCTCCATGATGTCTTCAATCCAGCAGCTTCCATGCCACCAAAATCAACATCACATGGGAGACTCTTTCACATTACTAAGTTTGGCTGCCAGCTTGAGGGGTGGCTTTGGCCTTTTCTGGAACAGAGCTTCTATGCGCTGATACTGAGGAAATCCTCCCTAGGAAATTTTTACCCCAGTGATGCTTGTCTCTTTTTAATCCTAGCTCTGGCTAACCAGCATCAATTGTCAGTAAAGCAGTTTTCATCTCACTGGCTCAGGTCTTTTGCTAAGTACAGCTAATTCTTCAGCCCTAGTTATCCAGAAACCATAAATTTGCTCACTGGTGAAATTGTGGCACAAATGTTATGGGAATAATCACATGGTTTCTGATTGTACTTAAAGCCATATTCAATACAGAATCTCTGCCTAGTACCACTAACTGGGACAAAATCCCATGCCTTGGTAAGTCATAAGCCCTAAGAGAGAGCCTAGTACTATTATTCTTCTAAATAGAATTAACAATAAACTGTGCCTTAACTTCTCATCTTACACCCACTGATGAGTGCATCTCTCAATTGTTATCGGAGAAATTTCTTCTTTCAGTAGTTGGCTATTAATACAGAAACAAGCTCTCCTTTGGTGTGCATAACATAAGAGACTGTGAAGTGTTCACATGTAAATGCGTCGTTGCATTGTGATATTCACCCAAAAGTACAGGTATCATAGCACAGGAGGGGAAAGAAAGACTGTCAGAGTCAGGAAGACTGGCTGTTTGTAGGGACAGTATTTGCTGGATATGACAGTACAATAGCACACATGAACTCTCAGTGGCTGGAATTTCATGCTCAAGACTGGCGTAAGAGTAAGCTGGACAAAATACCAGCGTGAACAGCGACAGGCTCATGATGTCTTTCCCTAGTTGAGAAGTTATTGGCAATTGAGGGCTACTGGGAAACTCAAGTCACTTTGCTTCAAGCTGGGGACCCTGAAGGGCTACTACGGCCCACTAAGTGGTCTCACAGCCATTCACATACTTGACAGCACTAAATGAACTAAGTGGAGAGAGAGAGAGTGCATGAAATTAGGAGGAAAAGTAGTGGTGAATAGGGCAGAAATATAAAGTGTGAGTATGGGGTGGATTAGATCCAATCACATTTATATGAATGTGAGAATTTCAAATAAAAGATTTAATAAAAATGATGTCATCCAAGAAATAAATGAATATAATACCAATTTTATTAAAAAACTTTTCCTTTTGGAAAACAATAATAATAAACAATCTAGAATGCTTCTTTATGCTTAGAGAAAGATTAATCAGACCCCTTTACACAGACAGGTCCAAGGACTGAGAAGAGCCCAGAGGGATATTCAATAGACTAAAGTTGCATATTGTTCTCCAAAGATAAAATATTTTGAAGGATTTCCCTTTTCACATTTCTCTCAGTTATTATGTTTATTTGTCAGGTGGCCATAAACACATTTCAGATATGGCTAACATGAATGAATAGACTGATTCCTATGACCCACAGTCTCTTCACTGTGCGCTTAGCAGTCGTCATCAAGATTTCAAAGCCTTAAGCTACGGTTTTACATTCTGACTGATTTCCTGTCTGGTTACTTAACTCAAAGTCATGACTTATTTCCAAGCAGTTTCCAGTTGGAGTATGTATTTCTACTCCTTTCTACTCCTGCCTCCAATTTTTTTTTCTGTTCTTTCTTCGATGCTACCTCACTCTGATCTGTGTGAAGAGGATTCCGTCCTTTGTGTTCTTCCTTTTGCGCAAAATTGCTCCAGGGAATGGTACCTGCTAAGGCTTAGGATGACTTCTTTTTTCTCCATTAATATAATTATTTATTCACTTTACACCCCAACCCTACAACCCAATCTGGCACATCAAGGCACTGCAGGGCTAGGCATAACCTCTCCCACTGAGGCAAGAAAAGGTACTTACTCCACTATGTTCACAGCAGCTTTATTTGTAAAAGCCAGAAACTGGAAACAACCTAGATGTCTCTCAACCAAAGAATGGATAAAGAAAACATGGTTCATTTACACAATAGAATACTACTCAGCTATTAAAAATAAGCACATCATGAGGTTTGCAGGCAAATGGATGGCATTAGAAAATATCATCCTGAATGAGCTAAATATCATCCAGACCCAAAAGGCCATGCATGGTATGTACTCGCTGAGAAGTGGACATGAGCCATAAGGTACAGGATACCCATGCTACAATCCACAGACCCACAGAAGCTAAATAAGGAGGACACAAGGGAAGTTGCCTGAAGGTCCCTCAAAAGTGGAAATAAAATAGTTATCTGAGCTAGATGGGAGGAGGGAACTGGATGGGAGAGGGACTGGTGAGGGGAACAGAGTGACTTCTTGGAACTGGAAGGTGATGCTTTCAATGTCTGCCTCCTGGTGTGCAAGCACTGCATAGTTTCCTGCTGTTGGAAAGATCTAGAATGTGGCCGATTTCACCCTGGAATTAGGTTACGTTTCATAAGAAAGGCAGCAGGATTTTGCCTAAGTAACTAAGCCTCTAGTCATCCCGACACATGATGAGTTGGACTTTGAGTTCATCAACACAAAGTTATCTGCAGCAGGCTGTCTACCACATGGTGTTTTCCTGAGACACGTTGGTAATTGATTTTGGCTCAGTAATTCCTAACTAGCTCTTCTTGTGACAACACATTTGTCACTTTTCCTGTGGAAAGAAAAAGAAAATGCAGTCTTTATCCCTAGCAGTACTAATCAAATTGTTTACTCTCGGTGCCCCTAGATTATGTCATTTAGACGTCAGCAGTAAAATAGCGTGTGATTTCCTGAATACTGAGATTTTTCTGACATTTTCCTTTGAAATGTGTAAAGCTGGGTGTTGTAATTGTCTCAGACTAAAACAGTTTGTGTCCATTTTCAGTTGATAACTCTATACTCTCCTTTTTGAAAAGTTCACAAATTTCATGCTGTAGAAAGCACAGATCTCGCTCTGTTTGCGATCATGAAGCTTTGAACTTCAGTCCTAGGACAGTTGTGAGAAAGAAGCACATGGAAATTGTAAAATTTTGTTTCTCAGTCCTGCCCCTAGGGAGCGCTGCTCTCTCACTGGGAAAGGGCTTTTATGCAGCCATCAGGCTGGGGCAACAGACACCAAAACCTAATTTCTCTACAATTTAAATCATTGTTTTGATCGAACGAATATTAGATAGTGACAAAAAATTCTCAGACACCAGAGACAGGCAGATTGCCAAGACTGACATGTTCCTAATAGTTTAAGAAATGTTGCTGTGGAGAAGGTATGGAAATCCCTCTGTCTGCCTCTCCCTTTTTTTTTTTTTTTTTTTTTTTTTTTTTTTTTGGTCTCTGCTTCCTGCTTGCCTTGGTGACCTTGCTGTGCATTCTGCAACTCGGAGTAGCCCCGCTGTTCAGTGTTACTCTTCTTTAATCCATCTTCACAGAAAGAACATGGTGTGGCTTCACTCTGAACAGAGAGCCTCCTGTGGCTGGGCTCCCACACAGCACTGAGGCTACAGGAGGATGCAGAGGCCAGGGTTGCCCCAGCATGATGGCTGCATCTGTGCATGTGCAGCAGCTGCTCTGGAGCTGAGGGGGAGCTGCTCATCCCTTGTGACCCAGGGCCCTTCCCGCCATGTGTGACACCCTCGCTGACATCTGCAGTGCCTCCTGAAGCTCACACAGGGAGTCAGCTTGTCTCAGGCATGGGGGGCTTTCAGACTCAGTGCAGGAAGGGTGGAAATCTTTCCATCTGAGGATCCCCTTACTGAGGGAGCTGGGTTCTCCTCTGCCCAGAGGCACAAGTGCAGAGCTGGACACAACCTGAGACTTGCAGAAGAGACCAGGGTCCCAGCCTCAGGATTGTCATGGTCCCTGAAGGCAACAGTCAGGGAAAGTGGAATCTTGGGAAGTGCTTCATTCCTGTGGGACAGACAGCCGCCATTCACTTGTTTCTCATTTGCAAAGGAAGGATCTGATTCCTGAAGGATGAGATTTTACCCAACTCAAGATTCTACCCCAGTTGTCCTACAGGACCCTCCTCAATGATGGGCTGAGATGGAGTAAGGTTGGCCATGAGTTAACTTTGAACACATTCTTGTTTTGCCTTACATGACTAGTCTCACTTCCCTGTCAATCATAGTTATAATAAAATGCTTTAAAACACACTTCTCTGTTGTTATGGAAGCACAGTACACTATTTCCTGCAGTCACCAAGTGCCAATAGCACACTACCGCTGTCTCCTGTCACTCTGAAATGTAGCACTTCTGCATTCGTTTTCCTCCTTCCCACTTTCTTCTTACAGGGGCATTTAACAAGCAAACGTATCACAAACCCTTATTATAATTAAAGTATCTATTAAAATAAACTTTGTGTATGTCTGAACACATTTATAATAGCCTCAGTGTGCCCAAAGTGTTTCAATGTTGAAAAGAAAGAGCAAAGCACTCCCTTTGCTGTAATTTAAGAAAAAGCCTGGATTCGAATCCTCTGCTTTGCCTTCCTGTGATTTCCATCCCTCCATGTCTGTATCTGTCAGTCCTGTGAATCGATACCTGTGTCTCCTAAATACTTGGTCTCATTTGTCCCTGTGTCTGTGCCTGGATAGGTATATCTCCCACAAAGGGCTTCTGTTCTATATTGAACAGCACAGAAAGCATCTCTTGAGGGAAAGAATAAGGAATACTTTACATACATTTTAAAAGAATTTTACAAAGGAATATGTCATTGACTCCAACCTCTACCAAATGGTACCAAGTCATCCAACACTATTAAACAGTATATGTATGTTGTCTTTAATAGTTATGGCAGATATTATTTTATAAGATTGATTTCAATGTATGTTTGCTATTTGGGGCATTCATTACCATAGCATGCATACATATATGCCTTATGTCAGGGACATTGAGGTATACATAGTTTAAGATCACAGCTATGCCTTAACATAGGTAGTAAACTTGGTTAGAGAGGAACCCAGGGCAAATAAGGTTGGTTGTCACACTGTTCTTTTAAAGGCAGGTTAAATAAACAGGCTGAGTATACTCTAGGATAGCAGCCTTCAGCAAAAGTTTCAGTCTCTTAGACTGTAAGAAATATTTTTATACCAATGTATTTGGCACAACACATATTGCGTTTATTCCAAGAATAGGAAATCGTTAGAAACAGATGTGCTTTAGTTAGTATGATTGAAATGCCTCTCGCTTCGTTTAATTCATAGGTTGGTAAAGATGCTTCAGTCAGAACATGCATCTGTCCTGGTATAAATATTTAAGTTGTTTCTTTTTTTAGTGTTCTTTAGTCTCTTGTAATAGAGCTGAGACAATTTTCCTCAGAGATCACTCACACTGCCTGTAATCCCAGGGTCATCTCAAAATGTCCCCCTCCCCTCACTGTTCTCCACCCAATCTCTCAGCCAGGTCTGGCATGGGAGGAGCTTCAGGCTCTGAAAGCTGGGAGGGAACTCAGCAGGGTGTGGCCAGGCTGGGTTCCTGGATGGAGCTGACTGGTTGCAGAAGAAGGAGGAGACACTTCAGCAGCCACCCTGACACCACAGCCCAGGGGCTGGTTACTTGCTTCTGTCTCCAGCAGCCACACAAGCACCATGAAGAGGCTGCTGTGCTCTCTGCTGGGCCTTCTGTGCACCCAGGTTTGCTGTGAGTCTGGGTGTCTGCATTCAGGGCACCTGAGAGGATCTGGCTCAGCACATGGAGGGGTGGGGAGAGCAGCTCAGGAGTCCTGCAGATCTCCCACCTTCTCAGAGGACATGGGGGTGCTCAGGGCTCTGTGGACACTGCAGTGACAGCCATCTGTGTCTCTTTCTCTGTTTCTAATCAGGGGTGAAAGGACAGCAAGTGCAGCAGAGTCCCGCGTCCTTGGTTCTGCAGGAGGGGGAGAACGCAGAGCTGCAGTGCACCTATTCCACAACTTTGAACAGAATGCAGTGGTTTTACCAATGTCCTGGGGGAAGCTTCGTCAGCCTGTTGTACAGTCCTTCTTGGGCAGAGCAGAGAGGTGGAAGACTGACATCCACCGCAGCCAGTAACGAAAGTCGCAGCTCTTTGCACATTTCCTCCTCCCAGATCACAGACTCAGGCACTTATCTCTGTGCTATAGAACCACAGTGCTACCCACACGCCAGCAACCCACACACAAACCTACAGCTGGGTGGGTGTGGCCCTTTGCAATCACAAGACATCAGGAAGCCCCAAAGAACATCTATCTAGTTCAATGTCTCTTTCTAAAGTTGGCAGTTTTTCCCTCAGTCAGCTTTGTGCCACACAGGTCAGGACTTTGGTGTTAATCTTCACTTCTCAACCTATGTTTCCTCCTGAAACACAAATGTCCAACTTGGAACACACACACACACACACACACACACACAGAGAGAGAGAGAGAGACAGAGTCAGAGACAGAGTCAGAGAGAGAGACAGAGAGAGAGAGAGACAGAGACAGAGAGAGAGAGAGAGAGAGAGAGAGAGACAGAGACAGAGAGAGAGAGAGAGAGAGAGACAGAGACAGAGACAGAGACAGAGACAGAGACAGAGACAGAGACAGAGACAGAGTCAGAGTCAGAGACAGAGACAGAGAGCTAAGGCTCAGCTAACAGTATAGAAGAGGGGCAGAAAGATCACAAGAGCCAGATTAGGAAGATTGCTGGGAGCTGTGCCTCCTCCTAGCATCAGTTAGCGTCAGAAAGATAAACACATAAAATCTCACCCATATGACTGCCCAAACATGAGCTGAACAAGGATGATATCAGCAGACATTCTAAACTGAACCGGGAAAAGCTCACAAGGGCAATGTGAACATTTCAAGCCACGTGTCCTGATCTCCTAAAAGCTACAGAACAAAAGGAAAGAACAACAAAGGCTGTCAACCACATGAAAGTGCTGTGGACATTGATGTCTCAAGCACAATCAGTCCTGACCACAGTGGGCCAGGGCAGGCACGAGTGTCTAGCTTATTGATGCCGCAGGAAGACATCCTCAGCTGTGTCTAAGCTGTTAAATAGATGGGAGGGGCACTTCAGGTCCTTTTTCCCTCTGCCAGGTCCTGTTCCTATCCTTGAAGTTTCTCTGGACTGGCACCTATGTACAGTGCTGTTCTTAGATACAAACATGTTCATAAGCATTGTATTTCCCTAGTACACCCACCCCTAACACACTGAGGTGAGAATGACATGTTTGGTAGGGTAACCCTTACCAGAGCCTGTTGTGGGACTAGAGAGACAGCCCATTTCCCAACACCTACCTACATGGCAGCTAATACCATCTGTACCTCCAGTTTCAGAGAATCTGAACCCCTCCTCTGGGCTCCATGGACACTTAATACATGTGGGGCATAGACATACATGAAGGGAAAAAACCCATACACCTAAAAATAGAAATAAGTGAATGTATAAAAAAAAAGCACAGGGCTGGGGGGGGGCATTTTACCATAGGTGCTCTAGTACAACCCACCATTGTTATTTTACTACATGTTGCTGTCAGATTGCGATCTAAATATGTGTGTTTGTATCCACAGTCCTGTCTTTGCAGTGGGCAACAGTCAGAGAAGACATAACACTGGTCAAAGTCCTGAGAATGAAATACTGAGTGCTCACCCCTAATGGACACCTTTACCAAGCCCACCAAGGCCCAAGGGGAAGAGGATGCAGAAAGAATTTCCGTGACAAAGTGTGGAGGTGTGAAATGCTGTCTTCTGGGCATGACGTGACTGTCACACTCATGAATTCACAGCAGCTGAGGTTGCAAGACCAAGCCAACCAAGATCTGTACATTAAAGGGGGAAAAGGCCCAGGCCTCACTGAGGAGCTCTTGGCTGTTGATGCCTGCTGAGGGAGGGAGAGTCTTCTTTGAGGGCGTGGTAACTGGTGGGTGTGCAGTGCTACAGTGGATGGCCCCACACCCATCCAACTGTGGACAGAAAGAACTGGACTTAGTGAGATACAGAAGGAGAGACGGAGTAAAAGAAACAATAAAGTGAAGAGAGAGAGAGAGAGAGAGGTTTGGAGGCAGAAATGGGAGAGTGTATGAAATGCTCAATGAGTAACAAAATATTGTTAAAGGAAATGAAAATACAAGCTTTTAAAATATAGAGAAAAATCCTGATAAATGTGTGGCTTAAAAGGGAAATCACAAGGGATAAAAATGCAAAAAAGAAAAGGAAAAGACGAGGTGTTGGAGCAGCCTCTTTTTGTGGAGTACCGGGAAGCTAGAGTCTCTATTATATCTATGGGCAGATGGTAATTGAACTTGGGGACTCATATTCTTTCCTACACTCTCTGCTGTTACTGAGCCCATACTGAACAAGTGTCTGATGCCAAACAGAGCTGTCTTCCTACTGAATGTGTCTCTTCCTTGTGTACCAGGCTCCTCTGCTGCATGCATTTAGCCTTGGCATTCTGCTGAAATAATTATTCCTGGTGGTGGGTTTCACTACCCGCCTCAATGGTTTGTGCTCCTGAAAGAACAACACATACACAGCCTTTATATTTTAATATGATTTAGACAGCAAATAGCTGGGCCACTGCCTGACCTCCATGCGGTTAATCCCGAGTTATTACTTACTAATCCAATGTTCTATCTTGGCTGCCCTGGACCCAGTTGGGCTGCCCTCTGGGATGCGCTCTCCTGCCTCCTTCCCGTGACAGCTGTGCCTCTCTGTCCAGCACTCTTCTCAGGCATCACTCAGGGCATGGTGGATCTCCTTTCTCTTCCTTCCCTCCAAGTCCCAAGCCCAGGAATTCTAAAATCCTGCCTCTCCATCCTCTCTAGCTATTGGTTGTTGGCGTCTTGATTTATTTACTAATCAGAGACAACTAGGGGCAGGTTTCCTGAAGCTACCTGCAGTCTTTTTGGAGGGGAACAAAGTTAGCGTTAGAATACAAGCAGCTACAGCATTCTGTGGACCAGGCAGATTTTCTCACCCTCCTAAGTCTGTCCGCATTGGCTGTCATGAGGCACCTAGTGTTCGCTGTAGGGATTTATCTCAAGTGCTTTAGAAGCAGGGGAAACACCACAGCCCTGAGATCCTACTGGCACAGGAATTGGTCCTTTGAGCTGTCAAGACCCCTGAGAATTAGTTATCCTGCTTGAGTGAGACAAATATAGATCTCCTGCTCTCTCCTGAAACGTCAGGGTTTTCTAGCAGCCAGGAATGGCAGATCGATCGGTGGTTCCAAAGTCTGAATGGCCTCAGGCTGAGACACCAGATTATTTCCAGCTGATGGGGTCTTTTCCTGGCCACTGAGAGTGAGGCTATCAAGCCCTATTCATTTTCTGATTTTTTCTAACACCTGGACTTTTTGGCTCCTTGGTGTCCAATCTCTCTGCTTTCCAAAATTTCTTTACTGGTTCTTTCTTTACCCTGCACTGTGGCCAAATTATGGTTTCTTGGCCAGTCCTTAATTTGTGGACCCAAGTAGGTCGTTATTGAATCATAGACTCTAGGTAGCTCTGGATCTCTATTCACCTCTCTAATATACACTTCTAATCTTGTCACCCACATTTGGTACACTCTATAGTCACATTGATACAAACTGTGCCCAAAATTACAATAGGCATCATTTGCATTAGGAAATCTACTCATGATTTGAAGCAAGTTTGGACATCTCTATCAGAGCCTTCTCTGACTGGAACAGAAAGCTTCCTCAAACCCTTTCCTTTGTCACCTTGTCTGGAAATACATGTGAAATTAGTAATCTTCATTTTTCTCTTCTTGAGTACTGGGTCTAAGTTGAAGGTTGGAACTGTGTCTTTCATAAAAGGCACCCAAGCACTGCCCATGGAAAAGGCAGTTTCACACTTGTTACACACACACACACACACACACACACACACACACACACACACACACACACACACATTTTTCATCATTCCTCAACTGTCTACAGTCTCATAACTTTAAATGATAATTTTAGAAATAAGTGACTCATTTATTTCAATTTCTCTCTCTTCTGGGCTGTCTGACCAATCACCCTACCATCCTGCTGCATTCCACTTATAATATTGATGGGCCAGCCTGACTCCATTGTGAAATTAGAAGCCATCTACTACAAGGTCAAAATGAGTTCATCCATGTTTTCTGTAAAACTTAAGTTTGATTATAGCTTGACCCATTTTCTGGAATTTGACATGTTCCACACCGTGTGTTATGACCTCTACTCTAATAAGATAAGATGCCCTGCCAAATAATTTTAAAATGGTCTGCTAAGTTTCTACATAACCAAAAACCCCAGGCCACTCTCTAACCTTGTAACTGTGGGAGCTATGTAATACCCACTATTTTCTAATTCCTTTTTTTTAAAATTTTTAATATTTTATTACATATTTTCCTCAATTACATTTCCAATGCTATCCCAAAAGTCCCCTATAGCGCCCCCCACTTCCCTACCCACCCATTCCCATTCTTTTGGCCCTGGCATTCCCCTAAATTGGGGCATATAAAGTTTGCAAGTCCAATGGGCCTCTCTTTCCATTGATGGCCGACTAGGCCATCTTTCGATACATATGCAGCTAGAGACAAGAGCTCCGGGGTTCTGGTTAGTACATCATGCTGTTCCAACAATAGGGTTGCAGATCCCTTTAGCTCCTTGGGTACTTTCTCTAGCTTCTCCATTGGGAGCCCTGTGATACATCCAATAGCTGACTGTGAACATCCACTCCTATGTTTGCTAGGCCCCAGCATCGTCTCACAAGAGACAGCTATATTTGGGTCCTTTCAGCAAAATCTTGCTAGTGTATGCAATGGTGTCAGCGTTTAGAAGCTGATTATGGGATGGATCCCTGGATACGGCAGTCTCTAAATGGTCCATCCTTTCATCACAGCTACGAACTTTGTCTCTGTAACTCCTTCCCTGGGTGTTTTGTTCCCAATTCTAAGAAGGGGCACAGTGTCCACACTTTGGTCTTCATTCTTCTTGAGTTTCATGCGTTTAGCAAATTGTATCTTATATCTTGGGTATCCTAAGTTTTGGGCTAATATCCACTTATCAGTGAATACATATTGTGTGAGTTCTTTTGTGATTGTGTTACTTCACTCAAGATGATGCCCTCCAGGTCCATCCATTTGGCAAGGAATTTCATAAATTCATTCTTTTTAATAGCTGAGTAGTACTTCATTGTGTAAATGTACCATAATTTCTGTATCCATTCCTCTGTTGAGGGACATCTGGGTTCTTTCCAGCTTCTGGCTATTATAAATAGGGCTGCTATGAACATAGTGGAGCATGTGTCCTTTTTACCGGTTGGGACATCTTCTGGATATATGCCCAGGACAGGTATTGCTGGATCCTCCGGTAGTACTATGTCCAAATTTCTGAGGAACCACCAGACTGATTTCCAGAGTGGTTGAACAAGCTTGCAAGCCCACCAAAAATGGAGGAGTGTTCCTCTTTCTCCACATCCTCGCCAGCATCTGCTGTCACCTGAAGTTTTGATCTTAGCCATTCTGACTGGTGTGAGGTGGAATCTCAGGGTTGTTTTGATTTGCATTTCCCTGATGATTAAGGATGTTGAACATTTATTCAGGTGCTTCTCTGCCATTCGGTATTCCTCAGGTGAGAATTCTTTGTTCAGTTCTGAGCCCCATTTTTTAATGGGGTTATTTGACTTTCTGGAGTCCACCTTCTTGAGTTCTTTATATATATTGGATATTAGTCCCTTATCTGATTTAGGATAGGTGAAGATCCTTTCCCAATCTGTTGGTGGTTTTTTTGTCTTATTGATGGTGTCTTTAGCCTTGCAGAAGCTTTGCAGTTTCATGAGGTCCCACTTGTCAATTCTCTATCTTACAGCACAAGCCATTACTGTTCTATTCAGGAATTTTTCCCCTGTGCCCATATCTTCAAGGCTTTTCCCCACTTTCTCCTCTATAAGTTTCAGTGTCTCTGGTTTTATGTGAAGTTCCTTGATCCACTTAGACTTGACCTTAGTACAAGGAGATAGGAATGGATCGATTCGCATTCTTCTACATGTTAACAACCAGTTGTGCCAGCACCATTTGTTGAAAATGCTGTCTTTCTTCCACTGGATGTTTTTAGCTCCCTTGTCGAAGATCAAGTGACCGTAGGTGTGTGGGTTCATTTCTGGGTCTTCAATTCTATTCCATTGGTCTATTTGTCTGTCACTATACCAGTACCATGCAGTTTTTATCACAATTGCTCTGTAGTAGAGCTTTAGGTCCGGCATGGTGATTCCACCAGAGGGTCTTTTATCCTTGAGAAGAGTTTTTGCTATCCTAGGTTTTTTGTTATTCCAGATGAATTTGCAGATTGCACTTTCTAATTCGTTGAAGAATTGAGTTGGAATTTTGATGGGGATTGCATTGAATCTGTAGATTGCTTTTGGCAAGATAGCCATTTTTACAATGTTGATCCTGCCAATCCATGAGCATGGGAGATCTTTCCATCTTCTGAGATCTTCTATAATTTCTTTCTTCAGAGACTTGAAGTTTTTATTATACAGATCTTTCACTTCCTTAGTTAGAATCACGCCAAGATATTTAATATTATTTGTGACTATTGAGAAGGGTGTTGTTTCCCTAATTTCTTTCTCAGCCTGTTTATTCTTTGTGTAGAGAAAGGCCATTGATTTGTTTGAGTTAATTTTATATCCAGCTACTTCGCCGAAGCTGTTTATCAGGCTTAGGAGTTCTCTGGTGGAATTTTTAGGGTCACTTATATATACTATCATATCATCTGCAAAGAGTGATATTTTGACTTCATCTTTTCCAATTTGTATCCCTTTGATCTCCTTTTGTTGTCGAATTGCTCTGGCTAGGACTTCAAGTACAATGTTGAATAGGTATGGAGAAAGTGGACAGCCTTGTCTAGTCCCTGATTTTAGAGGGATTGCTTCAAGCTTCTCACCATTTACTTTGATGTTGGCTACTGGTTTGCTGTAGATTGCTTTTATCATGTTTAGGTATGGGCCTTGAATTCCTGATCTTTCCAAGACTTTTATCATGAATGGGTGTTGGATCTTGTCAAATGCTTTTTCCGCATCTAACGAGATGACCATGTGGTTTTTGTCTTTGAGTTTGTTTATATACTGGATTACGTTGATGGATTTCCGTATATTGAACCATCCCTGCATCCCTGGGATGAAACCTACTTGGTCAGGATGGATGATTGTTTTGATGTGTTCTTGGATTCGGTTAGCAAGAACTTTATTGAGGATTTTTGCATCAATATTCATAAGGGATATTGGTCTGAAGTTTTCTATCTTTGTTGGGTCTTTTTGTGGTTTAGGTATCAGAGTAATTGTGGCTTCATAGAATGAGTTGGGTAGAGTACCTTCTGTTTCTATTTTGTGGAATAGTTTGTGAAGAACTGGGATTAGATCTTCTTTGAAGGTCTGATAGAACTCTGCACTAAACCCATCTGGTCCTGGGCTTTTTTTAGTTGGGAGACTATTAATGACTGCTTCTATTTCTTTGGGGGATATAGGGCTGTTTAGATCATTAACCTGATCTTGATTCAACTTTGGTACCTGGTATCTGTCTAGGAACTTCTCCATTTCATCCAGGTTCTCCAGTTTTGTTGAGTATAGCCTTTGGTAGAAGGATCTGATGGTGTTTTGGATGTCTTCAGGATCTGTTGTTATGTCTCCTTTTTCATTTCTGATTTTGTTAATTAGGATGCTTTCCCTGTGCCCTCTAGTGAGTCTGGCTAAGGGTTTATCTATCTTGTTGATTTTCTCAAAGAACCAGCTCCTTGATTGGTTGATTCTTTGAATAGTTTTTCTTGTTTCCACTTGGTTGATTTCACCCCTGAGTTTGATTATTTCCTGCGGTCTACTCCTCTTGGGTGAATTTGCTTCCTTTTGTTCTAGTGCTTTTAGGTATGTTGTCAAGCTGCTAATGTGTGCTCTCTCTAGTTTCCTTTTGGAGGCACTCAGAGCTATGAGTTTTCCTCTTAGAAAGGCTTTCATTGCGTCCCATAAGTTTGGGTATGTTGTGGCTTCATTTTCATTGAACTCTAAAAAGTCCTTAATTTCTTTCTTTATTCCTTCCTTGACCAAGGTATCATTGAGAAGAGTGTTGTTCAGTTTCCACGTGAAGGTTGGCTTTCTATTATTTATTTTGTTATTGAAGATCAGCCTTAGTCCATGGTGATCTGATAGGATGCATGGGACAATTTCAATATTTTTGTATCTGTTGAGGCCTGTTTTGTGACCAATTATGTGGTCAATTTTGGAGAAGGTACCATGAGGTGCTGAGAAGAAGGTATATCCTTTTGTTTTAGGATAGAATGTTCTGTAGATATCTGCCAGGTGCATTTGATTCATAATTTCTCTTAGTTTTTCTGTGTCCCTGTTTAGTTTCTGTTTCCATGATCTGTCCATTGGTGAAAGTGGCGTGTTGAAATCTCCCACTATTATTGTATGAGGTGCAATGTGTGCTTTGAGATTTACTAAAGTTTCTTTAATGAATGTGGCTGCCTTTGTATTTGGAGCATAGATATTCAGGATTGATAGTTCCTCTTGGAGGATTTTACCTTTGATGAGTATGAAGTGTCCCTCCCTGTCTTTTTTAATGACTTTGGGTTGGAAGTCAATCTTATCAGATATTAGAATGGCTACTCCAGTGTACTGGCTATTTTTGTGTCAACTTGACACAGCTGGAGTTATCACAGAGAAAGGAGCTTCAGTTGAGGAAATGCCTCCATGAGATCCAACTGTAAGGCATTTTGTCAATTAGTGATCAAGGGGGAAAGGCCCCTTGTGGGTGGGATCATCCCTGGGCTGGTAGTCTTGGGTTCTATAAGAGAGTAGGCTGAGTAAGCCAGAGGAGGCAAGCCAGTAAAGAACATCCCTCCATGGCCTCTGCATCAGCTCCTGCTTCCTGACCTGCTTGAGTTCCAGTCCTGACTTCCTTTGGTGATGAACAGCAGTATGGAAGTGTAAGTCGAATAAACCTTTTCCTCTCCAACTTGCTTCTTGGTCATGATGTTTGTGCAGGAATAGAAACCCTGACTAAGACATCCAGCTTGTTTCTTCATACCATTTGCTTGGAAAATTGTTTTCCAGCCTTTCATTCTGAGGTAGTCTCTATCTTTTTCTCTGAGATGAGTTTCCTGTAAGGAGCAAAATGTTGGGTCTTTGTTTGTGTAGCCAGTTTGTTAGTCTATGTCTTTTTATCGGGGAGTTGAGTCCATTGATATTAAGAGATATTAAGGAAAAGTAATTGTTGTTTCCTGTTATTTTTGTTGTTAAAGTTGGCATTCTGTTCTTGTGGCTGTCTTCTTTTAGGTTTGTTGAGGGATTACCTTCTTGTTGTTTCTAGGGCGTGGTTCCTGTCCTTGTATTGGTTTTTTTCTGTTATTATCCTTTGAAGGGCTGGATTCGTGGAGAGATAATGTGTGAATTTGGTTTTGTCGTGGAATACTTTGGTTTCTCCATCTATGTTAATTGAGAGTTTGGCTGGGTATAGTAGCCTGGGCTGGAATTTGTGTTCTTTTAGTGTCTGTATAACATCCGTCCAGGATCTTCTGGCTTTCATAGTCTCTGGTGAAAAATCTGGTGTAATTCTGATAGGCTTGCCTTTATATGTTACTTGGCCTTTTTCTCTTACTGCTTTTAGTATTCTATCTTTATTTAGAGTATTTGTTGTTCTGATTATTATGTGTCGGGAGGTATTTCTTTTCTGGTCCAGTCTATTTGGAGTTCTGTAGGCTTCTTGTATGTTCATGGATATCTCTTTCTTTAGATTTGGGAAGTTTTCTTCTATAATTTTGTTGAAGATGTTTGCTGGTCCTTTGAGTTGAAAATCTTCATTCTCATCCACTCCTATTATCCGTAGGTTTGGTCTTCTCATTGTGTCCTGTATTTCTTGGATGTTTTGAGTTAGGATCTTTTTGCATTTTACATTTTCCTTGATTGTTGTGCCGATGTTCTCTATGGAATCTTCTGCACCTGAGATTCTCTCTTCCATCTCTTGTATTCTGTTGCTGATGCTGGTATCTATGGTTCCAGATTTCTTTCCTAGGGTTTCTATCTCCAGTGTTGCCTCCTTTTGGGTTTTCTTTATTGTGTCTACTTCCCTTTTTAGGTCTAGTATGGTTTTGTTCATTTCCATCATCTGTTTGGTTGTGTTTTCCTGTTTTTCATTAAGGACTTCTACCTGTTTGATTAGGTTATCCTGTTTTTCTTTAAGGATTTGTAACTCTTTAGCAGTGTTCTCCTGCAATTCTTTAAGGGATTTTCGTGCTTCCTCTTTACTGTCTTCTACCTGTTTATCAGTGTTCCTTTGTATTTCATTAAGTGTGTTATTAAAGTCCTTCTTGAAGTCCTCTACCATCATCAGGAGATATGCTTTTAGATCCGTGTCTAGCTTTTCCGGTGTGTTGGGGTGCCCTGGACTGGGCGAAGTGGGAGTGCTGGGTTCTGATGATTGTGAGTGGTCTTGGTTTCTGTTAGTAAGATTATTACGTTTACCTTTCGCCATCTGGTAATCTCTGGGGTTAGTTGTTGTCGTTGTCACTGTTTAAAGATTGGAGCAGAAGCTGTGTTCCACTCACCAGCAGTCTCAAAATCCTGTGGCGGGGGTCGTGGGTAGCTGGCGGTACCTCGGTGCTGGTCCAGCCGGAAGAGGCCTGTGGTCCTACTCAGGCCGGTTTCTGCTTCCCTAACTAATGTAGTCTCTGGTCCCGCGCGCAATTGGATTGGAGCAGAAGCTGTGTTCCACTCACCAGAAGTCTTAAGATCCTGTGGCGGAGGTCGTGGGTAGCTGGCGGGTGTCAGCCGACCCTGCGCTCTAGCTACCCTGGTGCTTTTCTGACCGGAAGAGGCTTGTGGCCCTAAGTAGGCCGGATTTCTGCCTCCCCAACCAGAGCAGTCTCAGGTCCCGCGTGATTGGACTGGAGCAGAAGCTGTGTTCCACTCACCAGCAGTCTCAAAATCCTGTGTCGGGGGTCGTGGGTAGCTGGCGGGTGTCAGCCGACCCTGCGCTCTAGCTACCCCTGTGCTGGTCCAGCCGGATGAGACCTGTGGCCCTACTCAGGCTGGTTTCTGCTTCCGTAACTAATGCAGTCTCAGATCCTGCGCGCAATTGGATTGGAGCAGAAGCTGTGTTCCACTCACCAGAAGTCTTAAGATCCTGTGGCTGGTGTTGTGGGTAGCTGGCGAGTGTCAGCCGACCCTGCGCCCTAGCTATCCCGGTGCTTTTCTTCCTTTTTTTTTTTACTTTTTTTTTTTTTACTTTTAACATATATTTGTTTTAAAACTGTATTTTTCAATGAAATCTAATATGCTCCCATTAGATATTACTATAGAATTGTGCTTATTTTCTTAATAAAAACATTTCTTCGTTTTCTTGATCTCTAGTTAACAGCAATTTTTACCATTTTAAGATTTCTGGTTGTCAAGGTACAATTTGCAGAACACAAGAAAATCAAGAAGAAGGAAGACCAACAAGTGGATACTTCATTCCTCCTTAGAATAGGGAACAAGATGCCCATGGAAGGAGTTACAGAGACAAAATTTGGAGCTAAGACGAAAGGATGGACCATCCAGAGACTGCCCCATAATCAGTCACTGAACGCAGACACTATTGCATATGCCAGCAAGATTATGTTCAAAGGACCCTGATATAGCTGTCTCTTGTGAGGACTTTCGGGGTAGCATTTGAAATGTAAGTGAATAAAATATCTAATAAAAAAATTTAAATAAAAAAGATTACTGGTTCTCAGGCCCTACAAGGGTCTGCGTCAAATGAGGTTCTAGAACTGAAAGGAGAAATAGACATGTTCCCCCTCCCTAACCCAGAAGCAATTCCTAACTGTTAGCTGCTTACAAAGGGAACTTTAAGGTCCTCCGAAGAAGTCTCACTGGGGAAGCAAACCACTTATTATTATTATTATTATTATTATTATTATTATTATTATATTTTTTCTTTATTTACATTTCAAATATTATCCCCTTTCCTAGTTTCCTCCCCACCTGCCCTGCTCCCCAACCCACCCACTCCTGCTTCCTGGGCCTGAAATTCCCCTATACCAGGGCATAGAACCTTCACAGGACCCAGGGCCTCTCCTCCCATTGATGGCCAACTGGGCCATCCACTGCTACATATGCAGTTAGAGCCATGAGACCCACCATGTGTTTTCTTTGATTGGTGGTTTAGTCCCAGGGAGCTCTGGGGGTAAGAAGGACACATGCTCCACTATGTTCCTTGCAGCCTTATTTATAATAGCCAGAAGCTGGAAAGAACCCAGATGTCCCTCAACAGAGGAATGGATACAGAAAATGTGGTACATTTACACAATGGAGTACTACGCAGATATTAAAAACAAGGCATTTATGAAATTTTTAGACAAATGGATGTATCTGGAGGGTATCATCTTGAGTGAGATAACCCAATCACAAAAGACCACACATGATATGCACTCACTGATAGGTGGATATTAGCCTAGAAGCCCAGAATACTCAAGGTACAATTTGGAAAAACATGAAACTCAAGAATAAGGAAGACCAAAGTGTGGATACTTTGATCCTTCTTAGAAGGGGGAACAAAATACCCATGGAAGGAGTTACAGAGACAAAGTTTGGAGCTGAGACGGAAGGAAGGACCATGTAGAGTCTGTCCCACCTGGGGATCCATCCCATAAATAACCACCAAATCAGACACTGTTGTGGATGCCAACAAGATTTTGCTGAAGGAACCCTGATATAGCTGTCTCCTGAGAGGGTCTGCCAGTGCCTGACAAATACAGAAGTGGATGCTCACAGTCATCTATTGGATGGAGCACAGGGTCCCCAATGAAAGAGCTAGAGATCAGACCCAAGGATCTGAAGGGGTTTGCAGCCCATAGGAGGAACAATATGAACTAACCACTTTTTTCTATTTCAAAGCTATTTTATCAAATCCCTCTTTAGGATGACATCTCCTTGTGACAGAAAATAAAGCTTACTTAATTTGACCAAAAAATTTGTGTGAGTGGTCTTTACTCGTATTTTGTGGGATTTACCTCATGAGTCATCTCAGCCAGGCATTTCTCTGCTGTTCATGCCCTCTGTCCATTTAACACTGAGCAAGCAGGCATCAAAATGGATGGTGAAGAAGGATGTGTAGTGCTGTGATTTAGATATGTCAGAGACAAGCCAGCCACATGTGCTTACTTCTGTTGAAGCAGTGCAGCCCCTCCTACATGTTATGTTCAGGGGAGAGGAGTGTGTGGGAGGTCCAGAGCTAATTATCATTTGAGCCATTCCATTGACATAATGGTATGGATCCCCCACAGTGGCGGATGTGGTGTGTGTAGGAGTAAATGAAAACGAAAGGACCAACATGTAAAGAGCAACTGCAAGGCCCTAGGATGCTGGAATCTGACCTCTTTGTCATGTAGTGTTTGCTTCTTTGTCTGTCTGTTCATTTGTCTTTGGAGACAGGATTGCTTGCATCCCAGGCTGACCTCTCCCTTGTTAAATACCTGAGGATGCTCTTGAGTCCCTGATTCTCCTGTCTCTATCTCAGAGATGCTAGAATCATAGGCAAGTGTACCATGGCCAGTTTGTATGGGAGAAGAAAACAAACCCAGGGCCACATGCGTGTGCCCAATTAACTGAGCTCTATCCACAGGCCATGCTTAAGAGACTTGGAGGGATGTGGACCACTGTCTTCTGTGGGACAGTGATGGTGCTCTTTCTTTGGTTGGACCTTTGATGACCTCACATATCCAGCAAAAGCCCTGTGTATGTGTTGTACACATCCCTTACGTTATTTTTAACTCCTATGATTTATAACACAGAGGTCGTTGAAGGGAGGAGCTACTATCTCTATGTTCACCTTTTTCTATGTCTTGCTAGCATCAATATGGCAAGCTAAACAAACTTTTCGGAACATTTGTTTTATTCACCATACCATTTACAAAGAAAGGAGTATTTATTCAAACTGAGGGTGAGAGTCGTTTTTTTTGTTTTGTTTTTGTTTTGTTTTGTTTTGTTTTAAAGCTGCGTTATTGGTCGGCAGCAGCCTCGTATTCAGTGTAAACTACAAAGTGTTTTCCATCCTCTCTCACTCATTTGAAAATAAAAGCTCCCCCCAGAGCCTTTTTCTAGCATTGTCTAATTTCTCCCCCCACAGGCAAATTCTCAGATACATTTACTTCACCCAATCTTTATTTGATAGAAATGTAATGAACTTGACATTGATTTAATTTCCTTATGTCTTTTTCTAAGATTATATATAATTTGAACACATATGAAAATGAAGCTCTCATTGGTGCAGTCCATTCACTTTGGGTCTGTGGCATGAACTCAAGCCATCAGGTTTGCATAGCAAACACTACCCAGTGAGCCAACCTTCTGCCCTCGCAGATACATTTTCAGGAATTGCAGTTGCTTAGTGTGATGGTTTGAATATGCTTGACCCAGGGGGTGGCACTATCAAGAGGCATTACCTTGTACACCAGTAGGTGTGACCTTGTTGGATGAAGTGTGTCACTGTGGTCATGGGCTTTAAGACCTGCAACCTAGCTCCCTGGAAGCCAATCTTTACCTAGCCGCCTCTGGAACAGCTCCTCCTGCACCATGACTGCCTGGACGCTGCCATGCTTCGCCTTGATGATAATGGACTGAATCTCTGAACCTGTAAGCCAGTACCAGTTAAATGTTGTCTTTATAAGAACTGCCTTGATCACGTGTCTGTTCACAGCAGTAAAACCTTACCTAAGACACTTAGGAACCCTAACAAGGCGGTTCAGAAGTATCCTGTAAATTCTGGAATTTGGTATCTTCTCCACTGACCTCTTACCAGAACTAATCTATGCATTCTCTCACTCTGTGCTGGAAGAAGACAAAGTAAAACAGGCTTGTAAGGGCTGCAATCACCCCTGCATGTCTCCATTATAAAACACTTGGGTTCCAATGGCAGAATGCTGTGTTCACCACTAGATGGCAGTGCCTCTCTGTCAGAAAGATGGGGGTTGCAGTTGGGGTTGGAAGAGGGTGCTGAACCAAGCCTGTCTCTGATTGGCTAAGCAAAAACCAGGGACTCAGCTGGACAAATATAAACTCATCAGCCAGAACAGACACTTCTGTCCTAGGAACCAGGTTCCACTTCAGGGTGTAGGACAGTCTTTCCTGTGACATTAATAAAGCAAGAAAAATGAACAGATTCCTGGGAATATCTTTGGTGACTCTATGGTTTCGAGTGGCCTGTGAGTTTGGGGCTGGTAGTGATAGGAATGAGGAGACCTGAGTTCAGAGGCCACGTGGCTCCATTTGGAAATGCAATTTGAAAACATACTCACTGACTCTTGTTCTCTGGCCTGTGTTTCTATGTAGGGACGAAGAGCCAATGGGGAGAAGAGAATCTTCAGGCTCTGAGCATCCAGGAGGGTGAAGATGTCACCATGAACTGTAGTTACAAGACTTACACAACTGTTGTACAGTGGTACAGACAGAAGTCAGGCGAAGGCCCTGCCCAGCTAATCTTAATACGTTCAAATGAACGAGAGAAGAGCAGTGGAAGACTCAGAGCCACCCTTGACACCTCCAGCCAGAGCAGCACCCTGTCCATCACTGGTGCTCTAGCTACAGACACTGCTGTGTACTTCTGTGCTACAGATGCACAGTGTGGGACAGGCACCTGCAGCCCTGACACAAACCTCAGAGCTGCTTCCTAGACCCCACCAGCAGGTGAAATGTGGATTATGTCACTCCATAACAAGTGTCTGCTGGTAACTGGAAATAGACCCCCTTTAATCATGTCATTTCTGTTTGTCTTTAGCTCTTTAAGCTGGGGCAGAGAGCAGCAGGATGCTGAAATGCCAGGCTTTGTTATGCATGTGTGTAAGATGAGGGAAGGTCCCATCTATCCCTTGTGCAGCCCTGGGGTCTAGTTGGCTCCTTGAGAAGCCAAAATCATTCTTACAACTCTCCAGTTCCAGGACAGTGAACGTGTATCAGACTTTAGACTAAGAAGCCCTCCAATCACTTTGCCTAAGCCTCTCTTTTTACAGCTGAGGCTTGGAGCCACTGCATAGTAGGGAGGCAAAGATTTGAGTCTCAAAGGCAAAGAAACAAACATCTAAGTCTGGTTCTACCTTTAAGACTTCTGTGGTTTTTCAAGCCCTGGTTTACACACTAGGAAAAGGAAAACTTATACAAAGTCAGTTCCTCATCCAAGCGGGGAAGCATGGTCCCTGATGCCACATTCTGATGTTCTCTATAGAAGGAAGTATACTGAAGTTGCTATGGCGGGAGGGGACATGTAAGAAGACCAAGCGCCTTTAATGGTCAGAAATGATATCAGTTTTGCCTAGTGTATGAGCTAGAATAGCAGCACACCCTTAATGAGGAAAGAGCCTGACCTGGGAAGGAGCAAGTAGGATCCAGGTGAATGGAAGTCTATGTGTGTGGCGACAAGATCAGTTATCCATCCTTGCCTAGATCACGGCATTCATTCCTTATGAACTAATTTTTCCCCCATCTTCTGATGAGAGTGCTCATTCATCATATTTACATACAATCCTGGAACCCTTCCAAGAGGTGGCACCCCAAACAGAGCTCAGCCTTTCCATATCAATCAATATTCAAGAAGATGGACTGCACACTTGGTTACAGGTCAACCTGATGGAAGTAAGTTTTCAGTTGAGGATGCCTCTTTCCGGGTGATGCTGGTTTGTGTCGAGTTGAAAAAAAAGGCTAAAGCATATTTTCCTACAGCATTTATTTCACTGGTATATTAATTTAGGTGTCATTAAGGTTCAGAGAGATGTTCCCATGCATGCATACAGTATCCACTGATCAAACCTCCTCTCCCTTTTTTTGTGCACACCTCCCAAGCCTTCTAGGCTTTCAGAAGACTACAGGATACTTGTGTGGGTATTATTTATTTATTTATTAGTTTAGTTTAGTTTAGTTTTTTGCAGGGTAGCATGGGGGAAGGAGTGTGTGTCTGGCTTTTTTCACTTAATGTCCTCCAATTCCATCAGTTCTCCTGAAAATTACAGTTCTATTCTGCCTTTTCCTGAGTAGTATTCTTGGTGATACTACACTCCTGCCTGCCCATTTGCTGATGATAATCTAAGCTGACTTCTAATCTAAAATGCTCTGACTAGAGATACACAAACACGTGTGTATGACTATGGCATGCCAAATTCATCTTCTCCGAGTTTGTTTCCAGAAGGAGAATGAACGCGAGCTTTGCCTTTGATTTCCTGAAGCATTTCACAAGGCGAGGTGCAGTGACTCATTGACTAGCACCCTTCTCCCATCAGCATTCCTGCATCCCATTACCATACATCCTCATCAGAACCATGGCTTTGACACAGTGAGTGAGCTGGTGTCTAAGAGTGGCTCTGATTTGCATTTCACCAATAGCCAATGACACTGGGCACTCCTCATCTGCTTCTTGGCTGCTTGTGTTTCGTTGCTGTTCCATTCAGATCTTTTGTCCAATATTAAATGTATAAATTCTTTTGTTGTTGTTTTCAGCTCAATCCTGTGACAGATGAATAGTTAGAAAATATTCTCCTATTTCATAAGTTGTCTCTTCACTATACAGATTCTTTGATTTCTATATAAAACCTTGTTAATTTGATATAATCCATTCCCTCTTTTTTTTTTTACATAAAATCATATTTCTAATTACTTGGATGGCTAACTTATAACAGAACATCCTCTTTGATTT
Organism: Mus caroli; assembly: GCF_978045245.1. Lineage (NCBI taxonomy): Eukaryota > Metazoa > Chordata > Mammalia > Rodentia > Muridae > Mus > Mus caroli. The sequence goes on from NW_028227267.1 coordinate 49,799,989, forward strand.
GGGACTTCTATTTTATAATTTCAGCAAACTAAGGACAAGTGGGATGATAAAATTCCCCAAATCCATGCATTATGGATGTTTCTGTTGGTAAAGTTCATAACAACACGAGTATGACTTTGGTTATAACCTACAGAAGGGTAAATTCTAAGGAACTTGCATGAACAGTGTCATTATTGTCTTCCCATTGAAAAAGGATTTTTATTATTTATATACTTGAAATTCAATAGACACACAATAATATTACAGTCACAATATATACTTTCTTGAGATGACATTTTTTGGCTCTCCTATATAGTAATATTGTGTGCTGAATGTTTACTAAAGAACTCTGGGGTTAATTTAAAAATTGCAAACAACAACAAAAAAACAGAAAAACAAAAATCAGAAAAAATTGTAACATAGTTTATAGGCAAAACAAGAGACAGATGAACGTATCTCATCAAGAGGTACATCCTGGGTTCCAGGGAAACAGTGACCATACATTAAGACAAAGGATCTTAGGACATCCTTTGACATGCTAACAGTAAGTTGTAAGATATTTACATTATCATAAAGAGAGGTAGGAGAGACATTACATTCAAGCACTGGGGAAACATAGGGATCCCTCTTGCCCTCACATGTCAAACAGATGACAAAGCTAATACCACTTTTGCAGCCTGAAATACCCTGGTAAACTCTGCAGAAAGCTTGTGCTGTAACATTTTTGTATTCCCATCTGGACCACAATGTTACCCTGTCTACCACAGAATAAATGACCACATTCAGAGAGAAAACCATGCTGCAGTACAGACAGGAACCACAAGGGGGAGGTACCCCTCTATGCTCTTGATAAATACAAATTCACCCAGTGACTCTCCCAGGCTGAGTGAAGTGTTTCTCTTGTTTAATATATGAGACAGTTTTTTTTTTTTTTTTTGTAAAAAAAATCTTGTAGATGATTTGATGGCAGTCGTGTTTTTCTGCAAGAGGCTCCATTACTGCAAAAAAAGAGCTTATTTGATGATGGGCAGTGTGTGTGTGTGTGTGTGTGTGTGTGTGTGTAAGAGAGAGAGAGAGAGAGAGAGAGAGAGAGAGAGAGAGAGAGAGAGAGAGAGAGAGAAATTATAAATATATATTCATGTGTGTATAAAATAAATATGTATATTGAAATTATGCCACACACTTTGGACACAGGACTCCAAAGATTCAAATAGATCTAACCTGAAAGTCTTCTTCAGGCAGTCTCCTGGTACAAGAATGTGCTATGTAAGCTGCCAACAGATTTATCCAACTGTGGCACCTGTGAAGCACATAGTAAACAGCAGCGCAGCGAGGTATCCTTATCTAGCAATGGTGACATTCAAACCTTCCTTGTAACCAAAGTTCTTTAATGGGACTTAAGATCTGCTCAATAGGAAGGAAACTGTGCCTGATACTAGAAACTTAGTCAACTACTTGGAGCTAGTGAGGTCACAGATCTTAGGGCAAAATATAGTACTTCCTCAGAATAGAGAACAGGGAAAATGGCTGGTGTGCTGATTTTATGAGGAATGAAGTTTTTAAGAATCCTTGTGAGAAAGCCATGCCATCTTCTTATTCAATAAAAATTTTGTGAATTTATTTTTGTTCATTCCTTTAAGTATGAAACCCATATACATGTAAATAGACAGACCAGTAGTGTGTGTGTGTGTGTGTGTGTGTGTGTGTGTGTGTGTGTTTTCCTTCTGTTAGCTGATGTGTCACATATGACAGATTTTGTTACTCAGGGAACTTATGAAAGTTTTCATTAAGAATAACATATTTTTAGATAAATTCACCAAATCCCCTCAATTTAATTTTAGGAAGAAAGACTGAGATGAAGTTTTGCATTCTTGTTAAACTGTCAACCTTTTGTTTTCCTCTAGGGAAAAAGGATGAATCTATAAGACCAGAAGCAGCTTGGCTAGGTCATCCAAATATTACCAGATTTCATAATAAATTGCATGTCCTACATTATCTATCTGAATGATTTGAAAATTAGTCCATTTTCTTATGATGGTTTCCAGTTATAATAAGGTCAACGGGTCTTCAAGACAGTCTAGCACTCTCCCATATCCATACAGGAAGTTATGACAGGGCACAATTAAGCCTGCCCCTTAACTGTCAACTTCATTTCCTGCTGGGGTGGTTGCACCACACAGACCAGTAACCTTGCTTATTCCCCTTAAGCCAAAGTATAGATTAAGATCTGGTTGAGAGAGAACATAGACAACTTCACTCAAGACCAGAGCTAACAGTATGCTGATTCTAAGTCTGCTGGGAGCAGCCTTCGGCTCCATTTGTTTTGGTAAGGATGTTCCCCAGCATAGGATCAGGCCCTTCTTCCTGAAGGTCACTGGGAGAGGAGGTCATTGTTCTTTGATAAGGCTCAGAGGGAAAGATCATCAGAATTCTGGCTCATAAGCTACTCTATGCTTTAGGCTCCCATTGTTATAAAGAGGCTGATGTCTCTGTGCTTCTTCCATCAGCAACCAGCATGGCCCAGGAGGTAACACAGACTCAGAGTTCAATTTCTGTGATGGAGAAGACAACGGTGACAATGGACTGTGTGTATGAAACCCGGGACAGTTCTTATTTCTTATTCTGGTACAAGCAAACAGCAAGTGGGGAAATGGTTTTCCTTATTCGTCAGGACTCTTACAAAAAGGAAAATGCCACAGAGGGTCATTATTCTCTGAACTTTCAGAAGCCAAAAAGTTCCATCGGACTCATCATCACAGCCACACAGATTGAGGACTCAGCAGTATATTTCTGTGCTATCAGAGAGGGCACAGTGGCAGAAGTATCTACAAGAGCCCCACAAAAACCTCAACCAGAGGTAGGGGTTCTGAGGATATACTCCACAGACAGGAAGAGGCAGGGCCTGTGGTAGCACAAGAGAGAGTCTGACAATTAGCCCTAGTACAATTCATATAGGATGTCCAATTTTGTTCACATGTTATCCTTTTCTCTGATGGTACTGCTTTATATCAAGTTGATATAAAACATAGCCAGTACAATTGACTCTTTATCAACTTGGTACACAAACACATCACTTATTCAAAAAAATCACCTTTCCTTTCTTATTTTTCACAGATATGTTAATATTAATATGATGGTATAAAACATTCCAACTTTTTCAAGTCCCACAGTTTTTATACATGTTAAGACTTTAAAAATCAAGTCTCTCCATTGCAACTTTTCAAAGTCTCACAGTTTGAGTCTCTCTAAAATATCCAAAGTCTCTTTAAGATTTTAAAGGTTCTCTGAAATTACAAAGTCTGTTTAAAAGCTCAGAATCTCTCAATGTGACCTCCTATAAAATCAAAGTGAATTGAAAACTTTCTTACTGCAAGAAGCAAAAAACACAAGGCATAGTCACAGTCAAATAAAAATGAAATCAAAATCAAACTCCAACTGTGCAAATAATGTCCAATGTCTGAGACTCACTCATGATCTTCTGGGCTCTGGAGGTCTTGGGCAGTTGCACTTTTCTGGCTCTGCCATTCACAGCTTATGCAGCTTGTCTGTTAGGCACAGGCTGGCTCCACTGTCACTGACCTTGGTGATCATCTCACAGTACTGGCATCTCTAAAATGCTAAATTCTCTGTGGGCTACACCTTTACCAAAAGTGAAGTCCCTGGGCTCTCTTCAGACTCTGGCACTACCACGAATGCAAATTCTTTCCTTGATGCTTTAATCCTGGGTCCTTCTACTGTTGTTGTGGCTGCACATTTACCAATGGCCTTTCAAATCTCTCTCTCTTCAGGGACTCCAGCCCTGTGCACAGGGCCAAGCCTCAGCTTCTCTGGCTCATGAGCAGCCTAGCAAAAGCTATATCCTGTATAAAGAGTGTCTCTTTCTTCTTTCAGCAACCGTCAACAATATGCAATTAATTTTTGACAAAGCCATAAAAATCATTCTAAAAAAGAAGGCAACTCATTTAACAAATAGTTCTAGAAAAACAAGATCTCTACATGTTGAAGAATGAAATGACATCCATAATTCTCACTCTGCCACAAAACAAACAAAATCCAAAAACAATCAGTTCAAAATGCATCAACAAATTTAAGACTGGAAATCCAAAAACCATGAGATTCGACTATAAAGAAAATAATTCTTCAACACAAAGATCTAGGTAAGAACATTCTGAAAAAGCCTTCAGTAGCAGCATAGGAAATAATTTCAGTAACTTTCATTTTTTAAGGCTTACTTTTACTGAGGTTTCATACATGCTTCATCCTCCCTTCTAGCCCACCACTCACCAGAGGTGAAAAGAAAAATACAGGGAAAGTGGACCAGTTGAGAAATGGTTCTTTGGAGCAAATCCCATCTGTGTTGTCAGTAAATCAGCAGTTCAGTTCACAGGTCAACAGCAGCAGTTCGATCCACTCACAAACACTTCAGGGATATATCAGCAGTGTAGTTCCTTAGTGTCAGGATAGCAGCAGGTGTGTTCTGACCTAACAGGAATAGCCAGGCCTCAGCCGAATTGGCTCCAGTCAGCAGGACCAAGATCATCAGGAATGCCAGGAGAAGTTCTCTGCTGTGCCTCTCCCTCTCCCCCTCCCTCTCCCTCTCCCTCTCCCTCTCCCTCTCCTCCCTCTCCCTCTCCCTCTCCTCCCTCTCCCTCTCCCTCTCCCTCTCCCTCTCCCTCTCCTTCTCCCTTTCCTCCCTCTCCCTCTCCCTCTCCCTCTCCCTCTCCCTCTCTCCAAAATGAAGATCAATGAATACTCAAGACCAAGAAGTGTTTAGCTATGCAAGCAAACCAAGCAAGTTCCCATCACTGTCTTTTTTACACTCCCTCCAAACAACATGTGTCCTCCATAGGTCTTGCCTCACCATGGCTCTTGCCTCAGCACGTGAGTCTTTGCAAAACTCCATGTGAATCTATCTTAGCTGACATCACTCTATCAACCAGCCTGAGTCTGCAGAAGCAGCAAGAAACCACAGCACGCCATCAGAAGATTTTTGGTGCCTTTCTTTCTACAGAGTCACAACAAATGGAGTTCAACTATACAGTGTAAGGCGGACCAACATATGTTTGTCATTAGCAAAGAATCCTTCATCACGTGCCCTTTCACATTCTTGCTTTAGCAGAACCTGTGTCTGCTTCAGTGAAACATTCTTTCATGAGTTTGCTTTAGCCTTTCACTTATGTCCAACTTAGGAAAACATTCCTTCCCGTGTTTGTCCCGACAAAACATCATTCAACACAACTGACTTTTCTGAGAAACCGAAGTTTCCTCTTCAAATCTCAAGGATAGACAATTAAGATTATGGGAAATTTAAAATCTTCTGAAAAATAAAGGAAGCTATAAATGGAGTCAAAAGATGGCTTACCAAATGTTAAAACATTCATTGCCAACTGTGTATCAGACAGATTAATATCCAGAATATATAAATAACTTCAAAACTTTAAAAACTCAAAAACCAAATCATTTAATCAATTTATTAATTTATAGCCTGAATAGATACTCAAAAATCAATACAAATACCCAATAAGTATTGAAAAATGTTTTCAATATTTTTAGCTATCGGGAACCACAAATAAAGGCTTCAGTCAAGTGAATGTCACTTCAGTTAAGTGATTCTTTCAAAACTAACAACAGACACTGCTGAAAATGTGAAGACAGAGAAATCCTCATATACGGCAGGGGCATTGTAAACTGGTATGGCCACTATACCAACCAGTGTGGAGGTGGGTCAAAAATTAAAACTAGAACTGCCTAATGAGCCAACTACATGACTCAGACATATATCCAATTGACCCTAAGTCCATATACCACATAAATACTTGTCCATCTATGCTTATACTCTTCCCATCAATTAGGAAATGGGTACAACCCAAGTGTCCTCCAACAGGATAATAAATAAGTTATGCATTACCTTGGTTGTAAAAGCTGATTGTTCTGTCTCAATGCTAGCCTTCCTTATGTAAAAAGTCAATATCAGTATGTCTTATTTGCCAATGTTATGAATAGTAATGTGTTAAACCAATCCATTAAAATTCTGTTGTTGTATCATGTAGCTGATAAATGATCTGAAAGATTTCATATGGAATGAATGAAGAAGATGCTTCAGAGTTCCTTACTTTGAATCCTAGGCTCAAGAAGAGCCCTCTGCATGTTCATGTGATTCTGAGTTTTATATTGTTTTCAAAACTAAAATGTATTGAAGACCTTTTCTCTCTAAATCCCCATTATTACAACTTTATTTCATTTCACAAACTGTATTATAAAAAAGTCTTGAAAATAAATAAAAATATCACACACCAAAATTAACTAGACTCCAAGTCTACACAACTTAATGAACTTGTATAAACTTGAATTGGCTGATGCCAATTATTACGACTTTAATCTTCCAAGTGATGATCATGTGGCCATAAACATATTTTGTACTTAGATAAAGTGAATAATTGAGTTTCACAGATTTGTGTGGCCAACATATTTTTCATTGTACACTTAGGTGTTGCCATCAAGATTTTACAGCCTTCGGCTACAGCTATTTTATACTGGGATTTCCTGTTCGGTTGCTTAACTCAGAGTCAATTTGTTTCCTCCCAGTTTCCAGCACTGGACTCCTTATCTTCCCTCCCTAACTTCCTCCAGTAAGCTTTTCTGCTCTCACTGTTCACTGCCACCACACTGTGCTCTCTGATCTGTCTAAGGAGGATTCTGTCCTTTGTGTGCTGCCTTTGGCACAAAATTGCCTCACTGAATGTTAAGGCTTACAATAATTATACTGATTCTTCTATCTGTTTATTTGCATGATTTAATACACAATACCTTGCTAGAACTAGAATCATGGCAGTAGAAATGGAAGGTCTCATGAGTCCTGCCCTCTGGTGTGCAAGGCCGGCATAATCTCTTGCTGACAGCATCTACAATAGGACAGGTGTCACTCCTAGGATTCAGTTACACATCAGAAAAATGGTGAAGAGACTTTTAAATGGGTAACTGAGTCCCTAATCAGTTTGACACATGATGAATCTAACTTTGAATTAGTGCAGCAAACTGAAAATTTTAAGTTTCAGGCCAAGGTTTATCTATTTGATTTACTTCTGTAAATCATTTTTAGATCCATAATTCTTATTTGGGTCTTCTTGTGACAGCACATTTATAATGTTTCCTATAGAGAGGGGAAAAAAAGAAATACTGAGTTCATTCTTAGAGGCATCAATCAAGTTTCTACTTATGGTGCTTTTTAATGATGTTTAGAGGTTTAGCAATAAAATATTTTATAGTTTTCTGAACTGTGATGTTTTCTGGTAGATTCCTTTAAAATATATTAAAATACTGTATTTTTCACACTCTAAAAAATTTTATGCAATGTTTCCAGTTCACAAGTTTTTAAAGTCACAAGTTTAAAACTTTAGGTTCCAATACTTTAGAATTTATAATTAAATTTAGAAAATATAACTTTTTCTTGATATGTGAATGTTCTAGCTACTTTTCCTTTTGCTATAACAAACCATGGTCCAGAAGCAAGTTGTATATGAAAGAGTTTGTTTCAGTTTACAGTCTACAGGCCAGCATTGAGGAAGTCAGGGCAGGAACTCCAGGCAGGCATTAAAGCAGAACCAGGAAGAAATGCTGCTTCCTAGCCTTGCTTCTTGTGTTTGGCTCGGCTTACTCTCTCATACAAGCTAGGACCACACAACTGCCCACAGTGAGCACTGTCCATAGAGAGCTCGGCAGTTCCGGATCAATCACCAATCAGAAAGGTACCTCAAAAACATGCGCATGAGCTAATCTGACGGAAGCAAACACTCGACTGAGGTTTCCTCATCCCACGTGACTCTAGTTGGTATCAAGTTGACAAAACACCAACCCATTGAATTGACCTTTTATCAACTCAAAGACATCACAATTAAAACACAGCCTTTCCTTCTTTGTTATTTCTAAGATCTCATGCTAGTATCATGATATAAAGCATGCGGTAACTTTAAAAGCCCTACATTTGAATACTTTACAAGTTTAGTCTCTAAAATACTCAAATTCTCTTGCAGAATCAAAAAATGAAGGACCAGGGCACAGTTACAGTCATATCAAAGTAAAGTCCAACATTCTGCAGTGTAAATCAAATAATGGAGCTTAGTATCTGGCCTCTGGAGTTCACTAGTGGTCTTCTGGGCTCCAAAGGGCCTGCAAAGTTCAATTTTTCTGACTCTACAAGCCACAGCAAGAATGCCTTGTCTCATGCTTATATGAGCAAGGTCTTCTCCATACCTACTGCAGTCCCTGGTGCTCATCCCACAAAAGTCATGATATCTTCACTGTGCTACTATCTGACTTCCCCTTTACTAACACCCTCTCACAGCATCTTCAAGGACTCTGACCCTACCTCAAATCCCCAAGCCTCAAATTCTCTACATGACCTATTTGATTATTATGTTTTTTCTGAAAGACATTTATACATTATTGACCAAATTTGGCTGCCATCTTGAGATGCAGTTTTGGCCCCCTCTGGAACACATCTGTGTGTAAACCCTGATGAAATACTTTCTAAATTTCACTTTAATGATTCTTGTCACTTATTAATCACAGGTGATTTTTTTTTTATACCTAACCAGCATCAATTGTCTTAGCAAAACAGAAATTTCACTTCACTGCTGATTCTTCAGCCCTAACTGAGCAGAAGCCACAGATTCTTAACTCAAAATATCACACACGCCTTCCAAATATCGTCCTTGAAGAACTCTTCAGTTTCCCTCTCAACTTTTCAAACAGGGACCATCACCAGCATCCTTCTCTTCCGAATTCCCACATCTCATTAAGCCTGGTCAAATGCTCCAAATTCTCTACTTTCCATACATAAAATAGTTCATGGTGTAAAACTCCACATGCTCAGGTCCATCAGAATTGGCACCAATTTCTGTCCTAGTGTCCTTGTTATTGAGATAAAACATTGACCAAACCAACTTAGAAAAGAAAGGGTTTATTTCAGCTTACAAACTGTAGTCCATCATTAAGGAAAGTCTGGGCATGGAACCCATGCAGAAAGTAAAGGAAAACCATGATAAAATTATGCTCATTCGCTGGCTTTTCATGGCTCGCTCTGCTTGCTATTTTATACAACCCAGGATCACAAGGCCCTCAGTCAACCAGGCCCCCAGCCTCATGGGTACAATTATTGAGTTGAGGTTTCCTCTTCCTAAGTGACTCTAATTCATGTCATATGAGAGCCAGACAGTGAGAAGCACAATAAAATTTTAAACTTATCTTGCAATTTGTCCTCTAGAGGACACTGTTCTCAAATAGAAATTGAGTTTTCTGTAGATTAGAGGAAAGCTACAAAAACCCACTTTTTCTATTTAAGTTGAAATTTCTGGTTTCTTTGGAGACTCGGTTGTGTCATGTGATGTTTTTCTGGAAACTGCCTTATGAGAGGATGCTTTGCTGAAGCAGACACATGTGTTTTTCTGGAAGCTGTCTTGTGAGAAGGCACGTGATGTTTTGCTGGAGCAGATGCTTGAGAGGGTACATGATGTTTAGAAAGAATATAACTATACCCCCACAGTCAGGGAGAGGATGCTCTCGCATTGATCTACCTTGCAGTGCTTCATTGGTCTTCACTGACAATGCTCTTGCATTGGTATCCCTCGAATTGCTTTGCTGCTCTTCACAGATCTTTGATTGCCATGACTTCATAGACAGAGACCCTCCAAAGAAATTTTCATAGTCTTCCAGCTGCTTCCAACAGACTTGAGCCAATTTGATGGAGCCTCATGATTTCTTCTGGCTTTAGCTGCTGCTACTGTTCATGTTTGGTGTTTGCTAGTTGAATTGGAATGCCGCTACTGATCCATGTTTGATGTTTTTGGCAGGACTGCTGATATCCTGACAATGAAGATTAGAATCACCCCCATAGGACTACTTCTAAACAGCTCCATATCCCCCTTATCCGATTAACCATCTTTCTCCCCTACCTTTGGCCAGTGGTTTAGAAGGGAGATTGTAGCATTTAAGAATCCTTATAAAAGTAGGTTATGAAAAATCTAAGCCTACACTCTACTTCTAAGGCAACAGTCCTGACTAGGCATATTTTAGTCAGAGGATTTTAAACAATGGAGGAAGAATCTCAGATACCAGAGGAAGGTTTATTGCCAAGAATGGCTCTTCCTGCCAGTCCCTTCAATCTCCCTGTTGTGAAGGAATCAATATCTCCTCAAGCTTTGTGCACTTCTCTGGGCATTGGTTGTTATCCTGGTAATATTTGTTTTCTAGAGAATCCCAGGAAGGAGTGAGATGCTTTCTGCTCATCTTGGTGACCTTGCTGTGCATCCTAAAGTTTGGACAGCTCTGTGAGTGTCACTCTGCTTCAGTCCATCTTCACAGAAAGAACACTGTGTGGCTTCACTCTGAACAGAGAGCCTCCTGTGGCTGAGTTCCCCACATAGCACTGAGGCTACAGGAGGATGCAGAGCCCAGGGACGCCCCAGCCTGATGGCTGCATCTGTGCATGTGCAGCAGCTGCTCTGGATCAGAGGGGCAGGTCCTCATCCCTTGTCCCTCAGGGTCCTTCCCTGCATGTGTGACACCCTCACCTGGGTTTCCAGGGCCTCCTGAAGCTCACATCAGGAAGTCAGCCTGCCTCAGCCATGGATGGGCTTTCAGACAAAGTGCAGGAAGGTTAAAAACTCCCTTGATCATGAGACTGAGGCAGCTGGGTGCTTCTCTGCACTGAGTCACTAGTGCAGAGCTGGACACAAACCACCTGAGACTTGAACAGTAAAACACCAGGATTTCAGCCTTAGACACTTTCAGGAATTTTGCCATGTTGGAAAAAACTTTAAATTACATGCCTCTATTGTTACAAATGTGCAGTATGTTGTTCCCTGCAGTTGCCATGTGCACTAACACACCAGCGCTTCTTGCTCCTGTTCCTCTGGCGCTTACAGACTTTGGTTTCCCCCTCCACCTCCTCCTCATGGGCCATTTATGAATATTTACCACAAACTTGGGTTGTAACAGGAGTGTCCAAATATACATTCTATCTATTCTAAGAAAAGGAGACCATTAAATCTATACTACATAATAATTAATATCATGTAACTATATGACTGGAGTATCTTCATTAAATTAATACAAGGTCAATGAAAATATTTTAGTCAAAGCATGCACCTATACTCTGGATATAATATTTAGCTCTTTTTCATGCCATTCTTCAGGCTTTTGTTGATACAGTTGAGACATTTTATTCTTAGGAGGAGCTGGTCCGTCCCCTCCTCCTCAAAGTTTCCTCGCTTGTCCTAAGATCCCAATGCCATCAAAGAAGAACCTTCTCCCCTCACTGTCTCCAGCCAGACTCTCAGTCAGGTCGGGCAGGGGAGGAGCTACAGGCTCTGAAGGCTGGGAGGGAACTCAGCAGGGTGTGGCCAGGCTGAGTTCCTGGGTGGAGCTGATTGGTTGCAGAAGAAGGAGGAGACACTTCAACAGCCACCCTGACACCACAGCCCAGGGGCTGGTTACTTGTTTCTGTCTCCAGCAGCCACACAAACACCATGAAGAGGCTGCTGTGCTCTCTGCTGGGCCTTCTGTACATCCAGGTTTGCTGTGAGTCTGGCTGTCAGCATTCAGGGCACCTGAGAGGATCTGGCTCAGCACATGGAGGGGTGGGGAGAGCAGCTCAGGAGTCCTGCAGAGCTCCCAACTTCTCAGAGGACATGGGTGTGCTCAGGGCTCTGTGGACACTGCAGTGACAGCCATCTGTGTCTCTTTCTCTGTTTCTAATCAGGGGTGAAAGGACAGCAAGTGCAGCAGAGTCCCTTGTCCTTGGTTCTGCAGGAGGGAGAGAAGGCTGAGCTGCAGTGTAATTTTTCCTCCACAGCAACCCAGCTGCAGTGGTTTTACCAACATCCTGGAGGAAGACTCGTCAGCCTGTTGTACAATCCTTCTGGGACAAAGCACACTGGAAGACTGACATCCACCACAGTCACTAACAAACGTCGCAGCTCTTTGCACATTTCCTCCTCCCAGACCACAGACTCAGGCACTTATCTCTGTGCTATGGAACCACAGTGCTCCCCACACACCAGCAGCCCACACACAAACCTTCAGCTGGGTAATTGTGGCCCTTAGCATCACAAGACATCAGGAAGCCACCACAAAATATCTGTGTAGCTTACTGCCTCTTTCTTGTTTCACCCTCGGGTAAGCTTTGGGCCTTGTAGGTTCACATTTGCCTTTATCTTCATTTCCCAATACATACTCCCTCCTGAAATAGCAGTGTTCAACTCAGAGCTAACAGAAGCTGATGGGATGACTGAATCAACATAACCATCTTAGCCACCGTGTGCTGAACTTGTAAAGGGTAAGGAGCAAAAGGAGAGAGGCAAAGGCTGTCTGTCATCCATGTAAAACTGCTGTGGACGGTAATGCAGCTTAGATGTGTCTCAAGCACATTCAGTCATGAGCAGAGTGGGCCATGATAAAGGTGAACACATGTGTTTGACCTATTGATGCTGTAGGAAAACATCCCCAAACGTTTCTATGCTGTTAAACAGATGTGAGCAAGACTCGAGGTATATTTTCCCCTCACCTAAGTCCTGTGCATATCCTTGCAGTTTCTCTGAACCAAGACTCTGCCCTATTCTGAAGAATGGCCTCTGCATGTTTAAGAATATGTTCTTGGCTGGATGGATATTTGTTACTGTTGGGGTCCGGGAATTTCTTCACAAACCTCAAGAACACCGATAGCAGACAGATAGAGATGGTTCAGTAAGCATATGCCTAAGGACTGATAGACCAGGGCCACAGTCCTGATTAGGGAATTGAACCGTGACATGGAGTTAAGATCCTATAGGATTCTTGAGCCTGGCCAACAGCAAGGCAGGTTCAAGGCCTAGTGATGAATGCTTCAGGAGAGAGAACTCTTCCCCAAGTGTTACTGGTCAGTACAGACAGCCACTCTCAGAGAATCCTCAGTGAAAGGATTCCAGGTATTGCAGTATGTGACTGACTGTCCATGGTCCTCTCAGTGGGGTGTCATGGTTACATGATCCAGAGCAGGTACAGACATTGGTAAGGAGTGACTCGACTCATCCATCCCCACCTCACCTCCTCACCTCCTTTCCTGGGGCATCAAGTCTCTATAGAATTAGGTGCACCCTTTCCCACTGAGGCCAGACAAGGATTCCTCTGCTACATATGTGCCCTGCGGCCATGGACCAGCCCATGTATGCTCTTTGATTGGTGGCTTAGTCTCTGGGAGCTCCTGGGGGTCCATGCTAGTTGATATTGTTGGTCTTCCTATGAGATTGCCATATCCTTCAGCTCCTTCAATCCTTCCCCTAACTCTTCTATAAGGAAGGGTTCCCGACCTCTGTTTCAATTTTTTGGTTGAAAGTGTCTGCATCTGTCTCAGTCAGCTGCTGGTAGTTTCTCAGAGGACAGCCATGCTAGGCTCCTGTCTGCAAACACAACATGGCATCAATAATAGTGTCAGGGTTTGGTGTCCAAACCCCATAGGTAGATCCCAAGTTGGTCCAGTCATTCAACGGCCTTTTCTTCAATCTCTGCTCCATTTTTGTCCTTGTATTTCTTTTAGTCAGGAAAATTCTTGGTCAAAAACATTTCTTAAAGTGTCTTTTTAAGACACAAAGTAGGCTGTGTAGGGCAAGGGATCTTTGAAGAGTTGACAAAGTGGGGTGAACACAAACAAAACACATTCTATGAAATGTTCAAGTAACTAAAATAATAGAAGCTTATCTCTATTAGCTTTAGGGCCACAGTACATTTTCTCTAACAGTAGTGTAATGACTACAGTTCCTTTACAGTTGTCATACACCATGTGAACTTTCTAATTCTTTTAACTCATTTGAACTTGTACAGAGAGGATTTAGAATGTCCCTAAAATGCTCAAGGTTAAAGCTTATACGCCATGTTGTAAATTAAGATTCAAAGATTTGGGGCCTAGTTTGACATCGTAGTTTATTGGGGACTTGACCTGAAAGAGACTTAGCGCAGATGTTTTGTTCTTTCTCTCATTGGTTGAGACTTTAGTCTTCCTCTGTATTTACTATTCCTTTAATATCCATTGCAGTTATAACTTGGTGAGTATGATCTCCTGCAGTTCATACTTGTCTTGAAATGTCTTTATTTCTCCACCAGGTTTAAAAGTTAATTTTCAGAGTATAAAATATTGTTTACCATTTATCTACCTTCAGTGCTTAAATTATATCATGTCTGCTTTGAGATAGACTTTGATATTTCTCTGGAATTTCTGTCTTTGTATATAGTGGGTTCTCCCTTATGTCTTTTCACATTTTCTTTTTGCTTTGTATTTTTGACATCTTGGCTAACATATAGAATATATTGCTTCTTCTCTGGTCATGTATACTTAAGGTTCTAAGAACCTTTGGTGTTCACATATTTGCTTATTTCTCTACATTTGGGAATATTTATGTTAAAATATTTTAATAGTTAATTTATGCTATTAGTGTTTTTCTCAGGTCCTTCATTTCCCCGTGAGTTTCAGGATTTGGTCTGTAGATAATTTTCGAGAAGTCTTGATCATTGAGGTCATTCTTTTTTTTTTTTCCTAAGTAATGTTTGAATGCAGTACTCATCACCTTCCCCCCACCCCGTCCTTAATATTAATTCTCAGCAATAACCATTCAGTACTAGCCCATTCATTCATTCATGAATTCATTCTGCTTGGTTGAGTATTTTAATAATGCTTTTTTCACTGTGTGTTTTGATTCATTATGTATTTTCATTTCCACCGATTCTTCTTTGGTTTGTTCCAGATCTTAATTTCCTTGCTCTATTCTAGTTCAGTTTTGCTGACTTTTTTCTTTCTTCTGCTTTCTCACCAGGTTCTGGATTCAGAAGGGGAGTCTAATCAGAAATGCAGTGCCCGAGCACTCACTGTGTGCTCTGAAAAGACCTCACTCGCATCAGGTGTGGTACATACATCACATTACAAAAGCATTGTTCTTCCCAGGAATGTCCAGGTATCTTAAGCAAATACTCCAGATCCCTCCAAACCACACCTCCAGCATAGGAGAGAAAGTGTGCTATAGCTGCCCTCAACAGGACAAAATCTCTTTCCGTGGGAAGGAATATTGGCACCAAAGGAAAAGTCATTGATATATGGATTTCTTCACAGAAACTTAGCTCAGGAAACTGTTGTGTGAAGAGCTCCATATTTGGCCACAGAGGGGCAGTGCTGTATCAGACGAGATGAAGTGTGTTTCTTCTAAGTACCTATCAGTGAACCAATGAGTTTATGTACTCATCAGGTTGCATTTGCATATGTATTTGCACACATGCCTAATTTTAAAGAGTCCATGAATATGTGGAAGGTAGAGTTATGGTAGAGATTGGGAAGAGGAGAAGAAAGAGGTAAGTTATGAAAATACATTTAAATTTTTAAAAACTGCATACAAATGAATTATCTCCTAACTTGCTCAAGTATATTTAGAGAAAAACAAATATACATATCTACCTAGCCATCTAACTATATTATGTTTGTTTATCCCAAGCTCACAGCCTTGACAAACGTGACTTTAGAAGTGAACACTATTAGATTCATGCTATCCTTCAAGGCCAGGGCCACATTAACTTCTCTAGTGTACATTTATAATGCTGACACCCGTACCTTGCCCATTCTGCTGCCACACTGATATGACCCATACCTAGAATTATGCTATATATCCTTTCCACATGAAATCTACTCATGGTTTGAAGCCATTTTAAACTATTCCTCAATCAGAATCTTTCCTGACTGGCTTGGGAAGCAGTGTCCACACCTTTACTTCATGGTCTTGTCTCTAGACACACAGGTGTCTTTTGTAGCCTTCAGTTTTCTGTTCTCTGTTGAAGATTGGAATTGTGTGTGTCATAAAAGACACCCAAGCACTGCCCATACAGTAGGCAGCTAGGCACTCAGCAAATTCATAGCATGTCTTCCTCGTCCTCAATCTAACTTACTTCAATATCCTCAGATCACCTTAACTTATTCTTTTCTAGTTTTCACACATAAAAACAAAGTATGATATATTTCTTTATATGTCAATTTTGCTTAGTATCATATCCTCCAACTTTATTTTACTACAAATGACATGATTTAGTTCTTTAATGTGGCTGAACACACTCTCTTGTTTTATGTGCAATATCTTCTTAATTTGTCTGGTGACAGATGGTACCAGACTGATTCTCCATCTTGGCTATCTGTCCTTGCTGTTGTAAAAATGCATAGATAGTATCTTTCTAGCATGGAGAAATACCTACAAGTAGAATAGCTGGATCATTGGTAATCTTTTCTTTCTTTTTTAATCTTTATTAATGTTTTAAATTTTTATTAAACTTTTAATAAAATATATTTGATAATATTTCAGCTCCCTGCTTCTCCTTACATCCCTACCCACCCGAATTCATGATCTTTCTTCTTACCTCTCTCCAATAAAAAAATCAAAATAAACAAATAAAAATTAATAAGAGAAAACCATAAAAACAAAACAAAATGTGTCAAAAGTCCCACAAAAACCCCCCAGCAAAACAAAACAAAAAACAACCAGAGATCCCATTTTGTGTGGAATCCAAACCATGGGACTGACTATGGAATATGGTTGATATGCCTGATAATGCTCCACTGGGAAAACTAATATTAATTGAAAATATTGTATCTGTCTATCCCAGGCTCATGGGGTTAACATACTATTAGGAGTGAATACTACTAGATTCAAGTCCAGGGACACATCAATCTCTCTAATATACATTTGCAATGCAGTCACCCATACCTTGTCTGTTCATCTGCCACACCGATATGACCTGAGTCTAGAATTGTTATATATCCTTTCCACTGGGAAACCTACTCATAGTTTGAAGCCAGTTAAAACGTCTCCTCAGTCAGGATCTTCTCTGACTGGATTGGGAGCAGTGATCACACCCTTTCCTTCATTGTCTTGTCTAGACTCACAAGTATTAATTACAAAGACTGCCTTGGTTAAGGGTGACATCCCTAATTCACTTCCCCTTCCCAGTACTTGGATTTTTCTATTTTGAACATTTGCAGGTTTCATGCATGCTGCCTGTCACAGTCTCTGTGAGATCATATGTGCATCAGTCCTGCTGTGTCTGGAAAATACTGTTCCTTGGAGTTGTTCACAGCCTCTGGCTCTTACAATCTTTCCACCTCTTCTTCTAAATGGATCCAAACATTGAGGGGGTACATTGATGAGAACATCCCATTTAGGGTTGAGTGTTCCCACCTCTCTCACTCTGTGTATATTGTCCAGTGGGGCTCTGTGTTAATTCATATTCCTATCTATTGTATGAAACTTCTTTGATGACTTTTGAGCCAAACTCTGATTTATGGGCATATCAATGTCTATACAGCTTTAGTAGGTAGCCATAACAACATACATTGTTACCACCAATGTTTAATGTCCTTATAAGGAAGGGATTTGTAGTCCTCATGACTCTATTTTCATAGATACTAAATTTGAGAAGAACAGGAAGTGCTTTCTATGTCAGAAAGAGCTTCTGTGAAGGGTGGAGCCTGCTCAAAGAGCTGAGGTGCCTGTGAAGTTGGAGTCAGTGTTCTGTGGAAGACAAAAGGCCACCTGAGTTCCCCCAAGCTTCAGTCTAGGAGGAATGGACAAGATCCTGACAGCATCGTGTTTACTCCTAGGCCTTCACCTAGCTGGTGAGTTATGAAGGAGAAATCCGAGAATGTGGGATTAATGTGGAGGCATGAGAGACTTGGGGCACCAGGCAAGTCATGATATCTAAGCAGGAAGTACATTCCTGGGAACCTAACAACAGTTGCTATTTCTCTACACAGGGGTGAGTGGCCAGCAGAAGGAGAAACGTGACCAGCAGCAGGTGAGACAAAGTCCCCAGTCTCTGACAGTCTGGGAAGGAGAGACTGCAATTCTGAACTGCAGTTATGAGAACAGTAATTTTGACTACTTCCCATGGTACCAGCAGTTCCCTGGGGAAGGCCCTGTATTCCTGATAGCCATACGTTCAGTGTCCAATAAAAAGGAAGATGGACGATTCACAATCTTCTTCAGTAAAAGGGAGAAAAAGCTCTCCTTACACATCGCAGACTCTCAGCCTGGAGACTCAGCCACCTACTTCTGTGCAGCAAGTGCACAGTGCTCTCCAGGCACCTGCAGCCCATACCCAAACCTGCAGCTGAGGCTCCAGCAAAGCCCTGTTGTGGGTGGAGCCTGGCAGAGATGCAGAGGAGTTTTCATTTGCAGCAGCAGGTGAAGGGGTCACTCAGTGAGTGTAAGGATTAGACTATTGGACCAGAGACAGACCAAGCTGGAGTCACAGCTTGCTTTCCCCAGTCTCCCTTTGCAGCTGGAGTTTTACATCTATTTCCTTAACTTGTTTAGATGAATTGCTTTCTGGAGTAGTTGTAAAAATAGTTCTCTGTGTGATTGGTTTGTGGCAACTGTACATTAGAGGCCCTGTCTCCCTGCACTCTTGTCAACAGCATTATGAATGTGTGGTTGTTACAGCCCAGCATTAGGAGACCTTGACTTTGGCTTCTGGAATAGAAATCACACAGATTTTTCTTTTACTTTTATTTCCTCTGATGACCAGGGAAGCAGTGATTCACATGACCACTGACCTCCTCTACTTCCTCTTGTTTTGCCTTTCATATTCTCATCTACTTTCAAGAAATTCAAGAATTTTACATTAGCTACCCTACCTAAGCTCTGGGAATAGGCTGGGCTGCCAGCCCCCACCCAGCTTCCCTTGAATCCATGGATAAAAGACACAGGCACACAGCTGTTCATTTTCAACTTGCCTTTTGACACAGTTGCTGGGAGCCATTATATCCAGAATAATGGAAAACCAGGCCTTTATCAATATTCTTATCTCCACACTTCCCACCTGTTGCTGGGTGCCATTATCTCCAGCCTGGAAAACCAGGCCTTTATCAATATTCTTATCTCCACACTTCCCACCTGCCCTAAACTTTAGTTGCTCAGTTACATCTAGTCCCTGCTAAACATCCCTTACCACCCGCCTGTAGAAGTAGCCTGTGTGGCCACTCTGTTTTGAGATCTGACATTGCGGGTTGACTTTTCTTCATCAGAAGCATGGCTAACTCTGTCTCTCTTCTGTCTCTCTGCTTGCCTCCAGGAACCTGGAAGTCCAGCCTATTCCTTCTACCTAACAATTGGCCCATGGCTTCTATACTGATACATCAAGAACCAATAAGGAACAGGACCTCAGCATCAGCACTACCCCTACACCAGCTAATGCCTCTGAATGTCTCATAGTATAAGAGTTCAGAGGTACAGATATTTTAAAGACAAAAAAATACAAAGACCATAATTTATATCAAAGTTAGATGAAAGTAATATCAAAGTAACCTTGAAACATTCATTCCTGGCAGAGCATAGCAATTTAGACAGAACATACCAATTACTTTTTACATATATCTTTTCTAGTTATTTTGATTTACTTTAATAATTTTGGTTAACATATCTGCACAATAGACAAGACCATAGAAGTCTCCAATGTGTTGCCAAGGTAGGCACGACCATTGTGAGAAGGGAAGTGAAGGTCTGAGAGCTGTGTAAGCAAGCACAACCTGAAGTGAGAACAGGGTGTGCTTAGTCATCTCAGTAATAAGCACTTGCTGGACAGCCAGCAAACTGGACTCTGAACTCCCACTCTCATGACTGAGCACCAAGTGCTGTTTACCATTGATCCATGTCTCAGACATTTTAAGCTTCATTCTTTACCAGACAGTACGGTTTGCCAATTATATTACACAGAAAGTCAAAAGAATTTTCCTAATGAGACAATTCTCCCAGCATAATACATTCAAACTTAGTATACCCCTAAAACAGATTTTAGAGCCTATAAGAGAGCTTGCATCTTCTTTATCAAGGGCATAGAATAGGAACACAACTATGCCAGTGAGAGCAGTCCAGGCTGTTGAGAGCTCCTGTAGTCTCCTGCTTAGCTACAGAGATGGAATGATGGGACATGCCCTCAGTTGTCAAATTGTCAACAGAGCAGATCTCAGTTTCCAGAAACTGCTCCCAGAGGCACTCATTAATCTGTTATTTAAACTTATAACAAAGAACTGGAATTTTTCAAAGACCTTGTTAATACTTTCTTTTCTGATTGCCTCTTGACTTATTTTAATCAGTAAATTTATTTAACTAAGGCATTAAAAATAATGAGAAGAATTGAAAAATTAAGAGCTACATTCTAAATGATTATACAGATGTATACAAAAATTCAACCACCCATTTAGGTGGTATTAACATGCCCCTAAGTATATCCATGTTATGTGTATCATGTGTTGTGAGGGTAAAAAATAGCCTTGTATCATGAGGATACTTGGCAAGCTAAATCTGAGATTGTTTTGCAAGTAAAATATAGAGAACTTAATAAGTCAGACTGAATACTTGAGGACAAAGTTGCTGTAGTAGTTGTTGCTGTTGTTGTTGTTGTTGCAGCATATGTATGAATTATCTGGGTATACACAAGTGGAGGCCAGAGGCCCACATTGGTCATCTTCCTTTATGGCTCTTCATCTGTTCTATTTGAAAGCAGGGTCTTTGATTGAACTTGGAGCTTGCCTATTATAATAGATTGGGCATTCCCCAGAACTGAAACTGTAGCTGCACCCCACAGAATCTGGGTTATGACATGGTTGCTGGGGTTCCTCAGCTGCATCCCACAGCATCTGGGTTATGACATGGCTGCTGGAGACCTGCAGGTGCACACTACAGTATCTGGATTCTGATATGACTGCTGGGGACCCACACACAGGTCCCCATGATGCACATCAGGCCATTATGTTATTCCTGTTACAATTTCACAGAGCATAAGCAAACAGGGATCTTCTAGAATTCTGAAGAATTGCCCTTTACCACATGATTTAGAAATAGATTTATTAATTGCAGAATTTAGTAGACCCTAGCACTTAGTAAGGGAGGAAGATTTTTTCAGATGCCAGTGTTTCATGGGGAAATTAGGGGATCTGTGAGGCTTTTTAAAAACTTAATCTCTATCAGCTGTAGGAGCTCTCTGGTAGAATTTTTGGGGTCACTTAAGTATACAATCATATCATCTGCATATCATGATATTTTGACTTCTTCCTTTCCAATTTGTATCCCTTTGACCCCTTTTGTTGTCTAATTGCTCTAGCTAGAACTGCAAGTACTATATTGAATAGATAGGGCAGCTTTATCTAGTCCCTGATTTTAGTGAGATTGCTTCAAGTTTCTCTTCATTTAGTTTGCTGTTGGCTACTGGTTTGCTGTATATTGCTTTTTACTATGTTTAGGTATGGGCCTTGAATTCCTGATCTTTCCAAGACTTTTAGGGATCCATCCCATATATTGCAACCAAACCTGAACGTTATTGTGGATGCTGGGAAGTGCTTGCTGATAGTGTAAAGGACTTAACTGAGAATCTACAGGATTCAATATGGTTTCCTCAGATGAGGCAATATGTCAAGTGGGGCCACACCATGGGAGTCGTTACAGACTTTACAGAAACACAAGCCTCAAAACTATGGCTTATCCACAATTCATGGCTTCTGTGACTTTCCATTCAAATGTATCTACCTTTTGGTAACCCTCTGTTATTCAATTAGAAACCCTAGTCTTCTCTGATTTGGAGTTGATCTGTGTGTCTTGTGTCAATAATTTAAAGTAAATCAGCTTTGCCTTCCTTTAAAAAAATAAATAAAAATTAATCTTTATTAGACAATAGATGTAGAGACATAAACATATGACCATGATCTGTAAGTGCATTAAAGATCTCATATGGCGCATGGTGAATTTGACTTTGGGTCCCCAAAATGATCCCACAGAGTAACACCCATGTATGCAAAGCAGCTCGACTCTAAGCATGGATTTTCCCATAATCCCTTTAAAGTGCTGTCTCTTTTGACAACCAAGAAAGACAAGGATGCAAATAATAGTCTGTGGTGAGCTATGCTTTTTCTCTCTGTACATGGAACTTGTAGTCTATGTTCAAACAAAGCCCACTTCCTGCTTGAGGCAGTGTAAGAAACATGTGTCCTACAGAGAGACTTATGCTTCCCCATAGTCTTCCCTGTGTGCTGGTAGTCTTGGATTTCTCTGGTATGCATGTTTCACATATAGCTAAGAATATTAAGCAGGAAGTATTGTCCAGGCATATTGCAAATCACATAGACCTGAGGGGGAACAGGGATTGAAGAAAAGCAAGCAGAATATGTCTTTAGTTAGGTTTGTCTTTGAATCTCAAGCTAATTTAATTCCTACAATATTTTATTCACATTGCACAACCAGCTGTGTTTTCTGAATGTTCTACCCTGTAGAATCAATCTACAGGACCCTATGAAGGGCAGAAATTAACTCAGGTCCAACCAGCACAAGCAGGAAGAAGGGGGAAGAAGTTGCCCTGGGCTGTTCATATGAGACAAAGCAGAACTTAGAACATCTACACAGGTATAATCATTTTAGCTTCAAGGCTGGAAAATTCAATGAATTATTCCTGTGCTTTCTGGGATCCCATATACACTGTTTGAGGTGACAGGACAAGCTTAACAAAAATGGGCGCTCCTTAAGCATTGTCTAACTCAGGAGCCCAGCTGAGAAGCACATCTGCACATCCCAGAGAAGAATGGTGGCTGCCTCATCTGCAGTCTGTATCAGACATGCGTTTCTAAGTAAAGCACCCATCTATAACATTTGGAAATAGTTATCATAAGCAACTTTTTTATATAATACATTGTCTTGAATATATTTTAGCAAAAATTAGCTCATAGAGAACAAACAGTATGTTCTACAGCTGGGAATCTTGCATCATAATAATTTAAAGTGTTACTTTCTCTTCAAGGTGGTAACAGTGCATACCTCAGACTGGGTGTCTGGAATAACAAAGAACATCATTCCCTTTGAAAGTTACCATCAGGAGTGAAGTAGTCTGGGAACAGGGAATAAGTAGTGAGATAGTAGAAGGAATTCACCCATCAATGACTGGGGGTGACTGGGGAGTGCCTACCAATCTTTTTCTTTGCATCTGGCACTGAGCACTGAGGTACTGAAGGTCACCAGCTAGTTCATTAGGTGGGAAAGAGAGATGCATGAGGGCAGCATCTGTGTGAACCGAGACCCGTGAAAGTGCAGTGAGAACCATAAGAAAATTGGAATCCAGGACAAATCTCCCCTCTTCAGTCTCTCTTATTTGAGGGCTTCAGAACAAGTCAGGCCATTTGCCACCATGTCACATACAGAACTGAAAGCACCTGAGGGTCCCAGCCTGGCACATTCCTGGTATGGGTGAATTTGGGAGAATGGCATGGGCCCAAATATGCAGTCATATAAAACATAAAAGTATCAATCCTTTCTTCCAAGTCTTCTATACTTTTCTATTTCATGTCCAACCCTGAAGCAGAGCCACATGGGGAAGGAAATGCTGGGAAATCTATTTCTAGATAATTTAAGTTGAGACTCTAAAGCAACCCCTGCAATCTCACATCTCCTCTGTAGTGGATACCAAAGATAAGGAGACAGCCGAAATGCCAGAAAATGTTATCAGATTCTGGCTTTGAAGAACAACAACAACAAAAAAGATCAACGATAATAGATGGCACTCAAATAAGCAGATGAAGAGAGCAAGAAAATCAATTCAGGACCTAGACAAGGAAGTTACAAAGTGCGTGAAACAGTATCTTGGAGGGGAAATTGAAAGACATGAAGAAAAACCCAGCAAGAAAATTGAGACTCTGAAAATGAACCAAATATAAATGCTGGGAAATTAAATTAAACACAGTGGAAAGCATCGTTGACAGACAATATTGGACAGAGTGGATCAGAAACATGGGAAGAAAGAAACTAATGAGCATACCCAAAATTTCCAAGAACTCTGAAACACATTACAGAGACAAAACCTGGGAATCCGTGGGACAGATAAGGGAGCTGAGATAAAGTCTGACAACACAAACAATATACTGAATTAGAATGTAGCAGAGAATTCTCCAAAGCTAAAGAAAGAAATATAGATCCAACCTCAAGAGCATTGAAAACTTCACTGAGATATGACCAGGCACACACCCTGACTGAGACTCAGGAACACTGTGCCCACCAGGCCTTCATCTCCTGTTCAGAGAGACACGTCGTCGTCACAGGACTGCTACAGTTGGCAAAGTTACTTCTTTAAAATGATAGAGAAATAAGAAATTTCAAGATAAGCACATGTTAAGGAAATTCATAACAGCACAGCCAGGAAATCCTGAAGGGAGTACTGTGCACAGAAGAAAGACAGTGGCATCCAAAAGAGCACAGGATAGAATACATCTCAGGGAAGGAGCAGGGTACTCGGGAGTATATCATGTGCAAACAGCAAACCTTGAAACCCCCAATGTAAACAGGGAAGGAAGGAAAGAACAATAGGCCAATCAACCAAAATCGTAACCCACAAAACCATGGGAAACAGCAAGTTCTCTCAGTATAATTTTAAAAGTAAGTGGCCTCAACTCACTGAAGAAAAGCCACAGGTTAATCAGCAGTGTTAACCAACTGTCTCCAGTAAACGCCTCTTCAACAAGAACATCGAAAACTGACAGTCAGAAGAATAACAGCACACCAAGCAATGAAAGGTGTAAACGTGGCACAGAAAGTCTCATATCTGAAAGAGTGGACCTCAGAACAAAGTTAGTCAAGGAGCTGAAGAGAGCCAATACACAGCCACAGAGGGTAAGCCTTGTGAGTATGAGCGCATGGAGCTTTGGCTCTCTGTTCAACAAAATAACCACTAAGTGACATAAAATTTCCCCTGGGTCCCTAGTCAGTAATGATCTGAGATTTCAATGTGACATTAGCAAGCCCTCCCAAACTAAAGACCAGAAAAGAAACTGTGAGCTAAGGGGTTCTACATGTCCACCTCTCTGATTTTGGCAGAATCCCAGGCAGACAAGGGAAGGGAATGCACAGTTAGATGACTCACTACATCCAAACAGCAAAATCTTGTTAACAGATGTAAAATTTATATTCTCTTCTCTAAGAAACATGTTTAATACTTCTTCAGAAGCCACAGAAGTTAACAAGGAAAAGCATTTTTAAAGAGCTCAAAAGAAAATGAATAAAACTTTCAAGATAACACTCTGTGAAATTAAAATTTGTTTTCAATTGTCCTTACTAAAGTTTCCTCAAGCTGAGCACAGTGGCACCTGACTGTAGTTTTTAATGACTTGTGAGGCTGAGGGGGAGGATTGCCAGTTTGACACTGTTCTGAGTAATAGCTGTATGCTACCTTAAAAACAAACAAACAAAAGGAGAAAAGTTCACTCACGCACTGAAAGACTATGTTTTGCAATGCATAGTTCTTTAGTTTATTTTTAGAGATAGTTTTATCATGTTGCCCTGTCTGACCTCTATTAACTGCTCAGCATCCTGAATACCCCTGGCAAGAGCCTCGGCGCCTGTCTATGATGTGTGTATCTGAAAAGGATTCAAATGAGCAATACAAACATTTTACAAAATCAGTAAGAAAAGAAATAACCATGGTAAAGCTTCGCTACTTCACAAACGATACCCAATAAGTAAGCGATAAATACACTCAGCATGGGCTTTCATCAGGGAAATGAAAATCAAGCTCCATTCTTCTATGCCATTTCTGTTCTGAGCATCACAAGTGTGTTACTGCAGCCAGAGAGAAATGACCCTAAGAAGATAGGGGGAGATGATGACTATGTTCATCAAACTCATCTGGAGAGAAGATTAAGCAGAAATAAGCCATGAACCCAGACACTGAAGGAAAGAAAAAAAAAAAACGAAGAAACTATGAAAAAATGAAGCTGATATATTTTAGTTACTATCAATATGCATGAGAGACTACGATACATATTTCACAATCTATCTAATTCAGGTGCCCAACTCTCTATAAGACAGTTTTATTTTTCTCATATTTGATGTTAAAGATTGGGACAAAGATTCCCCTAATTTTGAATAGCAATTCTGAGTACGGTTGTCAGCAGAGTGTAGTACCAAGAACTAAAGAGCAGGGATTTCACAGGGAGAAACAGTGGTCCAGAGAAGAGTGGCCAGGTGTCTCAGTGATGATGACATTATTGGTGGTAACTGACCCTAACAAACTGGAAGTTGATAAATTGAAAAATCATCAACTGATCATCTCAGAAAGCTTCTTCTGCAGCCCTGTGCTGTGTGTGAAGTGTGAGGAGCCAGAGGGAAAGAAACACACAGGTCACATTTCCCTATCAGGACCTGTGTGCTGTCCCTTGCCTGCCCATGGTGCTGTCCCATCCAATCCCAGCCTGTTGACAGACTGCACTTCCTGTAAGTCTTTTCTCAAACACAAGCAGTTGGGAAGTCTTTATCTAAATCTTTCCATTTTCCTTCCTTGAAAAATCAGGCTCCAGCACACTCCAAATGTGGAAGAGAAGGGTAGTTCTTTTTCAAGTCTTACTTATAACTTGAATACTTTAATTAGTTTTAGTAATCAATGCCCAACGTAATAGACTTGCCTTGAGTTTTTCACTCATTCTGTTGATGATTTCATACTCCTCTTCTCCCATCACTGGCACTTCTCCTATTAGCTCCATGATTCCCCACGACAAGCCCCATGTCACTTGTATGTGGGTACTCTAGTATTTTCTGCTTCTTTTTTTACATTTCCCAACCACCTCTAAGATTTTTTTTTCTCTCTAATGATCTTTTCTTTTCTAGTTTCATGGCCTAAACTACTCACAAACATCAAATTATATATATATATATATATGAGAAACAAGAGTTCTCTGTAGAGTAAGTTGTGTTGGATGGTGTTTTGCTGCGGCAAACATGTGAAGGGGTGTTTTCCCAAAGTGGACATAGGTGAAAGACTATGGCAAACTCGTGAAGGAATATTTTGTTCAAACAGACACAGAAGAGAGGATGTTCTGCTAAAGCAAACACGTGAAAGGACATATGATGAAGGAGTCTTTGCTAACAACACACATGTATGGTCCGGCTTACATTGTGTAGTTGAGCTCCATTTGTCAGGAACTCGGGATGATTGGATGCACATGATGAGAGGCAAGGCCCATGCTGAAGCAAGGCACATGAAGGATAAGTGATGTTTGGAGAGTATAAATAGGACTCCATAATAGAGAGAGAGCTGGTACAGCTAGCTGTGCAACACCTTGTGGGTCTCCTATCTTAGATGATCTTTGTTTTCCTGAGAGAGGCACAGCTGAGAACTTCTCTGGATGTTCCTTTTGGTCCCTCCTGCTAACTTGAGCCAAGGCTGAAGCCTGGCTGTCTCTGCTAGGTCATGTCACCTGATGCTAATGGGACTGTACCGAACTGGACTGGTGGTGTATCCATGAAGTGTTCATGAGTGGATCGAGCTGGCATTACCAGCAAACCTGTGAACTGAACTGCCGATTTCCAGACAACACAGATGGGAATTGCTCCAAGGAACCGTTCTAGACAGGTCCACTTTCCCCTTATCCTTCCCTTTCTACTATCTCTGGTGGTGGTGGGCTACAAGTGAGGTTAAAGCAATTTAAGAACCATCATTAAAAATACAATGGAGTTTAGGGAACAGAGTTCAGCTTACCTCTGATGGTTATATCCCAAGTGGACCCTGCAGGCAGGGAAAAGGTGGGGTGGGGTCTAACCTGGGTGTTCCTGGAGCTCAGCAGGCCTGAGTGTTCCTAGGGCCAGAGCTCGGAGGTTAGAGGGTACAACCACCAGCTTTTTGTGAACACACACGCCCACACATACACACACACAAACACACATACACTTAAGTCTAGGATCAACAATTGAGAGAAAACATGCAATAGTTATCTTTCTGAGACTCAAAAGGAAGCAGTTCATGCCTGATGTCTATCTAAAGTGCTGAGCTCCTTGCTGCCCTCTGATCTCACGAGTTAAATTGGGAGAACACCTAGTTGCAATAGCAGCTATCCCTACTGAGCTGAAATGTGAGTGAGTAGTGATTGCCTGCTGTGAAGGTAACATTGCCAGATGACCCTTCTACAGAAATAACTCAGTTTTATCATCAGTCGTTTCTGATGAATTACTGCATCAATACATTACTGGTTTAGTGTATTTATTTTTTTTATTAGGTATTTTCTTCATTTACATTTCAAATGCTATCCCAAAAGTTCCCCAGACCCTTCTCCCCACACTCCCCTACCCACCCACTCCCACTTCTTGGCCCTGGAGTTCCCCTGTACTGAGGCATATAGAGTTTACAAGACCAAGGGGCCTCTCTTCTCAATGATGGCCGACTAGGCCATCTTCTGCTACATATGCAGCGAGAGACATGAGCTCCAGGGGTACTTGTTAGTTCATATTGTTGTTCCACCTATAGGGTTGCAGACCCTTTAGCTCCTTGGGTACTTTCTCTAGATCCTCCTAGAGGAGGGGCCCTGTGTTCCATCCAATAGCTGACTGTGAGCATCCATTTCTGTGTTTGCCAGGCCCTGGCATAGCCTCACAAGAGACAGCTATATCAGGGTCCTTTCAGCAAAATCTTGCTGGTGTATGCAATGGTGTCAGTGTCAAGATACATGGTTTAGTGTAAATTAAGGATGTTTTCTAGTTATGCATGAGTGCTGACAACTTCATCAGTTCTGACAGTTCTTTAAATATGAAATGTTAAGCTTAAGTTAAAAAACCTGGTAATTTGGATCTTTGTCATTTTCTTTAAAAATAAAAGAAATGAGAATTATTTGTTCATTCAAAAAATAAGTGTCTGAGGTAGAGGAGCTACTGTGCTGTGTGATTTCCATGTGGTTTTGTTGTTGTTGTTGTTTGTTTGTTTGTTTAGTACTTAGTGGACATTCCAAAGTTATTGTGTCTTCCCTCCTAGAAGAGTAGAGTAGCATTCCAGAGGCCAGTTCTTGGGTTGAAGTTCCAGACTTACCACTTATCAGCTGAGAGGATTTGGGCAGACTGCTTCAAAATGTTCTTGCTTCATTTCCTCATTCTTACATGGTAGTAAATACTGAGATGGTTAATAAATGAAATGATAGCTTCCGATGCTTAGCCTGTGCAAAAAAAAAAAAAACTTAGAAAAAGGAAAATCAGGTGTTTGAGAAACTAAATTCCTTGCCCGCGCTACAAAGTACCCATCAAAGAATGGCCTCCCCTCCTTCCTTTATGTAAAGACCACACTGATCTTTCAGAGAAACAAAATTTTTGTCTACATCCATTTTATATCTTTCTTTCATTTTAAACACCTTCAGATAGATAGATAGATAGATAGATAGATAGATAGATAGATAGATAGATAGATAGATAGATAGATGGATAGATAGATAGATGGATAGATAGATGATGGATAGAGGATGGTGATAGAACCTAGTGGGGAAACCCACCACTCAATTCCCGATTCGGCGTGCACCCCAAAATTCACGAAGGACCATCTTGATGTAATTACATGAGGTCGTTTAATTACGGAGCTCCAGACCGACATGCATCTCACACAGAAGATAACGGATGTCAGCCATGAGGCTCGAAAGCTAGGGGGTTTTATGGGGTAAGGGGCTTAGGGGTGTGGAATTCAGCATAGCAACACACTATTGGCTTATTCAAACATCAGCAGAAAAATTACATGTACGTGCAGGGTGTCAGAGTTCTGTGAGTTGTTGACTCAGTTTAGATAGCCCTGTTATGTCTTCACATTCCCCTTATCTTATGGTCAAGCTGTTCCCAGGAATGTTTTAACTACGGTGCATACTCAGGTTTCTTTTTCTTTTTCTTTTTTTCAGCCCCAGGCAGCCTCTAGGCTCACAAACAACCAGCAATTTCTGAGTACTTTATATGACTTGCAGGTTTTGAAATTTCATCTTTCTTTCTTTTTTTAAAATTTTTAATATTTTTATTACATATTTTCCTCAATTACATTTCCAATGCTATCCCAAAAGTCCCCCATAGCGCCCCCCACTTCCCTACCCACCCATTCCCATTCTTTTGGCCCTGGCATTCCCCTATATTGGGGCATATAAAGTTTGCAAGTCCAATGGGCCTCTCTTTCCATTGATGGCCGACTAGGTCATCTTTCGATACATATGCAGCTAGAGACAAGAGCTCCGGGGTTCTGGTTAGTACATCATGTTGTTCCAACAATAGGGTTGCAGATCCCTTTAGCTCCTTGGGTACTTTCTCTAGCTTCTCCATTGGGAGCCCTGTGATACATCCAATAGCTGACTGTGAACATCCACTCCTGTGTTTGCTAGGCCCCGGCATCGACTCACAAGAGACAGCTATATTTGGGTCCTTTCAGCAAAATCTTGCTAGTGTATGCAATGGTGTCAGCGTTTAGAAGCTGATTATGGGATGGATCCCTGGATACGGCAGTCTCTAAATGGTCCATCCTTTCATCACAGCTACGAACTTTGTCTCTGTAACTCCTTCCCTGGGTGTTTTGTTCCCAATTCTAAGAAGGTGCACAGTGTCCACACTTTGGTCTTCATTCTTCTTGAGTTTCATGCGTTTAGCAAATTGTATCTTATATCTTGGGTATCCTAAGTTTTGGGCTAATATCCACTTATCAGTGAATACATATTGTGTGAGTTCTTTTGTGATTGTGTTACTTCACTCAAGATGATGCCCTCCAGGTCCATCCATTTGGCTAGGAATTTCATGAATTCATTCTTTTTAATAGCTGAGTAGTACTCCATTGTGTAAATGTACCATAATTTCTGTATCCATTCCTCTGTTGAGGGACATCTGGGTTCTTTCCAGCTTCTGGCTATTATAAATAGGGCTGCTATGAACATAGTGGAGCATGTGTCCTTTTTACCGGTTGGGACATCTTCTGGATATATGCCCAGGAGAGGTATTGCTGGATCCTCCGGTAGTACTATGTCCAATTTTCTGAGGAACCACCAGACTGATTTCCAGAGTGGTTGTACAAGCTTGCAATCCCACCAACAATGGAGGAGTGTTCCTCTTTCTCCACATCCTCGCCAGCATCTGCTGTCACCTGAAGTTTTGATCTTAGCCATTCTGACTGGTGTGAGGTGGAATCTCAGGGTTGTTTTGATTTGCATTTCCCTGATGATTAAGGATGTTGAACATTTTTTCAGGTGCTTCTATGCCATTCGGTATTCCTCAGGTGAGAATTCTTTGTTCAGTTCTGAGCCCCATTTTTTAATGGGGTTATTTGACTTTCTGGAGTCCACCTTCTTGAGTTCTTTATATATATTGGATATTAGTCCCTTATCTGATTTAGGATAGGTGAAGATCCTTTCCCAATCTGTTGGTGGTTTTTTTGTCTTATTGATGGTGTCTTTAGCCTTGCAGAAGCTTTGTAGTTTCATGAGGTCCCACTTGTCAATTCTCGATCTTACAGCACAAGCCAGTACTGTTCTATTCAGGAATTTTTCCCCTGTGCCCATATCTTCAAGGCTTTTCCCCACTTTCTCCTCTATAAGTTTCAGTGTCTCAGGTTTTATGTGAAGTTCCTTGATCCACTTAGACTTGACCTTAGTACAAGGAGATAGGAATGGATCGATTCGCATTCTTCTACATGTTAACAACCAGTTGTGCCAGCACCATTTGTTGAAAATGCTGTCTTTCTTCCACTGGATGTTTTTAGCTCCCTTGTCGAAGATCAAGTGACCATAGGTGTGTGGGTTCATTTCTGGGTCTTCAATTCTATTCCATTGGTCTATTTGTCTGTCACTATACCAGTACCATGCAGTTTTTATCACAATTGCTCTGTAGTAGAGCTTTAGGTCCGGCATGGTGATTCCACCAGAGGTTCTTTTATCCTTGAGAAGAGTTTTTGCTATCCTAGGTTTTTTGTTATTCCAGATGAATTTGCAGATTGCACTTTCTAATTCGTTGAAGAATTGATTTGGAATTTTGATGGGGATTGCATTGAATCTGTAGATTGCTTTTGGCAAGATAGCCATTTTTACAATGTTGATCCTGCCAATCCATGAGCATGGGAGATCTTTCCATCTTCTGAGATCTTCTAGAATTTCTTTCTTCAGAGACTTGAAGTTTTTATTATACAGATCTTTCACTTCCTTAGTTAGAGTCACGCCAAGATATTTTATATTATTTGTGACTATTGAGAAGGGTGTTGTTTCCCTAATTTCTTTCTCAGCCTGTTTATTCTTTGTGTAGAGAAAGGCCATTGATTTGTTTGAGTTAATTTTATATCCAGCTACTTCGCCGAAGCTGTTTATCAGGCTTAGGAGTTCTCTGGTGGAATTTTTAGGGTCACTTATATATACTATCATATCATCTGCAAAGAGTGATATTTTGACTTCATCTTTTCCAATTTGTATCCCTTTGATCTCCTTTTGTTGTCGAATTGCTCTGGCTAGGACTTCAAGTACAATGTTGAATAGGTATGGAGAAAGTGGACAGCCTTGTCTAGTCCCTGATTTTAGAGGGATTGCTTCAAGCTTCTCACCATTTACTTTGATGTTGGCTACTGGTTTGCTGTAGATTGCTTTTATCATGTTTAGGTATGGGCCTTGAATTCCTGATCTTTCCAAGACTTTTATCATGAATGGGTGTTGGATCTTGTCAAATGCTTTTTCCGCATTTAACGAGATGACCATGTGGTTTTTGTCTTTGAGTTTGTTTATATACTGGATTACGTTGATGGATTTCCGTATATTGAACCATCCCTGCATCCCTGGGATGAAACCTACTTGGTCAGGATGGATGATTGTTTTTGATGTGTTCTTGGATTCGGTTAGCAAGAACTTTATTGAGGATTTTTGCATCAATATTCATAAGGGATATTGGTCTGAAGTTTTCTATCTTTGTTGGGTCTTTTTGTGGTTTAGGTATCAGAGTAATTGCGGCTTCATAGAATGAGTTGGGTAGAGTACCTTCTGTTTCTATTTTGTGGAATAGTTTGTGAAGAACTGGGATTAGATCTTCTTTGAAGGTCTGATAGAACTCTGCACTAAACCCATCTGGTCCTGGGCTTTTTTTAGTTGGGAGACTATTAATGACTGCTTCTATTTCTTTGGGGGATATAGGGCTGTTTAGATCATTAACCTGATCGTGATTCAACTTTGGTACCTAGTATCTCTCTAGGAACTTCTCCATTTCATCCAGGTTCTCCTATTTTGTTGAGTATAGCCTTTGGTAGAAGGATCTGATGGTGTTTTGGATGTCTTCAGGATCTGTTGTTATGTCTCCTTTTTCATTTCTGATTTTGTTAATTAGAATGCTTTCCCTGTGCCCTCTAGTGAGTCTGGCTAAGGGTTTATCTATCTTGTTGATTTTCTCAAAGAACCAGCTCCTTGATTGGTTGATTCTTTGAATAGTTTTTCTTGTTTCCACTTGGTTGATTTCGCCCCTGAGTTTGATTATTTCCTGCTGTCTACTCCTCTTGGGTGAATTTGCTTCCTTTTGTTCTAGTGCTTTTAGGTATGTTGTTAAGCTGCTAATGTGTGCTCTCTCTAGTTTCCTTTTGGAGGCACTCAGAGCTATGAGTTTTCCTCTTAGAAATGCTTTCATTGCGTCCCATAAGTTTTGGGTATGTTGTGGCTTCATTTTCATTGAACTCTAAAAAGTCCTTAATTTCTTTCTTTATTCCTTCCTTGACCAAGGTATCATTGAGAAGAGTGTTGTTCAGGTTCCACGTGAAGGTTGGCTTTCTATTATTTATTTTGTTATTGAAGATCAGCCTTAGTCCATGGTGATCTGATAGGATGCATGGGACAATTTCAATATTTTTGTATCTGTTGAGGCCTGTTTTGTGACCTATTATGTGGTCAATTTTGGAGAAGGTACCATGAGGTGCTGAGAAGAAGTTATATCCTTTTGTTTTAGGATAGAATGTTCTGTAGATATCTGCCAGATCCATTTGATTCATAATTTCTCTTAGTTTCTCTGTGTCCCTGTTTAGTTTCTGTTTCCATGATCTGTCCATTGGTGAAAGTGGTGTGTTGAAGTCTCCCACTATTATTGTATGAGGTGCAATGTGTGCTTTGAGATTTACTAAAGTTTCTTTAATGAATGTGGCTGCCTTTGTATTTGGAGCATAGATATTCAGGATTGATAGTTCCTCTTGGAGGATTTTACCTTTGATGTGTATGAAGTGTCCCTCCCTGTCTTTTTTAATGACTTTGGGTTGGAAGTCAATCTTATCAGATATTAGAATGGCTACTCCAGCTTGTTTCTTCATACCATTTGCTTGGAAAATTGTTTTCCAGCCTTTCATTCTGAGGTAGTGTCTATCTTTTTCTCTGAGATGAGTTTCCTGTAAGCAGCAAAATGTTGGGTCTTGTTTGTGTAGCCAGTTTGTTAGTCTATGTCTTTTTATCAGGGAGTTGAGTCCATTGATATTAAGAGATATTAAGAAAAAGTAATTGTTGTTTCCTGTTATTTTTGTTGTTAAAGTTGGCATTCTGTTCTTGTGGCTGTCTTCTTTTCGGTTTGTTGAGGGATTACCTTCTTGTTGTTTCTAGGGCGTGGTTCCTGTCCTTGTATTGGTTTTTTTCTGTTATTATCCTTTGAAGGGCTGGATTCGTGGAGAGATAATGTGTGAATTTGGTTTTGTCGTGGAATACTTTGGTTTCTCCATCTATGTTAATTGAGAGTTTGGCTGGGTATAGTAGCCTGGGCTGGAATTTGTGTTCTTTTAGTGTCTGTATAACATCCGTCCAGGATCTTCTGGCTTTCATAGTCTCTGGTGAAAAATCTGGTGTAATTCTGATAGGCTTGCCTTTATATGTTACTTGGCCTTTTTCTCTTACTGCTTTTAGTATTCTATCTTTATTTAGAGCATTTGTTGTTCTGATTATTATGTGTCGGGAGGTATTTCTTTTCTGGTCCAGTCTATTTGGAGTTCTGTAGGCTTCTTGTATGTTCAAGGGCATCCCTTTCTTTAGATTTGGGAAGTTTTCTTCTATAATTTTGTTGAAGATGTTTGCTGGTCCTTTGAGTTGAAAATCTTCATTCTCATCCACTCCTATTGTCCGTAGGTTTGGTCTTCTCATTGTGTCCTGTATTTCTTGGATGTTTTGAGTTAGGATCTTTTTGCATTTTACATTTTCCTTGATTGTTGTGCCGATGTTCTCTATGGAATCTTCTGCACCTGAGATTCTCTCTTCCATCTCTTGTATTCTGTTGCTGATGCTGGTATCTATGGTTCCAGAGTTCTTTCCTAGGGTTTCTATCTCCAGTGTTGCCTCATTTTGGGTTTTCTTTATTGTGTCTACTTCCCTTTTTAGGTCTAGTATGGTTTTGTTCATTTCCATCATCTGTTTGGATGTGTTTTCCTGTTTTTCATTAAGGACTTCTACCTGTTTGATTAGGTTATCCTGTTTTTCTTTAAGGATTTGTAACTCTTTAGCAGTGTTCTCCTGCAATTCTTTAAGGGATTTTTTGCTTCCTCTTTATTGTCTTCTACCTGTTTACCAGTGTTCCTTTGTATTTCTTTAAGTGTGTTATTAAAGTCCTTCTTGAAGTCCTCTACCATCATCAGGAGATATGCTTTTAGATCCGTGTCTAGCTTTTCCGGTGTGTTGGGGTGCCCTGGACTGGGCGAAGTGGGAGTGCTGGGTTCTGATGATGGTGAGTGGTCTTGGTTTCTGTTAGTAAGATTATTACGTTTACCTTTCACCATCTGGTAATATCTGGGGTTAGTTGTTGTCGTTGTCACTGTTTAAAGATTGGAGCAGAAGCTGTGTTCCACTCACCAGCAGTCTCAAAATCCTGTGGCAGGGGTCGTGGGTAGCTGGCAGTACCCCGGTGCTGGTCCAGCCGGAAGAGGCCTGTGGTCCTACTCAGGCCGGTTTTCTGCTTCCCTAACTAATGCAGTCTCAGGTCCGGCGCGCAATTGGATTGGAGCAGAAGCTGTGTTCCACTCTCCAGAAGTCTGAAGATCCTGTGGCGGGTGTTGTGGGTAGCTGGCGAGTGTCAGCCGACCCTGCTCCCTAGCTACCCCGGTGCTTTTCTGACCGGAAGAGGATTGTGGCCCTATGTAGGCCGGATTTCTCCCTCCCCAACCAAAGCAGTCTCAGGTCCCGCGTGATTGGACTGGAGCAGAAGCTGTGTTCCACTCACCAGCAGTCTCAAAATCCTGTGGCGGGGGTCGTGGGTAGCTGGCGGGTGTCAGCCGACCCTGTGCTCTAGCTACCCAGGCGCTGATCCGGCCGGATGAGGCCTGTGGCCCTACTCAGGCCGGTTTCTGCTTCCCTAACTAATGCAGTCTCAGGTCCCGCGCGCAATTGGATTGGAGCAGAAGCTGTGTTCCACTCACCAGAAGTCTTAAGATCCTGTGGCGGGTGTTGTGGGTAGCTGGCAAGTGTCAGCTGACCCTGCGCCCTAGCTACCCTGGTGCTTTTCTGACCGGAAGAGGCTTGTGGCCCTCTCATCTTTCTTTCAATGAGTGGGTAAGTATATGGATGGATGGGTGGGTGGATGGATGGATAGATAGATAGATAGATAGATAGATAGATAGATAGATAGATAGATAGATAGAGTTCTAAAATCTTAATTTTAGAAACAAGTGCTAGTGGCCTTTCTGGATCTGGTTATCTTGCTTCAGTCCATTTTCCTGAAACGATGTTATTGCCCTCTTTACAGGAGAGTAAATTCAGTTGTGTATATTTATTTATGCATTCACTTGATGATGGGCATTTAGACAGATTCACTCTCTTGGCTTTTGTGAGCAGTGCTTCAATCAACACAGATGTGCAAGAGTATCAAAATGATTCTTCTGGGTGTGAACATGAGTTAATCATATGATTTCATCTCTTTAAGACTTTGAGAAGCTCCATAGTGATCTTCATAACTATGTTTATGTTCTCACAGTGAATAAGGTTTATGATTCACTGCATCCCCGGGAGTATTTTATTCTCTTAATGGTGACCATTTCAACAAGACATAGAAGCTTAAATTTTTATATTACATTTTCTTTATGGCAAACGATACTAAAATTTTTCTCTCATTACTTATTAATCATTTGTAATTCTTCTTTTGAAAATTCCCTATTCAGCTCATTTGCCCATTTGTTGATTAGATTATTGAGATGTTTTGGTGTTATGCTGTTTTGAGTTCTTTTTAGATTATAGAATCGCCTGTCTGACATAGAGGTGTCAGATTTTTTTCCTATTCAGTATTTTACCCATTTTGGCTACCATTATTTCAATTTGACACAACCTAGAGTCATCTGAGAGGAGGAAACCTCCATTGAAAAATAATTACTTCATTAGATATGGCTTTAGGCCATATCTAACATGTTTAATTAAGACAGTTTCTTTTTTTTTTTTTTTTGTACGATTTTTTAAAATTAGGTATTTTCTTCATTTACATTTCCAATGCTATCCCAAAAGTCCCCCATACCTTCTCCCCCTACTCCCCTATTCACCCACTCCCACTTCTTGGCCCTGGCATTCCCCTGTACTGAGGCATATAAAGTTTGCAAGACCAATGGGCCTCTTTTTCCAATGATGGCCGACTAGGCCATCTTCTGATACATATGCAGCTAGAGGCACGAGCTCCGGGGGGTACTGGTTAGTTCATATTGTTGTTCTACCTATAGGGTTGCAGATCCCTTTAGCTCCTTGGGTACTTTCTCTAGCTCCTCCATTGGGGGCCCTGTGATCCATCCAATAGCTGACTGTGAGCATCCACTTCTGTGTTTACTAGGCCCCAGCATAGCCTCACTAGAGACAGCTATATCTGGGTCCTTTCAGCAAAATCTTGCTAGTGTATGCAATGGTAAGACAGTTTCTTAATATAGAAGAGTCCAGACCCTTGTGGGTGGTCCCACCCCTGACTTGGTAGTCCTGTATGATACAAGAAATCAGGATAACCAGGCCATGGTGAGCAAGCCAGTAAGTAGCAGTCCTCGTGGCCTTTATGTTAAGTCCCTACAGGTTCCACTGTAGAGTTCCTGCCCTGACTTTTCTGATTAATGAAGTACAAGCTGTAAGGTAAAATAAGTCTCTCATTCTCAAGATATTTTGGGTCATGGTGTATTATCACAACCAAAGTAATCCTACATAAGATGCTGCCTATTCACTCTAAGTACTACATTTACTTCACAGACACTTTCTAATCCCATGTTATCTCATTGGTTTATTATTATTATTATTATCATTACTATTATTGTATGTGATAGGAGAGGGTTATACATAGAACAGTGTGCATGCTTACATGGACAGCACACAACCTTATGACATCATTTCTCCCCATCCACATTTCATTGGGTTGTGAAGATCAAATTTGTCAACAGATTCATACAGCATGAGCCTTTACTGGCCAAGGCACCTGGCCAATCTCCCATTTTTTTTAATTCTCAACTATTCTCAACTATTGAGGTGTTTTTAAAAGTTCTTGCCTATGCCTATTCTAGAAATGGTTTCTCTATGTTTTTCTCTAACACTTTTACTCGGAGTTTCTATTCTTCCATTGAGATGTTCCATCCAGTTTGCATTAATTTTGCACTAGATAATAGAGCTAGTTTTATTCTTTTACATACGGACATCTGTTTTTCTTAGCACCATTATTGAAGGTGTCATTTCGTCAGTGTGTTTGTGAAACCTTTGTCAAGTTATGTCGCTGTAGTCCTGTTGCCTTATTTCTGTGTTCTCAATTCTATTTAACTTGTCTACGTGTCTCTTTTGCATCACTAAAATGCTGCTCTTGTTCCTATGACTCTGTAATCTACTTTGAGATCAGATATTGTGACACCTCCTGCCTTACTGTTTTTATTTAGAATCACATTGCTCACACTCCATCAAGCATGACAACCAGTGCCTTTCCCTACTGAGCAAACTTGTCATGTGAGAACTGCTTTTGATGTATCTCAAAGGTGATGACAATGCATGTTCTCATTTTATCACTCAATTCTGTGAAATTTTAAAGCTCTCCCATGCTTCCTTTTCAACGAATGAATCACTGGCATTTTGCCTATATTCATGTAATTGTGTAGTGTCTGTAGATTGACTTGCTATAAGTTTGTAAATGTATTCTGCCATGATCTAATAAGATATAAACTATCATTTCAGTTATTTTACATTTATTAGTGCTTAGATAATGTAATCTGTTTTTGAGAAAAGTTCAGAGTGCTTTTGAGGAGATTGTATACTCCATAGCTCTAGGGTAGAATGTTCTGCAAGTGTCTGTCATGCCTGTGTGACACATGGTGCGTTTTAATTCTTAAATTTCTTTCCTTCTTTTTATTTTTATTATTTTTTTTGTATTAATGGTATACCCAGAGATGAGTAGAACTTGCATAGCATGGTGATCATAGTTACCATCAAAGGATGAGTTAGCATTGAAGTCACCAAGTATTATGCAGGCAAACCTATTTATCCATAGGGGATTTCTTTCTTCATATACCAAGAAATGGCCGAGA
This sequence comes from Mus caroli, assembly GCF_978045245.1. Classification (NCBI taxonomy): domain Eukaryota; kingdom Metazoa; phylum Chordata; class Mammalia; order Rodentia; family Muridae; genus Mus; species Mus caroli. The sequence goes on from NW_028227267.1 coordinate 49,839,271, forward strand.
TAACGTAGTTTTGTAGCAGTTTTCCAGGCAGGTTAACCCTAGCTCCTGAAACTTCCCAATTTTTACACCTTGGGTGGCTAATGCCCATATGAGACATTGTCTACTGTGCACATGGAGCTGTTGGGGAGGCAGGAGAACATGTAAATGCATTACTGGGGGATCCATCTCATTGTTTTCTATTCCTGTTCAGTACTGAATACCCTACAAAAATGATGAGATGTCAGGAATATTCCAGAAATATTTATTCTAAGATTATAGCAAAACGATGGGAGTGTGTGCTATAGGTAGATAACATTCGATCAGTTCTCAGCTCTGCATTCTATAACTGTAAGACAATTTTTGAATAAAAGCAAAAAATAAATAGATTTTAAAAAGTAATGTTATAAAGAGGACTGGAGCAGCTGGTGCAGCAGGAAGAAGCTGTCCACAAGGGGGCAGAGCATCTCCGTTCCTGCAAACTGACAAAGGGATTTTTTGCTTGCCTGTTTTAAGAGCAGCCTGCAGTCAGCAGCCCTCTGTGCAGACAGCTGAAGTAGCCTCAGTGCTGTGGAGGACAGAGGAGGTGAGTTGATCACAGAGGCATCTTGTCTGGCTGAAGGCCAGAGTCTGGAGAGAGAGCAATGAGGACAGTGACTGGACCTTTGTTCCTGTGCTTCTGGCTGCAGCTGAACTGTGAGTGAGAGCTTTTGGGGAACAAGGTGTTTGTCAGTGTTCATTATCAGTCTGTGGAGCAGACTGGACTTCTCTAGATTGCCTGAAATAACTGTAAGATGGCAGCCTGATGGTCTTCTGCTGTTTCCTTCTGCACAGGTGTGAGCAGAGGGGAGCAGATGGAGCAGCGCCCTCTTCACCTGAGTGTCCGGGAGGGAGACAGCGCCGTTATCACCTGCACCTACACAGACAGTGCCACTGCTTACTTCTACTGGTACAAGCAAGAGGCAGGGGCAGGTCTCCAGTTGCTTATGAGTGTTTTTTCAAATGTGGACAGAAAAGAAGAACAAGGGTTCACTGTCTTACTGAACAAGAAAGACAAACGACTCTCTCTGAACCTCACAGCTGCCCATCCTGGGGACTCAGCCGTGTACTTCTGCGCAGCTAGTGCACAGTGCTCCCCAGGCACCTGCAGTCTGTACATAAACCTGAGCCCACAAAGACAGATATTCTTCTACCTTTAAGATGAAGATATTTCTGTATTCTATTTACAGTGGGACATTTTTTAAAAACTCTGAAAACCTGTTTCCAAAAGATACGATAAGTTTTAGAATATTTTAGGTTAAGTACAGATGAAAGTGAATTCTTAGGTATAGAGGGTCTAGAATCGAAGTTCAGGATCCATTTAGATTCACTTCCTCCACCGAAGGAACACAGTGTCACTAACAGAGAATACTCTGCTCATTTTGATGGAAAGGCTCTTAATTTTTCATAACTATTTATTGTTTCTTTTAGAAAATAGCAGGCAAAAGAAGTAAAATATGAAGTGTACAATTAAAATGTCTTCTAATTCTATCATATAGATAAGTTATCATTCTCTCTCTCTCTCTCTCTCTCTCTCTCTCTCTCTCTCTCTGTGTGTGTGTGTGTGTGTGTGTGTGTGTATAAAGACACCATATACTAAGTTTGGTTTCAGCCATCCATTAGGACTTTTGAGACATATCACCTGTTGACAGTGTCTACTGTAGAATTAAAGATAATGGTAGACTAAGCTTTGATGCAGTTGACATAGAAACCACCAGAGATCATTGCGGTTCTAGATGTGGTTTTCATATGCATTTGGGGCATCCTAGGTTGAACACATGTATTTCCTTTTTAGACACACACACAAACACATATGAGAGAGAGAAAGAGAGAGAGAGAGAGAGAGAGAGAGAGAGAGAGAGAGAGAGAGAGAGAGAGAGAGAGAGACTGTTATACAGAACAATTTTCTTGCCTATGAGAGAGTAGTCTCAAGAAAATATTTTTGGAGCCTAGCCCTGTAAGATTGGATGTATTGCAGGAATCAAGAATCAGTTTCTTCTACCAGAGTGCTTTCTATCATTTGCTCCAGTATTGTGATCCTCTTACTGTTCAGTAAGTAACATTTTCTTCTAAAGTCAAAATGGCCTTCATTTACCTTTCCCTATAGCAAATCAATCTTATTTATTTCTAGGGTTACGCCATGGAAATTCCATAACCCTCACAGTGGGGGCACCTCTGATCCTGAACTGCACTTATCAGACTCCTTATTCTGATGTGCTGCTTTGATGGTATGTTCAACATCTCAACAAAGCCCCTCAACTACTCCTGAAGAACTTGGAAGATACCAAGACAGAGCACCAAGGGTTCCACGACACTCTCCATTAGAGCAGCAGCTCCTTCCATCTGCAGAAGTCCTCAGTGCAGTTGTCAGACTCTGCCCTGTACTACTGTGCTGTGGGGACACAAGGAGGCTGCAGGGAAACTGCACACAAGCCACACCTGAGAGAGAGCTGGTGGAAGTGGTCCTGTGAAAGGGTTGTGTGTCTTCTCTCAGGACTATTGCCTTGGCTTTCACAAGAACAGCACCAAATCTCACATTAAGTTCCAACACCTGGAAGGTCATGAGTTAGTTACTTTGAAGCAGAGTAAGATGGAACCCAGTGTTTGAGAGAACGAACATTGAGATCCACAAACTCAGTGCTCAGCCGGGAAAGCTGAACATCAGGAAATCTCCCAGCAAATGTCCATGGAAAGTCTGTTTGCAATTTGTCTTCGCCAAGACAAAACTAGCTTTGGAAACTTCCACAGATTTTGTGTTCCTCTTGCACTCAATTGGGACCCAAATACAGACACATAATCTTTTCTTTATGAACCCACTTTAGCCTTTACAAGGGTGACTCTGCATTCTCTTGGTTCATGTTGCAGCGCTCATTCTAACTCCCACCAACATTCACTTCATGAGGCTCTTAAGAGGCTGAGATTCAGAAGATTCTCGGGTCCTGAGAGTCAAGCCTTCCGGGTTCTCACTGCCTACTGCATGAGGAAGCAGTGCAGTTAAGAAATCCTATGTCCAGGAAGTCCTTCCTCTTTGTGGCAATTCTCCTCTATCATCATCTGACCTTGAACCCAAAGATGTGTCTGCTGTAGTCAACAGTCAATATTAGCTTGTGTTCTTAGCACTGGCCTCATGATTTCAGCTTAGCAATGCACTGAGGAACTTACTGGGAGCAATGAGGATATTCAGAGTTTAACCCTCCATCCTTCCTCCTTTGCTGGTTATTTGGGGTTTTATTCTTTTTCCCAAAATCCATGCTTCCTCCTTAACTGTGCTACCCCGCGCTACAGTAAGTAGTCCAATGCCTGTGACCTGCATTGTTGCGGCCTGCCCGCAGTCCACAACACGAACGGTTCAACTGAGAATGGCAGTTCGAGCTGAAAAGAGAGGAATCTAGACGGGGCGGAAGAATGAATGGAGCTAAGACAACATTCTGATCAAAGCTCAATTTTACTATTTCCAGACACTCAGTTATAAAGGAAGGGGGAGGGAACCCAATATCCCGCCAAGTAACTCAGGGTCCAGTAGCAGGACGAACACGTGTGTGCCTCCAGGCAGCAAAGGCAGGGTCCAGCAGTAGGCGTGGCAGAACGAATGAGCAGGAAGCTCCACCCTTGAGCAAGCAGGTTCCAGGCTGGGGGAAGGGAGGCCACACTGCATCATTCAGGTCTATCCTTTTTATAATCTTACTCGAGTCAGACTCTGCACGGAAACTGGGGAGGCCAGAGAGCTGGAGGGGAAGCTGTGCATTTCTCCCTCCCCTGGACACTCAGCCCTGGTAGTGTGGATATGGGTGACATCCCTCTCAAAGACAGAGTGTCTGGGGAAGCTCTTTTTCCACAGCCCCAGCACCCTTGCCCTCTTATCTTTGCCTCTTGCTCCCTCTAACTGAATAGTAAAATGATGCGTGCGTGTGTGTGTGTGTGTGTGTGTGTGTGTGTGTGTGTGTGTATTAGGCAGTACCTGCTTGTTCTGCCACCATTTCCTGAGTCCCTCATTCCCACTCCCTGCCCTATATATATAGATTCCCCACTGAATTCTCTCCTATGCCTATATGAGCATTCCTCCTCAGCTCAGAAATATACCAGGAACTGGAAGTGCAGGTGGAGTCTTGCTGCAGCTCACACACGGTCTCTCAACATGTTATTTCTATAAACCATGAGTCACACATTTAGGAAGACTGTTACATTTGATTTGGCTTCTGCTATGGTCTCAACTTTTAACATCCTTACTCACTTGTCCATAGGATGTCTTCTACTGTGATTCAAAATTCTAATGCTATACAGCTCTATGATCCTTGACCTGTCCATTTCTACCCTGTAGTTTTCATGGGCTTTCAAAAACTGCATTACAAACAGTTGTGTATCTAAATAAGTATGTCTTCTCTTTATTGTTATTTTCTTCTGATAATGGCAAATTCTATTCTCTGTTTTGAATTTCAGGAAGTGAATATTATAATGTCATTTTTCCAATGCTATAGTTTTAGATGTGTTAACTATGCATAAATATATATGAGTAATGTATATATTGTTAATGTTGATTTAGACAATAATATATAATAAATAGATGTATTTACAAATACTACACAAATTCTAATATAAAATATAAATTTAAGAATTATCAGCGTGTTTTAGAATATTTATATAGCTATGTAAGAGTATATACATGTGTATTCTCCTCATGATATATATGTATATATGTATATATATTGAATATACTTGTACAAGTACATTCAAAACAAGTGTTCAATAATATGGATAAACATATGCTTCTTGGGTCTGTGAATAACTATAAAATTCTTGGACAAACCTTTTCCTTGATAAGTTAAGATTTCCATGTATTAAAAATGCTCTGTTGTTTAGAGTTAATTAGAAACATAGAGCCATAAGGATATAGTAGTAATACATAGTTAGATTTGAATCATAATATTTTAGAGGCTGAGAAGTCTCATAATATACCAGTCACAAGCTGTTCATGCAGGAAAGTTGATAAGCTGTCATCCAAAGATCCATGAGCCCAGAGCACCCACATTCAATGACAATGACAGTATGAATGGCTGATAACCAGGTATACCAGAAACAGTCATCATTTTTCCTTCATAATTTTGCTCTACTCAGTCCTCTGTGGCTTATATAATGTCTACCCACATAGGCCAATTCACTGATTCTTATGTTTACTTCTTCAAGAAATAGCCTCACAGACACAATTTAAAACAACGTTTTTACAACTATCTAGCATTCTTTAGCCTAGTTGAGTTAATACAAGGTTAACCACTATGACATCCTATTGTGAGAATCCATCCCATAAAAGAAACCTCCATCCTTCACTTATTTTATCATCATTAACTCTAAGCTTGTCCTAAACAGCACCAACTGTGTCAGGCATCATGGCACATGCCTTTAGTCTCAGCATTTGGAAGATACAGGCAGGAGGATAGTTTGCCTGGTCTATGTAATAATCATAGACCATCATAATGAAACCCACCAGATCCACATAGTGAGACCCTGTGAAAGAAAAACAAATAGCATGAGCTCTGAGCCTAGGGTTCTCAGTCAATAAGCATGAACATCTGAGTTTGAAACCATATAAAAAGGTTGTGACTTGTAGTAGATGTTTGTAATATCTTCTACTGTGATTCAAAATTCACATGCAAAGCATACATGTATGTATGCCTTCACATATGTATATGCAGACACACATGTACAGATATACATATATGTATATAAGAAGAGTATGAGCTATATTATGGAGTAATAACTATAATCATAATTCATCACCTAAACATTTTGACACTAATGCATACCCAATACATATCCCCAAACTCAATTATTACAACTCCACTTTGTGTCAAGCATTAATACCATTAATAAATTCCAAGGTTCATAAACACTTTTAATGTTTTTTAATTTTGCAGTTCATTTTTCAGATTTTTTTCTTTTTATAATTAATTTTTTATTCCCCCCCAATCCACCCTCCAACTCTTTCACATCCCATACCCCCTCCCGACCCCCTGTGTGTGGCAAGGGGTGGGGACATCCATGTGAACACTCTTATTTTTAATCACAGGTGGGTTAACATGAAATTTAAAGTTTGAAATCTTTATAAGGTAATCTATATTTCCTTTGGTTAACATATATTATTTTATTAACACATTAATAATAGAAAGTAATGACTTTCATTATGATGTTCTATACCATCGTATAATGTGATTTGACCTAATTCACCCAATTTCTATAATTATTACTATTACTCCCTTTCCTCAATTTTTAACATCTAAAGTGATTTTAGTTTTCTACTTATTCTTCTCTCATACATTACATGGTGGCTGTAATTCTCTCTCCCTCCACTCCTCTCAGTTCCCCCCACATCTCCTCTCTCCCCCAGATTCATTTCCCAATTTCCCTTAATAAAAAATGGGCACCCCAGCAATTTCAAGACAGCACAATAAGTTACAATAAAACAAGGCGCAAACCCACTTTCAGTCTTCCCAGAGCCTCCTCCACACAGATCCCTGGTATCTCTAATCTCTCCCTTTTCGGCATCATACTGTTTTTATTACTGTGCCTCTGTACTGTATTTTGAAATCTGGAATGGCAATTCTTTACCAATGTGTTTCTTTGTTTCTCAGAATTTCTTTGGCTATTCGAGGACTTTTGTGGATCCATGTGAGTTCTGAGATTATTTTTCCTATTCTTATGAAGACCATGATGAGAATTTTTTTGTATTGGATATTTTATTAATTTACATTTCAAATGTTATCCCCTTTCCTGGTTTCCCCTCTGCACACTCCCATCCCATCCCCTCCCCCTGCTTATATGAGGGTGTGCCCCCTTAAGGTTTTTTTTTTTAATCTATAAATTGCTTTTGGTTGAAATTGACAATTTTGATTCTCTCCCAATCTATGAGAATGAGATTTTTTTTCCATTTTCAAATGACTTCCTCAATCTCTTTCTTCATGAATTTAAAGGGTTAATTGCAAAGTCTTTAATCTCCAGGGTTAGGCTTATTTCCATATACTTTATTTTATTTGAAGCTACTGTGTTTGTCATGATCATGATCTCTCTCTCTCTCTCTCTCTCTCTCTCTCTCTCTCTCTCTCTCTGTGTGTGTGTGTGTGTGTGGTGTACAGAAAGGGCATTGATTTTTGTAAGGTGATTCTGTAAGCTGCCACGTACCAAAATTGTTGATTATTTCTAGAAGTTTTCTGGTAGAGTTTTTGGGATATCTTATATATAAAATATCATATCATCTGCACATAGAGATAAGTTGACCTCCTTTTTCTATTTATATCCACTTATTTCCTTCTCTTGTCTTATTGTGCTGGCTAGTGCTTCAAGAGCTATATTGAAAAGAAATGGTGATTGTGAATAGCCCTGTCTCATTCCTGATTCTCAATATACATCCTTGTTGCTAAAATTCCTTCTCCTGGATAGCAATGTCTATCCTTCTTTTCAGGTCCCAACAACAAACTGAGGTAGGATTCCACCAAAGTTTACTCTCAGGAACCAATGAGTTTATTGGGCTTGCTTACAGAGCATAGGTGAGGGGTTATGATACAGGAATGTGCATGTTCCTTCTTCAAATAAGGTGCCTTTGGAAAGCATTTTCCTAGCAGGGAGGAAGGATTCCTCATCCCCACATAGATGGAGTCCCTGCTTTGGGTAGTCCTCTTCTCTGACCTATGTCATGTTTTGAGTTGCCAGGTGTCAGGGAGCAGCTGGATGGTCAAGCAAAAATATTTTGCTCTATTCTGCCCCTTATATGCAGAAACTATGAAAAGTCAACAAATACAGCTGGGATTGTACAAGAAGACACAATAAACTGCCCCAAAGTGTCAGCTGATTATCTCAGAGGACAGTTACTCATGAGGGGCATTTACTATATTGAGGTATGCTCCCTTACAATCTTATACTCTACGACTTCTATTATAAAGACATGTTGATTTTTTTTTCAAAAACTTCTTCTACATGTATTTAGATAATCATGCAGTGTTTGTCTTTAGGTCCACTTATATGATTTGTTATGCTTATTGATTTATGTGTGTTTGAAAAACCAAAACAAGTAAAGGAATCATATTATTTTATGACTATCTAAAATAACATATAATATGTAAATGTCTGTTCATGTATTTATAATTTAAATGAAATGATGCCATTTAGGGTGATAATTCTACCTTCAAAAGTCACATATTATCTAACAAAATTCCAAACACTAGGTATAAGAAACCCCCTTCCAAGTTACAGGTAAGAGAATCCAAAACAATAGAGGCTATTTGACGGTAAGTCCCTATGACTGAAGACACCATGCACTTCAAACACAGGACTTGAAGGATTCAAGATGGAGATGGCCTAGAAACATTCTCCCTGAGGACTTTCATAGTAAGGTGCTACTCAAGCTGCCAATGAAGAAAAGTAATTAACAGTTCTATCCTGATGTGAAGCCTACAAACCAATGGCCAGCAAGGCAAAATATCCCCAAAGCTGCAACAGTGCCACTTAACATCTGGTCAGGAACCAACTGTACCAGCTATCTAATTGGGTTTATAACTCACTCAATAAGAGGGAACTGTAAGCCTAGCAACTACCAGTGGTTAGGTACATAGAGCCCAGAAGAGCAAACCAGTATAATCTCTAATTGCATTCTTAATATTTGTCCTTATGCCCACAGGTAAGTGTGATGGCCAGCAGGGCAGTGGTGGCACACTCCTTTAATCCCAGCACTTGGGAGGCAGAGGCAGGTGGATTTTTGAGTTCGAGGTCAGCCTGGTCTACAGAGTGAGTTCCAGGACAGCCAGGGCTACACAGAGAAACCCTGTCTCAAAAAAATCAAAAAACAAAAACAAAAAACAAAAAAAACTTGATGACCAATATGACAGCCAATAGCCAGAAACACCTACTAAGCTCTTGAAAAGGGCCAGCTCAATGGAGGAGCTAAATTGTTAAATTTAACTGAGATGGGCTCTAAGTGGAATGTATGAATTGAATATTGAAGATAGTACAAAAGTGGTAAATATTACAGTAATACTTTTTAATATTGCTTACAAATTAAAATGATGTTTATAGCTACATTGAGCTAAAAGACTATTGTTAAAAATAGTTTTGTCCCCCCCCCCAAATTAATGATGCTGGGTAGAAAGACTGTGTTATCTTTCTTTTCTCTACATTGAAAATATTATGAGTATGTTCTTACAAAAAAGGTGTATAAAATTATGTCAGTAAAATAAATAACTTTCTGAATTCTGTTTGTTGAATTGTCCATTTTAATTTGTCATTATTATGATTTTTCTGAAAGGTCCTGTGTGCCTCTTTTCAATCTGTAATTTGGATCCATCTTTCATTTAAGAGTATTATAATCTGAAAGATTTACAAAACACAAATTCTTCCCTGTATATGATCACAAAGCTTTGAAATTCAAGTCTGGGAAGGACAGAAGGATGGCTGAGCATTTCCTATGATCAGGACCTTGTCCTCAATTTTCTGTTTGGCCTCAGAGGTGGTATTAGATAAGGAGGAAATGACAGGCAGCTGTTATCCAAGTCCTGGGGAGCAGAGACAGGTGATCCCTGGAGCTCACTGACGAATTCGCCCAAATGTCAAGTTTAAAGTTCAGAAACCCTGTCTCAAGATAAAAAAAAAAAAAAAAAAAAAAAAAGTGGTAGAGGGAGACACCCATTGTCAACCTCCAGACTCCACATCTTCACCCAGAGGTGAGTGTATGGGCACACACACACACACACACACACACACACACACACACACACACACGTGGGGGGGGGCGGCAGAAGAAGGGGACAAGGAATGGGCAAGCTGGCATGAAGTTGGCTATGAGTTAATATTAGGCAAATCAGAGATTTGCTTTACATTATTAATCTTATCTTGCATTCAATAAAGAATCCCAGATCAATTTAAAAATCATCTTATTTTCAAACTGCATTATCTCCATCATATTCTACCTTATCTCTTGACTTCAATGATCTGGTTCTTCTGATAACGAAGGATTCCAGCTCACTCACTGAAGTAAGTGCATGAGGCTGAAGAACTTGGTCAAGGCTGTCTTAACAATGAGTAAATGACAACTTTATAGAAATCCGTGCTTAAAAACACAAAACAAACAAACAACAAAAAAAACTTTACAAAGAGAGCCTAATAAACAGATATCGCTATTTAAACTAAAGGGTCTGCAGTGTCTCCCATGTGACCTTAAGACTGGTCTGTGAATGAGCATTGCTTTATTTAAGCCTCACAGGTTTGTTCTCCTCTCTCTCTCTCTCTCTCTCTCTCTCTCTCTCTCTCTCTCTCTCTCTCTCTCTCTCTCTCTCTCCTCTCTCTCTCTCTCTCTCTCTGTGTGTCATTTAAGGGGTATGATGATTGACTTCAGGACTTATATCTGCTAGTGAGTACACTTTTTTTAATCTATGTGCTCAGACCCTTTTCCTCCCTTCAAATTAGATTTTGCTAATTTCTGTTAAGTACCCATTATCAATTGATGCCCCCTAAGGGCTTTTCCCTTCCTACATTGTTTCCCACAGTGCCCACCACAAGCAGTTGCAGCAGTCTTGAACAGCTCATCTGGACTTCATTCAAAAGAGCCCACATTTTCCAGTCTTCTTTATGCCCTACTCCATCTACAGTGGGTTCTCATTAGTGACTTGGGCAAAGACAGAAACTAAAACTTGCTATATGTTGAATGTATACATATGTGTTTTTGCTGGTGACAGCATACAATGACAGGGACTGCCTGCAGTAGGCCAGAATGGAGACATCTCAGAAGCAGCTCCTCGTAAAAAAAAAAAAAAAAAAAAAAAAAAAAAAAAAAAAAAAAAAAAAAAAAAAAAAAGGATGGTGTCTGGGACCCTGAGAAGCAAGAGACACATCCCTCCAGGAGACCTGCCATCTGAAATAAGGGACTGCCTGCAGTAGGCTGGGATAGAGACATCTCAGAAGCCCACAGCAGCTCTTTGTAAAAAACATTCGTTCCCATTTTTCCTAACCTTAGCCCTGGACAAGGGCTGCATAGATTTCATTTGTGTGTGACTGCTATTCAGTCGGTCTTGGTGTGCATAATTATTCTATTCTATGAGTTTCTAACTTCTTTCTCCTTCTGCTCTGGCGAATTCTGTGAAACTAGATGTTCCCTGATGTAATGATTCTTAAACAATTAAAAATTGAGGTATAGCACACACAGCAGTCTTAGTGGCCCAGGTGCATGCTGTGTGTTCTCATCTTGGACACAATGGTAGTTCCAGATTGATGCTTGACTTGCAAAGAAAGTATGAAGAAATTATTAGAAAATGAAATAGAGCCAACATTGGGACCCCAAGAAAGAAAAAAAAAACTATTGAAGTTATAAAATAAGATTTGCACAACATCTGAGAGTGGTTCCTGGATACGCAAGTATAGAATATGTAAAATCTTATATTAGTAAAACTAAGTCAGAACCCTGGAACTCTTAGTAGAGTCATTGTGTGCAATGCGCAGAAGTAGAAAGCTAATGGAACTACTGAGTTAAGGGTTAACTTGATTCTTTCTGACCATTACATGGCAGCTTTGCCCGTTCCATTTATCACTAGAGCTTCACAAGAAAATGCAAATAGCTGGCCTTGGAGATCTGAGCTCTGAAGTATAATAAGTCAAAGTTAAAGTTTAAATAATGACAAGTTTGTCATTATTATTACTTTGGCTACAGGCCTGGGAATAGGGAAGCTTGAAACTTTGGGGAACAATTGTAATTCTTGATTTTTTGTGGGACATGGCTTTTCTTTTGAGTTTGATTTGGCAATGATTATACAATTTCTTTTTTTTTAACCTGCTTTTGGGATATCAATAAAGTACTGGGGCAAGAAAAAGGCAAGAAAGTGAGTAGAGAGCAAGTGAGGAGAGTGTGAGGTGAATGTGGAGAGCAAGTAGTGAGCATGTGAAGAGCAAGTGAGAGAACGAATTCAGAGAGCATGAGAAGAGCATGCAAAGAGTGAGTAAGGAAAAGAATGTGAAGAGTGAGTGAGGAGAGAATGTAAAGAGTGAGTGAGGAGAGAATGTGAAGAGTGAGTGAGGAGAGAATGTGGAGAGTGAGTGAGGAGAGAAAGTGAAGAGTGAGTGAGGAGAGAATGTGGAGAGTGAGTGAGGAGAGAATGTGGAGAGTGAGTGAGGAGAGAAAGTGAAGAGTGAGTGAGGAGAGAATGTGGAGAGTGAGTGAGGAGAGAATGTGAAGAGTGAGTGAGGAGAGACTGTGAAGAGTGAGTGAGGAGAGAAAGTGAAGAGTGAGTGAGGAGAGAAAGTGAAGAGTGAGTGAGGAGAGAATGTGAAGAGTGAGTGAGGAGAGAAAGTGAAGAGTGAGTGAGGAGAGAATGTGGAGAGTGAGTGAGGAGAGAAAGTGAAGAGTGAGTGAGGAGAGAATGTGGAGAGTGAGTGAGGAGAGAATGTGAAGAGTGAGTGAGGAGAGAATGTGAAGAGTGAGTGAGGAGAGAATTCGAAGAGTGAGTGAGGAGAGAAAGTGAAGAGTGAGTGAGGAGAGAAAGTGAAGAGTGAGTGAGGAGAGAATGTGGAGAGTGAGTGAGGAGAGAATGTGGAGAGTGAGTGAGGAGAGAATGTGAAGAGTGAGTGAGGAGAGAATGTGAAGAGTGAGTGAGGAGAGAAAGTGAAGAGTGAGTGAGGAGAGAATGTGGAGAGTGAGTGAGGAGAGAATGTGGAGAGTGAGTGAGGAGAGAATGTGAAGAGTGAGTGAGGAGAGAAAGTGAAGAGTGAGTGAGGAGAGAATGTGGAGAGTGAGTGAGGAGAGAAAGTGAAGAGTGAGTGAGGAGAGAATGTGAAGAGTGAGTGAGGAGAGAAAGTGAAGAGTGAGTGAGGAGAGAATGTGAAGAGTGAGTGAGGAGAGAAAGTGAAGAGTTAGTGAGGAGAGAATGTGGAGAGTGAGTGAGGAGAGAAAGTGAAGAGTGAGTGAGGAGAGAATGTGGAGAGTGAGTGAGGAGAGAATGTGGAGAGTGAGTGAGGAGAGAATGTGAAGAGTGAGTGAGGAGAGAATGTGAAGAGTGAGTGAGGAGAGAATGTGAAGAGTCAGTGAGGAGAGAATTCGAAGAGTGAGTGAGGAGAGAATGTGAAGAGTGAGTGAGGAGAGAAAGTGAAGAGTGAGTGAGGAGAGAATGTGAAGAGTGAGTGAGGAGAGAATTCGAAGAGTGAGTGAGGAGAGAATGTGAAGAGTGAATGAGGAGAGAATGTGGAGAGTGAGTGAGGAGAGAATGTGAAGAATGAGTGAGGAGAGAATGTGAAGAGTGAGTGAGGAGAGAATGTGGAGAGTGAGTGAGGAGAGAATGTGAAGAGTGAGTGAGGAGAGAATGTGTAGAGTGAGTGAGGAGAGAATTCGAAGAGTGAGTGAGGAGAGAATGTGAAGAGTGAGTGAGGAGAGGATGTGAAGAGTGAGTAGGGAAAAGAATGTGAAGAGTGAGTGAGGAGAGAATGTGAAGAGTGAGTGAGGAGAGGATGTGAAGAGTGAGTGAGGAGAGAATGTGAAGAGTGAGTGAGGAGAGAATGTGAAGAGTGAGTGAGGAGAGAATGTGAAGAGTGAGTGAGGAGAGAATGTGAGGTGCGTATGGAGAGTGTGTAGGTGAGTGAAAGGAGAGTGCATGTGGTGTGTGTGTGAGATGTGTGTGAGATGTGTGTGAAGAGTGTGTGTGAGAGTGAAAGGGGAACAGACAGAAGTGTGTATGAGGGTGAGAGTTCAAGAAAAGCAAACCGCACAGGAGAATGCAGAGTGTGTGCAGCCTCAAGCTGCGAGTGAATGAGCGAGAGAGAAAGAGAGCAGAAAGTGAGAGAGAAGAGAAATAAACTTTAAGCCCCCCTGTCAGTTTGTACCCAAAAAGTAGTCTGTGTATATTTATTTTGTGCCTTCCAGATATCCCTGCTTCCAGTTGAGAACTCCAATCCTGTGTCAGAGCTGGACCCCAACATGTTTTAGTGGACCCCCACATGGGGAGGCAGTGACAGGATTACAGGCGTGTATGGCCAGGCCCTGCTTTGTACATTTATGGTGGATTTGAAACCAGATCCTCTTGCTGCAGCTGGAGAACTTGGTCAAGTTTGTCTTAACAATGTGGATGTGACAACTCCGTAAAAATCCATGCAAAATGAACCAGAGCTTTTATTGAGCCATCAATCTCCTCAACCCCTAAAATTATTTTCATGTAAATTTCCCAAGTCAGCATTTCATTTCTTTCAAAATATTTAATATTACCTATTAAAGCACAAAGAAAAATTGCAAAATCCAAGGCATTAGCATTTTAATGAAAATTGAAATTTCATATTCAAAATACTCAATGCTAGGTCACTGAAATAAATAATCAATGTAAGTTTTTCTGAGTCAGAGTCTCCATAAGTAGCTGAGGATAATCTTGAATTCACTATAATGTAGCCTGGCCTAACCTTACCTTGCTGCAGGTCCCCTGTCTCTGCCTCCCAAGTTTTGGGATTACAAGCACACACTGTCGTGGCCTATAGTATCACTCTTTATGCAGGTTAGTCAATGTATAAAAGCAATCTTAAACAACTGTTGTGAATAGTGTTCTGATTTGTGATCACCTTTCTGTATAAATGTATACAGAAGACAAACAAGAAGTTAGATATTCAGAGACACAGGAAAATGGATGCAAGATTCTGCAGTAGCAATTTCACCAGACAGGAAAGGTTGGCCATCTAGTTAAGTTTTCTTTCTCTTCCCTTAAGTTCATTCAAATTCAAAACCAATTTCTAGGTGTGCTGCCTAGTTTTCTGTCATCCTGACACAAACTATAGCTATTTGTTAGTCGAAATCTCATTTGAGAAAATACTCCCATCATATTGGCCTGTAGGCAAGCCTGTGGTGTATTTCCTTTAACAAGTGACTGATGTGGGTGGATCCATCCCACAGAGAGCAGTGCCACCCTTGGACACCAGGTTTTCATGGAGTATATAAGAAAGCAGGCTGATCCTGCCATGGGAAGCAAGCCAGTAAGCAGCACTTTTCTGTACCCTCTGCACTCCTGCCTCCAGCTTTCTGCTTTGAGTTTCCTGTTCTGACTTTACTAGATGATGAAAAACAAGTTGAAAGATAAATAAGCCCTTTCCACCTCAAGTTGGTTTTGGTCATGATTTTTTATCTCACTTTAGTCAGAAACACTAAGACACCAGAACAACAAGCAAAGATTCCTTATGTGTAAATTCAGTTTTAAGAACAAACACCTGGTATCTTGGTGTATACAGGAGCACTTTCTTTTGAACCTGACAGCTACAGGGTGTCTGTAGAGTAGCTCTGTGTGTGTGTGTGTGTGTGTGTGTGTGTGTGTGTGTGTGTGTGTGTGTGTGCACGCGCGCACACAGTGGTGGGTGGCTGTGGCCAAGCTTTCTTTTTTTTATTTTATTTTGTTTTTTGTTTATTAGGTATTCTCTTCATTTACATTTCAAATGCTGCAGCTAAGCTTTCGTATCATCATCTAAGACTTTACTATCTATATATTGCTTGACTTCTGTTCATTGTATTAAATAAAGGCTTGGTGCTCAAATGTTGTTTCTATGGCTTTTTTTTTCTTCTGTCTCCTTATTATTTCCAGGAAAGGTGCACAGCGTTATGTTGTTCATTGATGACTGAGTTGTATGTGTGTCTCTGTCTTGGTGCTCATGTGGTGTTTGTGGCATACACTTATTATAACATCTGCGATATCACTCTCTCCCACACACATCATCACAAGCTCTCTGAGGGAGGACAATGATGTTGAATTCATTTTGAATTCCTCTATATCTAAGACACGCTTAATTGGGTTGGATCATACTCCAGAACTCAATTCACATCCTTAAGTTCATAGGTGAGAATCAAAAGGATTTTTCATCTCATTGAATTAAAGGTGATTAATTGAGGTCAGAGAAATGGCTTGGTTATTAAGAGCACTGGCTGCTCTTGCAGTTTTCTTTGGAGACTCAGTTGTGTCATATGATGTTTTTTCTGGAACCTTTCTTATGAGAGGATGTTTTTACTGAAGCAGACACATGGGAAAATGTTTTGCAGAGAACAGAAGCATGATGTTTTTCTGGAACCAATCTGGGAAAAGGCATATGATGCTTTGCTAGAGTGGACAGGAGAGAACATATGATATTTGGAAAGGGTATAACCCAACAGACAATGAATGGACAATGCTATGTGGTACTGGTTCACCTTGCCACTCTTTTTTGGTCATTGTTTGTCATGACTTTGTAGGCACCAATGAACTTCTGGAGGTGTTCAGACAGCTTCTTGCTGCTTCCACAGACTTGGGCTGATTGGCAGAGCCTCACAGTTTTTTTCTGGGTCCAACTGCTGTTGCTAGTTTAGGAATGGTGTTTGCAAATGGATCAAGCTGCTGCTGACGATTTGCATGAACTCAGTTGCTGATATCCTGACAATGCAAATTCACCCCAAAGAACTACTTCTAAACAGGTCCACATCGTCCTATGCCCTATTAACCTTTCCTTTCCACTACCTCTTGTGGACAGTGGGCTAAAAAGGAGATTAGAGCATTTAAGTATACTTATTAAAGTAGGTTTTGAATAATATAAGCCTATACAGTGAACCTACATGGCAGTTCACAACTGTATATAACTCCAGTTCCAGGGCATATGATGCCTTCTTATGACCTCCATGTTGCATGCATATGGTGCACATACATGCTCTAGGCACATGTACACACAGTAAACATACACACACACACACACATAAAGTAAATAAATATTTTTAAACTTTTTAAATAATTATTTTTAAAGATGGTATGTCTTTTGAGGGCAGTAAAACAGCAAAAGAGAATACTGAATTAAAGATATGAGCCTCAGAAGTTTTTACAGGCTAAAGCTAGGAAAAGCAAATACAAAGCTCACCTAAGGTACTATGCAGAAATTATATCTGAATTGGCCCCATCCCCCCATGCAATTTAAAATTAATTGGGTAAATATTTATTTTTATTTTCCACATAAAAATACTATCTACAAATATTAGAGATGTAGCCCAGCTGCCCTGGAATGTGAGACCCTCTTTCAGCTTCATGAATCCAGGACTGTAGTGTAGGCCATGGGCCAAGCTTTGTATACATTCTGGTTAAAACACAAAATCATGCACATCACTGGGGCATCATGGGATTCTTCAATTCACATGGTTTAATGTTTAAATTAGGTTAAACATAACTGTGTCCTCATTGTTATGAGATAGAAAGCAGCAAGGGGATACCTTTGGCAGTAGGCCCACGCCAAGACGTGCCCCTGAGAAATTACGCCAGGAAACAGTCATGGAAAGGACCTTATGGGGAAAGGGAGAAGACCTGGAGATGAGGTGGAGGCAGTTGAGTGGGCATGGAGACAGGCAGACAGACTGAGGCAGAGCCAGGAGGGCAGGGAAAGGGGAGGTAGGCAAAGAGGAAGAGGGAACACAAAGAGGACAGAGATAGAGAGAGAACACAGGAACCACACAGAGAGGATTGGGTGGCAGCAGGTGCTGATATCCTGCCACCTGCACCTAGGGTTAGCAACTGATGATGTAAGCAGTTGTTGGATCACTGAGGGCAGGCCAGCACAATCGTCTGTATGTTAGCACTCTTTATTCTGAGGTTGGAAATGTGAAATGCTTTCCATCAACATTGGAAACTTGCAGCACGTATTGTTAGTTATGATCACTCTGGGGAGGAGCAGGGCGACTCAGAAGCCACACTTTCAGTGTAGTCAAGTAGCACTGAGCAGCCCTCTGTCCTCAGCAGGCTCCTTTCTACAAATAATAACATTTAACAGAGGGTTATTCCAGGGATCTCCCAATCCACATATTTTTCCTAGACAAAGGATCAAGCTCATTAAATATGTACTTCGGAACATTTCTGATCTATGTATCTTGTATGTCTGGCATGAGTTTCACTAAATTAATGTAAAGACTTCTAAGGACTTTCAGGACACATGCCTGTTTCTTGATTTGAGCATGTGAATATTCTGTCTATAGGTTTTAGTTAGTATAGCCACTGAATGTCCCTCCTCCCCAGGGGCCCTCACAGGCCATATAACCCCAGGGTCAACTCAACATGTCCATCCCTCCACCACTGTTTTCTCTACACACACTCTCAGTCAAGTCTGGTTTGGGAAGAACTTCAGGCTCTGAAGGCTGGGAGGGAACTCAGCAGGGTGTGGCCAGGCAGGGTTCCTGGGTGGAGCTGACTGGTTGCAGAAGAAGGAGGGGACACTTCAACAGCCACCCTGACACCACAGCCCAGGGGCTGGTTACTTGCTTCTGTCTCCAGCAGCCACACAAGCACCATGAAGAGGCTGCTGTGCTCTCTGCTGGGCCTTCTGTGCACCCAGGTTTGCTGTGAGTCTGGCTGTCCGCATTCAGGGCACCTGAGAGGATCTGGCTCAGCACATGGAGGGGTGGGGAGAGCAGCTCAGGAGTCCTGCAGATCTCCCACCTTCTCAGAGGACATGGGTGTGCTCAGGGCTCTGTGGACACTGCAGTGACAGCCATCTGTGTCTCTTTCTCTGTTTCTAATCAGGGGTGAAAGGACAGCAAGTGCAGCAGAGTCCTGCGTCCTTAGTTCTGCAGGAGGGGGAGAACGCAGAACTGCAGTGTAGCTTTTCCATCTCTACAAACCAGGTGCAGTGGTTTTACCAACGTCCTGGGGGACGCCTCATCGGCCTGTCCTACATTCCTGGAATGAAGCCTACTGGAAAACAGACATCCTCAACCGTCACTAAGGGACGTCACAGCTCTTTGACTATATCCTCCTCCCAGACCACAGACTCAGGCACTTATTTCTGTGTTCTGAGTACACAGTGCTCCCCAGGTACCTGCAGCCTGTACACAAACCTTCAGTGGGGTGGGTCTGTCCCTTCCCAGTCATAAGACATCAGGAAGCCCCATCCTATCACTTGCATAATTTAATATTCCTTTCCTACTGCCACTTTTATCCACAGATATATTTTGCCTTGTGGGTTTGGGATTTCCATCTTTGTTTTCACTCCTGGAATTAATTAATTAATTAATTAATCATTCCATTCGTTTACATTTCTAATGATATCCTACTTCCTGGTTACCTCCTCCATCAACCCCTCCCCCCATCCCATGATATCCCACTTCCTGGTTTCCTCTCCACCACCCTCCCATCCCACATCTGCTCTCCCCCTACTCTTTTGCCTGTATGAAACTGCTCCCCCACCCACCCACACTCCTGCCCTATTGCTCCAGCATTCCCCTACTCTGGACCTCCAGGATTCAGAGGGGGATCCCCAGGACCAAGGGCCTCCTGTCCCATTGCTGTTGGGCAAGGCTGCCTGTGCACTACAAATTTCTAAGTTAGAGTGATCAGAGGAACAGAGAGGACAAGAGGACTGAAGTGAAATAAGTATTCAATTGCAATGCCCTGGCTCACCAGGAGACAAACACAAAAGGAATGAAAGGCAAAGAAGTTGATTGGCCTTAGTTGGAGTCTGAAACATGTTCAGGTCTACCTCATCAGAAGTGTCTCCATGGGTAAAGGTTGAGCCTACATGTGTGGCTGTACCTACCATTGCAGAAAGAAAAGGAAAGTGTCACCAAGTTCTCACATGTGACAAATCAGCAGGCTGTAGACTTAACATGTTCGTTCCATCCAACTCCCATCACGCCCTTGAGCCATTGCCTGCGCTGCTCTATCCTGGACCGCGCACATGTGCATGCTTTAGAAATGTGCTCAGCTGCTACCTGGGTCTGTGAGATGCAGTTGCCTTGCTGTATTGCTCATTCCAGTTTTCCTTATTATTCTGTCAAGTTGTTATTGAAGGCAAACTGAATATTGCTCTCCAGAATTCAATCATCTTTGGCCTTGCTGTCTTCGGGCATGTTAGTTGCATATATGTCTATAATTTTAATAATTTCCTAATTAATTTACCACTCTTTCTCTAATTTTAAAGAGTCCCTCTTGTTTTTATCCAACATTTTGATTTAAAGTACATTTTGCACAATGATAAAAGGCATGGCATAACAATGTATCTGAAATTACTGGAAACAAATGGGTCATGATGGGCTGGGAAGAAGGCTCTGGGAATAAAGTGGTTGCTGTACAAACATCAAGACCTGAATCCAGATCTGTAACTTTAATAGTTTCAAAGTCTTCTTTTAATGATGGTTCTTAAATGCTTTAACCTCCCTTTTAGCCACCATCCACCAGAGGTAGTAGAAAGGAAAGGGTATGGGGCAAGTTGGACCTGTTTTCGAAATGGTCCCTTGAAGCAACTCCCATCTGTCTTGTCTGGAAATCAGCAATTTAATTCACAGGTCAGCAGAGGCAGCTCAGTCCACTTGCAAATACTTCTCGGATATATCAGCAGCCCAGTTCAGTAGAGTAGGGATAACAGCAGTGGTGATGTGACCTAGCAGAGACAGCTAGGCCTCAGCCTCAGCTCGAGTCAGCAGGAGGGACCAGGGAGGATGCCAGGAAAAGTTCTCATCTGTGCCTCTCTCAAGGAAGTAAAAATCAGCAAAGATCCAAGACCAAAAGCATTTAGCTATGCAAGCAAGCCAAGCTCAGCCCCCCTCACTGTCCATTGAATTCTATTTATATCCCTTCAAACATCACATGTCCTCCATGGGTCTTGCCTCAGCACGCGCATCTGTCTCAACTGACATCACTCTGCCAATCAGCCTGAATCTGTGGAAGCAGTAAGAAACTGCAGCACGTCACCAGAAGGTTTTTGGTGCCTTTCTCTCTATGGAGTCCCGACAAATGGAGCTCAGCTATGCAATGTAAGGTGGACCAATACATGCCTGTCATTAGCAAAGAATCCTTCATCACATGTCCTTTCACTTGCAGAATATCCTTTCACCTGTGTCTGCTTCAATAAAACTTTCTTGCATGAGTCTGCCTTAGTCTTTCTCCTGTGGCCACTTCAGTTAAACATCCCTTCAGGTGTATGCCCCAACAAAACACCATCCAATTAATTTTCAAAAGAACCCTTAAGTTTCCACTTCACAGATCTCCAGCATCCATGAAAAAGCTGATCATGGGGTATGTGCCTGTAACCTGTGAGTGGAGGAAAGCGTAGATACAGGCATATCTCAAAGGCTTCCTGGCCAGCCAAGGAAGCTGAAATGATAAAGCCTAGGTTCAGTGAGAAACCCTGTCTGAAAAAGCAAGGTGAAAAGAAACCATGGGAAACATCCAGTGTTGAGCTCTGGCCTCCATATGTACACACACAGATAGGTATGGGCACACATGCAGAGAAGAGTGGTGGGAGACTGCCAAACACCAGCCTACCAGCCTCTTCCTATGCTGCTTGGCTGTTGTGAGGCGAGCATTGTGTCCATGACGTGATACACTGTCTTAACCAAGACCAACATCAATAACACTAATCAGTCGTTAACCAAAGCATTTTAAACTGTGAACCAAAATAAGCTTGCTCTATAGAGGTTGATTATCTGAGGTGTCTTGAGGTATCGTGTTACAGTGACTGAAGCAGACTGTCACAGGAAGATGTCAAAACACAGAATTCATGATGTCCAAGCCCTGTTGGATTTTGTGTTTCTTCTCCCATGCTTTCTAACACAAATCCAGTGAAACAAGTTCATGTTCAAGGGGATCATTACCTTACATTTATCAGTAAATAAAACATCTCCTTCCTCAAAAATCTTTGTCCCTTTCTAAAGCCCTTCTATATATTCCCAAAGCCCTGGGTATATGGGATGGATGGTAGCCATCTTGGGAAGGAAGAGCCATGAAGTGTTTTTACCAGATAGACCTGGATAATAGATAGCATTTTCTTGAAGCTTATCCTCCTGCCCCCTTGAAACATTTCCTGGAGACTTAGGTGCAGGTTTGGGCATGGGCTGCCGATGCTGGAGCAGCACACTCTCCTGTGGGCCTGAACCTGGCAGAGGTGTGGAAGAGTTTTCATTTGCACACATATGTAACCTGGCAGAGGTGTGGAAGAGTTTTCATTTGCACACATATGTAATGAAGCATACAAACTCACTAGTGTGATAGTATGAGAGTGTGGTTAATAAAGCGAATAAAAGGAGCCTATTCATTAGAATGAACTCTTTCCAATACATTTCCATATATGTTCAATTATGTTGTGGGCAGCTGGTTATATATTAGTGATAATATACAAAGTTGTATGGCCTCACTGAAAGTCATTGGCAGATCTCTAGAACTGTACTCACAGACAGTCACAAAAAAATCAAAAAGATGGTACATGCAAGCATTTTATCTGTTTTAAGTTTTTATTTATTTGAAAATGTCATGCATATGTACAGTATACCTTGCTCACTTCTTTTTCCATTTCCCATTAGGACTTCCTGATACATGTCTCTCCCAACTTACAACTCTTTTGTTGTTGGTGGTGATGGTGGTGGTGGTGGTGGTTTTTCAAGAAAGAATTTCTCTGTGCAAGCTGGCTGTCCTGAAACTCTCTCTGTAGACTAGGCTGGCCTTGAACTCACAGAGATCCACTTGCCTCAAGCTCTTGCCTTTGTCTCAAGCTCTGCCTCTGCCTCTGCCTCTGCCTCTGCCTCTGCCTCTGCCTCTGCCTCTGCCTCTGCCTCTGCCTCTGCCTCTGCCTCTGCCTCTGCCTCTGCCTCTGCCTCTGCCTCTGCCTCTGCCTCTGCCTCTGCCTCTGCCTCTGCCTCTGCCTCTGCCTCTGCCTCTGCCTCTGCCTCTGAATACTGGGATTAAAAATGTGGGCCAATACAACCTAGCTATGACTTTGTTTGTTTGTTTGATTGCTTGCCTGTTTGTTTTTAATAGCTCATTGAGTCTAATTAGTACGGCCCACATACACATGGGAGTGTGGTAGCCACTTCTCTGGAGAGAATGATGACTCTTTTTTCCTCAGGTACCACCAGCTGCCAATAGCTCCTCAATAAATCTTGTACAGGCAGCCACGCTTTCATTCTTTCTACTCCCTTCCCAACAATGTTCCTTGAGTCTTGGAGGAAACAGTTACAGGACTCCCCACTATAGCTGATCACTAAAAGGCTTTTCTCCAGCACTTTGAACAGTTATGATTCCTTACTTTGACACACTGCAGTAAGAAGCTGCTCTGACTGGAGTTGGGAGCAGCATAACTCTATGGTTTGAAATATTAATATTTAGGTGATAGTTTGATAACCAGAACATTTAACAAAATGTTAAATTAATAGGTTTTCCTTTGTGCCTATGACCCTCCCAGCCATGGCTTCTGAACATGATTACAGTACCAGGCATTAATTTTGTCCTGGGTAATAGCCTTTAAATATAATCAAGAGAGAAATTAGTAACCCCCTTAAATTGGTAAATTAGTGGGCACATCTTTCCTGGAGGCAGCTTTCTTAGTCAGGGCTCTATTGCTATGAAGAGACACCATGACCATGCAGTTCATATCAATGTTGTTTAAAGGTAGTAACTGAAAAGGTGGATCTGAAAATATTTTCTTAGAAAAGAAACTTAAAAGTAAAATGTGGAGTTTAGACCATGGGTGACTCACACCAGAGAAGACTTGGGTTGCTCATTCGTGGTTAGGGAAGATATGGATGGTTTGAATGTGGTCAGAGGAGACATGGGTGGTTAAAAGGGTATCTCACATGGGCATTCAAGACTTCACAGGGACCCTGCAGGAAAATCAACCAGAGAAAGCAAACAAACAGATCCTGACTCTTTTCTAATTTCTAGGGTCTTAAGTCAGTCTAAGTCTTACAGAATTTTAGTCTTTATATCAGAAAATCATCTGTGTTTTCTGTTTATCCCCCACAGACTTCCGTGTGGTCCAGAAGGTAACTCAGGTCTTTCCAGACACGTCTAGGCAAGAGGGGGATATGGTGACCCTGGGTTGCTCATCTGAAACTAAATGAATCAGCACCCATATAATAACCTTGGTGCAAGCCACTTGCAGTGGAGAGGTGATTTTCCTTCTTTGAAGGAGTTCTGATGACCAGAACAATAGAATAGTCATTCCTCGGTGTGCTTCCAGGAAACAACTAACACAATCAGCCTCGCCATTCCAGCTCTGCACCTGCAAGGTTCAGTGACGTACTCCGACACTCTCTGGGAACTGACTCGTGGGGTTTAGCCATCATGGAAGGAAAAACCATCCGGAGCTGCCTAAGAGAAAGTCTTCTGTGGGAGACCAGATGAGATGCACACCTGCAAACCCCAAAAGGATGATGGTGGCCGTGGCATCACAACCTCCACTCTGGACTGATGATGGAATTCTACCTTAATTCCAATATGAGTCTCTCACATTTTTTTTTTTTACAAAGGAAACAGAGAGGTGCCAGGCTCCATAGAATGGTCAAACAAAAATATCTTTTTGAAACGTGGGGGTTTGATGCATACCTTTAGCCAGTAACGTTTTAGCGTTAATGAGAGCCTCCAGCCCATGACTAAACAATCTCCTGAATTACACAAACAGAAGCATGTTGTCCTCTGAGAGGCTTCACCCAGCAGTTGACTCAGACAGATACAGACACCCACAGCTAAAGTGTGGGGACTCTTATGGAAGACAGGAGGAAGGATTGCAGCCCCAAAGAGGATAGGAACTCTACAGGAAGACCAACAGAGTCAACTAACTTGGGCCCTTGGGGCTCTCTGAGTATGGACCACCAACCAAAGAATATGCACAGGCTGGACCTCCCTGCATATATGTAGCAAATGTGCAGCTTGGTCTTCATGTGGGTCCTGAACAACTGGAATGGGGGCTTTCACAAAAGCTGTTGTCTGTATGTGGGATATGTTCTTTTAGCTGGGCTGCTTTATCTGGTCTCAGTGGGAAAGGAAGTGCCTAGCCTCGAAGAGACTTGAAGTAGCAGATACCCAGGAGGGCCCCACCTTGAGTGTTTTGCTTCAAGTCTCATGTCTCCTAACAGATTTAATTTACTAAACTTAACAAATTTTCAATATGGAACCTGTTGAGTACTTCCTAAAGGACCAAACTCTATCTTTTATCAGATATTATCCATTTGTCATAGACATCAAATTCCCAGTCTAGGTATTGTAGCTCTCTTAAACTTGACCTTTCCCTCCCAAAATAACCACATTTCAGGGGCAGCTACTATCCACTGACAAGGGGTCTTTCACCAGCTCTGTCAATAACACCAAGCAGGGCTGTATTGACAAAAGGACACTTTGCTATGATGATGTCCCCAGGTCTCCAAGAATATGCTTGGCTACAGAAACTGTAAACTGGGATGTTGGCTGCCTGTCAACACTGGAACTGAAATGCAAAGAACAGACTTCAGACAATTTGCACTAACCCACTCTGTGCTCTATTGTTTAAATCTGCATCAAACAACTGGGACCTTTCAGCGACCTTCTCTGTACTTTCTCTTCATTTTCCCTTTTGGCCTTTTTGTGGTAATATAGTAAGAGCAGATCACAAAGATTCAGTCACCAATTTTGGTGGTGTTAGTATCTACTAAGGGTTTGCAGCACACACACATACACACACACACACCGCCCTTCAACACACACAGGAGCATGCTTGGTGTACACTTGCCAGGAGAATTCTTGGTGTACACATGCATATATGTATATATGTACATATATGTCACATTTTACAGAGACAAGTTCTAGCACTGTATCATAGCTATGTTTGGTGTGCTATGTTTTACAAATTTAAAAGTATAGCCTTTTAGAATTAAAACTAAATACCTTAAGTCAGTGGGGTAGGAAGTATAGCATCAGAGCAACCCTGGCACATGATCGCCTAAGCGTGATTCTTTAGGCAAAGGTGACATGATCAAATGTCTTCATCATTTTAATAGCTAGTAAATAAAAATCAATGTTGGCTATTCAAAGAATAATATTTTAATTCCTGTTACAAGTCCACAAAACACAGGCAACCAAGAGCTTGACTTTCAGGCGTTGCTTTATTAGCTGCAGAATTTAAATAGGCCCCAGGGACAGTGAGGAAGGAAAATAAGAGTTTGTTTTGTTTTGTTTTTTGTTTTTCAAAACAGGGTTTCTCTGTGTAGCCCTGGCTGTCCTGGAACTCACTCTGTAGACCAGGCTGGCCTCGAACTCAGAAATCCGCCTGCCTCTGCCTCCCGAGTGCTGGGATTGAAGGCGTGCCACCACGCCCAGCTTATAATTGACTTTCTTAAGACAAAAAACCTGTGAGTTTTGACTTCCCATAAGATTTATGAGATTTTTATTTAAATGAAAACCTCTAGGTTAAGTTGATGACCTGTAGCTAGAGAGTCCTTTATTCATGATGAATTTTACTTTAAATGTATCCCCCAAATTATTCCACCGAATAGCTCTGAAGCGCACCAGCTATCTAGACGTCTGCTTCCCTCAGCTCCAGCCCTCAAAGCTACTGGCTTTCACAGCTCTCTGTTTTCAGTTACTACCTGACTTAATTACCAGGGAAAGTCAAGGAGATAAGAAGCAACGGTTTGTGGTGAGCCATGCTTTTTCTCATCTGTGTTCAATCCTGTGGCCTGTGAACCTGGGGCGATCCATTTCCTGGTTGGGGCATAGCATAACTGAGGTAATATACATGTACTCAGAACTCTGAGCAGAGACAGAGAGTACATGATTATGCAGAGGGACATGTCTCACACACTGCTCTCTTGCCTGGTGCATGTTAATGTTTGTATATCTCTAGAATAGATGATTCACATTCAACAAGTGATATTAACAAGGAGACATTGCTCCCAGACACGTGATGCTTCAGACCTGGGGGGGCAACAGGGATTGGAGAAGAGCAAGCTGACTGTGCCTTCAGTTAGGTTTGTCGGTCATTTATAGATCGGCCTGTTTCCACAGTATTTTATTCTCTGCACCAAACCATCATCTGTTTTCTGATTGTTCCCACGGGATCTAGAAAGCACCTCAAGTCCTTTCAGACACATTCAGACGGTGAGAGAAGTCGTCACCCTGCTCAGAAGCCACACCACCTTTCTTGGCCCAAACAAATTTCCAGGTGAGAAATTATTTTCCTAGTCTGCCAAAGTTCTTTTAGTGAGAGTGCAGAGACTGGCCTCTATCCTGTCTTCTTCCAGAAATCAGCTAACTCCACTAGCCTCACCATTTAGTTTTACCTCTGGAAAACTCCCGTGAACTATTTCTGTGCTCTCCAGGCCCCACAGCGTTTGAAGTGTTAGTAAACCCTGGACAAAAACCCAGGAACTCACTTGAGCTAGCCTCTGCTGAAGGATCCCGCCTGAGATACACACCTGCAGACTCCAGGCAAGAGGGCAGCTCGTGCCATGGGGGCTTTATCTGTGGTCTGGATCAGAGGATACTTACAAGTGAAACTGTCTTCTTTGAAAACAGTTGTCAGGAGTAGCTTTCCTCTGCTACACCGTGTCTTGAATTCTTGAATCATAAGTAGATCACACAGAACGTGCATAAAGATTTTTAGAGGTGATAACTATCCCATAATAAAGTGTTAGTTTCATTTAAAGGTGCTCACAGTGTAGATCTGGTGTCGTTGTTGGGATGGACAGTTGAACTCATGATCTTGCCTTCTTCCCACTAGGCTTTGTTTTAACTGTGTGCAATCAAAGACGCAGGACCACAGTGAGTAACAAGAGGAAGAGGTCAATTATAAAAGTTATAAATCACATGGTTCCAAGAGTTAGTGGGAACTCTGTGCAAAGCTGTTTTCCTTGTCCACATCTGCAGAGGAGTTGGACTAACACATGGGAAGGAAAGGTGGATGGATGATGGAAAGACACTTGGCTGAACTGTGACCCGCAAGGATGTAATGAGGATACCTGCGGATCACAAGGACAAACCTCCTTCAATACTGTCCGGAGGGTGACCTTGGGAAGCAGTTACTGGTACCACTGTACATGTGTACATGGGCTAATCTCTTCCTCTTGTTACTCACTGTGGTCCTGCATCTTTGCTTGTACACAGTTAAAACAAAGCCTAGTGGGGAAAGGGCAAGGACGTGAGTTCAACTGTTCATCCCAACAACTACACCCAGATCTGCGCTGTGGAGAATGTACACAGAGCAGCTCCAGGAGGAGGCATAGTGGGAAGTGGGGGAGGTACAGTAAGAGAGCTGATGGGCTGAGCATGTAACTGAGTGCAAGTATTCTCTTAACATGCACAAAGCCTTGAGTGCTGTCTCCATCTCTAAGGAATGAAAAGAGAAATACATTTTAAAAAGAAAGAGAAGCTGATAAATTGATAAGCACATACAGGAGTACCTGAAGCCCAGGCCAACCTGCAGAGACAACACCCACCTTCTATCCTACATGGTTTCTCTCATGGCCAGTCCTCATGTGTAAGAGAGCAACTTTGGGAAGTATCATCGCCAGGTGTTTGAGACGATGCAAATCTACCACAATGCCCACTTGTGACCTTGATACCATCCTGCACCTCCCTCAACAACACTTATAGTTCAAATGAAGAAATAGAAACATTGGGCTTCCTGTTTACGTCATGACTCTCCCCAAAGAGGAGACAGAAAGACATGTCTGTGGGTGATAGTTGGTCTTCTAGCCAAGTCACATTTCCTGCTGATGCTCTATGACTCCACTACTGAAATCTAGTAAGACGCAATGTTATCTTTCAGCAGCACATCTTATGTTAAGACATGTAAATTAGTGGAAGGTTAGGAAAACATGCTTAGTACACCCATAAACACACTTGCACTGAGTTTAACCCAGAAGCAGTTTCAGAAGGATCATGGCCTTTGTTTCTACGAATACTCCAATGTCTATAGCTGGGTTTTACACATAGCTTTTCCTTCTCCTAACTGAAGCCCACTGTCAGTCCAGAACTGGATTTGTTTTTAATAGAAGAATGTCCTTGATCAGGAGATCATAGATTTGATGACGAGTTCCTCAAGCTGGCCTCTGTGATTAATCAAAAAGTGTGACAGACATGAAGGAAAAACCCAGTCTTCAGTGTTTGTTTAGGTGTAGTTCTTCCTTATGTGTTCTGGGAAATGTCCTTAAGAAAGACTTATTGAGCGAAGCAACTGAAGTTATTTGGGAGGACTAGAGGTTCTTAAAGAGAATAAAGGAAACCTTAAAGCTTTCTATAAACATATCTGTAGTTGTATTTTGTTTTTTTGAAAAACACAACTAAGAAGGGGGGGGTTGTGACTGGAGAGATGACTTGTCACTTAAGAGAGCTTATTACTCTTGCAGAAGACCCAAGTTTGTCTGGCGGCACCTGGTTGTGGCTGACAACCTTCCAAACCGCAGTCTTAGGAGACCCAGTGCCCTCTTAAGACCTCCGTGGGCACCTGGCATGCGTGTGGCACACAGACAAACACGCAGACAAACACTCGGCATTCATACACATAAAATAAACAAATCTTTAAGAAAAGAACGCAATTCAATAAATAAAATCTGTTATTTAAAACGGAGGTGGAAATTATGAGTAGCCCAAAAAGAAAAGATGAAAAAGTCAAAGAATAATCTGTAAAACCACATTTACAATGCATAGTTTTGGAAGAAGACTCAGAAAACACAACTTAGGAACAAACTTGCTTGAGTCAATAAAATCAATGAAAATATCAAAACCCAGCTATCTCAGAAATATGAATATCCAGTTACTCCAGGCACTTAGTATCATTACTTGCCAGACAAATGAAAACAAACTTCTGATTGCTCCCCTCTCTATTGCGGTCAGCACAGCACCCTGAGTCATGAGGAAGTGACATAGGAGCTAAGAGAAAAAAAATGATGACTTCTTCCTGTAAAAGAGCAGCAAGACTGGACCCTCGGTGATGGCGCCATAACGGTTTCAAATGGCTTTGAAAGGGACTTGGAGAAAACGATTCCAACCCTAAGTACAGACTGTGCAAATAGCCACACAGATTTAAAACAAAACAAGAGGGTAATGAGCTCATCTGTTAGCAGCGCTGAGCATCTGCGGTGTCACACCTGCACTCCTGTGCTCTGAAGTACAAAGAACCTGAGGGGCAGATTAGGAGCGCGGCGCCCGATCAGGGTTTGTGTTCCTTGTCTCGGTGGAACTTTACTCAAATGTGAAATTGTTATCTGTTTTCCTGCTGTGGGAATCTGGCTGTAGCAAACTCCTCCCTAGGGAAAATGAAGTGCGAAGCCCTTTCCTAAAGGACTGTCGACCTGATGGCCAACTAACTTTTGTGAATTAACGCTGGCTTTGCTGCCCTCTAGTGTTCATAGCTTAAACTGGTTTGAACCTGGTGTAATGGGAACTGTCTGGGGGAAATGCAGCCTTCCCCTGCTGTAATGTAGGAGGGCTCAGAAGGACTGGCAGGCTATGACATAAAGCCCTGTTATATGGGTTACTGGGGGCTGGAAGTAATGGCATGTCTTGTAGATACGTCTCGGCATGACTACACAAGGCAGAGAGGATGTCTGAGCTTGTTTTCTCCCTCTCCGCCCCTTCTCTCTCCCACCCTTCTCTCTCCTTCCATTACTCCCTCCTTCCCTCCCCCCCCCTCCTCTTTGTTGCTAACTTATGTCCATCGCTCTTCAGTTTTTGTATTTAGAAAACATCCTGAGATACGGGAGCAAGAGTAACTGATGGAGAAAAACAAGCGACTGCAGGGAACATTGTTTAATACACACTTTGTAACAGGCACCCAGACTTTAATAAACCCACAGACAACTCCATGATGGAAGTACTATTCAAGCCACAAGACTCAGCATGTAGACAGTACCACCTGGCAAAATGGAAATAAAGACCTAATCCATCAGTGACCATAGATGTGGGAGTCTCTAAATGTACTAACTTTGCTTTTTGGCTTGTGTAGCTCCACTTCTGACTACCTACCTGCTCTTGTTAACTGAAGTATGTCAACCCAGGATATGGATTTGTGCTCAAAAGCTCACCCCAGGAAAGGCTTGGTGCTGCACTTCATCCTGAATACCCATTGCAGTCACTGGGCAGCTAATAAATACTTTCTGCTGCCCTAAACCACGTCCCCCACAACAACTTGACATAGATTAGGATTCTAGAGTACAGAAGCAATCAGAGGTCCAGGGAAGCCATTTCCACCAGACAGGACGGATGAAATAAAGCAATAGAATTAACTGACAAGTCAATTTGGAGAAACAAGAAAAGTCAACTCTGCTCACGAGGGCTACCTAAGCTACAGCTACAGGAACCTGGTTCTGCTACGTGCCGTAGTGATCCAAGCACCTGTGCCCTGTCCCCAGACCTTGTCCCAAGGCTTCTGGTGCAGCTTCTTCATCCACAAAAACTGTGATGGAGAGAGACCTGAATCTCACACTGCCTGCCTAGAATCAGCACAACTGTCCTTCGTGACAGTGGAAATGTACGCAGAGACTCATTAAGGCAAGGAAGAGTTTAACAGCTGCATTCCCCAAACCTTGGCTTTTAGTTTTTCTATACATATAAGGAATTTCAATTACCTCTAAATCAATACATTTGAGAAATTATGATACACCTATTTGAAATAAAGGCTATCTAATGGTGGCTTTCCAGAAGTTTAAGATCTTAGCCCAATGCCACCATGAAAGATTTGAAAATTAGGTATTTTAAAACATGTTCAACAACCCTCTTCCGGTCAGAAAAGCACCTGAGCAGCTGGGGCGCAGGGTCTGCTGACACTCGCCAACTGCCCACAACACCCGCCACAGGATCTTAAGACTTCTGGTGAGTGGAGCACAGCTTCTGCTCCAATCCAATTGCGCGGGACCTGAGACTGCATTAGTTAGGGAAGCAGAAACCGGCCTGAGTAGGACCACAGGCCTCATCCGGCTGGATCAGCGCCTGGGTAGCGGGAGCGCAGGGTTGCCTGACACCCGCCAGCTACCCACGACCCCCGCCGCAGGATTTTGGGACTGCTGGTGAGTGGAACACAGCTTCTGCTCCAATCCAATTGCGCGGGACCTGAGACTGCATTAGTTAGGGAAGCAGAAACTGGCCTGAGTAGGGCCACAGGCCTCACCCGGCCGGATCAGCGCCAGGGTAGCGGGAGCGCAGGGTTGCCTGACACCCGCCAGCTACCCACGACCCCCGCCGCAGGATTTTGGGACTGCTGGTGAGTGGAACACAGCTTCTGCTCCAGTCCAATCACGCGGGACCTGAGACTGCTCTGGTTGGGGAGAGAGAAATCCGGCCTACATAGGGCCACAACCCGCTTCCGGTCAGAAAAGCACCTGAGCAGCTGGGGCGCAGGGTCTGCTGACACTCGCCAACTGCCCACAACACCCGCCACAGGATCTTAAGACTTCTGGTGAGTGGAGCACAGCTTCTGCTCCAATCCAATTGCGCGGGACCTGAGACTGCATTAGTTAGGGAAGCAGAAACCGGCCTCAGTAGGACCACAGGCCTCATCCGGCTGGATCAGCGCCGGGGTAGCGGGAGCGCAGGGTTGCCTGACACCCGCCAGCTACCCACGACCCCCGCCGCAGGATTTTGGGACTGCTGGTGAGTGGAACACAGCTTCTGCTCCAGTCCAATCACGCGGGACCTGAGACTGCTCTGGTTGGGGAGAGAGAAATCCGGCCTACATAGGGCCACAACCCTCTTCCGGTCAGAAAAGCACCGGGGCAGCTGGGGCGCAGGGTCGGCTGACACTCACCAGCTACCCACAACACCCACCACAGGATCTTAAGACTTCTGGAGAGTGGAACACAGCTTCTGCTCCAATCCAATTGCACGCGGGACCAGAGACTGCATTAGTTAGGGAAGCAGAAAAACGGCCTGAGTAGGACCACAGGCCTCTTCCGGCTGGACCAGCACCGGGGTACCATCAGCTACCCACGACCCCCGCCGCAGGATTTAGAGACTGCTGGTGAGTGGAACACAGCTTCTGCTCCAATCTTTAAATAGTGACAACGATAACAACTAACCCCAGAGATTACCAGATGGCGAAAGGTAAACGTAATAATCTTACTAACAGAAACCAAGACCACTCACCATCATCAGAACCCAGCACCCCCACTTCACCCAGTCCAGGGCACCCCAACACACCGGAAAAGCTAGACACGGATTTAAAAGCATATCTCCTGATGATGATAGAGGACTTCAAGAAGGACGTTAATAACACACTTAAAGAAATGCAGGAGAACACTGCTAAAAAGGAAGAAGACAATAAAGAGGAAGCACAAAAATCCCTTAAAGAATTGCAGGAGAACACTGCTAAAGAGTTACAAATCCTTAAAGAAAAACATGATAACATAATCAAACAGGTAGAAGTCCTTACAGAAAAACAGGAAAACACATCCAAACAGATGATGGAAATGAACAAAACCATACTAGACCTAAAAAGGGAAGTAGACACAATAAAGAAAACCCAAAATGAGGCAACACTGGAGATAGAAACCCTAGGAAAGAAATCTGGAACCATAGATGCAAGCATCAGCAACAGAATACAAGAGATGGAAGAGAGAATCTCAGGTGCAGAAGATTCCATAGAGAACATCGGCACAACAATCAAGGAAAATGTAAAATGCAAAAAGATCCTAACTCAAAACATCCAAGAAATACAGGACATAATGAGAAGACCAAACCTACGGATAATAGGAGTGGATGAGAATGAAGATTTTCAACTCAAAGGACCAGCAAACATCTTCAACAAAATTATAGAAGAAAACTTCCCAAATCTAAAGAAAGAGATGCCCATGAACATACAAGAAGCCTACAGAACTCCAAATAGACTGGATCAGAAAAGAAATACCTCCCGACACATAATAATCAGAGCAACAAATGCTCTAAATAAAGATAGAATACTAAAAGCAGTAAGAGAAAAAGGCCAAGTAACATATAAAGGCAAGCCTATCAGAATTACACCAGACTTTTCACCAGAGACTATGAAAGCCAGAAGATCCTGGACAGATGTTATACAGACACTAAAAGAACACAAATTCCAGCCCAGGCTACTATACCCAGCCAAACTCTCAATTAACATAGATGGAGAAACCAAAGTATTCCACGACAAAACCAAATTCACACATTATCTCTCCACGAATCCAGCCCTTCAAAGGATAATAACAGAAAAAAACCAATACAAGGACAGGAACCACGCCCTAGAAACAACAAGAAGGTAATCCCTCAACAAACCTAAAAGAAGACAGCCACAAGAACAAAATGCCAACTTTAACATCAAAAATAACAGGAAACACCAATTTCTTTTCCTTAATATCTCTTAATATCAATGGACTCAACTCCCCGATAAAAAGACATAGACTAACAAACTGGCTACACAAACAAGACCCAACATTTTGCTGCTTACAGGAAACTCATCTCAGAGAAAATGATAGACACTACCTCAGAATGAAAGGCTGGAAAACAATTCTCCAAGCAAATGGCATGAAGAAACAAGCTGGAGTAGCCATTCTAATATCTGATAAGATTGACTTCCAACCCAAAGTCATTAAAAAAGACAGGGAGGGACACTTCATACTCATCAAAGGTAAAATCCTCCAAGAGGAACTATCAATCCTGAATATCTATGCTCCAAATACAAAGGCAGCCACATTCATTAAAGAAACTTTAGTAAATCTCAAAGCACACATTGCACCTCATACAATAATAGTGGGAGACTTCAACACACCACTTTCACCAATGGACAGATCATGGAAACAGAAACTAAACAGGGACACAGTGAAACTAACAGAAATTATGAATCAAATGGATCTGGCAGATATCTACAGAACATTCTATCCTAAAACAAAAGGATATACCTTCTTCTCAGCACCTCATGGTACCTTCTCCAAAATTGACCACATAATTGTTCACAAAACAGGCCTCAACAGATACAAAAATATTGAAATTGTCCCATGCATCCTATCAGATCACCATGGACTAAGGCTGATCTTCAATAACAAAATAAATAATAGAAAGCCAACCTTCACGTGGAAACTGAACAACACTCTTCTCAATGATACCTTGGTCAAGGAAGGAATAAAGAAAGAAATTAAGGACTTTTTAG
The DNA here is from genome assembly GCF_978045245.1 of Mus caroli. Lineage (NCBI taxonomy): Eukaryota > Metazoa > Chordata > Mammalia > Rodentia > Muridae > Mus > Mus caroli. The sequence continues at coordinate 49,874,110 of NW_028227267.1, forward strand.
AGTTCAATGAAAATGAAGCCACAACATACCCAAACTTATGGGACGCAATGAAAGCATTTTTAAGAGGAAAACTCATAGCTCTGAGTGCCTCCAAAAGGAAACTAGAGAGAGCACACATTAGCAGCTTGACAACACACCTAAAAGCACTAGAACAAAAGGAAGCAAATTCACCCAAGAGGAGTAGACGGCAGGAAATAATCAAACTCAGGGGTGAAATCAACCAAGTGGAAACAAGAAAAACTATTCAAAGAATCAACCAATCAAGGAGCTGGTTCTTTGAGAAAATCAACAAGATAGATAAACCCTTAGCCAGACTCACTAGAGGGCACAGGGAAAGCATCCTAATTAACAAAATCAGAAATGAAAAAGGAGACATAACAACAGATCCTGAAGACATCCAAAACACCATCAGATCCTTCTACCAAAGGCTATACTCAACAAAACTGGAGAACCTGGATGAAATGGAGAAGTTCCTAGACAGATACCAGGTACCAAAGTTGAATCAAGATCAGGTTAATGATCTAAACAGCCCTATATCCCCCAAAGAAATAGAAGCAGTCATTAATAGTCTCCCAACTAAAAAAAGCCCAGGACCAGATGGGTTTAGTGCAGAGTTCTATCAGACCTTCAAAGAAGATCTAATCCCAGTTCTTCACAAACTATTCCACAAAATAGAAACAGAAGGTACTCTACCCAACTCATTCTATGAAGCCACAATTACTCTGATACCTAAACCACAAAAAGACCTAACAAAGATAGAAAACTTCAGACCAATATCCCTTATGAATATTGATGCAAAAATCCTCAATAAAGTTCTTGCTAACCGAATCCAAGAACACATCAAAACAATCATCCATCCTGACCAAGTAGGTTTCATCCCAGGGATGCAGGGATGGTTCAATATACGGAAATCCATCAACGTAATCCAATATATAAACAAACTCAAAGACAAAAACCACATGGTCATCTCGTTAGATGCGGAAAAAGCATTTGACAAGATCCAACACCCATTCATGATAAAAGTCTTGGAAAGATCAGGAATTCAAGGCCCATACCTAAACATGATAAAAGCAATCTACAGCAAACCAGTAGCCAACATCAAAGTAAATGGTGAGAAGCTTGAAGCAATCCCTCTAAAATCAGGGACTAGACAAGGCTGTCCACTTTCTCCATACCTATTCAACATTGTACTTGAAGTCCTAGCCAGAGCAATTCGACAACAAAAGGAGATCAAAGGGATACAAATTGGAAAAGAAGAAGTCAAAATATCACTTTTTGCAGATGATATGATAGTATATATAAGTGACCCTAAAAATTCCACCAGAGAACTCCTAAGCCTGATAAACAGCTTCGGTGAAGTAGCTGGATATAAAATTAACTCAAACAAATCAATGGCCTTTCTCTACACAAAGAATAAACAGGCTGAGAAAGAAATTAGGGAAACAACACCCTTCTCAATAGTCACAAATAATATAAAATATCTTGGTGTGACTCTAACTAAGGAAGTGAAAGATCTGTATAATAAAAACTTCAAGTCTCTGAAGAAAGAAATTATAGAAGATCTCAGAAGATGGAAAGATCTCCCATGCTCATGGATTGGCAGGATCAACATTGTAAAAATGGCTATCTTGCCAAAAGCAATCTACAGATTCAATGCAATCCCCATCAAAATTCCAAATCAATTCTTCAACGAATTAGAAAGTGCAATCTGCAAATTCATCTGGAATAACAAAAAACCTAGGATAGCAAAAACTCTTCTCAAGGATAAAAGAACCTCTGGTGGAATCACCATGCCGGACCTAAAGCTCTACTACAGAGCAATTGTGATAAAAACTGCATGGTACTGGTATAGTGACAGACAAATAGACCAATGGAATAGAATTGAAGACCCAGAAATGAACCCACACACCTATGGTCACTTGATCTTCGACAAGGGAGCTAAAAACATCCAGTGGAAGAAAGACAGCATTTTCAACAAATGGTGCTGGCACAACTGGTTGTTAACATGTAGAAGAATGCTAATCGATCCATTCCTATCTCCTTGTACTAAGGTCAAGTCTAAGTGGATCAAGGATCTTCACATAAAACCAGAGACACTGAAACTTATAGAGGAGAAAGTGGGGAAAAGCCTTGAAGATATGGGCACAGGGGAAAAATTCCTGAATAGAACAGTAATGGCTTGTGCTGTAAGATCGAGAATTGACAAGTGGGACCTCATGAAACTACAAAGCTTCTGCAAGGCTAAAGACACCATCAATAAGACAAAAAAACCACCAACAGATTGGGAAAGGATCTTCACCTATCCTAAATCAGATAAGGGACTAATATCCAATATATATAAAGAACTCAAGAAGGTGGACTCCAGAAAGTCAAATAACCCCATTAAAAAATGGGGCTCAGAACTGAACAAAGAATTCTCACCTGAGGAATACCGAATGGCAGAGAAGCACCTGAAAAAATGTTCAACATCCTTAATCATCAGGGAAATGCAAATCAAAACAACCCTGAGATTCCACCTCACACCAGTCAGAATGGCTAAGATCAAAAATTCAGGTGACAGCAGATGCTGGCGAGGATGTGGAGAAAGAGGAACACTCCTCCATTGTTGGTGGGATTGCAAGCTTGTACAACCACTCTGGAAATCAGTCTGGCGGTTCCTCAGAAAATTGGACATAGTACTACCGGAGGATCCAGCAATACCTCTCCTGGGCATATATCCAGAAGATGTCCCAACCGGTAAAAAGGACACATGCTCCACTATGTTCATAGCAGCCCTATTTATAATAGCCAGAAGCTGGAAAGAACCCAGATGTCCCTCAACAGAGGAATGGATACAGAAATTATGGTACATTTACACAATGGAGTACTACTCAGCTATTAAAAAGAATGAATTTATGAAATTCCTAGCCAAATGGATGGACCTGGAGGGCATCATCTTGAGTGAAGTAACACAATCACAAAAGAACTCACACAATATGTATTCATTGATAAGTGGATATTAGCCCAATACTTAGGATACCCAAGATATAAGATACAATTTGCTAAACGCATGAAACTCAAGAAGAATGAAGGCCAAAGTGTGGACACTGTGCACCTTCTTAGAATTGGGAACAAAACTCCCAGGGAAGGAGTTACAGAGACAAAGTTCGTAGCTGTGATGAAAGGATGGACCATTTAGAGACTGCCGTATCCAGGGATCTGTCCCATAATCAGCTTCTAAACGCTGACACCATTGCATACACTAGCAAGATCTTGCTGAAAGGACCCAAATATAGCTGTCTCTTGTGAGACGATGCCGGGGCCTAGCAAACACAGGAGTGGATGCTCACAGTCAGCTATTGGATGTATCACAGGGCTCCCAATGGAGAAGCTAGAGAAAGTACCCAAGGAGCTAAAGGGATCTGCAACCCTATTGTTGGAACAACATGATGTACTAACTGGAAACCTGGAGCTCTTGTCTCTAGCTGCATATGTATCGAAAGATGGCCTAGTCGGCCATCAATGGAAAGAGAGGCCCATTGGACTTGCAAACTTTATATGCCCCAATATAGGGGAATGCCAGGGCCAAAAGAATGGGAATGGGTGGGTAGGGAAGTGGGGGGCGCTATGGGGGACTTTTGGGATAGTATTGGAAATGTAATTGAGGAAATTATGTAATAAAAATATATAAAAAAAAAAAAAAAAAAAAAACATGTTCAAAATTGAAAAGTGTATCAGAGTCTTAAAAAAAAAAAAACCACCTCTGCAAAACTAATCTCCATCAGTGTAGCACAGCACCAAGCAATAAAATGAATAAACGACCACCCGTGAGTTAGTTACCACTAAAGAGGCCATGGAGAACAAGGAGCTTGGAATCCTGGGAAGTGTCCCTAGAAGAGGTTCGGATGTCATTGCCTCTCTATCCTTCTGGCTGCAGCTACCTTCCCTAAGCCCACCTAACAGTGATGGAATGAGTTGGGATGTTTGTGTTAGTCGGTCTGGACATGGAAAACAGCATTTAAACCATGCATTTTCAGATGCCCAAAGATTTCCTGACTTGTTCAATTATGTGACACTTCAGAATTTATAAGACTGTTGCTGTTAAAATTAGAACACAAGCATAGATTCACCATAGAGGTCAAATAACACGGCGGGGGTCGGGAGAGCTCTTCCGTGCTGGGATGGGCTGCAGTTAGCCTAAAGGGCATTTTCTTCATTAGTGATTGATGGGGAAGGGCCCAGCTCATTGTGGGGTGGTTCCATTCCCTGGGATGGCAGATCTGGGTTTTATAAGAAAGAGACTGATCAAGCCATGGAGAGCAAGGCAATAAGCAGAGCCCCTCCTTGGCCTCTGCATCAGCTCCTGCCTCCAGGTTCCTGTCCTGTCTGCATTCCGGCTCTGTCTTCCTTCCTTGATTGGACCACACTAACTCTTCCCTCCCCTCCTTGCTTTCTGGCCTCCATGTTTCATTGAAGCAATAGAAATCCTAACTAAGACAAGCTGGTACCAGGATTATGGGGTACTGCTATGCCAAGCTGAGTTCTAAACGGATTTGCAAACGATTCTGGAAGGTCAAAGAGTTGCTTCTACATTCAGGGAAAGAAATCATTCCATTCCCCAAAGCACCTGCCCCCCCCAAAAAAAATCACCTTTGAGGAAAAAAATCAGTATCTTTAGAGTCTAGCTGGACTGTCCTCTAACCTAAACAGGTGTGTCTCATGTTTTATGGTCCTTCAATAATTATTTTGTTCTTTCTTTATTACTTTCTAAGAAACCATCAGGGTATCCTTTAACTAAAGGCAGTGGTGGCTCTCATCCTCTGACTGTCATTGTTTCCTAAGAAGACTCTGTCTACAGAAGCAAGGCTTTGGCTGACAGCTTTGCCTTGACTCTGGTATTTATGGTTCTGTGCTCCTCCATAAACCTGGTTCTAGTGGTTCTGTCCTCCCGGAGATCTTTGTTTGGGGACATGTGTCAGGACCTCCCATCCAACCGCTGCTTAAGTAGAATTTACTTAGGACTTCCACAGCCTTCACTGATCGTACCGTACCTCCTTTGTCGGCCCCATCAGTCGTTCCTCCTCCTGTGCAGAGCGGTTCTCTCACTCACTCCACAAGGCTAGCGTCACTGTTTACACTTCTTTCTTTTTCCTTCACTAATAAGATGTGCAATAAAAAGTAAATGTGCCTCAGATTTCCTGGGAGGCCTATAGACTGTTGGGTCTTCAGTGGAACAGACAAGCTGGTGGTCTATGTACTTATGAAACCTAGTTAGCTCTATAAAGGCGTGCTTTCCTGTTCATTATATATGACAGCTAACACTGTAAAAGGCTGTTGGGATAAACGTGCATAGTCATAAGTCATTATTGATGGACCTTCCTGGTCATAGTAATGAGAGAAACTCCAGGCTTGTCACTTGCTGTGACACACACTTTCTTCCATTCTTAAGCTTTCTAGTTTATAAAATGAGGAAGGCAGCATTTTCTAGCTCATAAGATTAAATAGTACTACTTAACTCATAAAATTAGATCATCTGCTTAAGATTTACTTTCACCAGATTTTATTGCTTCAATGAACCTAACAAAAAAAAATTTTAAGGCGTAATTTTTCCACATTTGACCGCCAGGGGGCACTGTTGCATAGGCTGAATGTCTATACTGGGAAAGGAAAAAAAAAAAAAATCCTGTCACTCCAGCGCGCCCTTATACCTTGCAGCTCTCCGAAGTGCAGTTGTAAGTAGAAAGGACGACAGAGCAGTCATTGCCAAGGGAGCATCTCTCAGTTAATAGTCTCCAGGCCTTGTCCACAGGGAGATTTTCCTGAATACATCTCTCAGCCTTCTCACTGCCTAGCCATGTTCCCAGTGACCATTCTGCTGCTCAGCGCGTTCTTCTCACTGAGTAAGTATTATTTCAGTCCTTGCTTTTGTTTCCACAGGCCGAACATGTTCCTAGTCAGAATCTACACAAGGGACATAGTATCATTACAGGTGGGTCAATTTTGGTCTCACTGCTGCTACTTTGGTTTCACAGGAGGAAACAGTGCCCAGTCCGTGGACCAGCCTGATACTCACGTCACGGTCTCTGAAGGAGCCTCCCTGGAGCTCAGATGCAGTTATTCATACAGTGCAGCACCTTACCTCTTCTGGTACGTGCAGTATCCTGGCCAGAGCCTCCAGTTTCTCCTCAAATACATCACAGGAGACGCCGTTGTTAAAGGCACCAAGGGCTTTGAGGCCGAGTTTAGGAAGAGTAGCACCTCTTTCAACTTGAAGAAATCCCCAGCCCATTGGAGCGACTCAGCCAAGTACTTCTGTGCACTGGAGGGCACAGTGCCTGAGGCTGCAGGGGGAGCTGAGCGCAAACCTCCTGAGACCTTCTGTGCTCGAGGGCACACCAAGAACGATTCACAATAAGATCACTAGTAATGAAAATGAGCGGAGCAGAGGCACAAGAATGTGGAGAATGTTTGACTCTTAAAAAGACATGGAAATGTATCGTATTCTTCATTTTACTATGGCATCATGTCGGAATTAACTTAAAGGACACCCTCAGGTAGACGTCCTAATGTGTGGAGGCACTGCGCTTTAGAGACGCTGCACTCAGGACTACAGTGTAGCCTGACCAAACCCAACCTCCCAATTTAACCCCATTCTTCCAAACGCTGCCTAGATCACCAGCATTTCTATTTCAGCAGTACTAACAGCATATTTGGCTATAACATGAGTAATCAAAGATTTTGCTCTCACCTCTCACATATAATTCATTGAGAAATCATTTTAACCATACTTTAAACATTGATCTGCTCTCTAGCCACTGCTACCTCCTTGTCTAAGCTATGATGGGCCTCTAAAATACCTTGCTGCGTGTTCTACTCCAGTCTACTCTGAACACAGCAACCAGTGAGCTTCGATGGTGTCCTACTTGGCTCAGGTCCTTGCAGTGGTGTCCTGTTTTTCCCAGACTAAAATCAAAAGTCCTCATGGTAGCCTACTGTAGTCCCTGCAGTGTACAAAGCCATGTCCCATATATTTAAAAGGCTCCTTGAAAAGTGTCAATCCTGACTTCTGAAGACAAATGGAAATATCCTACTGAAACTGTCGTAAGATAGGAACATCTTGAAAGAAAAACAAACGGTGAGAATTCATTCTCAGACTTAAAAAAAAAAGACATTTCTGTGTCACAATGTGTCACAAACACTATACTATGTCTTTTCCTTCCTCCTTCCTCCCTGTGGTTTCTTCCTCCCCTGACGTGGTCCTCTCTCTCTCTCTCTCTCTCTCTCTCTCTCTCTCTCTCTCTCTCTCTCTCTCTCTCTCTCTCTCTCTCACACACACACACACACGCACACACACACACACACACACACACACATTCATAAGCATACACATCTATTCTACATATGAGAAAACCAGAGTGTTTATCTTCCTGAATTTGACTGATTATTAGTATAATGATTCTCAGGGGTGAGGAAGAGGGCCAGCAAGAGGAGACAGGGACATGGGAGACGGCAATGGAGGAAGAGTGGGGATAAGGACAAAATGACATGATGTGTATTTGAAGATGCATAGTATACATAGTATAATCCATTGTCTTCTATTCTAACTATTAAAAACAAAATGAAATGAATATCACAATTAAAAAAAGAAATAAATCAAGAAGCCATCTCCTCATGCTGGAGGGAAAGGCTCTCCACAAAGATGGAAACCTCAAAAGGGAAGGGAGAGTGGCAGAAACAGTAAATCTACAGCAAATACAAGAATCAAATCTTCTCTTTTTAAAGCAGGTATATTAAGATAAAATGATACACATAGCCTGCCCATACTTAATACACAATGTTATGAGTTTGGGCACACATGCACACCCTTGAACCCACCGTCGCTGTCCCTCCTCTGGACACTTATTTGTTGACATCATTGCTATTTCTAAACATCTCACACGCAGTCTGTCCTCTTAGGTCTTGAGCTCACATTGGTATGTTGTTGACTCTGCTCTTGGCTGCAGAGTCTCTAAAGCTGACTCTTGCCTGACTGAAGTGACACAACCACTGGGCGCTAACTCCCCTATTCTACTCCCTGGAAAATGCCATTCTATTTTGTTTCTGTGAATTTGACTATTTTTAGATACTCATGCCATTGGATTCAGTATTTGCCCTTCTGTGGCTGACTTATTTCATTTACTATAATGTCATCTATTTTCATCACTTCATCACAAATACCAGAATGCCCTTCATTCTCAAGGCTAAATAGCACCCCATTGTCAGCTTGCTGCATTCTGTTCATTCATTTGTCAATGGACTTTCAGCTTGCTCAGATTGCTTCTATTTCTTGGCTACATTTTAGATGATGAAGCACAGAACCCTGACATTGTATCATGAAAATAAAAGCTCAAAATGAATTAGACTTGAACCTAAGACCCACAACTCTAAAACTACTGAAGAAGATATGGAGGGAAAGCATTGCGTTGATATTGGAAATGACTTTGGTGTCAAGAGCATAAGCAAGAACAGCAAAACTCGGCAAGTACAACTGCATAAAATGTAGAAGCCTTGTTGGAGGAAGTGTGCCACTGTGTAAGTGGACTTTGTGGTCTCCTATGCCCAGGTTCTGCCCAGTGTGGGATGACAGTCCTTTCCTGGCTGCCTGCAGAAAACACTCTCCTTCTGGTTGCCAAGATCAAGATGTAGAGCTCTCAGCTCCTTCTCCAGCACCATGTCTGCCTGCATGCTGCCATACTTCCCACCATGATGAGAATGGATTAAACCTCTGAAACTGTAAGCCATCCCCAACTGAATGTTTGCCTTTAAAAGAGTTGCCTTAGTCATGGTGTCTCTTCGCAGCAATGAAGCCCTAACTAAGACAGCCTCCAAACCACAGAATAAAAAGCATATACATTAAGAAAAGTATTTTCAAGCTGCCTATCTTATAAGAGATTGGTGCTAATTATATACAAGGAACTCTCTAACAAAGCACTAAAAGGCAGTCCAGTTTTAAATGCTAAAGATCATAGAAGGAAACCTCCCATAGGAAAACATGTGAATAACCAATAGTTGTACAAAGAGGTATTCAAAACAGATCAGCAATAAGAAAATGCAAGACTAAGTTGCAGTGGTATATCACATCACAAACAGCAAGGCTGTGGCAAAGGTTGGACCCTTGCATGTTGTTCTTGAGAACACAATGTAGCTGCTAGACAACATGAGTGTCTCAAAAAGTAAAAAAATAGAGCTGCAGGCTTAGGTTCTTTAAACCCTACTTTTAGTAAGGGCTCTCAAATGCTTTGAGCTCCCTTCTAGCCCACCATCCAAAGGTAAGGGAGAAAAGATGCTAAATAGGAGAAGTGAGTGTGTACCTGTTTAGAAATAGTTCTTTCAAGTGATTCCAATCTGTCAGGATACCAGCAGTCCAGTTATATAGTGTCAGGATACCAAATATGTCAGCAGCAGTGGTGGCATGATCCAACAGAAACAGCCAGGCCTCCACTGAATCCTCATGAGTCAGAGACCAACCAGAACCAGCTGGGACACCAGGAGAAGTTCTTTGCCATCCCTCTCTCAATAAAGTGAAGCATTGCAAGGCTAGCATCATATTCAAGCACCCTGCCACTGTCCATTGAGTCCTATTTATACTCCCTCCAAACATCACATGTCCTCCCACACATCTTGCTCAGCAAAACACCATGTCAGTAAGTCACCATGTGAATCTGTATCCCATGACATAACCAGAAACTTCTACTTTATAGGACTATCACATCATTCAGCAACCCAATTTTTAGAAATACATCTGAAAGGGCTGAAATTATACTCTCAGCTTTAGTCTCTTTATAATATGTATATAAAGAGTCTGCATTTCTCTGATTCGCTGTGCATAGCACAGTAATTTCTCTTTTTGAGATGTCTAAATTGCATATCATTGTATTCTGACATTTTTTTATTTTATTAGGTATTTTCCTCAATTACATTTCCAATGCTATCCAAAAAGTCCCCAATACACTCCCCCCCCAGTCCCCCACTACCCACCCCCACCCCTTGGCCCTGGCATTCCCCTGTACCGGGGCATATAAAGTTGGCAAGCCCAATGGGCCTCTCTTTCCAGTGATGGCCATCTATTGATACAAATGCAACGAGAGTCAAGAGCTCTGGGGTACTGGTTAGTTCATAATAATGTTCCACCTATGGGGTTGCAGTTCCCTTTAGCTCCTTGGGTACTTTCTCTAACTCCTCCATTGGAGGCCCTGTGATACATTCAATAGCTGACTGTGAGCATCAACTTCTGTGTTTGCTAGGCCCCGGCATTGTCTCACAAGAGATAGCTATATCTGGGTCCTTTCAGCAAAATCTTGCTAGTGTATGCAATGGTGTCAGCGTTTGGAAGCTGATTATGGGATGGATCCCTGGATATGGCAGTATTTAGATGGTCCATTCTTTCTTCACAGCTCCAAACTTTATCTCTGTAACTCTTTCCATGGGTGTTTTGTTCCCAATTCTAAGAAGGGGAAAAGTGTCCACACTTTGGTCTTTGTTCTTCTTGAGTTTCATGCGTTTAACAAATTGTATCTTATATCTTGGGTATCCTAAGTTTTTGGGCTAATATCCACTTATCAGTGAGTACATATTGTGTGAGTTCCTTTGTGAATATGTTACCTCACTCAGGATGATGCCCTCCAGATCTATCCATTTGCCTAGGAATTTCATAAATTCATTCCTTTTAATAGCTGAGTAGTACTTCATTGTGTAAATGTACCATAATTTCTGTATCCATTCCTCTGTTGAGGGGCATCTGGGTTCTTTCCAGCTTCTGGCTATTATAAATAAGGCTGCTATGAACATAGTGGAGCATGTGTCCTTCTTACCGGTTGGAACATCTTCTGGATATATGCCCAGGAGAGGTATTGCTAGATCCTCTGGTAGTATTATGTCCAATTTTCTGAGGAACCGCCAAACTGATTTCCAGAGTGGTTGTACCAGCTTGCAATCCCACCAACAATGAAGGAGTGTTCCTCTTTCACCACATCCTCGCCAGCATCTGCTGTCACCTGAATTTTTGATCTTAGCCATTCTGACTGGTGTGAGGTGGAATCTCAGGGTTGTTTTGAGTTGCATTTCCCTGATGATTAAGGATGTTGAACATTTTTTCAGGTGCTTCTCTGCCATTTGGTATTCCTCAGGTGAGAATTCTTTGTTCAGTTCTGAGCCCCATTTTTTAACGGGGTTATTTGATTTTCTGGAGTCCACCTTCTTGAGTTCTTTACATATATTGGATATTAGTCCCCTATCTGATTTAGGATAGGTAAAGATCCTTTCCCAATCTGTTGGTGATCTTTTTGTCTTATTGACGGTGTCTTTTGCTTTGCAGAAGCTTTACAACTTTATGAGGTCCCATTTATCGATTCTCGATCTTACAGCACAAGCCTTTGCTGTTCTATTCAGGAATTTTTCCCCTGTACCCATATCTTTGAGGCTTTTCCCTACTTTCTCCTCTATAAGTTTCAGTGTCTCTGGTTTTATGTGGAGTTCCTTAATCCACTTAGATTTGACCTTAGTACAAGGAGATAGGAATGGATCAATTCGCATTCTTCTACATGATAACCGCCAGTTTTGCCAGCACCATTTGTTGAAAATGCTGTCTTTTTTCCACTGGATGGTTTTTGCTCCCTTGTCAAAGATCAAGTGACCATAGGTATGTGGGTTGATCTCAGGGTCTTCAATTCTGTTCCATTGGTCTACTTGTCAGTCGTTATACCAGTACCATGCAGTTTTTATCACAATTGCTCTGTAGTACAGCTTTAGGTCAGGCATGGTGATTCCACCAGAGGTTCTTTTATCCTTGAGAAGAGTTTTTGCTATCCTAGGTTTTTTGTTGTTACAGATGAATTTGCAGATTACCCTTTCTAATTCGTTGAAGAATTGAGTTGGAATTTTGATGGGGATTGCATTGAATCTGTAGATTGCTTTTGGTAAGATAGCCATTTTTACAATGTTGATCCTGCCAATCCATGAGCATGGGAAGTCTTTCCATCTTCTGAGATCTTCTTTAATTTCTTTCTTCAGGGACTTGATGTTCTTGTCATACAGATCTTTCAATTCCTTAGTTAGAGTCACGCCAAGGTATTTTATATTGTTTGTGACTATTGAGAAGGGTGTTGTTTCCGTAATTTCCTTCTCTGCCTGTTTATCCTTTGTGTACAGAAAGGCCATTGACTTGCTTGAGTTAATTTTATATCCAGCTACTTCACCGAAGCTATTTATCAGGCTTAGGAGTTCTCTGGTGGAATTTTTAGGGTCACTTATGTATACTATCATATCATCTGCAAAAAGTGATATTTTGACTTCTTCTTTTCCGATTTGTATCCCCTTGATCTCCTTTTGTTGTCTAAATGCTCTGGCTAGGACTTCAAGTACAATGTTGAATAGGTAGGGAGAGAGTGGGCAGCCTTGTCTAGTCCCTGATTTTAGTGGGATTGCTTCCAGCTTCTCACCATTTAATTTGATGTTGGCTACTGGTTTGCTGTATATTGCTTTTATCATGGTTAAGTATGGGCCTTGAATTCCTGATCTTTCCAAGACTTTTATCATGAATGGGTGTTGGATTTTGTCAAATGCTTTTTCAGCATCTAACGAGATGATCATGTGGTTTTTGTCTTTGAGTTTGTTTATATAATGGATTACATTGATGGATTTTCGTATATTGAACCATCCTTGCATCCCTGGGATGAAACCTACTTGGTCAGGATGGATGATTGTTTTGATGTGTTCTTGAATTCGGTTAGCGAGAACTTTATTGAGGAATTTTGCATCAATATTCATAAGGGAAATTGGTCTGAAGTTATCTATTTTTGTTGGGTCTTTATGTGGTTTAGGTATCAGAGTAATTGTGGCTTCATAGAATGAGTTGGGTAGAGTACTTTCTGATTCTATTTTGTGAAATAGTTTGTGAAGAACTGGGATTAGATCTTCTTTGAAGGTTTGGTAGAACTCTGCACTAAACCCATCTGGTCCTGGGCTTTTCTTGGTTGGGAGACTATTAATGACTGCTTCAATTTCATTAGGGGATATGGGACTATTTAGATCATTAACCTGATCTTGATTTAACTTTGGTACCTGGTATCTGTCTAGGAACTTCTCCATTTCATCCAGGTTCTCCAGTTTTATTGAGTATAGCCTTTTGTAGAAGGATCTGATGGTGTTTTGATTGTCTTCAGAGTCTGTTGTTATGTCTCCCTTTTCATTTCTGATTTTGTTAATTAGAATACTTTCCCTATGCCCTCTAGTGAGTCTGGCTAAGGGTTTATCTATCTTGTTGATTTTCTCAAAGAACCAGCTCCTCGATTGGTTGATTCTTTGAATTGTTCTTGTTTCCACTTGGTTGATTTCACCCCTGAGTTTGATTATTTCTTGCCGTCTACTCCTCTTGGGTGAATTTGCTTCCTTTCGTTCTAGAGCTTTTAGGTGTGTTGTCAAGCTGCTAATGTGTGCTCTCTCTAGTTTCTTTTTGGAGGCACTCAGAGCTATGAGTTTTCCTCTTAGAAATGCTTTCAATGTGTCCCATAAGTTTGGGTATGTTGTGGCTTCATTTTCATTAAACTCCAGAAAGTCCTTAATTTCTTTCTTTATTCCTTCCTTGACCAAGGTATCATTGAGAAGAGTGTTGTTTAGTTTCCACGTGTGTGTTGGCTTTCTATTATTTATTTTGTTATTGAAGATCAGTCTTAGTCCATGGTGATCTGATAGGGTGCATGGGACAATTTCAATATTTTTATATATGTTGAGGCTTGTTTTGTGACCAATTATGTGGTCAATTTTGGAGAAGGTACTGTGAGGTACTGAAAAGAAGGTATATCCTTTTGTTTTAGGATAAAATGTTCTGTAGATATCTGTCAGATCCATTTGTTTCATAACCTCTGTTAGTTTCACTGTGTCCCTGTTTAGTTTCTGCTTCCATGATCTGTCCATTGGTGAAAGTGGTGTGTTGAAGTCTCCCACTATTATTGTGTGAGGTGCAATGTGTTCTTTGAGCTTTACTAAAGTATCTTTAATGAATGAGGCTGCCCTTGTATTTGGAGCATAGATATTCAGAATTGATAGTTCCTCTTGGAGGATTTTACCTTTGATGAGAATGAAGTGCCCTTCCTTGTCTTTTTTAATGACTTTGGGTTGGAAGTCAATCTTATCAGATATTATAATGGCTACTCCAGCTTGTTTCTTCCTACCATTTGCTTGGAAAATTGTTTTCCAGCCTTTCATTCTGAGGTAGTATCTATCTTTTTCTCTGAGATGAGTTTCCTGTAAGCAGCAAAATGTTGGGTCCTGTTTCTGTAGCCAGCCTGTTATTCTATGTCTTTTTATTGGGGAGTTGAGTCCATTGATATTAAGAGATATTAGGGAGAAGTAATTGTTGCTTCCTTTTATTTTTGTTGTTAGAGTTGGTGTTCTGTTCTTGTGGCTGTCTTCTTTTAGGTTTGTTGAGGGATTACCTTCTTGCTTTTTCTAGGATGTGGTTTCCGTCCTTATATTGGTTTTTTTCTGTTATTATCCTTTGAAGGGCTGGATTCGTGGAAAGATAATGTGTGAATTTCGTTTTGTCGTGGAATACTTTGGTTTCTCCATCTATGGTAATTGAGAGTTTGGCTGGGTATAGTAGCCTGGGCTGGAAATTGTGTTCTCTTAGTTTCTGTATAACATCTATCCAGGCCCTTCTGGCTTTCATAGTCTCTGGTGAAAAATCCGGTGTAATTCTGATAGGCTTGCCTTTATATGTTACTTGACCTTTTTCCCTTACTGCTTTTAGTATTCTATCTTTATTTAGTGCATTTGTTGTTCTGATTATTATGTGTCGGAAGAAATTTCTTTTCTGGTCCAGTCTATTTGGAGTTCTGTAAGCTTCTTGTATGTTCATGGGCATCTCTTTCTTTAGGTTTGGGAAGTTTTCTTCTATAATTTTGTTGAAGATATTTGCTGGTCCTTTGAGTTGAAAATCTTCATTCTCATCTACTCCTATTATCCGTAGGTTTGGTCTTCTCATTTTGTCCTGGATTTCCTGGATGTTTTGAGTTAGGATCTTTTTGGATTTTGAATTTTCTTTGATTGTCATGCCGATGTTCTCTATGGAGTCTTCTGCACCTGAGATTCTCTCTTCCATCTCTTGTATTCTGTTGCTGATGCTCGCATCTATGGTTCCAGGTTTCTTTCCTAGGGTTTCTATCTACAGCGTTGCCTCAATTTGGGTTTTCTTCATTGTCTCTACTCCCTTTTTAGGTCTTGGATGGTTTTATTCAATTCCATCACCTGTTTGGTCTGGTTTTCCTGCAATTCTTTAAGGGATTTTTGTTCTTCCTCTTTAATGTCTTCTACCTGTTTAGCAGTGTTCTCCTGTATTTCTTTAAGTGTGTTATTAAAGTCCTTCTTGATGTCCTCTACCATCATCATGAGATATGCTTTTAGATCCGGGTCTAGCTTCTCCGATGTGTTGGGGTGCCCTGGACTGGGCGAAGTGGGAGTGCTGGGTTCTGATGATGGTGAGTGGTCTTGGTTTCTGTTAGTAAGATTATTACGTTTACCTTTCGCCATCTGGTAATCTCTGGGGTTAGTTGTTATTGTTGTCACTGTTTAAAGATTGGAGCAGACGTCATGTTCCACTCACCAGAAGTCTTAAGATCCTGTGGCTGGTGTCATGGGTAGCTGGCGGGTGTCAGCTGACCCTGCGCCCTAGCTACCCCTGTGCTGGTCAGACCGGAAGAGGCTTGTGGCCCTACTCAGGCCGGTTTTCTGCCTCCCCAACCAAAGCAGTCTCAGGTCCCACGAGATTGGACTGGAGCAGAAGCTGTGTTCCACTCACCAGAAGTCTCAAGATCCTGTAGCGGGTGTCGTGGGTAGCTGGCGGGTGTCAGCCGACCCCGCGCCCCAGCCACCCCAGTGCTGGTCAGACAGGAAGAGTGTATTCTGACATTTTTGTGGTCTGAAGATAGAAGACATTTGAGACCTAAGGAGAAGAGAGTAAAATAACAAACTACCTTAAGACTTAGGTCTTTATTTCTCTTAAAAGAGAGAAACAGCAACAAGCAGACTGTGAATAGTTAAGTGTTATAAATAACATTATTCCCAGAGGAACCACAAAAGACATAAAGAGAAATAAGTCAAAAACTCAAATGAAGACATTTATACATGCATAAATAGCTAACAATGCATGATGTTTCCTACAAAGAAATAGAGAATGAAATACTAGGAACCAGAAGCGCCAGGAAGGTGTGGGCAGAGAGTGTGGTTGGCCACCATTAAAACAGTTAGGAAGGGGGCTTTTGTATCTCCAGTGCAACGAAGTTATGTATGCCTGGGGTGATGAATATGTCAATCACCCTCTGGTCACTGTTGTGCACATGTGTTAAGCATCACACTGTATCCCATCATAAACCTGTATTTGTGAGTGTTCTCTGATTCGCCCGCGAATAAGGACACCACACACAATAGGGTTCTTCTGCAGTAAGCTTTATGCGTCTTGAGAGGGAGAGCATAAGCTTCACAACCGGAGACCCCAGGAAGCCCGAGCCCCTCCTTTTTATAGAAAATTCTCCCCGCCTCGGACGTGGCAAGCCATGATTGGCTCAACACTGATCACCTCATGTGACGTTATCCCTGAGGCGGAGCTGGCCGGGGCGGGGATTTCCAGCGCAGGCGCAAACTAGATGTTTACTAGTTGGTGCTGAGGAAATGACTCAGCACCGGAAGATAGCGGCGCCCCACATCTCCCCCTTTTTTGTCTAATAAAACCAACTGGACACCCAGTATGAGAGGACGGGAACATTGGCCGAATCCTCTTACTCAGAGATGTAAGAACTATGTCCGCAAGCAACAACTAGGCTTGAGTGGGACCCGAAGTTGCTCCGACCTGTCCCTCTGCCATTTTTTCGAGGAGGGGAAGACTAGGGCAGGAAACCCCCACTAGACGGCATATTCCCCAGGTGGGACGGGGGGACCACCTGTGCGATGCATTGCTCTACAATCCTCTAGGGCTGCTGAAGCTCACCCGCTAAGGCGTGGGCAGCCAGCAACCAGTGGTGCAAATCAATTTTGTTTAAGCGCCGCCAACCATACCTGTGCAGATTGCCCCTGCTCCAGGGCAGCAAGCGCCTGGGATATCATGATTTTGTCTCTATTATTTTTCTTATATAATTTGCAAGTTAACCATAGGCTAAATACCGATCCGAAGCAAAGGAGAATTCCAAACAAACCCACCCCCACCCATTCCTTAAAATAAGAAACAGCAGAAGAAATCCATGACGAAAAGCCTTCGGTCAAGGAGAGGTCAAGTCTGGTGGAATTGATTTGGACGATGGCCAATCGAAGTTTTTGGAGGGTTTGGTCAAAATCAGACGTCCAATTATATATCAGCTGTTGGGACAAACTCTTAGAAAGATTAGCGGCATATGTGAAATTATTATATTGTACTGATGTGATGCATAATCCTGGCATTCTGACTTCACATCCCAACTGCGCGAGTTGCCAGAGAATATCAATTTGTTCTTGAACCAAATCTATACGTTGATTAACCAGTAATAATCCTCCCCGGAGCTGGGTATAGGCAAGATGGCTATCTTCAATTGCTGCAGACACAGCGGCCGACAGTTGATTAATGGTATCTGCGGTCTGCACAGTCCCTGACAGGGCCAGAGCTGATGCAGTTACTGAGGCGGTTATGCCCACAGCAGCCACGATTCCTACAATCACTGCAGAGACACCAAAATCCCTCTTTTCCCTAAAAAGGGACAGGGAGCTGGGGGCCACCACCGGGACTGGAACAAAGCGGGGCAAACGGACAACCATGGCAAAGGAAAAAGCCTTGGCATCCCAGCATGTAGCATAAAAGCAGGAATAATTTTGACAATAAATGCCAGTCAAATTATTAGGCAAGGTAGAATTACTAACAAGCCAAAGAAAAGGGGGCCAAACACAAACAGGCGTAGGGGGATGTTGAAACTGTTGAAGCGATCCCACCCACCACGTGGCGGAGGAATTTAGGCTGAATCGCATAAAACCCCTTTGGGACCAGCCTCCCTCTATTAATGCCAGAGGCGCAATATCGGTGCAGCTTCCATTAATGCCACACAAAAGCCATAGATTGAAGGGATAGCCAATGGCCGAGGGATTATCTTCGCCATTGCGTCTTGCCACATTATATGAACCATTAATCAAGGGTGGGGATAATGTGAAATAATCATTAACTCGCCCCACTCGACGCGCTTGGCAGCCGGCCCAAGGCAGGGAGGAAAGCAGCTCGTCCTTTGCTACACAAAAGGGGGCTAACCTTGGTTGCTGATACTCAGTATGATTAATAATTTTTGTTACCTTGGGCCAATCTCCAGACAAATCAACAAGATCTCCACCATAAAATGTATCATTCATAAGTGCATTGGGAATATGGACAACATACTGATAGGATAACCCAATGCACTCGGTCAAAGAACTATTGAGGGAGAAACATAAGCTCCCCCTCAAATTATGTTTTCTCTGTTCAGTGACCTTTTCAATCTGGGGATCCCACGGTAAATATGGAAGTCCATGACTTTCGTTGGTAGAAAACAGGCGGGGAAATACCTGAGCATCATACATCACCGGCATGGGGAGTGGGAATGTTGACATTATTCCCCATCGAAGCCCTTTTTCCTGGGACATCACTTGCAGAGGCAGGGTGGTTCCCAATATCAGCAGGGCGATCTTCATCATCTTGGGGTATTGATCGTGTTAGTCTTTCTGGGACCCAGAATGGATTTTGTTCGCTCTGCGGGAAGACACAAACAGCTCCCCTGGATCTTATCAGAATAGGATCCGGGCCTCTCCATTTGTTGGTTAAAACATCTTTCCATTTTATTAATTCTTTGGGTCTAGTTGGTTCAGAACAATGTCGTTCTGCCGCAGTATGGCCGTGTGCGTCAAGATTTAAAAAATTGAGGGTGAATAGTGCCAATGACACAGACACTTTTGGCGTACGGGGTATAGCTTCATCAGCGCCCCCTTTTTGTTTAACAACATAAGATTTAAGGGTCCGATGTGCTCTCTCAACAATACCTTGACCTTGTGGGTTATATGGGATACCAGTTAGATGCGTTACTCCCATTTGGCGACAAAAGCTTTGAAATTTTTGTGAAGTATAAGCTGGTCCGTTATCAGTTTTAATAAATTTAGGTTGTCCCCAAGCGCTCCAAGCCTCGAGGCAGTGTTGGATCGCATGCGTTGCCTTTTCTCCCACATGGGGAGATGCAAAAATAATGCCAGAGCAGGTATCAACGGACACATGAAGATATTGTAACTTGCCAAAGGAGGGGACATGTGTGACATCCATTTGCCATATTTGTAAAGGCTGAATGCCGCGGGGGTTGATCCCCACATGAGGGAGGGGCAGAAACTCACAGCAATTTTGGCAGCTAGTGACGATGTCACGAGCTTCTTTCCTAGTCAAGGAGAAGCGACGGCGCAACGTTTCTGCCGTTACATGAAAGCGATTGTGGAATCCTTTTGCAGCTTCCACAGAGGGTGACAGGGCTGTGGCTATTAATTTGGTGGCTTTGTCTGCCAAGTCATTACCCAGGGACATGGGGCCAGGTAGGCCTGAATGAGCCCTGATATGAGTGATGAAAACTGGGAATTTTCTTTGAAGCAACACTAATTGTATCTCTTGAAAAATTTGTGCTAAAGTGCTAGAGGGTTTGATTACTCCAGCCACCTCCAGCAAATTTACTGCATTTACTACATAACTAGAATCTGACACAATATTGAGGGGTTCAGAAAAGGTTTTTAATACCTCCAGAACCACTAGACACTCTATTACTTGAGGTGATGCTTCTTTATATTGTTTGGAACATATTTTGCCATTGACCACAAAGGCCCCTACACCATTCTTGGAGCCATCGGTATACACCATGAGCCCTTCCTTAATTGGGTTTCTTACCGTTACATGCGGGAACACAATTGACTGGCTCTGGGCAAAGTGTAGGATCGGGTGTTTGGGATAGTGATTGTCTATGCTTCCAGGGAAAGTTGTAACTAGTATAGCCCAGTCATTAGATGTGGCGGCCAAGGTCTGAACTTGCACAGAGGTATAAGGCACCACCAAGAGGTGGGGGCTACGCCCGAAATGGGTGATGGCTGCTTTATAGCCTCTGAGTGCAAGCTGAGCTATGGCTTCAGGATACCAATGTATTATTTTTGCTGGGGATACATTTGGGTGAACCCATAGCAGGGGCCCATTCTGCCAAAGAACGGCAGTTGGCAAATGGGCAGTTTGTAAGACACACAGACTAAAGGGTTGTGATTCTTCGATACGGAGCAGCTGCGCTTGTGTCAGGGCCATTTCCACCTTTTGTAGGGCCAGATCAGCAGCTGGAGTCAATGTTCGGGGGGACGTGATGTGCGAATCTCCTTCTAAGATATTGAACAAAGATCTTAATTCCGAAGTGGGGATTTTTAAAAAGGGTCTAAGCCAGTTAATGTCCCCCAACAATTTCTGAAAATCATTTAGGGTATGGAGGTGGTCCCTTCTTATCTCTAATTTTTGAGGTATGATGTTATTTGGTGTCACCATGGTACCCAGGAACTGTCCAGTATTTGAAATTTGGACCTTTTCTACAGCTATTTGAAGTCCCCATTGACTCAAAGTTTTAAGTAAAAGGGGGTAGGCCCTTTGAAGCAGGCCAAGGTCCTTGTGGCACAGAAGGATGTCGTCCATATAATGGAGCATGACTAACGAGGGAAATTGATTCCTTACTGGAGAAAGGGCCTCCTGCACATAAAGTTGGCACATAGTAGGGCTGTTGGACATTCCTTGTGGTAGAACCTTCCATTGGTACCTTTTATCGGGTTCCATATGATTAACAGAGGGTATGGTGAAAGCAAATCTGGGCCTATCTATTGGACATAGAGGTATAGAAAAGAAACAGTCTTTAATATCTATTATAATCAAATTCCAACCCCTGGGCAGGGCGGAGAGCACAGGAAGGCCTCTTTGCACAGGGCCGAACAAATGCATTTGTTCATTAATGGCTCTAAGGTCATGGAGCAACCTCCATTTCCCTGATCTTTTCTTAATAACAAATATGGGAGTATTCCAGGGGGAGGTAGAAGGTTCTATATGATCCAATTTTAGTTGTTCATTTACTAATTGTATTGCGGCCTCCATTTTTTCAGAGGATAGGGGCCATTGAGGGACCCACACCGGGTCCTCTGTTTTCCACGGTATAGGCCGAACCGTCCCCATGGCCCCTAGGAAAAACCCAGTCCTTGTCGGGCTATATTTCCTACTGGTGAAATAGGCTCAATTCCTCCTTGCTCTGACCGTCCTAATCCTTTGCCTGTCCTGTAGCCCATCTTTAGCATCATGTTTTTTGCTTTGTTCAAACCTTCCCCCAACACAATTTTTTCATTGGACAGGGTTAGGCCCAAATGTTGCATAATGTCTCTCCCCCAAAGGTTTACTGGGAGCGGGAGCACATAAGGTTCGAATTTACCCTTTTGTCCCTCAGGGGCCTTCCAGGTCAAACTCATTGAGCTTATGGCAGGGCATGAATGATATCCCAGGCCTTGTAGAGAGTGGGACGATTTTGTAGTGGGCCAAGCTTTTGGCCACCAGTGCATGGATATAATGCTTTTGTCTGCCCCGGTATCAAGAATACCTTCAAACCTTTTTCCATTTACTTCGAGACAGAGTTTGGGTCTTTCATTCAGGGATACAACAAGGTAGGCCGAATCAGTTCCTGACGACCCCATCGTTTTGGGTCTGGGGCCTGGGGAGCCCTCCCAGAGGGTGTCGGGGAGGAGCAGCAATTGAGCTATCCTATCCCCTGCACTGATAGAAAACACGCCCCTGGGGCTGGAACATAAGACCTGTATTTCGGGGGAATGTAGGTGGTCAACAACCCCAGGATGGACCACTAGGCCCCATAAGGTGAGTGATCCTCGTCCGAGGATAAGGCCCATGGTCCCAGGGGGCAAAGGTGACATTGGCTCTATAGGTACTGGTTGGATACTCATTTGGGGCATTAGTAGGAGGTCGGAGGCGGCGCGCAGGTCCACCCTTGTGGGTCTTCCTGGGTCGCTTCTTCCGCCATCCCGGAGGTTCTGACAAACCGGTTCCCATATCTTTGAGGGCCCTGGGACCGTGGGCCCAATGACCCGTTTTTTGACACATTGGGAGCAGGAACATTTAATGGAGGCAAAAGCCTTCCCTGTATATCTCGCACTGAGCGACATTGATCTGCTCTGTGGTACCCTTTACCACACCTCGTGCAGAGGGTCAAGACCCCCCCCTTCTTGTCTGGGGCTTTGCAATCTCTTTTGAAATGTCCAGGCTTACCACAATTAAAACAGGTCCGTTCACCGGTCTTCTTTTGTGGAGGGTGCTTTTGTGCTAACATGATGGCGGCCGCGAGGCCAGTATTGCTAAGTGGACCTCCAAGCTCTCTACACACTCTTAGCCATTCTTGCAACCCTTTTGCTTTTCTAGGAGCAATGGCATTCCTGCATTCCTGGGTGGCTTGTTCAAAAATCAGTTGCTCAATAAAGGGTCCTATCCCCTCTGGGTCCCCAAAGATTTTTCCTGCCGCCTCCATCATGCGTGCGACGAAGTCGGCAAAGGGCTCCTGGGGCCCTTGAACAATTTTTGTAAGCTGATTGGTGGTTTCTCCCTTGCGATTAAGTGACTTCCAGGCCCGTATGGCTGTGCTGGAAATCTGGGCGTACGCCCCCCAATGGTAATTAATTTGATCTGCGGCCCACGGGCCTTGGCCTGTTAAAAGGTCAAATGTCCAATCCCGCTGCTCTTGCGTAAGGGCTATTGCGTTGACCCTGGCCTGGGACTGGGCTGCCTCATGCCACAAGGCTTTCCATTCTATGTATTGTCCCATAGTAGGCAAGGCGGCCTTAACCACCATTTGCCAATCACTAGGTGTCATGGCAGTTTGTGCCATTCTTTCAAGAATCATAATAGTAAAATTAGCATTGGGACCATATTTTCTTACTGATTCTGCAAGATCTTTTATCTGACTATAGTCTACAGGAGCGTAGATTCTCCCCCCTTCCTGTTCATAAACAGGAAACGCTAAGTGTAGCTTGCGGAGGATCTTTTGGGGAAAAAAGGAAATTGTGGATGACCGGGCCTCATAAGGTGGGGGAGCGGAGGGAATGGCGGCAGCCAACAATCTCCTATCCTTAAAAGAGACACCGGTCGCGGGCTTACTTGACTTAGGTCGCCCGCCTTCATGTGGGTGATACCTTTCTCCTTTATATCTAACTGCTTCTTCTTCTAACTCGCCCTCTTCCTCCGAGGTCAGTTTACTATCCTCGGTTTCGGAAGAATCCGAGGTATCTCTTAGGTGGAGGGCAGCCAGTTCTCGGGTCGGATATAACCCGGGCTTGCTGCTCCCCTTCTCTCCCTTTCTATTTCTCCCGGGAGGTCCTTTTTCACTTCCCTTTTTTGCCTTTTTTACGGTTTTTGTGTGCACACCCATCCTCTCACTACGCTCGGATTCTGACATACCTTCCTGCATAGCTTCTAAAACCTTTTGCCCTTTCTTTCGCTCCTCCTCACAGGCCTCATCTTCAAGACAACTCTTAACTAGTTTCCATATGGCCTTAACTCCCAACCTGAGGTCTGAACAGGTTTCTAGATCGTTGCCTAGCTTATTCCATGACGGCAGTGTCAGAGATCCTGACACCGCGTACCAGGGAGCTACTCGATCAACTTCCTCGACAAAGCGGCGAAGAACTCTATCCCCAAGCTTCAGGTCCCTTCTTTTGAGAAGTTCTTTTAATGAAGTTTGTACTGATTGAGAAGCCCCCATGATACTCTAAAGGAGACTGCAGTTAAGAACTTCAATTTAACACAACCTTCTATGTTCACAAAAGAAGAGGGCTAGGAACCATACAACCAAGGCCACGAGGACGATAATTAAAGCCTTGGGCAATCCCTCCCACGGCCCGGTTAGTTGAAGGGAGTGAGAAAGGGTCAAGTAAAATTCAGGCATACCTTTCCGAGACGTAGTTCCTGCAGTTCTGGACCCTCCCCGTCACCGAGGGATCTCCGACGGTGCTCACGATGTTCTTCGTTTTCCCGGGATTTCGGCACCAGATGTGAGTGTTCTCTGATTCGCCCGCGAATAAGGACACCACACACAATAGGGTTCTTCTGCAGTAAGCTTTATGCGTCTTGAGAGGGAGAGCATAAGCTTCACAACCGGAGACCCCAGGAAGCCCGAGCCCCTCCTTTTTATAGAAAATTCTCCCCGCCTCGGACGTGGCAAGCCATGATTGGCTCAACACTGATCACCTCATGTGACGTTATCCCTGAGGCGGAGCTGCCCGGGGTGGGGATTTCCAGCGCAGGCGCAAACTAGATGTTTACTAGTTGGTGCTGAGGAAATGACTCAGCACCGGAAGATAGCGGCGCCCCACATGTATTGAACAATAAGGTTGAAATAGTAACAAGAGGTCTCCAAACTGAAAAAAAAAAAGCCCAAACCCCAATGCATTCACTGCTGAATTCTACAAGACTTTAACTAAAAAATTATATCAGTGTTTCTAAAATTATTATGTAAGCTAAAAAAAAAAAAAAAGAAAGAACCTCAGTAAACTAATTTTACCCTGATACTGCATCATTTAAGGGCACAAGAAATGGAAGAAAATCATAGCTCAGTCATCACAGAACAAGATAATAATGAGCAGGTGATCTTCCTGAGATGACTCTGTCTCAGTTTAAAAATCTACTATAGAGCTCCGGTAGGCATATGCTTTTCCTGGTACCATTAATTAATATATATATATATATATATATATATATTATAAAACAATCACTGGGTATTAGCCTACCTTTTTGAGCAGATCTCCTCAGAACAATGAAGATGTGCTGTCTTGTAGTGATGTTATGTAGACAAATAGATGACTTCTTAATTCTTAATGATGACCCTATAGGAATTCTTAAATTTATAGTAATTCTCCATGAACCTGTGGAGCTGTGACATGCGATGAATGTTTAACCAGACAATTACTCTTAATGGATATGCATGTAAACATTCTGTGTTGTAAACTTCTTATTTAATTTATATCTGAATTTATGTGTAAACTTGGGTTGAACTTTTAAACATGTGATCATGTATTCTGAAATGTGTGTAAGTGCTAAGGACACATAGAAGCGGGCACCTCTCACACTCTCTCTTCTTATCCCCCTTTCCTTAACATTCTCCTTACCCAGCTTTGCTTAGATCCTGCTTATCCCCCTTTTCTTAAACCCCTCACTCCCCCCCTTTTTACACGCCCTTTCCCCCTTTTTCTTAGAGAGCTTTCATAAGAAACTTTTTACAACTTAGAAATAAATGTAAAAATCACATTTCAAAGTGTCCCTTTTTATTTCCTGCAACTTCAACCAGCAGGCTGAAAGTTAGAGCCACGCAATTCCTTCAGAGATAGAACAAGACTACTTTACTTAAACTCTTGTCATTTTAGGATGAGGCGCTAAACAGTTTCTGGCCTCAGAGGAACTCAGAAGGCAGGCCAGCTATTGAAGCAAAGTGACTTAGAATTGAGATAGGAAAACATTTTATTATTATACAACAGCCCTAGATTTCTCATAAGACTAAGACTTACCCACCCGATGCCAACATTGTTCCCCCTCCACTGCCTCAAGAAGAACCAGAAAAGGAAAGAAGACCTGCCATGGCTGGCCCCCAGCAAATATGAATGTAAAAGTTCTCAGTGAAATATTTGCTAACCGGAAGTAAATGCAGAAAGCAGGAAAGTACAAAGAAACCACGGGAAGGGGTAGAAGGAAACCTAGACAGTATAGTAAGGCACAGACGCTATGAAAAGGGAAAGAGGAAAATGGGAAGGGACTCCTCTGAGGATGAAGGAGGGAGGACAGTACAAAGATAGGGGAAGGAAGGGGGAATAAAGAACACTACGGATGATTTAAAATTTTTAAATAGTGAAACATTTTATTTTATTTAAAAATATGCATGATATATATGTACTTAAAATTAATATATGTACATGAATATACATGTATACACATGCATAATATATATGTACATGTGCATATATATATGTATATATATATATGTATATATATATATATATAATTTAAAAGAAATTAAGGTACCTGAGGTGATAATATTCCCCCACAAGTGATAGAGACTAACAAAAACTTCACTGCCAGGCATGAGAAGGCTACCATTTGAGTTGTGGATGAGGGAATTCCAAGAGATGCAGACAAGCAACACTAAATGGACTCAGAATGTTATATATATATATATATATATATATATATATATATATATATATATATATATACATACATATATGTCGCTCCTGATTCTGACCAGCAGAAAAGAGCGACAACACTACGTTCTTCTCAAAGCAGTTTATTCAGGAACCTTTTAACATCATGCATGAATCTCTCTCCAGAAATCAATCTCTCCAGGAAAAAACAACAACTAACCCACCCCCAATCGCAATCCCTTATATATCCTCTCAACCATCCCCCATCAGCCCAGTCCACGTAACAGCAGTCCATTGGCCAGAATCATCACTCGTCATATGGTCCAATCTTGCATCATGGTGCACCTGCGCAGTTCTCACAGTGGGCGTGGCTTATTTTCAGGTGTATGAGGAAGTCAGGTGCAAGTCATAAGACTTGACTGCAGTCCCGGGCACCATCTTGGGACTGCTGCCACACCTGCTCCATATATATATGTGTGTGTGTGTGTGTGTGTGTGTGTGTATGTGCGTGTGTTCACATATATGTATATATACAATATAACTATTATATGTAAAACAATGAAAATTAAAGCTGACGATGAATTTGAGCAGAAGTGGAAAGGGGACTTGGAAGGAGCTGGAGGGGCAGGCAGTATATTGGAAATGATATAAATATAGCACTAATGCTTGAAGTACTCAAAATAAAATAAAATAAAATAAATGTAAAACATATATTTGCTAACCAAGTTCAATTACCTATCAAAAATATCATTCAGCCTGACCAAGTAAGCT
The DNA here is from genome assembly GCF_978045245.1 of Mus caroli. NCBI lineage: Eukaryota > Metazoa > Chordata > Mammalia > Rodentia > Muridae > Mus > Mus caroli. The sequence continues at coordinate 49,901,110 of NW_028227267.1, forward strand.
TTATTCCAGGAATTCAAGTATGATTCAATGTACATAAATTAATAAATGTAATTGTGACAGCTAATCTTGGTTATCAACTTGACTACATCTGAAAGCAACTAAGACCCAAATAGACGATCACCTGTGAAGAATGTTTCTCGATCGGATCCTTAGAAGTTAGAAGCCCCACATGTTCTGGTGGCAGCCTATATAAAAGAATATGAAAAAAGAAGTGTTTAGCTATTTCTGCTCCTCTTTGTTTTCTCTGGAAAGTTCATCTATCTTGCCTATAAGGCATTCCTTAAATGATATGAAGCCTAATTCTTTGGGATTCCAGCCGAAGATCAGCTGAGACATCTTGACTCACAGACTGAATGAACAACTACTGTATAGTTGAAGTTTTTTATCATGAGATGGCCATTGTTGGAATAACTGAGTCACAGACTATAAACCACTCTGATAAATCTTTCAATAGGTAGAGATTTATTTTAGCTGTACTGTTCTCTAAATAACCCTGACTATACAATAACCTGTCACTTTAATGGACTTAAGGATAGAAATCACAGAACCATCTCCATAAACAAAGACATTTGACAAACCAAACGTCCTTTCATGACTAAAGAACTAGGAGTAGGAGCTTCCTCCACATATTAAGAACCACACGTGACAAACCTACACCCAGTGTCACACTGAGTGGTGAAAACTCAAAATGTTGGAATTAAATTCAAGAGCAAAGCAAAAATGCCTTCTTGCTCGGCTCTTTGCTTGACTCAAAAAACAAACAAACAAAAACAAACAAACAAAACGCCAGCCAGCTATAACAATAGGAGAAAGAAATAGAACAGATACACACAGGAAGAAAAGAAAACCCAAAAGTACCCTTATTTACATACAACATGATAGCATCCACAAGCTATCCTAAAGATCCCACCAGAAAACTCTTATAACTGGTAATTTCACCAAAGCAAGTGGATATAAAACTGACACACAAAGACCAGTATTTTCCTATGCACCAATAGTCAACATGCTAAGAAGTCAAGAAAACAGTCTCTTTTGAAATAGTTTAAAAATAAGTAAAATACATAGGAAAAGTATACCAACAAAGAGAAGAATAACCATAGTGAAAAATTTAAAACAGCGAAGAAATGATTGGGGAAGACAATAGAAAATATAAAGCTCTCCAGTTCTCATGGCAACAGAACCGATACGGTAAATATGTTTACATCATCAACAGTGACCCACAGAGTCAACACAGTCAAATTCTTCACAGAAATACAAAGAGGCTAGCCTGAAATGCATTTGGGAACATAAAAAAAAAAAAAACAAAAAAACATCAAATAGCCAAACCAATACTGAGCAAAATGAACAAGGCTAGAGGTATCACAGTAACTGATGTCACATTCCACTATGAAGCCACAGACATAAAAACAGCATGGTGCTCTCACCAATATTGACTCAAGAATCAAACAATACAATAAATGACACAGATGTGAACTCACACAGATAACAAATCTGGTATTTGAAAATGCCAAAATCATATATTGGGAAAAGAACAACTTCTTGAGTGGTTTCTCGGTGGTGCTGAGAAGAGTGGATACCTACACGTAGTCAAGGGCCAGCAGATCCCTGTTTCACTTGAAACAAAAATTCTGGTTTGTGAAGAAACATAGAAGACTTTGAGACTTCAGACTGGAAAAACAGCTGGACCTTGTAAGCAAAGTGTAATGGGCCGTCACAGTAGGAGCTTGGAAGACAGTAACACAAACAGAGTGGGTGCTGGAGGCCCAACTCAACAGGCTTCTAAAGGGAATAAAATTAGAAGCTGGAGGCCTTTCTTGTGATATTTTAGCTTATCATCTTCTAGAATGTGGATGCTTTCTACGCTCATTTTAAGATATCTTGCCTAAGGCTAAATTAAAAAATAATGCACTTATTTCTTTGAAGGAGAAGGTTTGAAGGCAGAGGAATCTTGACTATCAAGAGGTAATAACCCTTGTGCGGATCTACAATGAAAAAGAGCAAGTGGGTCAAAAAGCAATACAAATGTACAGTTTGAAGAGGAAAAAGGGAACAGAGAAATATAATGCATATGCTGAAAGAGATAAGGGGTTTAAGGAGAGGCCTGATGTGCACTGGCATAAAGGAAGGGGTACCCTCAGGGCAATGTTCTACCTAGATGAGCTTCCAGCTTGTGAAAGGAAGAGGTCTAGGAAATTTTTTGCTCTTAAATAACCACAAGTCAAAGCTTCTGCAACTGTGATTCAGAGGAGTCAGAGTTCACTCCAAGCTCAGAGCCAATCTTGGAAGTGTCATCTACATGGTGCTGGCTTTAGAGTCACAAGGAATACATGGTTAAGAGGAGCCACTGAGGCCAGGCAATGCATGGCAGGACAATCCATGCATGAAAGTCCTGAGAGTGTCAGAGGCCCTGAGGAGTTTTTGCACCAAGCTGTAAAAGTGAAGCCTGGATTGCTTTGGAGACCGCATGATGTTGTGCATGCCAGAAACATGTGATATCTGTCAAGGGAGCTACATATAAGGAGGAGAATCAGCTGACGAGGGGGGTCAAGCTGGACAGGCAGTTATCAAAGCCTTCTAACATCAAACACAGAGCTTCAGGATTAGGGGATTTCCCTGTTGGTTTTCTGTTTTGCTTTGGTCCAGTATTTTTTTCTCTGTGCTCTCATTCCTCTCTTTTGGGATGGCAATGCATATTCTATGCTATCGTAGTTTGGAAGGAGGGGAAAGAGGAGACTGATGAATAATAAATAAAAAGAAACAAGTAAATGGATAAATTTTACTGCAATACTAAGCACTAAAATTATAGCTCATAAACAGAAAGAGGGTAATAAAATTATAGACGCAAATCAATAACATCAATAAGTCCAGTAAGTCTACAATTCTAGAGCAGGTCATGGACTCTCTTATACAGGAGTGAACTCAGAGAGAGTATGGGAGCACTTTGCTCTATCATCTGCTTTATGGCAACAATCTGCTACAAACTCATCCTTTTACACACATGATGAATTATACTAGACAGAGGGTGTGGAGAGCCACGATAACATTTGCCATCACAAGATGGCGCCAGCTTCCGCAGTGTCTTATGCCACTTAAACAAAGAACAAGTTATGGTGCACATGTGCTCCAAAGTCATAGCCCACCCGGGGCGTGTCTATGAGATCGTGGGTAAGCGACCAGTCAGGCGTGGACACGCCACTCTAGGGTGTATATAAGTAGCGCCTTTCTGAGGCTCTTTGTCTTCCCCATCAATATGCAATAAAGATTGGCTGCAGAAGGATCCTTGTGTCCCGTGTGCGTTCTTGCTGGCGAGGAAACAGCGTGGGACAAGAGGGCAATGAAAAGTACCTCGTAGTACATCCAAATGTGGCCGCGTAAGGTGGGGCCTTGCTAATTGTTACTGGAACTATTTCACTATGTGTTTAGGCCACTGAATGAATAAGCTCAGGACTGCTCAGCTACAGCATGGGTCAAGCCTAAGAACAAATGGTGGGTTTGAGTCCGCTATAATAGGTGCCAGCTTGTGAATGAGCCCGAGAAGCAAAATGGAGACTAACCCTGTCAGGGGGATGTAGCCCTTCCCAACTCGCTGTTCCCATCTTTCTCTTAACCTCCTTGTACTCCATTGTGACACTCTAGTGACATGCTGACATCTTTGTTAACTGCCAGAAACACTAATGGTGTGACAGCAAGGTGTTCAATTTCTCTGTATTTTGTTTGGTCTGGGTGTAAAAATCAATTGTGTGTGAGTAGGGAGGGAGTCCATCAGAACTCCCTGTACTTTGTGCTCAATTATCCTGTAAATCTAAGTCTGCTCTAAAAGTAGCCTATTACCTTTTGGGAGAAAAATATTAATAGGTACGTTTTTAAAAGAAAAAAATCAATCCTAAGCTTTATCTTATAAAACTTATTTACTTCCACCGTCTCTCATAATTTCTTGCTTTCCTCTACTCTCTCCCTTTTGGTGTATACTCTGTTCTTGCTGTGCATACACTGTGAAACATGTATTACAAAGTACTTTTTATATGTGTACTGTTATTTCATTATTCCATGAAAAGGAGAAGTAACTCCTCATAAATAAAGTGCTATGAGTCACCTAAGAGAACATGTTATATGTTGGATAGACCCTATGTGCAACTCTCAGTTCTAAAAATTGAGTTACAGAAGAAGTCAGTGAAAAATTTTTTTTCTTTTTTTCTTTCTTTTTTAAATATATTTTATTAGATATTTTCTTCATTTACATATCCCCTTTCCTGGTTTCCTCTCTGAAAATCCCCTATCCCCTCCTCCCTCAATCTCTCCCCACCCCACCCATTCCCACTTCCTAGCCCTGGCATTTCCCCTATACTGGGGCATAGAACCTTCGCAAGATCATTCCCGATGATGACTGACTAGGCCATCCTCTGTTACATATGCAGCTAGAGACACAAGTCCCACCATGTGTTTTCTTTGATTGGTGGTTTAGTCCCAGGGAACACTGGGAGTAGTGGTTAGTTCATATTGATGTTCCTCCTATGGGGCTGCAAAGCCCTTCAGCTCCTTGGGTGCTTTCTCTAGCTCCTTCTTTGGGGACCCTGTGCTCCATCTGATAGATGACTGTGAGCATCCACTTCTGTATTTGCCAGGCACTAGCATAGCCTCACAGGAGACAGATATATCAGGGTTCAGTCAGCAAAATCTTGTTGGCATCTGCAATAATGTCTGGGTTTGGTGGTTGTTTATGGGATGGATCCCTGGAAGGGCAGTCTCTGGATGGTCCTTCCTTCAGTCTCAGCTCAGAACTTTGTCAGTGAAAATTTTAAACCTTGGAATGTCATCCATATACTGGAGGCCATCATTATGACTCTACCAAGTCAGCAGTTGCTTCAATGATCTAGCATGGAAATATGGTTGAAGGACCTAGTTTCTTTTTTTATTATTATTTTCTTTATATACATTTCAAATGCTGTCCCGAAAGTTTCCTATACCCTTTCTCTGCCCTGCTCCCCTACCCACCCACTCCCACTTCTTGACCCTGGCATTCCCTTGTATTGGGGCATATAGTTTGCAATACCAAGGGGCCTCTCTTCCCAGTGGTGGCCGACTAGGCCATCTTCTGCTACATATGCAGTTAGAGATACGAGCTCTGGGGGTACTGGTTAGTTCATATTGTTGTTCCACCTATAGGGTTGCAGACCCCTTCAGCTACTTGGGTGCTTTCTCTAGCTTCTCCATTGGGGGCCCTGTGTTCCATCTTATAGATGACTGTGAGCATCCACTTCTGTATTTGCCAGGCACTGGCATATCCTCATACGAAACAGCTATACCAGGGTCCCTTCAGCAAAATCTTTCTGGCATTGCGCATAGTGTCTGAGTTTAGTGGCTGATTATGGGATGGATCCCCAGGTGGGGAGGACCTAGTTTCTATCCTAGCTTAATGTAAACATTTAATAAACTTAGGGAAGACTGCTGTTTTCTGAAGGAAAATGGAAGGGGAGTGGATCTGAGGATAGAGGAAGGCCTAAAAGAAGAAATTGCAATATACCAGATAGAAGAATAAATAACTTAAATTTTAAAAAAAGGCAGAGTCCCATGACCACATGATCACACAGCCTGTACCTTATGGAGAAAGAGCTGAGTTTTTTCATCCATGGAAAGACAATTTAATCCCAATGTTCTCTATTTATTATGTCACTGAGATGTTGTCTTTCACACACATGCTGAGAGTGAAGGATGGGCAGAACAGAAGTCTGGTTCACAGAACGAGGAACCTGGGGTGCATTGTGAAGCTATAGAACACATATTGTCTCAGGTGTTCAATTACATGGCTAGATACATTTCCTGACATCTGTGGAGGCTGAGCTGCAAATCTGATAGAGGGGAGTCTGGAACAGTACTCTCTAACCTTTGATTGATTTGTTCCTCAGACCTGGTCAACTTCCATCTGCAAAGCTGTAAAAGTGATGTGCTTTATAGCGGCTGCTCCTCAGACTGATGAAAGTGGAAATCATTTTTCCTCTGTCCTGACACATCTCTCATCTTAAGCTGCAGTCCCATCTTTGCTTCTATACAATCTTGGTGCTGTTTTCCTCTTTATTCTCAAGAAGGCATTCAAGCCAACTCATATGAAAGGAGAGGAGGTTGGCTACTAAATGTGGCCATTATTCAGCAGGTGAGCCTCTATATAAATGAAAGGAGACAGTGGCAGTTTATTCCTGTATTCTTGAGTTTTCATTCATTCAAACCTCTGCCTGAACAGCTTCTGAGGACTTATCTCTCAATGGTCACTTTCTATAGCAGCAGGCTCTTCCCTGGGAAAGTTGTAATGTCAGAATTACAAAAGAAGGAGTGTATCCCACATATTATCAGAGAAATATTTATAGGATCAGGCAATAAAGAATTTTAGAGAAAATTCAGTGATAGAAGCAAAATTCAGAATGGAATTTGAACTCACTTTAACAAAAACTAGATGCTTGGAAATGCCCTGTTTCTATGCAAAGCTCCGTGAGTGTGGGTATAATATGTATAGGGTACTGGAGACAATGGAGACTTGCTTCTTTCAGATGTCCCTTTGTCCAAAAATAACTTCCTGGAACACTTCTGTCTTTGCTTATGTCCCTTCTCACTTGATTCTTTCCTTAAGATGTCAGACTTTAGGCTGTATATCATCAAAGGTCATATATTCCGTAGAGGACAAGTCTCAATGTTCCAATGCAGGCAAGCCTACTATGCTTCTCTCCTGGGCCTGCACATTCACACTCTGTTCTTTCCATGGTCCTTCTCTGAAATTACCTACACAGCTGTGGCTTCCTGCAGAAACCTGTAAGACACTGGGCTTTTCAACACTCCATCATGGATGTGGAAGGCGTTCATGAGGTCCTATCCTTTCTCTAGAAGCTATTGGTAGATGGCAGTTGCCTGGGGAGGAGAAGGTGCCATTTTCTTAAGTGGCTTAACCACTAGTAAGTTGTCCATACTCTAATAAATAACCACCTTACACATGCTCATGCGAACAACTTAGATAAAATCAATGGATCAGAAAATACATAGAGAGAGAGGTAGGAGGGGAGCTATTTGGGAAGATGTGGGGATCAGTAGGAGTGGGAGGGGATAAATGATACTAGCAGGTGAGTATGATGGCTATATGTTGAATATGAGCATGAACTTGTCAAAATACAAAAATAATTTTAAAAGATGAGACTTTCCAAAGTCAAGGATATGAGTCCTGTGACAAATTGTATGTACAGCTTCTCAGTTATTCCAGGCACAAAGTCCAAGACGCTGAGCCTGCCTCAGGTGAGCCAGAGAGAGGCAGCCATGTATGACTGTGCTCTGGGAGGCACAGAGTGATAAATGAGGCTGTCTCTGTGTAATTCCCTCATGATAAAAACGGATGGAGAGCTGGGGAGAGAGTGAAAGAATATACAAAAGTATCTTCTCAAAGCCAGAATGCTAAGAATCACAAGCACAGCACTGTCAATTGGGTAGTTTAGGCATTTATGAATCCCCCTAAAAAGAAACCCTAAATGACAATTTATTGACTTGTACACATGAGCACTGGACAGGCTATTGAACATCTGAGCATTCTGCACATTCACAAACACTTAGACTTAAATCTGAATAAGTACCTCCAGTGAATGCTAATTTTTAAATTTTAAAAATATATTTTATTAATTATATTAGAATGCCACATATACATGTACTGTATTTGAATTATATTCATCCCCCATTCCTCTACATATCTAATCTAGGATCCATCCCCCAAATTCCCTCCCAAATTCATGTCCTCTTTTTTTTTTTTCATTACCTACTCTAATTGTGATTCTCACATACTTATGAATATGAGGCCGTCAACTGGAGTATGGTCAACCCATTAGGATCCACACCCTTAAATAAAACTGACTCTCCCTTCCTTAGGAGCCAACAATTATCAATAGCTCCTCAGGTAGGATTAGGGGATTGTCAGCCCGCCTGCTCTCCATGATGGAATGTCATCTGATTTGATGTGCAGTCAATCAACTCAGCTTCTCTGAGTTCATGAAAATGGTGGCCCTGTCATGTCCAAAAGACACTGTCTCACTCTGGTCCTCTGACTCCTACAGTCTTTCTGTCTCCCACTTCTGTGATGTTCCCTGAATTGGGGTGGGAAGAATGATATGTGTATCTCATTTATAGCTGAATACTCCATGGACACTTTGCTGAATGTAGACTAGTTGTGAGTTTCTGCATTAGTCACTATCTCCTGTACCAAAAAGATAAAAAGTTTTTTGATAGGACTGAGGGCAGCATAGGTATTGAAATAAGTATTTAGAAGGCAGTTTGATATTATATCCAGTTAGTTAAGATAATAGTACGAAGTTCAATGACTTTCCTCTGCCAGCATCCTAAATAGTCCTTTCCAGTACTGTGAGAGCTAACCAGTGGGGAGAAAGCTTCCCAGTCAGAACCACCTGGATTTTCTCATGTTGTCTGACTAAACTCTGTGGTATCTTCTATAATAGGGTCTTACCATCACATTCTAATAGTCAACCAAGAGTGCTGCGGCAAGATCGTGTAGTGTTTGGAGAGTCTCTGAGACGACTCTGGCAACCTGAGGAAAGCAAACCATTTCTGGTACTGGGTTATTTATTAAGCGAATTATGTTTTCTAAAGAAGTATTTAGTATATTTTATTTATTTATTGACAATTTCACACAAGCATGCAATATATCTTGATCATACTTACTTCCAAATTCTTTTCTGTCACCACAAATAGCCTCCTAATACCCGTCCTTCTGTGAGGGTTCGAATGAGAATGTCTCTCTAGGCTCAATGTTTGAATATGTAATTAGTGGAACTGTTTGGGAAGGATTGGAAGGTGTGGCCTTGTTGGAAGAGGTGAGTCAGCCTTCAGGGCAGGCACCGAAGCCCAGGCCATTCTCAGTTAGCCTCTCTGCCTCATGTTTGTGGATCAGGATGGAAGTCTCAGCTACTGCTCCAACACTATGCTTGCCCACCTGCTGCCATGCTCCCTGCCATGATGGTCATGGACTCTAACAAGCAATCTGAAACTGTAAGCTCCAAATAAACTCTTTTGTAAGTTGCCTAGGTCATGGTATCTTATAACAGTAATAAAAATGTCACGAAGACATCCTCCCATCTTCATGGTCTTTCCACATCTTTTCTTTCTTTTTTTTTCCTTGTTTTTTTTTTCTTAATAACCCTTGAGTACAATTAATCCTGCCTGATGGAATAACTAAATTTTATTAGCTTGATATTGTGGATATCTTATGCAGGTCACCCTAGCTGCAATGAGTTCATAGGCACATCATGTCCAAAGACAGCACTTCACTGCCTTCCTCTCCATCCTCTGGCTCCTATATTTGTCCTTCTACCTTTTCACCTGAGGCTTAGAAGTGTTGATACACATGTTTCACCTACAGATAAAGTATCACAGTCCCTTTTCTCAACACTTTGACCAATTAGGAGTTACTATATTAACTGTACCCCGTTGTAAAAGGAGAGTTTTCTTGCCAAGCCACAAAACATAAATATAGAGGAGTGAATTTGAAACATCCATTTAGCAAAATAATAGTAACACCACCACTACCACCATAACCACCACTACCACCATTACCACCAATACCACCACCACCCCGTTGCCTATGACCACCTAGCCATTGGATTTTGACAAAACATATAGTCAAAATGGAAGTATGATGTCTTTACTGTGGAGCAGACCTCGTGTTTAATCAAAAGGCAGTTACAACCCTGTAACAACTGTGCCACAATTGTACCAGTAAATACATCTTCCCTGGCAGGTTGGTATTGTAGCATTCAGGCTTCACCACAGGGTAATGGTGGTTTCCATAAGTAGCCTGCATAGCACCTTTGGCACTCTGAAAGCGTGTTATAACTACAAACATAAGGTCTTACCATCTAATTCTGGTAGAAAACCAAGAGCAAATTCTACAGTCCATGGTTTGGGAGGATGCCTACCCTAACCAGTAGGGAAGTATCCTACCTTACCACTGCAATTTCATTTAACAACCTATATCTTCTGGAGGAAGCATTGTCTACCCATGTATGTTATCTATGTTCAAACTATATGTGTGTGTGTGTGTGTGTGTGTGTGTGTGTAATTAGTTTCATAATTTTATTCTAGAAAAGTAATAAGAATCTTAGACTAGAGAGCATTATTCACATCAGTCTGTCCTATCAGTGTAATCACAATGGCAGGATCTTGAGCAGCTAGCCATATCCGCAGTCAAGAGCAGAGAGACTGAGTGCATGCTTGTTTAGTACTCACCTATCTTTCTTTACTCTACGCAACCCAAAGCTCTAGACCAGGGAATGATGCTAGTCATGAGTTGAGTCTTCAACCATCGAGTAATATGTAATGAAGACAAGGCCCCCATAAGCACACACACAGGCCAACATAATCTACACAGTCTTTCATTTAGGGGCTTTTCCTAGGTTACTATGTACTATACAAAATTAACAACTTGAACTGTCACAACACCAACCTACTTAACCTGACATGTCACTTTTAAACCATAACCTTCTGCCACTTAGCTGAAGTGTCCCACATTGCTGTTTTTTTTTCATAATATAAAACACAATCCAATTCAAAAGTTCCCCAAATTCTTAAAAATTTCAACACTTTGAAAGTCCAAAGTGTCTTAACTATGAGCTTCTATAATCTAACAGCTTTGCTTTATAAAATTGAGTGTGTCTGTGTTTGCACCATATGTTCATAATTGTCATGCCCTCCTGATGGATTGTTACCTTAATCAATATGAAGTGGCCATCTTTATCTTTGCTCAATGGTTTTGAAGTCCATTTAATCAAAAATTAGAACAACTCCTGCTTTTTTCCTGGGTTCATTTGCTTGGAATACCTTTCTCATCCTTTCAGTGTAAGGCAGTGTCTGTCTTTTGTGATTATTGGAGGCAAAAAAATGGAAGGTTCCTGTTTTTGTACCCAATCAACTAGTCTGTGGCTTTTTGATTAGTGAATTAAGACTACTAATATTTGGAATTATTATTAAAAGTTTTGCATGTGTTTTTATATTTAATCAGAAATTTTCTGTCCAATTTTGGTTTTGCTTGTTTTTGGTTGGAAAGCTGTCTTAGTGTTACTGAATTCCTTTAGCCTATTTTAGCCTATTTTTATCATGGAAAGTTTTTTTTTTCCTTCAATTTTGACATATAGCTTTGCTGGGTATAGTGGCCTGGATCTGTAGCTATTGTCTCTCAGAGCTTTAAATATATCTGTCCAGATCCTTCTGGCCTTTAAAGTTTCAGTTGAATGAACTGCTGACATCTTGATGCCCTGCATTCATATGTGACTTGGAGTTTCTCTCTGGCTGGTTTCAACATGCTTTCTTTGTGTTGTGTATATAGTGTTTTAGTTGCAACATGGCAAGAGGAATTTTTTATGATCTTATCTGTTTGGAATCCTAAATGCCTCCTGGATCTAGACTGGAATTTTTTGACATTTCATATATTCTTTTAAAAACATGGACTGTACCTTTGGAACTATATTCTTCTTCAGAGCCTACAAACTAAATTTTCTCCTTTCATAGTGTCACCTATATCTTGCAGTTCCCACGGGTGCCTTCTTTGTCTTTGTTGATGGCTCTTGTTCTTCCACCTTGTCCCCACAGTCCCTCTCCTGATCCATTCTACTGCTGACACTTTGCACAGTCTTTTGTTCCTAGCATTTCAGATTGGTTTTCTTCAGTGTTGCTATCCCTTTATTGAACTCCTCTTTCATCACTTCTTCATTTCATTGATGTGTTTGTGTTCTCTACCAGCAGCTTATTTTCTCCTTTGATTTCTTTCAACACACTTATTACAAGATCTGTCTGAGATTGCATCTGGCTCTGTCTGTCTTGCTGCCTTTATTGTAGGATTAGCGCTTTTTTTTTTTGAAGAGTTACATTATCTTGATTTTTCATGTTTCTTGGGTTGCTGTGCTGAGATTTACATATCTTGTGTTCTTTCTTTGATTTGTTTATGTCTTTTAAACAGTTATATTCTTTTAAAATATTAGCAATGTTTATGTGGGGCTTGGATACAGTAGATGTGAATATATATTCCAGAAGATAACTATAAATCTTAGAATGGAAGATACTTGATATAAAATTTATATTTCAGTGTTACTGTACATATGAGCACCACCTCTTTTTTAATATTTACACTACATAGATATTATGCTATCAATTAATGATAATGCATCATTTGATGTCAATAACTGTTGGGCAGAAACAACCAATATTAGTATGGCATATGCTTGTGTTTTAGTTAGTAAAATTAGGAATGAGAGGGAAGTATGATAGTAAATATAAAGATGAAGTATTCAACCAACTTTGAAAAAAAAGAGATTATTAGTGTACCTAGGAGAGAAAAGCTAGGAAATTGTTAGGGTTGCCAGATTTTAGAAATTGCTAAAGGTGCAGAAGATTATGATTAAGAGCTACAGAGGAGAGGATGAGGAGGAAAAGAAGAAGAAAGGGCACAGGAATGAGAGGAAGTGGTTGGGGTGTGGATTAAGAATGTAGTCAGAATGCCTTGCAATAGTGAGGGTGGAGGGACATGAACAACAGTCCCAAACATAACTTGCCAATTACAAACAAAAACAAAACCACCAGGAGATGCATGTGCAAAATTGGAAATTCCATAATAGAAAGGAAATAATAAGAATTGGAAGGTGAAGTTGTCAGATCTCTCTGGTTCCAGCAGCCTCCATGAAGCTCTGTGTGGAGGAGGCCTGAGGACCAAGAGAGGTTCTAGTATAAGGAAATGATGTTGTAAGTCCTTTCCTGGTAGTTTCCTTGGACCCCTGCACTGCAGGTAGCTGCTTCTGGTCCTGCAGGAGGCACGAGGAACAGAAAGCACTGAGCTTTAAATATGCAGTTGTTTCCCTTCCACTTCCCTCTCTTTCGGTATACACGTACTTCATTTTTGTCCTTTCCCACCTCTCTATGGCTTCTTGGGAGTCTAAAACAAAGGGGAAATGATCTCTAACTGGTCAGTCCACATGTATTGTGTTCGCTGCAATACGCTTTCCCTTCTATCATATGGAAGTACATGGTCTCACTCAACCTCTCATGAGATTATTTTATAATCCCTCTCACGTTATATTTTAGGATAGATATGTCAAGATTTATAAAGATTATGGTAAGGCTCATATATAGATGAATCAAAATGTAGATGTTTTGAGATGTATTTAACACCATGTTATAATATTATTCTTAGGTATTTGTCCTATTAAATATATAACTATTCCTATAAAGAAAGCAAATAGAGTTGTTTGATAAATTTACCAGGGCTGTGGGCCAACTAATTAAGTTCTAGTGCTTATTAATAGCCAAGAAATTTAAACTCATTTTTCCAAAATCAAGATCTAGCTTTTTACACTGTAGTGGTCTCAAAAACTGTAAGATAACCCAGGCATGGTGGAAGCCTTTGATCCCAGCACATGAAAGCATTATGTAAGTGAGTTATTTAATTTGAACTGACTGGCAAGCGTCAGTCATAGATTTTCAGTCTAAATTTGCTTGACGACACCAACAAATCAGTAAGGCAGACACTATCATTGCTTCATCAAAACTTTTAGAAGTACTTCTGAAAACTTTCAGATCTGAAATGTTTTAGCGTCAAAGTTTGTCTGTTCTGATGAGAACTGGCAACCACATAAGGGTTTGCAGGACTCGGGGGAGGCTTGCACAGCTCAACAGCTTGTACACCACTCCTTGCTCTACCAGCTCTAGAGCTCTGCTGCAACTCAGAATGGAAAGCAAATGGAGCATGGGGCTCAAATGCCCTAACCACTGCTATTTCTAAGGAATTTGGTGTAATGGGGAGGGGGGATAATTATGTGTAATTTTCAAGAAATAGGGAAATGACCCAGGGCCCATATTTGGCCCCACTCCTTTTTCCTCTTGTTCAATATACAAAGGGTTATTATTTTTCTCTTTTCTTTTGGTAAGTTTATTTATTTATTCACTTTACATCCTAATCATGGCCCTGCCTCTCTCCTCTCCTCCCAGTTCCACTCTTACATAGTGCTATTCTAATCCTCCTGCTTCCTCCATCTTGCATAGTCATTTTCAGTAACAGTATTGCACCTTACATGTTTTCTTTATAGTTAGCTTAAATCTTTTTAATATATTTGCTTTAAAAATCGTCTCTTACAGGAGGTGACTTTTATTCTGAGAATACAGAAGGCAAATATTTTTTCTTATTATATTTTTATCTCTATTACCTGGGATAATATCTGAGGATCCATTAAACAAACAAACAAATGATAGAAAGTCAGATTCTAGAAAAATGTCTTTTATGAGGCTTTAATGGTTTCTGAGGCCCATGTTGGGTTGTGGCATTTATGAGGTGGAAGAATCTTTGGCAAACATGAATGACTTAGACCAACATGGATATTGGGTTCCCTGTACTGGTTAATGCACTACAGATAATAACCTCAGAGAACACTGGTCTGTGTTGATGTCACATTAAGAAATGAAAACAAAGCCATTTCCTCTAGGATTAATGTGACCAAGAACAACCCCAAAATTCAAATTTTTCACTTCTCTCTGTGTGTCTTCCATCATCAACAGTTTGTGGTTACTGGTCTGTCTGCTGTGTGTGACTGTCTGATGTCTGTAAGTTATGCATAATCCTGAGTCTGTCCCTGGCAAAAGGCTCTGCTCTCTATTTATTGAACAGCAGAGAAAACATGAGAAAGAGGTTAGGGATTGTTTATAAAAATCTTTAACAGTTTTTAAGTAATCCACTTTATTTAACCCTACTGACATCGAAAGCACTCATACAACAAACAGATATTATGAACCTCTATATCTACATATTACTTCCAACATGTATGGTGGATATTTGTTTTAAGATTTCCTAAGCCTTAAAGGTTATAAGCAACCTGTTAGCTCCTTTCAGAAAATGGCTGCAAAATGAAATGCATGCATACATTGATCTGGGTTGGGGCATGTAAGAGTGTAAAAGTTAAGATTAAAGCTATGCATTAGTTTAGTTTATAAATGCTAGTTGCACAGGAAACCCAAAGCAAACAGGCTGGTAAAGTAGGATAGCAGGTTAAACACAATCTTAAGTAGTCTCAAGGTAAAGCATTCACTTTGTGGGAAAGTCTAGAAAGCTTCAGTCTCTTTGAATGTGTGAGGTATTTCAGAAAAATGTAGCACTATAGTCCATAAAACATAAAACAATCAAAAGAGAATAAAGGAATGGTGAAACATACAAAGAGGTTGCCCTGGGCCACTTAAAAACATACAAGAGAAGATTTGTGTCAAACTAAAATTCCTAGTGATAAAACTAACAAAATTCTCAATGATGTGCTGGTGAGCATCTGGAAGGCTTTAAAGACTGAGCAGCAGTTCAGAAAAGGCATACATAATCAATCAGTACCAAGGAAACAGACTAAGCTTGACCTAGCAGTGGGACAGTTACTTCCCTATTGTATATGACATAGAGTGCACTGGGAATGGAAATGGTTTGCCCAGCTCCAAGTCTTTTCAGTAACCAGATGTGGCTGATGGAAAGGTACAGTCCAGCATGTTGACTCAGAGTTTGGCAGAACCATGGGATGGACACTAATTGGCCATCAGACAAGAATATGGCCTTGGTTCTAATTGGACCTGAGCTAGGCTAAGCTGTACAAGCCAGTCCTCCAATGATTTTGGGTGGTAAACATATACACAGCAGTCTTAATACTTTTTTATTAGATATTTTCTTTATTTACATTTCAAATGCTATCCTGAATGTTCCCTATACCATCCCCCCACCCACCCTGCTCCCCTACCCACCCACTCCCACTTCTTGGCTCTGGCGTTCCCCTGTACTGGGGCATATAAAGTTTGCAAGCCCAAGGGGCCTCTCTTCCCAAATGGTGGCCAACTAGGCCATCTTCTGATACATATGCAGCTACAGACACAAGCTCTGCGGGTACCTGTTAGTACATATTGTTGTTCCACCTATAGGGTTGTAGACCCCTTCAGTTCCTTGGGTACGTTCCTTAGCTCCTCCATTGGGGGCCCTGTGTTCCATCCAATAGATGACTGCGAGTATCCACTTCTGTATTTGCCAGGCACTGGCATAACCTTACACGAGACAGCTATATCAGGGTCCTTTCAGGAAAATCTTGCCAGCATATGCAATAGTGCCTGGGTTTGGTGGCTGATTTTGGAATGGATCCCCAGGTGGGGTAGTCTCTGGATGGTCCATCCTTTCGACTCATCTCCAAATTTTGTCTCTGTAACTCCTTCCATGGAAATTTTGTTCCCTATTCCAAAGAGGAATGAAGTATCCACACATTGGTCTTCCTTCTTGATTTTCTTGTGTTTTGCAAATTGTATCTTGGGTATTCTAGGTTTCTGGGCTAATATCCACTTATCAGTGAGTGCATACTCAGAAGATGTTCCAACTGGTAATATGGACACATGCTCCACTATGTTCATAGCAGCCTTATTTATAATAGCCAGAAGCTGGAAAGAACCCAGATGCCCTTCAACAGAGGAATGGATAAAGAAAATGTGGTACATTTACACAATGAAGTACTACTCAGCTATTAAAAACAATGGATTTATAAAATTCTTGGTCAAATGGATGTATCTGGAGGATATCAACCTGAGTAAGGTAACCCAAACACAAAAGAAGTCACTTGATATGCACTCAGATTCAGCACCTTAAAATCGTGAAGCCAAGTGACTCAGAGGAAGTGGCTAAGGATTGTAGAGGGCCAGATGGGATGTGACCCTCCATCCATGCTGCCACAACCAGCATCGCTCTTTTGACTGAACAATTAATAGAGATGACAAGATCCTTCTTATTGCATTTGACCTTTCTACAGTGCTTAGCAAAGGTGTTTCTTTCCTACACTTAACAACTCAAAACTAACGTTTACTTACTTGGAATGGATGATTATGGACCTTCAGCAATACTGCCGAATTTTTGTAAAAAAAAAAAAAAAACAAACAAAAAACAAACAAGAAGAAGAAGAAGAAGAGGAGGAGGAGGAGGAGGAGGAAAAAGAAGAAGAAGAGCATAGAGTAAGATATCCTGCATAATTAAGAAAGGATGCTCCCAGGAGCTAGAAGGCTAGTTGATGAAAATAGCAGCATCAGGAGCAGTATGAGAGCAGAGAGTACCCAGAGCAGCAGGTCATTCTTCAGTGACAGGGTCCCAAGAAAGAGAGGACCAGGAGATCATAAGATGAGAAAATAGATGACCAAGGGGTCTTTCATAAGCCATGTCAAGTATATTTAATAAACACAGCATGTTTTACAAATTGTATCTTGGGTATTCTAAGTTTCTGGGCTAATATCCACTTATCAGTGAGTGCATATCATATGAGTTCTTTGTGATTGGGTTACCTCACTCAGGATGATGCCCTCCAGATACATCCATTTGCCTAAGAATTTCATAAATCCATTGTTTTTAATAGCTGAGTAGTACTCCATTGTGTAAATGTACCACATTTTCTGTATCCATTCCTCTGTTGAGGGACATCTGGGTTCTTTCTGCTTCTGGCTATTATAAATGAGGTTGCTTTGAACATAGTGGAGCATGTGTCCTTATTACAAGTTGGAACATCTTCTGGGTATATGCCCAGGAGAGGTATTGCTGGATCTTCCAGTAGTATTATGTACAATTTTCTGAGGAACCGCCAGACTGATTTCCAGAGTGGTTGTAAAAGCTTGCAATACCACCAGCAATGGAGGAGTGTTCCTTTTTCTCCACATCCCACCAGCATCTGCTGTCACTTGAATTTTTTATCTTAGCCATTCTGACTGGTGTGAGGTGGAATCTCAGGGTTGTTTTGATTTGCATTTCCCTGATGATTAAGGATGTTGAATTTTTTTTTCAGATGCTTCTCAGCCATTCGGTATTCCTTAGTGGAGAATTCTTTGTTTAACTCTGAACCCCATTTTTAATAGGTTATTTGATTTTCTGGAGTCCAGTTTCTTGAGTTCTTTATATATACTGGATATTAGTCCCCTATCAGATTTAGAATTGGTAAAGATCCTTTCCCAATCTGTTGATGACATTTTTGTATTATTGACAGTGTCTTTTGCCTTACAAAAGCTTTGCAATTTTATAAGGTCCCATTTGTTGATTCTTGATCTTACAGCACAAGCCATTGCTGTTCTGTTCAGGAATGTTTTTTCCCCTGTGTCCATATCTTCAAGGCTTTCCCCCATTTTCTCCTCTATAAGTATCAGTGTCTCTGGTTTTATATGGACTTGCTTGATCCACTTAGACTTGAACTTTGTACAAGGAGATAAAAATGGATCACTTCATGTTCTTCTACATTATAACCGCCAGTTGTGACAGCACCATTTGTTGAAAATGCTGGGTTTTTCCCACTGGATGGTTTTAACTCCATTGTCAAAGATCAAGTGACTATAGGTGTGTGGGTTCATTTCTGGGTCTTCAATTTTATTCCATTGGTCTACTTGTTTGTCGCTATACCAGTACCATGCAGTTTTTATCACAATTGCTCAGTAGTTCAGCTTTAGGTCAGGCATGGTGATTCCACCAGAGGTCCTTTTATCATTGAGAAGAGTTTTTGCTATCCTAGGTTTTTTGTTATTCCAGATGAATTTGCAAATTGCCCTTTCTAACTCTGTGAAGAATTGAGTTGGAATTTTGATGGGGATTACATTGACTCTGTAGAATGCTTTCGGAAAGATAGTCCAAAATGTGAATACTTTGTTCCTTCTTAGAATGGTTAACATAATACCCATGGAAGGAGTTACAGATACAAAGTTCAGAGCTGAGACAGAAGGAAGGACCGTTCAGAGACTGCCCCACACAGGGATCCATCCCAAAATCAGCCACCAAACCCAAACACTATTACATATGCCAACAAGATTTTGCTGACAGGATCATGATATAGCTATCTCTTGTGAGGCTATGCCAGTGCCTGGCAAATACAGAAGTGGATGCTCACAGTCATCTATTAGATGGAACACAGGGCAGAGTTCCCACTGGAAGAGTTAGAGAAAGTACCTAAGGAACTGAAGGGGTCTGCAACCCTATAGGAGGAACAACATTATGAACTAACCAGTACCCCCAGAGCTTGTGTCTCTAGCTGCATATGTAGCAGAGGATGGCCTAGTCAGCCATCAATAGGTGGAGAGGCTCTTGGTCTTGCGAAGACCAGGGAAATGCCAGGGCCAGGAAGTGGTAGTAGGTGGGTTGGGAAGCAGGGCGGGGGAGGTTATAGGGGACTTTTGGAGAGGAAACTAGGAAAGGCGATAGCATTTGAAATGTAAATGAAGAAAATATCTAATAAAAATCACAAAAAAGATGTTAAAATTTACACAGATTAAAAAAAAAACAGCATCATATACAATTCTTAGTGGAGATATAGGATGAAGTCAACATAAAGCTAATCCAACACTGTTGCATGAGGATAGCACAGAACATCTCAAGGTCACCTAGAACACAGCAGCCTTGGGACTAATAAGTTCAGTCTCCTTAGAAGGAAAAGCCAAGTTCCCAGGAATGAAAACCTTAACTCATTTGAGGCTCTTTCTCCCCCAACCTCCCAAAACCACCACCATTTCAGACCAGACCTTTCCAAATCTACTCCTGGGAAAGGACACAGAACTAGTTTCTCTGTCTTTTCCTCAGGGCCTCTGAGAAAGCCTTGGATCAGCCTGATTCACAACACAAGGCCATATTACTTTCCTATGAGTCGTGGACCAGGGATACACTCGAGGCTCTACAAACCATGAAGTCTCTTGCCACTGCTATTGATTGCATGCCAAAAGTAAATGATAAGTTGCTGTTGCTAAAAATAACACTCATATTGGCTGTGGAATGTGGAAAAAATTAATCTGCCTGCAGGCTGGATCTCATAGTGCCAGAAGGCATTATGTAAGCTGCCAGGGGAGAATTGTCACCAACATTTCTGCTCAGCTACAGCCCCTAGATGCTATAGTGCCAACATATAATGCAAGGCACACCCACTGGTGCAATAATGGCATGACTATTATAGATACAACCATTTCTTTTTCTGTTAGATTTAAGGCCTGCACCACATGAAGAAATTCATGTTTGGTACCATAAGCCAGCACAATAATCTGTGACTGGGGCAATGAAAGTCCTCGGAAGACAAGCAAATGTTTTCATTTTGTTGAATTGATGTGCTTTTGCTGTGCCTATCAAACTACCTTCTGAACATTTGTGCTTATGCCCATAGGTTATTGCTGTGATCAGCTTCAGTTAGACACGAAAACAAACGTTTTGCAAAGGATAGTTTACCTTAGAGACCCATAACTTTAGCTGACTCTCCTGAGAACAGGTGACTGTTGCTAAGTCACCGTGGCCCAATCATTAGTCATAGATGAATATCAATATCACCTTCTCCAAGGCCAAGGGAACATTGTAGAAGAGATGACAAAAAAGAATGTAAAAGGAACCAGAGAGGTGATGGCTCATCGGTAAAAAGCATTCGTTGTTTTTTTTCAGAAGGATAAAGTTCAATTTCCAGTACCCATGACAGGCTGCTCTGAATTTGGTAAGAATGTAATTCTAGGTACTGATATTTGTTGTGATCTTTGTTGGGTGGGAGTTTTGTTCCTCGGTTTCTCTTTTCTCTTGTCCTTAGGAGAGTGTGGTGACTATGTACTAGTAATTTAGTAACTTCTGGGTATCCTCATAGATGTGATCATTGGGAATTCCAAGTAAAATGTGTTTCTATATATTGCGAGCTGACATTTAAGAATGATGTCTCTCCTAAGGAACTGGTGATGCAGCCAGTACAATGCAAACAACTCAATCATCCTGATCCCCATACCAAATCCAGCTTGTTTGGGGTTGCTATAATACCTGTGGAACAATGTCAAATCTAGAGTACAGTGACTGCACAGCAAGACGCTGTATCTGTTAACCAACAATAGAATGTTTCTAGTTTGGGGTATTCTGAAAAGCTTTACATCTGAATTTCAACTGTTAGGTCACATAACCTAATATATAAACCATGGGATATATAAACTTAGTTCTGTTTATTCTGTAGTCACACAGAGTTGAGAATATTAAAGCAGAACAGAACCCATTAGGGAAAATCGTATGTACCTTGTTATCAAAGCTTTCCACTATGGAGCAGAACATTAAAGACACATGTGTCTACTGCCATTAGAACAGAGCCATCTGACTCTGATAAGATGGGACATTGTTTTAAAAGAGGATTGTTGGTGTGGATAGCTAATTTATTGAAGACAGGCCCTATATACAAAAAGAAAGAGCAAAGAGGAAAGAATATATCCTTGATTTCTTCTAGACCTTCATCATGGCTCTTCTTACATATTTTAGAATCATCTTAATGTACCTTCACCTCAATAAAGCCACTGTAAACCTGGTGCCAAGTAACAGGCTGAGACATCATTTGTTAACAGCCACACCTCAGGCCAAGTGCACTTTCTTGTTCTTCCTATGCCTTTATTTGGCCACAATACAGGCTTTGAGCAATGCTATGAGTAGCCGGGAGTATCCATTGAAGCAGAAAATATATATAATCACATGATTTAGTCCTGCACATACCAGATAATATTTATTCTGATTTTTAGCCTGTATGTGCAGCAGATCTATAGGCCAGGAATAGAGTCTCAGAAAGCAGAACTTAACCAATCCAAAATTAATGTAGCAATAATAATAATAATAAATCAAACCTTGTTCTGCAGGTGGCTGACATACCAAGTCATGTTACTGTTTTTGTATTTGCTTTTGTTTTGTTTTGTCTTGTTTTAAATGGCTTTGATACTCAGATGCTGTTTCTCAGCTTCCTGGTTCCTATCAGATCCAGACTCCCACTATCTTTCTACTGATTACTTGGGATCATTTCTTAATTTTGTCACCTATCTTTTAGTTCCTACCTCTCTAATACACTATCACTCAGACTCAGTCTAAAGCACACATCTGACTTGATCACTTGCTTCAGGTCCTCCCATAGCTCTCTGCTGTGCAAAGGAACACATTTCCACTACTAGTTCCTGTGGCTTTTCATCCTCATCGCCATTTTTACTGCATGACTGAAGGCAAATGAGCCCAGTCCAGCATCTTTTCTTTTCATATGTCATTCTTCATAAACCTTGAAAAGCACTACTCATTAATGAGACCTCTACAAATGCCACATCCTTTCAGAAAGACTTTTTCCAATCTAAATGAAATTACCAAATTATGAAATTACATTTACAAATCAAAATTATAGGTACTTGCCCTTTTCTTCTTTCAGCATTTTCGGGGCAGTTTTACATTAGCACATTTCATCAAATTATGCCCTTTTCTGCCTCTTATATCCTTATTAAACCAAGTTCCTCGGGGATAGCGGACATTTCCTAGTCATCTGGTTAAACTTGGCTCTTAATGCCATCTCTGTCATATAAGTAAGATGCACTTATACCTAATCCCCCATGCACCTTGACAGGGGATCCTGATTCAGTGAGAGCAGGTTTGTGCTGGAAATGTTGAACCTCAAGGATGCTTGGAGGTGGTCTCTGGTTCATTATATCTCCTGAGTCAGCCCATCATTGTGCTTTCCTCTCGTCTACCTAGTGATTCCTACCTAGGCCGTAACCCAGAAAGAAGACACGACTCCACGGATGCTCTTCTGTATTCCATCCCTTGGTAAATCATGGCAAGGCTTTTTCCTCTGGGTGACTATGTTAGGAGATTTGGGTATTTTTTTAAAGGCCATTCTAGATTCCCAGTCAATATAATGACTCTGATGTCATTGCAGTGTTTAAGAAAGTTACTCTTATCTCCTTAAAGGTATATCAGTATCCACATTGTTCTCTAAATGGCATGAGTTATGAGGTGTCTCAAAGAATTACCCAGCAGCTTGTGATACCTGAAACTCTCTTAATGTTCTTGTCATCATGAATCACCCCATTGTTTTCATCTTATTTGAGGAATCTAGATTATGGCACACCTGACACAGAACAAAAGTATAAAAAGAGAATACATTTACACTACTATTCTCACTTGAGATACTGACAGCTAGTCATGTGGCCAGTACCCATTACCTTTATTGATGTTTGTGAGCAGATATACTCTCATTCTACACCCTACCACAAACACATTGTCGAGTCATTGCACTAATCACACTCATGCACACCTATATACATTAACTTAGTATTTGGTAACTTTGAATTTGATTTTTTCCTAATAATTTTCAGAGTTACATAGATGAAAGAACATGATCCTTTCCTTGGAGTACTTACCAGATTGTGCCAATGAACACATTATAACGTGGTATGGTCAGGGCTTTGCTTCATGTAAGCCAGGACCTAATGTCAGAGCACTACAGTATGACACTTGCAAACTCTTCTAAATTAAATAACACACAACAGAAACACTCATCTTTAATTTGGCAAAAGTAGCTACATAACAAATTATTTACTCGTGCCCCCTGATCTGAAAACCTACATCTTGTACACACACACACACACACACACACACACACACACACACAGACAGAGACAGAGACAGAGACAGAGACAGAGACAGAGACAGAGACAGAGACAGAGACAGAGACAGAGACAGAGACAGAGGAAAGAGAAGTTCAAGCATTATTCAGGAAAATGCTTCTAGATGAAATAAAATATAATGAAATAATATTTCCATTGTCTTCTATCTCTCTCTTCTTCTGGCTTAAAATGATCTATTTTAAAAAGAGATAGTTTCTCTTTCTGAAGGTCACTAGACTCTACATAAATATTGATGATGAACTACACCAAAAGAAACTCAGGGATCAGGAGCACTCAAAACACATCACTTTCCTATCTCTCCACTGGAGGGTAGCATTTCAAAAGGCAAAACCTTTCAGCCTATCAAAGCAGAGTCTGGGGCTAGACTGGGAGGGTAGGAGCTGAGTTAGTCCCTGGCTGTCTTACATGCGGTTTTACATCTTGCTAGAGATCAGAGTGCTAGGAACACTTGTTCCAACCCACAAAAGCCTTTTGCAGGAGAGCTCTAGATCCTGTGACCTTGGCCAGCTGTGACAGGGAGAAAAGATGCTCCTGAAACTCTCTGTGTTGCTCCTTTGGAATCAAGTAGCTCGTAAGTTCAGAAAATTTCCAGTTTACTCAATAGAAACTCATAAAGAAAAAGACAGTCTCTGGAGACAAGTCGTAAGTTCGAAGGGAGGAGGGAGGAATGGATGGGTAGATGACTAATGGAAAGAAAACTCACCCCCAAATTGAAAGGATTCCCTAAATCCCTCGTGCTCTCAGATTTTCCCTTTATTAATATGTATGCTCTTCACAATGTGGGATTAACTGTCCTCCATAAAGCCTTCATGGATAAACATCCACAATCCTTCCACCCTCCCCCACGTACTTCCTGGTCCTAAATAATCGCCATTAGACTTTTAGGCCCACGATTTCTTTTTTAATTTATACAAATGGGCAAGAACATTTTAATTTGACTCTTTTGTGTCCTGCTTTGCTTTGAAACAGGTGTGGCCACTCAACAGCTGGAGCAGAGTCCTCAGTTTCTGAGTATCCAGGAGGGGCAAGATTTCACTGCACACTGCAGCTCCTCAACCACTTTCCCCCAATTTTACTGGTACCGACAGGTCCCCAGGGAAGGTCCTGTCATCCTGGTGACATTGGTCAAGAGTGGAGAGGTAAAGGAGCACAAGAGGATGACTGCTAAGTTTGGGGAAGCAAGAAAGAACAGCTCCCTGTTCATCACCCGAGCTCAGCCTGGAGATGCAGGCACCTACTTCTGTGCAGGAACACACTGCTCCTGTGGCCTAGGCTGCCTGCCCCAAAACCCTGCAGCTGCAGACTCTTACCACACTGCTCTCATCAACCTCTGGTTCCTCCTCACCAGCTATGGGCATGAACAATGATGGCATCCCAACCCCCGCTTGCCCCATGGACCCATTTGTTTTTCTGCTTTTCTAGAAAACATGATCCACAAACATTTATTCTTCTATAAGATGAGGCTATGCATGTGGCCCCCTTTTAAAAATCAGTGACAATGTCAGCAAACAGTCACCCAGGGTAGGCCATGGTGGGGGTTAATACGAGGGACCCATGGAAGTTATCAGACAGAAAGTTCCATGATTCAAAAGCCCAGTACCTCATTCTACACTCTCGTATAACGTGGGCTTGCCTATAGAAAACTTCTGACCAATGATGCAATCACAGATCTCAGGATTGCCTACAGCGGTGTTTCTGATTAGTGAGTTGTGATCACAGATCTGTTTTCCATGCTGATCTCGCTTGTGGTAAAATCCTAAAGTTCAGGCCTCTCCATCCTCTTTGCCTCCTGCAACACAGTTGTAAGAGTCATGCCATGCAGAAAAGTGCAGGTGTAACTATTGACTGCAGCGCCACCTCAACAGAACCCAGCGTCCTCCCCTCACCCGATCCCTTCTGCTCCCATCCCCACCCCAACCCCTGTATGCATTTTTTACATTACAATTTTAAAAGTTACTTCCCACGGTTTATAATCTAACATTAGTGCTGTAGCCCACCCTTGAGAGATTTTGTGCATGGCATACCTTCATCATAAGTCTAAGGGAAAATATAAATTTGAAAATAAGAAGACAGTGACTGAAGAGATGGTTTCATGGTTAAAAGTAGTTGCTGCTCTTGCAAAGGACACAAGTTTGGTTCCCACCACCCACATTAAGTGATTCACAACCTCCTGTTACTCCAACTACAGAGAATGTAACACCCACTCCTGGCCTCCTCAGGTACCAAAATAAAGGCACGCGCGTGCGCACACACACACACACACACACACACACACACACACACACACACACACACTGAGCTGGGGTGGTAGTAAAGAAGTCTTTTTAAAATTTAAGAAAACAATTTTCGTCCTCCCCAGTACAAGGAACGTGACACTGTCCCTTTTCCTTTCCTTTCAGCCCGACATTTAGAAACTTACTGTGAATTCCCTCCATGTTTCTTTGAGGCATACATAAATCTTCTAAAAAGAAAAAAGATCCTTGCCAGTTTTATTAACCTACAGCTGTCTTTCTCAAGGTTCCGGGAGCCATAACTGTGAGATGCAATACCCCTCTGGAAGCCCTTATGGGCGGGGAAGTGGCTAACCTTGGGGTGCTTCCTCCAAGTGTAAGACTGACTTGCTGTCATAAAAATAAGAGTTATTTTTCCTTCAGAAGAGTGGCATGCAGAACATCGCTAGCTTCGATGAAGCTAACTATGGTTGGTAAACTAAGGCTAGGTCAAGCATGCTATTAATCCTGCCTATTAGAAAACTCAATTGCTCATCTTGAAGAATCATATGCCTTTTGGTCCAGCTAGCTATATAAAAGGAAGAGATGTCTTTCAATCTTCACCGTGCTTTTAACAAATTGCCTGGGATATGCACACATTCTGACTTATTGCTTACTAAATAATAGAACTGTTTTCATTTTCTTCTACCTTTTTTTTTTTTTTGGAAAAGTGCTCTTAGCTGCAAAGGGCTTGATGGCATTTTCCCAGTAAGACTTTGCATTGCTTTTTCATAACCACTGTGCCTACAAGTCTATCTCCTTGAAGAGCAATGCAGACACTGTGGAAAGAACAGGGGAGGGTGTTTGCCGTAGGCTGAGTGTGCAATGTGGGAATGCTTTTTCCTCACAAGATCTGTGCAAGGTTAAGTGTCTAAGTGTTTAACTCAGGGCAGGCACACTGTGAGGATTAGTAACACTTTGTGAACTGCTTACCACGATCACAACTTTCTAAGACACACTCAAATGTTCATTGGTATCCTGCTATGTATTCTATGCAGAGACTACATAAATGATGCAAGGGACTCACTCATGCCAGCTAGTTCCCACAGTCACCACTCCCCAGAGGCCAAAACCCTCCGGGTAGCAATCTCCATTTGAAGGAGCAATGAAACTCTCCATGCACCTGTGCCTTCCTGAAACAACACTGTGGATTCCAGGATCAGACACAAATTTCTGGAGTATGCAACAGCCCTCTCCTGTCCAGAAAACATAGTGCACCACAGTCCTTCCCATCATCAGCTTTTGACTCTTTCTACCTTTTTTTTCCCCCACAAAGTTCCCTGAGCCCTGGGGATGTAAAGTGTAATGCAAATGTCCCATTTAGAAGTGAATGCTATACCATCACTTCCTCTCTGCACATGACATGGCCAATAAACATTCCAGCATGGAGTAAGGAGGAACACGTGATGTTTGATACCTAGCTAAGGAGCTACTGGTAACTGAAGGCTGGGGGAGGGAGGCTCGGTTTTCTTCAGAAGTGTGGGCCTTTGGAAGGTTTCTTAAACTCTCTTGGATGGTCCCATACTCATGCACATATGGGCAGGACTAATTAGGATCTATGGGTTATTTTCTAAAAGAAAAAGAAAAAGCAGAAGAGGGCATGAAGTTGGAAAGAAAGGAAAACATGGTAGGGAAGAGTCTGGGTGGAGCCAAGAGGAAGAATGAAAGCTGGAAATAATTGAACATGTTGTACCCAGGAGTTAAGTCATCACAGAGCAAATTAATTACAAAAGAAAAAGCCTAGGTGTGTGGCTGCATTGTTGTTTCGAATGCTGTTCAGAATGTGGTATTAGCATTAGATTTAATCCTCAAGGGGGCAGTCTAATTAGAGAAAAGAATCCCTTGGCTTTGGGGAGAATTACTGCCTACTAGAGAATGAGAATCTCTGAAGCCTGGGAGAGATAATGATGTAATCTGAGGGTGGAAACTGTGGTGATTTGAAGGAGAAGGACCTCTCCCCATAGGCTTATAGATTTGAATACTTGATTACCTGGGAGTGGCACTGTTTGAAAAGATCAGGAGGTGTGGCCTTGTTGGAGGAAGTGTATCACTGGAGTAGGCTTTAGGGTTAAAAAAAAAAAAAATTCCAAACCCAGTGGCCCTCTCTACTTTCTGCCTGTAGCACTAGATATAGAACTCTCAGCTACCATGTCTGCCTGTGAGACACCATACTCTCCATCTGAAACTGTAAGCAAGCTCCAATTAAATGCTTTCTTTATGAGACTTGCCTTGGTCTTGGTGTCTCTTCACAACAATAGCACACTGACTAACACAGGGACCAAGGGTCCTAATAGGAGAATGTGAAACTAAATTATCCGTAGCAATATAATCCTACATTCTCATCAGGAACCATTTTCTTATCCCTAATATTCAATATGAAGCTCAGATGAAGCAAACCAATTTGATATTCATCTAATTTTAGTCTTGTGAATCCATATTTTCTTAGTATTAAGGCCAGACGTAGAATTTTTGTCTTGGTCGAGAAAAGAAAAAAAAAGAGGCACTTACTGACATGAACCTGGTGTGGCTGCTCCTTGGGAAGTTTTGCCAACAAAGGACCAATGCAGATGTGGATGTTTGTTGATCTTAGAGCCTGAGCCATCAGTATTCTGTTCAGGAAATGTTCCCCTGTGTTTGAGACTCTTTCCCACCTTCTCTTCTATTAGATTCAATGTATCTGGATTTATGTGGAGGTCTTTGATCCACCTGGACTTGAGCTTTGTACAAGGAGATAAAAATGTATCAATTTACATTCTTCTACATGCTACATGCTGACCACCAGTTGAACCACCACCATTTGTTGAAAATGCTTTCTTTTTCCACTGGATGGTTTTGGCTTCTTTGTCAAAGATCAAGTGACCATAGGTGTATGGGTTATTTCTGGGTCTTCGATTTCTGGGTCTACCTGTCTGTCTCTGAATACCATTGCAGCTTTTATCACTATTGCTTTGTAGTACCGATTATGGTCAGGGGTGATGATTCCCCCAGAAGTTATTTTATTGTTTAAAACTGTTTTTGTTATCCTGGTTTTGTTGTTGTTGTTGTTATTCCAGATGAAGTTAAGAATTGCTCTTTCTATATCTGCAGAGAATTGAGTTGGAATTTTGATGGGTATCAATGAATCTGTAGAATGCTTTTGGTAAGATAGTCCTTTCTACTATGTTAATTCTACCAATCCATGAGCATGTGAGATCTTTCCATCTGAGATCTTTGATTTATTTCTTCAGAGACTTGAAGTTCTTGTCATACAGATCTTTGACTTGTTTGGTTAGTTTCACCAAGATATTTTATATTATTTGTGACTTTTGTGAAAGATGTTGTTTCCCTAATTTCTTTCTCAGACTGATTATCCTTTGTGTAGAGGAAAGCTACTGATTTGTTTGAGTTAAATTTATATCCAGCCACTTTGCTGAAGTTGTTTATCAGCTGTAGGAGTTCTCTGGTAAAATTTTGGAGGTCACTTATGTATACTATCATATCATTTGCAAATAGTGATACCTTGACTTCTTCCTTCCCAATTTGTATTCACTTGGTCTCCTTTTGTTGTCTAATTGCTCTAGCTAGAACTTCAAGTACTATATTGAATAAATAGAGAGACAGAGGGCAGCCTTGTCTTGTCCCTGATTTTAGTGGGATTGCTCCAAGTTTCTCTCCATTTAATTTGATGTTGGCTGTTGGTTTGCTATATATTGCTTTCATTAGGTTTAGGTATATGCCTTGAATTCCTGGTCTTTCCAAGACTTTTAACATGAAGGGGTGCTGTATTTTGTCAAAGGATTTTTCGGCATCTAATGAAATGAACATGTGATTTGTTTTTCTTTGACTTTGTTTATAAGTGGATCTTGTTGATGAAATTCCTTGTGTTGAACCATCCCTGAAATGAAGCCTACTTGATAGTGATGAATGATCGTTTCGATATGTATTTGGATTCACTTTGGGAGAACTTTATTGAGTACTTTTACATTGATATTCATAAGTGAAATTGGTCTGAAGTTCTCTTTCTTTGTTGAGTCTTTGTGTGGTTTAGGGATCACCTAACTGTGGCTTCATTGAATGAATTAGGTAGTATTCCTTCTGTTTTTATTCTGTGGCGTAGTTTGAGAAGTCTTGGTATTAGGTCTTCTTTGAAGGTCTGATAGAATTCTGCACTAAACCATCTGGTTCTGAGATTTTTTTTAGTTGGGGGACTTATAATGACTGCTTTTATTTCCTTAGGGGTTATGGGACTGTTTAGTTTCTCTGATCCTGATTTAACTTTGGTACCTGATATCTGTCTAGAAAAATCCCCCATGTCATCTAGATTTTCCACTTTTGTTGAGTATAGGTTTTTGGAGTGGGATCTGATGATTTTTTTTTTAATTTCCTCAGTTTCCTTTGCTATGTCCCCCTTTTCATTTCTGATTTTACTTATTTGTTTATTTGTTTGTTTGGTTGGTTGGTTGGTTGGTTTTTCGAGACAGGGTTTCTCTATGTAGCTCTGGCTGTCCTGGAACTCACTCTGTAGACCAGGCTGGCCTCGAACTCAGAAATCCACCTGCCTCTGCCTCCCAAGTGTTGGGATTAAAGGTGTGTGCCACCACTGCCTGGCCATTTCTGATTTTATTAATTTGGATACTGTCTCTGTGCCCTCTGGTTAGTCTGGCTAAGGGTTTATCCATTTTGTTGATTTTTTTTTTTTCAAAGAACCAGCTTTTGGTTTTTCTGATTCTTTGTATTGTTCTCTTTGTTTCTAACTGGACTCTCTGAATAGAGATTCACTGTGAGTTAAGACCATCCCCTGTTGGAAGCTAGTGGGAATATCTTTGTGTGAATTGAGAGAGGGGCACCACACATGAGAGAGGGAAGCAGTGAAGGAAGAGAAGAGCCAACTGCTTGGGCTGCTGTGCCTTGTAGTATAAGTGGGGAAACTAAAGAAAAATTCTCTAAGTCTGCAAATGGGTAAGAACGGCTTTTTCAATGACCCCCACTTGTATCTCTTTTACTTTAACAGTTCCCTGAGAGTTTCTCATGAACTCAGATCACACTTCAGCAGCTAGAGGTGCCTCATCGATTAGTTGGTTGAGAGAGAATTCCTTCTCTGACCTTCCAACTGCCCCTCAGTTTTTACTTCCCTTACTCCTCTCAGAAGTGCATAAGCATAAAATTCTGAGCCTCTACCCATTAACTCACAGGCATTCTGCTCTGTCAGTTTCTCTAAGACTGATGTATGAGGCAAATGCAAGTGATTACAATAGAGCACCTTTGTCTTAAGTAATGTGTGCCGAGGAGTCTATGGGATGAAAACAGAAGCAGGGATGAACAGTTCTTCAAAGACTTAACAACAGAAATAATAAAGAAAAGAAGGCCTTTTGTGTCTGTGAAATGATGGATTTAAAAAGATAAATGTATCACCATGTGAGATCTAGGAATAACGTACTTTTAGCAAAACTCTCATTTGGAAAAAGTACTTTCAATATAATTTTAAAATATGAACATAATTCTGGGTTGTTAGAATAAAGGTATTAAAGGATAAACTCTCACGCTCCAAAAATTTCTGGCAGGATTACCAAGCAGTCTATATTGGAGGCAAGAATTCATTATACATACTCATCTTTACACACACAGAGAGAGAGAGAGAGAGAGAGAGAGAGAGAGAGAGAGAGAGAGAGAGAGATCAGTAAAGTCTATACAGATAAAACTTTAGAAATACACTTCTAATAACTCATCTCCAACTCAAACAAATTTCCTAAATGGAGATGGTTGTATATTCTGTAGTCTGTGGTTCTCCATAAAGAGTGTCAAAATACAAAATAAACAAGACTGAGGCGCTGGCCTTCAGCAGTTATTTTTTCTGTAGGAACACAACTGTCAACATGATCTCAGTAAGCTTCATGCTGAGTGAAGAGCTTAGTCTTCCCTATGCTTTATAGGTTTACCTTGGGAATCTTTTTCACCTCCAAAATGGGAGCTTCCTGACCCTGTGTGGTAGTGTAGCTCCGGCTCTTGTAAGGAACATTCAGCAAGAATGAAAGTCCTATCTCATTCTAATAGTTCTGTGATGCTTTAACATCATTTCAAGAATATATTCTACACTATAAAGAGCTCCCTACTACAGCCACCTTCCTAAACCAATGTAATTCCTTACTGAATTATAAATATTTACCTATATACTCATAAATAAGATTGATCTCACCCATCATCAAACAAGTGTTTTTTTCCAGAAGACAGAGACTATTTCAGTAAAACCACAACTGGTCAAAATACAGAGATCAACTGACCATGTGATATACACTCCCAGCTGATATATAAATATATATTTTAAGTAAATATATATTTATTTAAATATATTATTTATTTTAATGAATTTTATTTATTTAAGAATATATATTTATATCTCAGCTGGGAAAACTAGACCCATGGAATTTCAACAACATGTCTGCATAAACAAAACTTGAGCAATTGTAACACCAGTTGACATCTAATATAGATAAGGGAATTAATTACACAGGGACCCAACTTTAGATGAAAAGCTATATGCAATTAACATCTGCTGAAGAGAGAAAGTTAGTCTTTTTCAGAAATGAGGCCCTGATTGGTTACCCAATATTGAGTTATCCAATAATGATCCAGAGTCAGTCCTGAAAACATGTACATGAAGATAGCGCTGAACAAACTTAGCAGGTTATATTTACATGTTTATTCATCTGCATATGTAACACAAAATGGTTAAGAAAGAAGAGGCTGTGAATTTGGAGGAAAGCAGACATGGGAGGGGCAGGATGGAGGAAATGGGGAGTAGTGTGACTATATTTTTATTTGGTTCTTTATGTTTCAGTATGTTATATTTTAATCTCATTCTTTATCCTTTCCCAGTTCCTTCTAGATCCTACCCACCTCCCTGCCCACCCAAATTCATGTTTTTATTTCCCTCTTAAAAAATAAAACTAAGAAACCACCAAATCATACAGTAGGAAGCACACAAAGAAACGTGGAGTCCATTTTGTGTTGGTGGACACCTGATCACAAGACCTGCCCTGGAGTGTGGTGGAAATACCAAGTGTCACTGTGTTGGAACACAACCCATGAATGGAGCCCTGTGAGGAGAATTTTGAGTGGTTGTGGGAAAGCACTAATAAAACAAGAGTCTTGTGACCTCAGTTTCTTCAAAAACACGGAATTATTTTAGAATGTGTTTTCCTGCTTCTCCCAGGTGTAGTGGATAGGAGTGAATTTTCTACAATGTATTCATTACAACTCGCTATTGTTATTTGTTTATACGCCTCTATGGAAAAACATGTTTCAGCCACAGTGCAGCTTCCTCGCCAAGTAGAGCTCACACTTGTGATTAGACACCTCACTTATGTGACTCCTCTTAAGCCTCAGAGTATAAATTGTCTAATGCTCTGAATAAAATTGGATATTGCATGAAAATTTAATCCACCTCATATATTGGCTTAATTCTCCCAGGCCCTACCACCAAGTAGAGCAGTGACATCATTCCACTGGAGGGAACTAATTTTCCCTCTTTGAGTAGACATTAATTTGCAGATAGAGCCTTGGCTCCCCTTCTGCATCCTGGGATTTTATCTGACTTGACTTTTTGAAGGTCTTGTGCAGGCTGTAACAATCTCTGTGAACTCCTATGGGCAATAGCCCTGTTATGTATGTAACACACCGTTCTCTGGGAGTCATCCACTACCTCTGGCTCTTATAATCCTTCTGACTCTTATTCTGCATAGATCTGAAGAATAATTTAATATAGACATCCCATTTAAGGCCAAGTACTTCAGGATCCTGTATACATATTGTCCAAATGTGGGTTTCTATGTTAATTCCCATGAAGTTGATTGGATAATGCACTGATCTATGGATATAGCCATATGTCATTAGGAGTAGTTTTGCTGCTATGTTCATTTAGAACAATAATAGTAGGTTTGCCTCTAGGGTCCATGGCCTAGCTAATACCAGATTCTTGGCCTTATTAACAGTATCAGAAAGAGGTTCCATCTCTTGGAGTATGTCTTACATCTAATCAAAAGGAAATTGTATACTCCTATATTTGTGACATTATTTCACCAGTATATCTCTGCTGTGAATCACAGATATGTGGCTGAGTGATACTGGTGATTACTATTCTCCTTTGGTAGCAAGTGTAGTAACTTCAATGTTATTCAGTAGTGGTGAAGCTTCTAGTATGAGCTAGAAGTATGAGTACAAGCTAGATTTCTCCATGTTCTATATAATAAGCATGACCTAACTCCAGCACTAGGGCCTTATTGTGATGTTGTGGAAGGTAACCAATGAAGAAGGCAGATGGAATGAGGTCATTCTATTTAATTATTTTTAAATAAAAGTTCAAGACAAGACCCAAGCCAAGGCAGGAGGGGTGACAGAAGCCACCTAGGTAGCCCCACCTTCAAGGAATGGGTGGCTGGCACCACTACAATGAACAAATGAACAAATATGTGGTGGAGAGATGGGGAAGATAAAAAACAGCAGTGAGGACCAAGCTAATCTGAGTAGGCACTGCCACCTAAGGCCATGGTGATGTCCCAATCCTCACTGCCATCTGGGGCCAAAGTCCAACCAAAGACTGTGTAGATGTCTGTGGTTTATGTAACCATTGAAGGCCAGTCTGATGTCCCTGGTCAGCCCTCCCTGCTGAAGCCATGGTGATCTCTGTGGGCCATGCTAATCTGAGTGTCTTGCACTGCCTACTGAGGTAATAGTAGCAGTCTAGGATGTTTCTGAGGGCCTTGTCTGGGTCTATGTGCTTACTGCAAATGGGGGCCATATTCATGGTCTGTACTGTTCCCAGGAACCATGTGAAATCCCATGAACCATGCTCCTGCTAACTGTGAAGATCAAGGAAGCTACTTTTGCAGTGATATTTCAGATGTGTAGAGGAGGAAGAGGGACATGGAAGGCTTCTGTGACAACCCCTACCGCCACCTCCCCAAAAAATAGCAGCCTAAACAAGAACCCATGGAATAGATCTCTAAAAAAAATGTGACAGAGATGCTGAAATGTAGTTCTTCACTGATGACTTCTAGCAGAGATGCAGAAGAGGAAGGACTCAGTTCTAAGGGGCAGGCCACTGAGAGTTTGACCATGCTCCAGTGAGTATATAGTAACACAAATTAGACTGGGGTTTTACATTATTTTGTTTGTTGGTTGGTTGGTTTGTTTTTAATTTTTTATTTTCTTCTGAGAGGTTAAAAGGTGGACATGGAAGGACTGGGAAATGAGTGTGATCAGGATGCATGATGTAAAATTTCCAAAGAATCATCAAGAATATTGTGTTAAAAGAGAGAAAGAGAGAGAGAGAGAGAGAGAGAGAGAGAGAGAGAGAGAGAGAGAGAGAGAGAGCAAAAGAGAGAGCGAAAGAGAGAAAGAGAGAAAAAGAAAGAAAGAAAGAAAGAACAAAAGAATGAAAGAAAGAACAAAAGAAAGAACGAAAGAGAGAGAGAAAGAGAGAGAGAACGGAAGGAAGGAAGGAAGGAAGGAAGGAAGGAAGAAAGAAAGAAAGAAAGAAAGAAAGAAAGAAAGAAAGAAAGAAAGAAAGAAAGAAAGAAAGAAAGAAAGAAACAAAGAAAGAAACAAAGAAAGAAACAAAGAAAGAAACAAAGAAAGAAAGAAAGTTACAGACAGGAAAAAATAAACAAAAATGTCACCTCTTGTGGCTTCTATACTGATAACCCAGAGGAACAAAATCTCCATAGCAGTGACTCAGCCAAACTACCATGCCTTTGCCCCACTGGCCACAAGCTTCAAATGTCTTTCAATTGCTTCTGTCATGGTCTCCTTGGTCTACTTCATCTTCTAACCTGTGTAAGTCTTTACTTCCTCCGGAGACACACCTTAGAAGAGAGCATCAGAGGCAATACAGTGGGTCTTCTCCCACCTGTAGACAGAACTAGGTAAGAAAGAAGACCACCATATACTGCTCACACCAGGACTCCCTAATAGGTCTGAAAGTCTAGCTTCCTGGTTTCTATTTCAAAGTTCCTCATGACTTACATGTGGCTGTTCTTTCTAATATCAGGTTATAACCGTGCTATACTTAAACCTTAAACTACTACCATAATGGATTGAGTAGATTTTTTAAGCACTTCTGGTTATAGTTTGCTTTGAAATGGCCAGAAATGTTCCCTACCTACATAGCCGTATTCGGTGTCCCGTAGTCCTTAACACCAAATTAAAGCATTACCCCACCTCTCTGGGCTCTCGCCTGACTCCACCCTGTAAGCCTTCTTAGTGGAATTAATTGCTCACCACTGGTCCCTCTTCCTACATACCAAGTTCTGTAGCCAGTACCTTTAGAAACTGTTAATTGACCGCTCCAATTCACAAAGGAATCGGTGAACATTTCTTCACCTGGGAGTGAAGAGATGGCCCCATGTTAAATAGTGTTAGCATTCATATCAAGCAGCTCACAAATACGTACAACTCCAGGTACCGAGGATCTGAAACCCTCTTCTGGGTCCAAAGTCATCTGTACACATCTGTGCACATACCCACATACACACACACACACACATATGCATAAATAAAAAGGTAAAACACATATTTTAAAAGAAAGTTTCTTCATTAGAAAGCCTGATTTATATAGTTTTGAACATATGTAATATGGCGCATGGAAGGCACACTAGAGACCACAAATGAGCTTATTGCTGTGACTTCCAAGATATTAGCTTATAATTATCATTTACAAATAAAAATATTCTACTGCGGTGTGATAAATAACTAATGTATGTTGTCATAGTTTTAAAAACTAGTTCTAAGTAAACATCTTGGAATTTACAATTAGATGTAACTATTCATTACCCTATGGACTTAAAACTAAAAATACAATTGATTCTCCTTATTTCTCTTATCATTAAGCTGTGGCCAAGACTGAAGCACATATGTTACCTCTGGCATCTTGTGACTTTGAAGAAGAAAGCTCAGGGTTGCGTGCAGCCTCTGCAGGACATTGTTTTTCTCATTGGAGAACAGTGAGAACATGGACTAATCTCATTCAGGTTCCAAGATGGATAACACAGATGTGAGTAAATGCCCAGGATAGATTTTCTGTGTTCTTGAAAAAAACCTATGTAAGATTTAAATCCAATTTAATTATCTTCTGCCATTTATTTAACCAGAAAAAAATTTGATATATCTGAAGAGCATGCTAGGATTCAATTACATTAAAGACAAAATACCTGAGCATCCTGCTTTCTAAATGTGCAATAGTTTTACTAAGTAGAGCATTATATTTTTACGTGACCCCAATACAAATAGATCTTTGTAATATTTTAAACAAGGCATCAGGATGAGTTTTCACCTGGCAATGTGTCAATCATTTGACATAATACAATTATTTACATTGTCAGCCTCATTTCCTACCATTTCAACACACACACAAACACACAAACACACACACTCACTTGAACTATGGGAGCCTTCCTTTGATACCTTATTTTTACTTTTGGTGGGAATAGCATGGCAAATTGAACTTTAGGAAATCAGGAGTACATTTGAAGTTTTCTACATTTGGACTTGAGGGGGCAGTGTTTACTTTGGCAAAGATGTGTAACTACTTAAAAAACAATGCAATCTGCAGATTAAACCAAAGGAAATAAAGTCAGGACAGGAAGATGAAATCGGAGTTGCAGTTCCCTGAGTAGAAGAAGAGACAACTCAAAGCTTCAGAGAAGACATGACTGGCTTCCTGGAGGCCTTGCTGTTGGTTCTGTGCCTTTGGCCAGAATGTAAGTTGAAGATGGGGTATTTAGAAGTGGTAGACAGTCTCCAAGGACTGCTCCAAAAAGATGAGAAAATCGGATGATTTTGCTTTGTTTTGTAGGAACATTAATACAGTTCTAAACCCCAAATCATGGTCTCTCTCTCTCTCTCTCTCTCTCTCTCTCTCTCTCTCTCTCTCTCTCTCTCTCTCTCTCTCTCTCCAAACAGGGGCAAAGAGTCAACAGAAGACTGAGGGCCAGCAAGTTAAGCAAAGCTCTCCATCGCTGACTGTTCAAGAGGGAGGGATATCTATCCTGAATTGTGACTACGAGAATGATATGTTTGACTATTTTGCCTGGTACAAAAGATACCCTGACAACAGCCCCACACTCCTGATATCCGTACGCTCAAATGCGGATAAGAAGGAAGACGGAAGATTCGCAGTTTTCTTGAACAAAAGCGGCAAACACTTCTCACTGCACATCGCAGCCTCCCAGCCTGAAGACACAGCAGTGTACCTCTGCGCAGCAGGTGCACGGTGCTCTGCGCATGCCTGCAGCCTCTACCCAAACTCAGAGCGGGGGGTGGGGTGGGGAGCTAAGCAGAACTTCATGCTTCAAACAAGGGCATCTGTTTTCCATTGCACGTAGCAGCATAACCAGGTGTGACTTAAAGTTAGTGAGGAAAATCATCTTAAAGAAAGGCTGTACACGACAACACGCCAAGCCATGCAGATAAATCCCAATATTTGGGAAACTGAAGCAGGAAGAGCATGAGTTCAGTGCCAGCCTGGGCTACATAGTGAATTTTAGGATTGGGATATATGACCAGATCAGGACTCAAAATCCTGAATAAATACGTACATAAATAAATTGAGAAAGCTCTCCTGGCTTCTGAGTATTAAACAGTGTATTGGCTCTATTTCTACTTGGAGAGAGCAGCTGCTGTGCTTGCCAAAGCAGAAGTCTCGCTTCACTTCGATCCTTTTGTTGACCTTGTTCTTTTCATTTCACTTCTTTTTTCTTTTTTGTTATTATTTTATGAGGTGAGATTTGGTTTTGGTTTGGGTTGGTTTGGGTTGGGTTTTGGTTTTGGTTTTTGAGGGGTTTGTTGTTGTTGTTGTTGTTCTCCTGTTCTTTATTGTTCAATTTTCCTTTTTTTTTTTTTTTTTGCTATTTCTTTTTTTGTTATTTTATTTACTTTTGTTTTATTTACCCTTTGTGAACTTACTTACTGAGCTAAAAACACTCTGACTCTTTCATGTCCTGTATTAGAAATGGGCCATCAGTTTCCTATGTCTTAGAGCTAAAGAATGGAGGCAAAGAGTTCTCTGTCCAGGGCTGGATCCATACAGAACCCATCATGGAGACTCATCCGGTCAATTACAACAGTCACTGATTTTCATGTTTCTCTCTGCTTATCCACAGACTTTTCTAAACTGAAGGACAAGTTTGTGCATATGTGTGTATATGAGCAGAGAGAGAGAGAGAGAGAGAGAGAGAGAGAGAGAGAGAGAGTTCCTTTCAGTGGGACTTTGAGGTAGCTATCTACAAAACTCCATGGAGGCCCCACCTCTTCCAGTTGAGTGTCATCCTGCCCAGCCACGGGACGCACTAATCAGTGAAGCATACATATTTGCTGCTGCTGAGTTAGCCACTGTTGCAGTAATGGCATGTAACCCCAAGTCTTTGAGTCCTAATGACACAGCTTGCCAGTTCTGTGTGGAATGACAGTTTAAAGTGGGCTCCTCTAAGCAGTTCTGGGATTGACAGAGTTCATTTATGTCTGAGATCAACCATTGGTTAGACCAGAAGTTGTAAAAACTCGACTCCAGCTAGCCTGTATCATCCTCCAGGTGTCTCAGTTTGGCACGCTCTGTGCAGTCACGGAGGGAGAGATCAAGAGCTGAGACTGGGAGCACACGCCCAACCTCTGCTTCCATCACTTGCATCCAAATTAGCAGAAGTGTTTCTAATTCAGAATTGAGGAGGCCCCCAAGGCCAAAGGCTCTGTGGAACCCCACTACAAAGAGCATGGCATGAGAAGGAGCGAAAATGAGGTCCATTTAATCAGTGACTAAACTTGGATTTTTTTGATACTGAACAACTGGTGTTCAAGCAGGACTCTTCCGCCGCATTTGTTCAAGTTGATCATAATTCTGGGTGGTAAGGTTGCTTCCGGTTTGTGTAATTCCCAAACTTACCCACAAATCAGAAGAAAATACTACCGACTTCATCCTAATAATTAGCTATAATTTAAAACTTGAATCATAATTAGTAGGATACATTAGTAATTTAGCTTCGGTGTTCGCTGGGGTGCGTTTGAAGCGCATCCTAAGAAAACTGTGTCATGGGAAAAAAATTAAACGAGATCTTACTGCATCTGCTACCTCACTTCTCGTCTAGCTGGAGTTATGACGGATTGATTTGCTTTGTGTTTGGCACCTAAGTCAGTCTCTGAGTCCCAAATCATCTTTTCCTTCTATTATGGTTGGTTTTAAGGTCGATTTGCCACTAATTAGAATCACCCAAGTAGGGAGCTGCAGCTGAAGCGCCTTGACTAAATGTGGGAAGACCCACGACAGATCTGGGGCAGTTTCTGGGAGCAGCCTAGATGAAAAGGGTATTTCGGAAGGAAGACTGCCTCCCCTCTGGCCAGGTTCACCTTCTCTCCTGCCTCTGAGCTGATTTGTCTGGTTGCTGCTTCTACTGCTTTGCTAATATCAGAACCAGTGTCTCCAAGCTTTCATTTGGGACTAGGGATCAATGCTCTCCTGTGGGAACCTTCCTGGCTGTGGGTTACCAGACTTGGACTATTGAGGACCCCCATCTACCTTGTGAAGTGAAAAACTACTGGTTGTTGTCCCCACTGAGAAATAGCTATTGTGGGAATTATTAAATTCCGAGGAATACACACACACACACAAACACATACACACACACACATTCAGACACACACACACATTCAGACACACACACACTCACACACACACACAAGATATATATATATATATGTATATACATATATATACATATATATGTGTGTATATATATATATATATATATATATATATATATATATATTCATGCTCCTAGTTCGGTGCCTCTACCCTGACTAAAATATCCTTATCATTTATTTATATCTTTAACTAATCATTTTAGTTCTTGACATTTTTAATTAAGATTAATAAATTCTGATCTATTTATTTCTACCATATCATTCATATTAGGCCTTCTCTTCACTCAGAATTCCTTAAAATTTTGCCCTCCTTTGCTCTACTAAATGTTCCTGTTCATCCTGTTATATAAAATAGTTCTACCATTATGAGATATTTTACCTATATGAGTAATCTATGTTATATGTTAATGTGTAAAATAGACACATAGTCCACAATAGTAGGAGCTAGGTGGAGAAAAATAATAATTTATCATAATATATACTGTATTGAATTATATGTTATATGTTCATATATTCGTACATTTATCCTTGATACCACTGTGCTTATATTTTATTCATAGTGCTTTGTGTATTTTGTTTATTGTGCAATGTTTTATGTTATAGTAATTCAATTTTAGCAGGCTAAACTTAACATTTTTTACACATAAATGGCTTCTTTGAGTCAAAATTTAT
Organism: Mus caroli; assembly: GCF_978045245.1. Taxonomy (NCBI): domain Eukaryota; kingdom Metazoa; phylum Chordata; class Mammalia; order Rodentia; family Muridae; genus Mus; species Mus caroli. The sequence goes on from NW_028227267.1 coordinate 49,942,194, forward strand.
TGTAGTGCTAATAATAGAGTAAGAACATCTTATTATTGATATCCTCTCTACATATTCATGTTTATAGTCATTAACATTAAAATATAGTGCAAATTACATTTCTATGGGTATCATTTCTTTTTATTAACTGTAAGATAAACCCTTAGCCACTCTTGTAGCAACATTTTAAGTCTTTGTATGAAAATATCCTGAATTCTCTTTTGCTCTGCTGAGGCTTTTAATGATTAAAAAGCCTTCAGTGCTGTCTAAATATACTTTGAAAATAACATTCCATTTTACATGGCTGTTGAATTTGTCTCAAAAAATATTCCTTTTGAGTGTCATCATTCATTTTATTCTTTCCTCTTAAAAAGAAGGAAGGCCCAAGTGAGGATGCTTAAATCCCATGTAGAAGAGGGAACAAAATAATCATGGGAGGCAGAGGGAAGGAGATATCTGGGTGGGAGAGAAGATGAGGAAAGGGGAAAGGATCAGTGTGGAGGGACAGGAAAGAGGCCCAGAGGAACAGGAGAATGAATGGAAATATTAAGCTGCCAGGGTGGGGGTGCAGGGACTCTCTAGAAACGAACCTGGAATGGGGAGGCTCCCAGGACTCAATGTGGGTGACATTAGTCAAAATGCCAAACAGTGAGGATATGGAACCTGAAGAGACTGCCTCTAGTAGTCAGACAGAACCTCCCAGTGGAGGGATGGGGACACCAACCCACCTACGAAACTCTCAACCCAAATTGCTCCTGTCTGAAAAGAAATTCAGGGACAAACTGAAGGATGGTGACCAGTGACCAGCCCAACTGGGAATTCATCTCATAGATGGGCACCAATTCCTGACACTATCACTGATGCTATGTTGTACTTGCAGACAGGAGCCTTACAGGGCTGTCCTCTAAAAGGCTCTACCAGTAGCTGACAGAGACAGATTCAGACATTCACAGCCAAGCATTGGATGGAGGTCAAGGGCCCCTACAGAAGTGTTAGAGAAAGGATTGAAGAAACTAAAAGTTGTGGACACCCCAAATGAAGACCAACAGTATCAACTAACCTGGAGCCCTGGGAGTTCCCAGGGACTGAGCCACCAACTGAAGAGCATGCACAGGCTGGTCCAAGGTCCCTGGCACATATGTAGCAGAGGACTGCCTTGTCTGGCGTCAGTGGGAGAGGATGCACCTGATCCTATAGAGATATGATGCCCCAGGGTGGGGGATCCACAGGTGGAGCACCCTCTAAGAGGTGAAGGGTAGGGAGGATGGGGAAGAACTCTGTGAGGTAGAGCTGGGAAGGGAGCAACATTTGAGATGTAAATAAATAAAATGATTTATTAATTTAAAAGAAAGGCCATATAACAACTACGGATGTTAAGTGTGTATCTTAATTAATTTCACAGAGGACCTGTGTAACCACCACAGTGATGAAGACAGGGAACAGTTTTGGTATCACAGGATGATGACCTTTGAACCCTTCCTAACTTCTGTCCACTCCTACAGCAATCACCATTGCTCTGATCTCATTCACTACAAAATAAAACTCCTGTTCTAGAGCCCATGTGCATTGGATTGTACAGACTATACTTTGCGCTCTGCCCTCTTTCATATAGTATCAGACCCATCAGATTAATTCACTTGATTGTACATATCAGTAAAATTTTCCTTAACTGACATTCAAGTATTGTACAAGCTAATAGGATGCTATGTGATGACCAGATATAAACACATGGTGTAGTGCTTAAATCAGGCAAAGATGTCTTTCTGTAGAGGAACTAACAGTTTCTTTGTGATGAAAACTTTCAATGTCTGCCTTTTAGCTTATTTTGAAATATGTACTAGGTCTTGTTATCTATAATCACCATGTGCAATAAGACACACCACTTCATGCCCCTACCTAACAGTAGCTCAGTACTCATCGATCAACCTATCCCTGTCTTCCCAGCTCTCCATAGCAGCCAGGATACAGTTCTCAACTGCCATGAAAGAATACTTGTGGGTTTCACATGTGACTGGAATCTTGAGTCATTTGTCTTCCTGAGCTTGGCTTTTTTCACTTAGCATCTTCTGTCCTATCTATTTTGTAATAGTATGTCTTCCTCTTATGACTGAATGGTACTTTATTGTGTGTATGTATTACTTTTATCAATTCATTCATTGTTTTTATGGACACACAGGTTGTTTCCATTTCTTGGCTATTGTAACTACAAGAAACACAGGCATAGACACACCTCTTCAGCACACTGATTTTATTCCCTTCAGCTATGCCCTCAGAAGTGAGATTGTTGAATCATATGGGACTTCTAGTTTTAATTTTTAAAAAACCTCTATACTGTTTCCACAATGTATTTACTAATGCATTTATCACCAATGAACTTATCAAAAAAGCAATGTGAGAATTCTATTTTCTCCACATTTATGCCAATATGGTTAACTTTGGTCTTTTAAAAATAGCCATTCCAACTAGAAAATATAAAAGGTTATTCCTTAATTGCTATGTGAAAATTTGAATTTTAATCCACTTAATTATTCACTTGGCTTTTAGGTTACATTCAAAGTTTTAACACTATGAATAGAAATGCTATAAATGTTCTTGTGTTTAGCATTAGTGGAGATAGGTACTCACTACCATTATTAATAAGTCCCAGGATCAGGTAAGCAGATAGTTACATAGGATTTTCTAAAATAGCTTACCAAATTATAATTCATTCCCCAATGTATAGCATCTCTGCTATACATACACATATTAAAGTTGGTCCTTTTTGGTAAAATGTGATTACTTGCAAGCTAAATTTGTATTTCCTTCATGAACGTATTTCCTTCATTTTCTTCTCGACATGGAGCTGTCGAGAGAATATTTTGAGTATTGTATGGATGCATCAATTAAAAAGCCTATGGCCTATGGCTTAGGCAAGAAAGAGAAGGCAGGACATCTGAAAAGAAAAAGAATTCTGGGATAGAGCCAGGGGAGAGCAAGATCTTCCTGGAAAGGTGGGGAGATGGACACATGGTATATGAGCACAGGTAACCAGCCATGTGGCTGAATGTAGATTAAAGTAAATGGGTTATCTTAAATTGTGGTTCTAGTCAGAGAAGAGCCTAGCTATATGGTCAAGGTGTTTGTAAATATATTTTGAGTCCTTGTCTTATTTCTGGTGAAGAGGTCAGCTCAGGAACTTTGGAAAATTCCACCAGGCACACCTTCCCCTGGAAGAGAGAGGTCATAGAGCACATAGGCACTCCTCCCCTCCAGAAGGAAGGGGGGACCAACTGTTGGCCACCCGCAGAGACCAATCAGTTTAAAGGTCACACTGTCCTGCCAATCACACTGTGCCTAGTGGCTGTTGCTCTTTTCTGCCCCTGAAAACTGTATAAAAACTTGCGGAATGGTCCACCCAAGGTTGCCACCTTCAGGTGCAGGACAACTCCAGTGCACTGGAACAATAAATTCCCCTTGCTTTTGCATCGATCCCTGGTTCCACTTGGTTCACTTTGGGGGTCCCCGGTAGCTAAGGCTCATCAGAGTCTTACACTGGGAGAATGGGGCTAGAAGAATCAAAGACTAACTTTACATAGAGCAGACCCTTTGAAGGCTTACTAATGTATTCTGCATACATTTTATTAGACTGTCATTAATTTTTTTCAGTACTTTAAATATTTACTATTATCTTATGTTCAAGTCTATGTATCATGGAAAGCTATCATAAGTGGATGCATTGATGTCTTCTCTCTCTTCAAAGACTGCACAGCTATACAAGACAAGGGAACACTACAAAGAAGTTCATCTTGATTGGTTCAAGCTCTTCTCGGTAACTCAAGCTTCACACCATCTTTATTTCAGTCATTAGTTGTATCTCCTCATTTGTTATAACTGTGAAATAGCATTCTTATACAGAGTTCCTTTCTAGCTTTGATCTAGTCATGAATGTGATATGTAACCTTTAGCAAATCACCCTTATCAATAAATAGTTTCCTCCTAATTTTGATCTAGTCATGAAAGTGACTATCAGTAAGGCTTGGTCAATAATTTCTAACTGGTGTAATTGTATCAAATACTTGTGATTCCTGGCATGACTTTCCATGCAAATGAGGCATTCATAGTATTGTAAACTCCAGCCAATGATTTATATCCACCCTGAAAACTCCTTCCCACTCTCCAAGGTTCATATACAGCCCCTTTCCACTGAAAAAAAGTGTATGTGCACAAGCTGTTTCATTGAACACTGCCTAAAAGAGCTGTTTCATTGAGTACCATGTAAAAGAGCTATAACACTAAAATCCTCGGAGAAGGCCTTTCCCTCCTCCACCCCTTCCACTCCCAACCCAACTGGGATCCTGCAGAGCCCACAGGTTCCAGGGCACCACTTCATCCTTCCAGCCCCAAGTGCAGTGGCTCTCAGACACTCTGAAGAAGGAAGCACATACATGAAACCACAACAAATATCAAGTTTTCTCTCATATGTGGATCCTAAATTGTGTGTGTGTGTGTGTGCGCGTGCGCGCGAGTGCGTGCGTGCGTGTAATTCCATATATTCAACATGGAAGTCAAAGTAAGACTATTACAGAAATGGAAGAAGCCAACTATTCTTTAATCATATGTGGGGTGTGGCGCTATTCCTGAGGAGACCTGAACAAATGTCTACGCTAGCCAAATAGGGAACTGAGGATTTTAGTGTTATAGCTCTTTTACATGGGTGAAGCAATGAGTTTTATTGATGTTACCTCCAAGAATATGAGTGAGAGTTTACTTACAGGCACAGAAATTACATAGACAGCTGTAATACCAAGTGCCCACCCTAGCATGAATAACAGCTTATGCGAGTCAAAATGTGGAGCCTACTGCATTATTTACAAACACATTGGAAACTACCTCTTTCAAGAAGCTCAGATGATCTGAGCCTAGTTAAGGCCACTTGGGCAGTCTCTGTTTCTTGTAAGCAGCTGATCTTCCAAGTGGCTTGGTTTGTCTTTGTTTCTCCAGATGACTTGCTTGGCTACAGCATCTTCTAAGTAACTCAGCTTGCCTAAGAATGATTCTTAGGAGTCTTCACAGTGCATATATGCTTGAGGAGGGATGAACCCAGTGAATCTGATCACTTTCAGGTACTTCCTGAAGATTTTGAGTTGTTTACTTCCTGAACTTAATGAGCTTACCTGCTGCAGGATGGAAGGTCTCACCTTCTCTTACAAAATTCTGTATCTTAATGAGACTTTCTCCAAGATGGAATGTTTTATATGGTAAGAATTATTGTATAACAATATATAATAAAACTTTATTATTTTTTATTGGCCATAAAAATATAATTATGTTGTTTCCAGGAAAATGGATACAATTCAGATCACTATTTTAAGCAAATTAAGCCAGACTTATAAAGACAAATAACCACATTTTTGTTCAAATATGGATCCTAGATGTTATACATACTCATAAATGATTCTTTATATACAATATGAAAGTTGAAATGAGATTATCATGGAAAAGGAAGGAGGCAGCTATTTAAGTGCATGCTTTTTTCTACATGCTTATTACATGCTGAAGGAGAAATGAATTTAAATAATTTTCTCTCACTGAATTCACAGTCTAGTTAGTATAGGCATAGGTAGCTGATCTGATGGAGTAAAATGAGATGAAGGCTTGCTTGGGAAAGCAAGGGAAGGTGAAAGCTCCATACAAGCTTTGAAGGTGAGACCGAAATTTCCATATCATGTGTTATAGGCCTAATGAGTGAGGAGAAGTCGATTGGGTTGAGATAGAAGTGATGAAGAAAATAATCTTAAAGAAATGAACAGCACTTACAAAGCAACAACATGGATAACTTGAGAATTAAAATTAATTATGCTATATACATATGCATAAATATATACATATCCAAACAATATATGTACAAAAATTTATAAACTATATGTATGTATATATATATATATATATATATATATATATATATATATAAAACTACAACTGTAGTTGGGCACATAGTTCAATAATATATGTATATGAGTCCATCTGTTACGGATATATTTGACTGTCACTGATCATAAAATTATAAAATCACTGCTGCATTCTACAAATGAGATGTCAAACCTTTGTGAAGTTTCCATTACATCCTCTATTTACTGAGATTCTATAAATAATCTGCATATGATGACTAGTGTGCACCTTAGGGTCGAGTACAGGAGGTACAGTTGGGATAACAAACTTTATATTTCAGTCTTTAAGGATCTTTTCATACTGTGGAGTATATTCCAACATAATGTAGTACTTAAAATCTGCCATGGAGGGAGAAGATGGCATCTAACAGAAGCATCTAACTGGAAACAATGAAGAAAAAAAATGAGTTTAAAGGGAGAACATCTAAATTTAAAACTATAAAATAAAGCAGCCAACTGTACAGCCAAAGATCATTATCTGGGGGGGTGGGGAGACTGTACAAAGTCAGGAAAGTATGTTTATGGGAATGACACTGAATGGTGATTTATAGTTATGAGGTACCCCACTCAAAAACTGTAACAATTGTAAAATAAAAGCAATAAGTAGAAATCACATTGTGAAGAATTATAACCCATCAAAAGATGCTTGTATACTACACTGGAGCAATAATGAGTTATGGGAAGAATATGAGCAAACAAATGGATAATGAAAATGTTACTGTTGGAGAGATTGCTTTCATTTTTCATATCTGCATAAGTATGTTTTTATATATTTGTGTTTGCATATCTGTGTATTTTCTCATAATTTTTCTATTCTTTCCTAACTAATCCTGGGATTGTTTTCTCTATCACACTATATTAATTGACCCTACCATACAGCAAGAGAAAGATGTATGATATGACTTATGTTATTCAAAAAAATCAAAAGTCATTTTGTTTTATTACATTTTTAAATGTTTTATTCTTCAACCATCTCATTCACGTATATAGTGCATTTTAGTCATTTCTACTCCCCATTACCTTCTTTTATCTCCTTTTCTTCTCCCACAGAAACCTGTATTCTTTCCAACAGCCTCACACATTGTACTTTTGAGTATTTTTTAATGTGTGTGACCCATTGAGTTTGACTAGGGTTACTTGCATACACATGGGTGGGAGGTTGCATGAGAAGTTATCAGTGGCTACACCAGCCACCCAGTAACTGACAATAGTCTTGCCAGGAAGTGTGGGGTCCCATAAGTCCTGCCCCTTTCCATGATGAAATGTTGATGGGCCCAGTCTTATGTAGGTCTTGTGCGAGGGACAACAGTTACCACGTGTTCATGAGTGAAATGAACATGTCACATTAAGATACATATTTCTGAAATACACCCCCCATACCCATGCTCTTTCATCCCTTTTGCTCATTCTTTCCTTGATGTTCTGAGAGCCTTGAAGGTGGGTAATAAAGACAACCCATTTATTTAAAGCTAATTCCCCCTTAATCTCTTTATTCTCAGCACCTTGACCAGTTATTTGAGTCTCTGCCTTAACTGTCAAGGCTTCAGTAAGAAACGATTCTGACAAAAGCTGAGAGCAGCACTAATCTACGTCTTGTAAAAACCACAACTCTCATATTAAAGGGAGTAAGAGATGGCTTACTCTGGAGCCATTTTGAATGACCATGGCCCAGAAACACGGATTTAAGTTATTTCAAATTCTATGTTCTGACACAGAAGCAATTTCACAGGGTTATTATAGTTTCACAGAACAAAGAAAGCCATAAATCACAGCAACTTTAAAATAAATTGGGTACACCAGAGAGGCAGATACCTCGAGATGGGGAAAGTTTTTTATAGGAGTAAAAGGTTGTCTGATGATAGTCTTTAGTTCTTGGATTGGTGAAAGTTAAAGCTCTACTAAGTTAATAGCTTCTAAGAGGTTTTTATATCACAGGGTGTTAGTTCAGGCACAGAGTAGACCAAGGAGTAATTCTAGCCCAGGATAAAGCAATTAACCTCTGAACCTACAGAATTTTAATCTCTCAACAGTACTGAATTTCTGTTTGGGTCATCGGTCTCTGCAGACACAAAAGCTCCTTCCAGGAATGTTTTGTTCACAGCCAGACACAGGCCCTTTCCAGGAATTTTTATTCACAGATATAAACCCAAGTATTTAGAAAGCAATTTGGCCACTGCTTGCCTGATATTATCTGATGATGTGTCATATGATAATATGAGTGTTTCCCTTTTCCCCTCCTCCAGGGCCTAGTTAGTCCCTAGCTAGACGCATTTAAGCCAGCAGAACCCGTATTCTGAGTGGCACCCCCCACCTTAGCCTCAGGGAGGAACTGTTTCAAAAGTATTCTGGATAAATACAACCAGTGTGTGCCCAGAATAGAAATGTTGTCTTGTCCCTGGGGATTTTTAGATCATCCTCTAAGGCCAAAGCCATTGCTACTAAGGAAGCCTTTTCCAAAGCTGATTAGACCACCAGACCTGCAGGGGAGACAGGGAGTGTGGAGAACTCAAAGTCCTTTCAGGTACCCTGTTGTATATATAGCAGTTAAGCTGAGGGGCAGCCTGAAGGGATGCTTAAAAGAAAAGAAAAGTTCGTTTATCGGATTCCTAGCATGCACTTGGGAGAGTAAGTATCAAATCGTTAAGGTTGTCACTTGTCTGGAGAAGTCACTAAGCACATTTCCTCTAAAGTTTCCTCCAATTATCTGTCTTTGGTAAATGGCATTGGGAAGCACTTGCAGGTTTAAACTTGCACCAGTTTTCTCCACTGACTTCTTGTGTATGAATTTGAGCTTGTTCAGATATCAGGTGCTGTCTACACAATTCGTCTGACCTGTTTGCCCAAATATAACCATCAGAATTTAATAACAGCAAACCTGACACATCGCTGGAATATAAGAACACAAGATTTTTATTAACTGATTTATGGATAAGAATTTAACGTAGCAAAGAGAAGTGTTCTTCTTTATTACAGAAGTTAAAGCCTATCACAGCCATGGATCACCACCACACAACCAAAACCTACTAGAAAAGTGTGATTCATAGTCACGAGAAAGCAAAAGCAGATAGAAAGTAACCAAGATTGAGATGGCTCAGTTTCATAGATAAACATTTTAAATCGGCTATAGTAAATATGCGCAGTGAACTAAAGGAAAATATGTCCACAGAACAGAAGAAATATACAGTCTTAATAAGTGAACAGAATAAAATCTCAGCAGAGAGGTAGAAACCTTAAAAATAAACAAATAGAAAATTTTAAAACAGCATACTGAAATGCCTTAAATAAAAGTTGTTGCATGGCTCACTAGCAGACTGCGGATGGCCAAAGAAAGGGTGCATATGCCATTAAATGAGCTCATTAAGTTGAATATTACTCAGAAACATGGGAAATAAGCTACTGACCTACCCACCAATCAGCGTAGATGACTTTAAAATATTATCCTGGAAAGAGATAAACACAAAGAGACATATAGTGAGATATAGTGTATACTATAGAACATACACACACACACACACATATATATAGTCCAAGGACAGGAAGAGAAGAATTGGCAGCAGTAGATCACAAAGTAACTTACTAAGTAATATTTTATACCAGCCAGAGGTCCTGCATGGGACTGCATGGGACACTGTGGTCAGCGTGAAATAAATAAATAAATAAATAAATAAATAAATAAATAAATAAATAAATAAGAAATACTTTATAAATGAGAGTAATTGTTACACAGGTGTGTGCCCATTTGTCAAAATACTTTAAATGTAACACTTGACCAATGGAGTTGGTTTTAACAGGAAAGTATTTAGGTTATAAAATCTCTGGATGTTATTTATGTATGTATGATGCATGAGAGTGTGCCCGTGTACGGACCTGATGAGGCAGAGACGAACATCACCTTTGCCAATCACTCTCCACTTAACTTTCGTTACAAGTCTCTCACTGAACCTGAAGCCTTCCAATTGAGCCAGGTTAGATGGAGAACAAGTTCAGGGCTCCTCCCGTCCTTGTCTCCCTAGTGCCGGAACTACTGGTGTGCACCACCAGATGTAGTCTTTTCTTGAAGGCTGGGGGGTCAAACTCAAGTCCTCCTGCTTAAGCGGCCAATAGTCTACTAACTAAATCCTCCCCCCAGACCTCATGATACTGCTGCATGTCTGCCTCGCTGCTGGGGTGCCTGGAACGAGGTGGGAAACAGCGGGGTCTGAGATGACTGCAGTGGGTCCCAGTCTCCTGAGTACCCAGACACCGCTGGTGTACCACTGGGAGTTAGGACTGGGGTTCCCTGGTCCATGCTTTCCCCTCAGGGCATCCACTCCCCAGGCAGGAAGGGGAAAGCAGAACCCAGGACACGGGTGAACCTGATTAGGTTCCGAGAGAGTGCAGAGTATGGAGGGGCTGGGAGAGAAAAGGCCTTCTCAAGGAGATGTAGGCTCTGCTCTTAATGGTTCTTAATGATAAAGCCTTCCCCTTCACCTCCCTAAAGAAATCCTTAATGAAGAGATGGTCCTTGCTTGTCCAAACTGCTTTATTTGATGGTGAATATAAACACATATGCCTTACTCAGGGTGAACTAAGAATTAAATAAATACCTTTCGTGGGAAGGAATGCTCAGGTAGGGAAGCTCATTGGCTGAACATTAGGAGCCTATCTGGATACCTCATTAGCATAGAGAACTCCAGGGTTTTATGCTACCTGACTGATTGCCATGGTCCTCTCAGTGGGGTGTCATGGTTACAAGTTCCAGAGCAATTAGTGGGGTTTTTTTAGGGAGCTAACCCCACACCTAGCATACTCAATTCTGAGTTTCAGGGCTTTGGGTTCACTCAACCTCACTAGTTCTTCTGTCTGGTGGCATGGTCCACTTGCCCCACAGTTTAACACAACTGTTAAATCAGTAGCAAGACTTCTCCCTCTATAATTTGGAATTAATAAGAATATAAAAGTAGAAGTTGTAGACAGGGTAACAAGAGGTAGAAATCCTTTAAAAATACCAGAACTCAGCCCGAGGGAATAACCTTTGAGGGTCTCCTCACTGAGTTCAAAGGTACTCGTGTGACTTATGACCTGGCCAAAGCCACAGAATTAGTGACTATGCTCACAACAACTTCACAAATCCTTTATCAGCATGAACTCTAATAAAGATTCTATTATCTATGAGACCTTCAAAAGTAAATGGTAAATTGGCTCAACTTCAAGTCTTAGAATTAATAGAAGACAAACATGGGTAATAGGGAAAGCAGCCCCTTCTCAGCCTCAGAGGGAAGAACAGTTCCAATTGTGATTTGTAATTTACAATGAGCATGGTCTGGAAGGTTTCTACACTTCAAAGACAATGCTGAAAAGGACCCAGCGTTCCTAGAATCAAATCTCCAACACTAGAAGCATAGTAAATGAATGGCTACCTACAATATCTACATTGCTGAAACATGAGTCCAAAACCTGTTCCTGCTTAGGCTTACTAATTGTGAATAAAAACTGAGTGGTGTAAAGAAAAGACAACGTCCAGGTGCTTGACAAAGGAAACAATAAAGATGGTCATTTGAGGAACAGCTTATAAGGTCTTGGGGGCGGCAGGTATCCTGTTTTCAGATACATTAAATAAAGGAAGGTTCAAATACTGCTTTCAGTATTTGGCATACACACATAAATGGACTCATCCTCTGAAGCAGATTAGAAATATGGTACAAAGAACATTTTCCTAAAATATTTGAAACTCATTAGCATTCCTTTTATGACTATTGTATATTTTGGTGTGAGTGTGTGTGTGTATGTGTGTGTGTGTGAGTGTGTGTGTGTGAGTGTGTGTGTGTGTGTGTGTGTGTGTGTGTGTGTGTGTGTGTGTATGTCTGTGTGTGTGTCCTTGAAGGTCAGAGGATGATTTGGGGAGTCAGTTCTCTCCTTCCACTGATGGAACTGAGGTGTCAGGCTACCTCAACAATCTTTATACCTGCCAAGCTACTTCACTGGCACTTATTAACATTTCTAAGTGAATGCTCTCAAAAATAGATTGCTGGGCCAACAACATGGCCCATGGCTCAGCTATTACGAGCACTAGCCATGAAAACCTGGTGATCTGAGTTCAATCCTAGAACTTACAGCAGAAGGCCAGAACATGCACACACATGTACACACACACACACACACACACACTATACATAAAGTAAAATTTAAAACTACACTTCTGGAACTTCAGGAGCTCTAACTAAAACACATTTACTAGAACATTCTCACTTTCTGATGCTAAAACTCAGGGATTTGAGTGAGATATGTATGCTTAAGTCTAACTCGTAGATGGTTCAGGCCAGGCGTTCACATTAATCTGGGAGCCTTTCTTTGCCTCTGAAGCTAGGAAAGCCGAAACAGATGCTTTGGTCATGCTAACACTGACATCATAATTACATGAGGTTAGATGTCAACTTGTCTACTAAGCAGCATATGTGATCATTCCTTGGGTGGGCTACACAGACTGGGCTGGCAATGGAAAATAAGCTCGTGAAGCAGCAAGTTATGTGCTGTCCTGTAAACATACATAGACCTTAGCTCTCCTCGTTACAGAAAGGAACCTGAAACTGAAGTGCCGACAGGGTCCCTGATTCACAAGCTTTCCATGACACCAGAGCTCACCTGTCTCTTATGGATACTAACAATGCAAGCAAAGATCCCATTAATAACAAATACATTTGCATGGCATTCAAAGCATCTATAGAAGCACTCTGGGATCTGGTAAAAGGGAGCTTTGTGTTGAAAACTCAGGGAATTAGAACTTCAAATACTGCATGTTCAAGAATGATAGGATGCTTGGGGGAGGAACACCAGGAGATAGGGGGAAAATGTGATACTCACCCATTCATTCTCAGAGGAATAGTGGGCAGATATAATGTAACAGTCAGAGACTGGGGGTGGGGAAGTACTGCCGATGATATGATAATATACCTAAGCGACCTCCAAAATTCTAGCAGGACTTCTTTTAAATATTCACAGCTAAGTACTGATACTAAAGCTTTCAGGTAAAACCATCAGAGTCCATTACACACTTGATAGAAGCAGTAGTGTAGCCTTCCCTTCTGAGTATTGCCAGACAGAAATGCCTGTCACCTGATGATTTAAACATTTAAATTGTGCTTCTAATTCAGGAAGCAATTATGAAGCATCTCTTTGGGACTAAAATAAACACATTCCCCAAAGATTTTACAAAACAACTCCTTCCATTTCCATTCTAAATTAATTGTTACTGATATTTTAGGCATTTGGCAATTCTGCTGAGCTTTATCTAATTTAATTTTCCATGTTCTGCTTTTCTTTCCATAGGCCATAAACCATTATCCAACGCTTTTGTAAATCACTCCACTGATGATAAAAGGTGAAATTGTAAATCTGAATACCACCTTCACTTTCTCATTAGGAGGAAGCTGCCCAGTAAACTTCACTGTGTGCCTGTGTAGACATTTTACTTAAGCATTTTCAGTATATGATATCTCTAAGTTTCCCAAAGGAGATTTATAGCCATTGAAATAGGACAAATATTATAGAACTAGCTGTAAATATATCTGTAAGGCAAAGTAACCAATAGTCTACTGCTACCAATATTTGCAAACCCTGCATTCTGTCACCTCTGCTCCATAGATGTGAAAAAATTGGAAGCCATCACCACTTAGCTTGTTGGTTGATGTTTCCTGTTGGATCCAAAATCTCTACTGATATCCCAAATTGGACCAAGCAGAGTCTATGAAATTCAGGTAACTAACTGAACTGGTCTTTCAGGAGGCTTTATCTTGTCTCTGCTTCAGACATAAATACTAAATATTTAGTAGTTAATATAAATACTAAAATAAAGACTCTTAAGTTAAATGTCTAGGTTTTTTTCCTCTCAGGGTTTCTGGAGGGAGCCAGCAATAACCATTTCAAGATAACAAACTGTCTCTGGAGCTGTTAAGTGTCAGGGTCTCATATCTGTGTGTCTGACAGCCCCTAGGAGTTTGCTTTATCTTAATGCTCAAGAGGAGAGGTTGACATTAAGAACTTTCTCAGTCATGCTGAGCATCAGTTCTGGTATAACTTATGTTTAAATACAGAAGTTACATTACCAGGCAGCAAAGACATTCTGTCTGGAGTTGGTACTTATTTCTGTTTAAATGGGGTATAGATGGCATCAGTAGGTGACAGTCTTTATGTTTGTATGCTCTTTTGGTTCATGATTCCAGGTATGCTTGTGCTTCGCATTGACAAGATTTTTCCCTTTGTTTCCAAGTTTACATTCTCTTTTTTATTACATATTTTCTTTATTTACATTTCAAATGTTATCCCCTTTCCTGATTTCCCCTCCAAATAACCCCTATCCCATCCCCCCACCCCCTGTTCACCAACCCACCCACTCCTGCTTCCCTGTCCTGGCATTCCCCTACTACATTCTCATAAAGAACTACTATAGAATCCAAAAGTTAAAGGCTCAGTCTACAATACAGTAACTAGGAACACTTACTTGTTCCTACTCTTTTGTAGGAAGGATTTCTAGGTAGCAAACAGATACACCAGCTTCCCTTCCAAAGACAGAATGCCTGGGTACTCTGCAGGATTCATCAGCAGTCAGGTACTCACACAAGGTGGTAGCACGTCATTTCACATGGGAAGAAAAGATGCGCTTATTCAGTTCAACCTAGAATTTGTGAACAGAGACGTTTGCTTCCTATTGGCTCATAGCCAAGATAAGAAAGAACAGCACAATTGCAAATAGAATGTGCACCTTTCCAGGAAGTATAGATCACTGTTGATTCAAACAAGAAGAATGGAGAAGTCTTTCGAAGCCTTGTCCATCCTCCTCTGTGTTCATCTGAACTGTAAGTAAGCCCTGAAAGGTTCACCACAAGTCTGTCGAAGCAGAGATCTTCATCCTAAGAACCCTCCCCCCTAGTTCCCATGGATACCCTAGAAATAAAATGTAAATTCTGAATACGACCCAGTAACTCATCTTTTCTCTCTCAACAGTGGTGAGTGGTCAAGAAAACACTGTAGTGCAGAGCCCTTCCATCCTGAATGTTGGGGGAAAAGAAACTGCACTTATCAACTGCAGTTATACAAATGCAGCGACTAATTATTTCCCCTGGTATAAGAAGGAAGAACACAAAGTTTTCACGCTCCTAATAGACATTCGCTCAAATGTGAACAGAAAGAAGGAGGGAAGATTCGAGGTGATATTATGTTAAACTCGTCTCCTTACATATAACAGCTGCACGAACAGAAGATTCAGCCTTGTACCTCTGTGCACCAGGCACACAGTGTTCTGCAGGCATCTGCAGTCTGGGTGCAAACTTACAGCTGGGGCTGCAGTGACAGTTTTGTCCCTGGACATGTCTTGAATTATAATGGTTTACTATGAACTAAAATGAATGCACAGATCTGATAAGTGTCTATAAAATGTGACCTGTAGGGCAATCAAGATAGGACAGTGAGTAGAGGCACTTTCTACCAAACCTGGGGACCTAAGTTTGACTCCTTGGAACTACATGTGAAAAGGGAAAACCAATTCTCCTGAAAGTCATTCTCTGAACTCTATTCACATACCATGGCAAGGGGAAACCTGTGGGGTGCGCGTGCGCGTGTGCAGGAACACACACACACACACACACACAAACACATCAAATACTAATAAGAAATGTTTTTTTAATCTCCTTTAGAAGAACTCAATGAATATGAATACACAAAAAATAAATGACATCTTATGTTTATAGATCACAAAGATCAATATTGTTAAGATGTTAGTTAAGATTCATTACAATTCCTACTGAATATAATTACTATCGACAATATTTTTTTAATGTTCTTTTTTTATTGGGTATTTATTTCATTTACATTTCCAATGCTATCCCAAAAGTCCCCCACACGCTCCTCCACCTACTCCCCCACCCAGTCACTCTCACTTCTTGGCTCTGTCGTTCCCCTGTACTGAGGCAGATAAAGTTTGCACGACCAATGAGCCTCTCTTTCCACTGATGGCCCACAAAGGCCAGCTTCTGATTCATATGCAGCTAGAGACACGAGCTCCGGGGGGTACTGGTTAGTTCATATTGTTGTTCCACCTATAGGGTTGCAGATCCCTTTAGCTCCTTGGGTACTTTCTCTAGCTCCTCCATTGGAGGCCCTGTGATCCATCCAATAGCTGACTGTGAGCCTCCACTTCTGTGTTTGCTAGGCCCTGGCATAGTTTCACAAGAGACAGCTATATCTGGGTTCTTTCAGCAAAACACAAACACATACAATAAACATCTGATTTTAGAACTATATATGACACAAAACAGACAAACATAAACTCCACATCCTCAAGAACCTTACCCATCCCCTTGCCCACACCACACCTAACAACACTCGCTGGTCTCCTCTCATTTGGCTACTCCAGGTCATTCAGATCAATGCAATCCTTCAGTATGTGACTTCTTGTATCTGGATTTTCTGTTTGCATTATGGTTTCAAGACTAAACGTTTGTCTTGAAACTGACAACATTTTGTCAGGTTATTTGAGTTTTATGGGTCCATATATAGAGGCAGAATTCCTAGGTCACACAGTAGCTTTGCTTTCAACTTTTTGAAGAACTAACAAAGTATTTTACAAACTGACTTCATTTTGCATTTCTATCAACAATATAAGAAGGTTTCGATTTCTTCACATAGTTATTTTCTTTTTATTATGTTTATCCTACTAGATATGACCAGTGTTTCTCTGTGGATCTGAGGATTTTTTTTTCCCTTGATCATCGATAATGCTGAGCAGATCTTTGTGTGCTTGTTGGATGTTTGTATACTCACCTTAGAGAATTTTTATTAAAATATTGCACTGCATTAGATTTAAGGATTATTTGGGTTTTGTTCCTTGCTTGTAAGATATTTACTCAGTATTCTAAGGTCTTCATGACAGACATGAGTCGCAAACCATTTCTTGCATTCTATGGATTTTACCCCAGCCTCCCATCTGCTCCCTCCCAACTTCGTGAATCCTCTTCTACCCCATCTCTGAGTCCACTCAGCACTGCCAATATGTATATGGATGTAGGTATGTATTGTATAGGTATTTCAGTGTGTTTGTGAGTGGTATATAGAAAGGCTCTGTGTGTGTGTGTGTGTGTGTGTGTGTGTGTGTACGCACACATGCCCACACGCTCATATGTGTCTATGTGCATGTGTTAATTTTGTACCCTGCTGCTTTGTTGAACACACTTATCAGTTCTAGAACTTTCCTGATGTTTACTTTAGGTTCTTTAAGTATAAAATCATATCATCTGCCAATAAAGATGCTGTGACTTCTTACTTGCCTATTTATATTTTTAGCTGTTTCTTTTGTCCTATTGTTGTAGCTAAGATTTCAAGCACTATATTGAACAGGAGCAGGGAGAGTATTATCCTTACTAATTTCAAATTTTACTGGGAATGCTTTGGCTTTCTTGTTATTTAGACTATGTTCACTGTGAGTTTGCTGTATATTGCCATTATTATGTTAAGATATGTTCTAGATTCTTCTAAATATATATCATGAGGGACACTGGATTATTTTAAAGGCTTTTTCTTTTTTATTGGATATTTTATATATTTACATTTCAAATATTATTCCCTTTCCAGGTTTTCCCTCCAGAAAGCCCCTATCCCATTCTCCTTCCACCTGCTTCTATAAGGGTGCTCCCCTACCCATTCCCTCCTCCCCACCCTGGCATTCCCCTGCACTGGGGCCTTAAGCTGTCACAGGACCAAGGGCCTCTCCTCCCATTGATGTCTAACAAGCCCATCCTCTGCTATATGGGTCCCTCCATGTGTACTCTTTAATCCCTGGGAGCTCGGGGTGGGGGGTTCTGGTTGGTTGATATTGTTGTTCTTCCTATAGGGTTGAAAACCCCTTCAGCTTCTTCAGTCCATTCTCTAACTCCTCTATTGGGGACCCCCTGCTCAGTCCAATAGTTGGCTTCGAGAATCTGCCTCTGTATTTGTCAGGCTGTGGTAGAGCCTCTCAGGACACAGCTATATCCAGCTCCTGTCAGCATCTTCTTGGCATCAGCAATAGTGTCTGGTTCTGGTGTCTGTATATGAGATGAAGCCCCAGGTGGGGCGGTGTCTGGATGGCCATTAAAAGCTTTTTCTAAATCTATTGATCACATGGTTTCAGTCCTTAAATCTATTTACGTGTAGATTATAAGTGTTGATTTCTGTGTGTTGAACCATCCCTGAATTTCTGGGATGAAACTTACTTGATTATGGTGGATAATCACTTGGTGTGTTCTTGAATTCCATTTGCATGTGCTTTATTGAGAATTTTTGTGTTTATTGTCATCAGAAAGACTGGGCTATAATTTGCAAAACAGAGCTTTGTCCTGTTTTGTATCAGGGTGTGATGGTTGGAATATGTTTGGCCCAGAGAGTGGTACTATTAGATGGTATGTCCTTGTTGGAGTAGGTGTGTCACTGTGGGTGTGGGCTTTAAGACCCCCATCCTAGCTGCCTGGGTGTCAGTGTCTTCTAGCTGCCTTCAGAACAAGAGGTGGAACTCTCAGCTCCTCCAGCCCCATATCTGCCTGGATGCTGCCATGCTCCTGCCTTGATGATAATGGACTGAACCTCTGAACCTGTAAGCCAGCCCCAATTAAATGTTGTCCTTTATAAGAGTTGCCTTTATAGGGTGTCTCGTCACAACAGTAAAACCTAACTAAGACACAGGATCATTTTGGATTCATAAATCTTACTTTTCTGTTTTACAGAATGGTTTGAGGAATATTGCTGATGTCTTTGACATCTTGTAAAGTTCTGCTTTGTTCCTGGGCTTTCATTTTGCTTGTGAGATCTTTAATTGTTGCTTCTTCTATCACATTAGATGTTATGGGTCAATATAAATTCTCTAATTCCTTTAGAAATTTTTTTTTTTTTTTTGGTTTTTCGAGACAGGGTTTCTCTGTGTAGCCCTGGCTGTCCTGGCACTCACTTTGTAGACCAAGCTGGCCTCGAACTCAGAAATCCACCTGCCTCTGCCTCCCGAGTGCTGGGATTAAAGGCGTGCGCCACCACGCCCGGCTTCCTTTAGAAATTTATCCATTTCTTTTAGAATTTTTTTTCAGTTTGGTGAAATACAGATTTTAAAGTATGTCCTTATGATTCGCTGAAACTTGCCAGTGTCTGGTGCGATAACCCCCCTTTATTTCTATTTTATTATTCAGATCCCCTCTGTCCTTCAAGTTGATTTGGCTAAACATTTATGATTTTTTGAAGCTTTACAAAGAATACACTCTGGTTCATTGATTCTTTATGTGGTTAGTTGGTTGTTTCTATTTTATTATATTTCAGCCCTGACTTTTGATTATCTCTTCCAATCACCCTTTGAGTGTTGACTGTTCTTGTTTTTTCCAGGGCCTTCAGGTACATCATTAAATTACTAATTTGAGAATCTCCAAGTTGATATTCTTTATTTTTTTATTTTTGAAATTATAACATAATGACAACATTTCATTCTTTCCTCCCTCCAAAGCCTCCCATATACCCCTCCCTATTCTCTTTCTAATTCGTGTGTCTTTTTTATTAATTGATATTGTATGCATGTGTGTGTGTGTACGTATGTGCTCCTAAATGTAACCTCTCGGTCTATATAATGTTATTTGTGTGTATGTTTTCAGGGATGAGAAGAGACGACCAATTGCTGTGCTCTTCCATAAGGAACTCTATTTCCCACATTCCCAGCATTCCTAACTTGCCTGTATTTCTTTGGGTGGAATTGAGGCTTCATGGCTTTTCCCTGTGCAGTTTGGCCAGTGCATTGATGCTGTCCTTTTTACATTTGGGAACCCATGTGGGTGACACTTTATGGGTGTAGCTTCTGACATTCCTAGAAGATGGAGTCTCACAGCAACTCTTTGACCTTCTGGTTCTTTCCACCCCTTCCCATACTCTGAGTGCTAGGTACCGGAGTGTTTTGTACATTTACATTGGAACTGGGGTCCACAACTCTGCAGATTGGTTCATTATAGTTTTCTGTGGTGGTCTCCAACTGTTTCTGAGAGAATTTTTCTTGACGTAGGCGAAGACTACATTTATCTGTGAGTGTAAGGAAAGATGTTCAGATTGTAATTGGGTATTATGCCAGCTTAGTAAAGTGGTAGTTATAGAGTCTCCTCCAATATCTATGACTTCACCAGGTTTTCAGCACCAGGCAGTTTGTCTCTTTTTTTGAACAAGTCCTAAGTCCAATTAGAGTGCTGCCCATTACTGCCAAGGTATGCATGACACTACTGAGCCAGTAGGGCTTTTGTACCATGCTGGTAGTTGATGTAGTTCATAGGTATCATGGCTGGGTAGGACAGTTGGTTGCCTCTCTCCTTCAGATGCTTGCATGGTGCCTTCTGGTCTTCGTGGAGAAGATGTTCAAATTAGTTACAGCTCAGGAGCCTCTGGGCACTGTTTCTGGAGTGCATGGAGTTTCAGCAATTGGGACTTACCTTCCCTATTGGAATGGGGGGAGTGGCAACCAAAGGCAACAGCAATAGTCTGTATGTTTTAGGAGTCTCTTGGGCAGCACTGACCAACAACTTAAAAGAGGGCTTTTTGTATCTGCTATTGAAGATTTTGTAAAGTGTTATTTGGTTCTTGGAGGGAATACCATCAGCACAAATGAGAAACGTTCATTTAAATTAAATATGTATATTTATAGACAGAATTATGTGTAATATAGTTTTAATTTTTCTATGTATAGTATGATTGTGGCATTTTCAGACAACCCTGTTAGTTTGCCCTCTTTCTTTAGTTACCCTCTTCTGCCCTCCCTAAAGAGCCTCCCTTTTCCCATTTCCCTTGTTGGATCACTTGTACCTATTTTTCCCTTTTCCCCTCTACCACCTTCTTCTGAATACAGAGAACTTCATATTCGGCATTTAGCCCCTCCCCCCCTAGAGAAACCCCCTTTGCCACTTTTCTAATTACATTGCTCATACCCTATTATTCTCTCTATTGCTCTCAACAACTCTATCCTGACAATAGCCCTGTCCTAATTTTCTGGGTCCTGCAGAAACAAGATATGGACTTGATTCTGAATATTTGGAGCTTGGAGGCTCTAATGAGAGAACATGAGACCTTTATCTTTCTCAGTGTGGGTTACTTCAGTGAACATGATCTTTTCTGGTTCAATCCTTTCGCCTACAAAGTCAGTTATTTTGTATTTCTCTACCACTGAATTGTATTCCAGGTTGTACATGTGCCATAGCTTCATTATCTAGTCATTGGTTACAGGACATTTAGGTTGTTCTTATGACCTAACAATTGTGAATAGAGCAGCAATAAAAATGGCTGTGGAGTGTATGTCAAGTCCTTCCAGCTTATACCAAGGAGTAGTATAGCTGGGTCATATGATAGATTTACTTTTAGCTTGTGTGAGAATTCTCCACACTGGTTTCCTTTGTGGCTGCATCAGTTTGCATTCCCACCAACAGTGAATGAGGGTTTGGGTTACAAAATATGTATATAAGGCTCCTGTATTTTGTGTTTGTTTGTTTGTTTGTTTGTTTGTTAAAGGGAAAGAAAGCAATAGAGTTGGGTGGGTAATTAGATGAGGAGGAGGATCTGAGAACAATTTGGAGAAAGGGAAAGTATGATCAGAACATATTATATGAAAAAAGTTAATAAAAACTTTATACCAAAAAAATAAAAGCAAACTCTAAATAAATGAAATAACCTCCATTAATAAAACCATAATGCAGTCATCTCAATTGTTACCCAAAAGTGTTTAATTGGTGATCAACATTTATTTGCAACAAAAAATAAATTCCTAATTAATTAAGACTGGAAGAAAATCACTTCATGCTAGTAAAGGTCACACTAGACACCAAGCAGTAGCAAAATGTCATTGAGTTCACTGAAGTAAGCTCAAAGAACAATCTTTCCATTAAAAAATGTACTGACAATCCTGAAAGTTGTAATGCCTATAAAAGAAAGGTTATAAATACCTTCATCACAAACGATGTAATGCAATACAAAGAAACCAAAATAATCTATGTATGTGTTGAATCACTAAATTAGCCTGCAATGCAATATTTTAAGTCAGCATTTAATTGTAAATAAGATAACCTAAATGAACTTTCAAGATCCATAAAACAAAATTAAAGACTTAAATTCATAGCAATAATTTTTAAAATATTTGTAAGGCCAAAGCATAAAAATATATAAAGCATTACTAACAGGAATCAACTATCCAATAAGTGGGAGAATGAACCATGTTCATTAAGTACATGATGCAAAGACAGCACTATCAACTCAGCAGTTTTCCTATTCCATTAATATTTGATAGAATAGCATACACATATAGACTATGAAGTATTACAAACATTTGCAAAGCAGTGCTCTTCATTCTAGCAAATATAAATGCAATGGGAATATCCATTAGACAGAATCAACAACTGAACATGATACAGAGAAAGAATAAAAGGAGTGTGTAAATTAAAATGGCCATGTCTGGAATACTGTGAAACCAGCATAAATGGCTCACAGCTGGTTGTAAGACAGCCAAGCTGAGCAGGTAAGAAAAAAGACAGTCGGGGCTCTGGGAAAAAGTCAGTGTGAGAAGCCCAGCTGGCACCTGCTCACAGAAACACGGCAACCAAGCACATTGCTCTTCACATAGTCTTGCTTCTAATGCAGCTAATTATATCAGACCAATGGTTTCTACAAATTTCTACAAAGCCTCCACCTATTCCAGAAAGGATACCACTCCAGACCACAGCAGAGTCAAGGGGCTTAGCAAGGGGTGACCAAGAAAAATCCAGCAACATATCAGTAGCTGAAAAAAAAAAACCTACATGTAAGACATGTGGACAGATAGATTAGTAGTTCCTAGATAACTCCTAAAACTGGAGACCAACAGGACTTGCGAGATTAACAATGTGCTATGCAGGTGCAGACTAGAGGCCAATAAACAGCCAAGGGGAACATCTAACAAATCAAATGAGAGAGGTACAGAGGGCTTCAAAATGTGACAATTCCCCTAATATATGGACAGCACATGAAAACAGCATCATTGCCTCCCCAGAGGCAATGAAGAAGAAGAGGAACAGTGTGTTGATTCTCCTAACTGTCAGTCCATAAGCCCAGAGAAACAACCAGTCTCAATAGAACTGACCTCAACCCTTGTCCAGAGATCCAGTTCCCAGACAGGTGGTTCCACAGGGTTTCTTCTTACCTTCCCTCCCACTCACGGGAGTTTCTCTTACTTTTCCTTAATTTTTCTCCTGTCCTAAAATTTCCTTAATGAAGTCTGCCTTTACTTTGCTATTTCTACGTGTTGCCACATCTTTTATTCTCAGCAGCAGCTGAGACAGTAATTCACATATTATGCAACTAGATGAGCAGTTGCCTAAAGGGGGTTTCATTGGTGAAAATCATCAGTGACTCTGTGGAAAGAGTCCTTTAGAGCAGGGATTCTCAACATGTGGGTCACAACCCCTTTGAGGGAGTGTTGAACGACCCTTTCAAAGGGATCACCTAAGAGCACGGGAAAAGACAGATATTTACTCTATATTTCATAACAGTAGCAAAATCACACTTATGAGGTAGTAATGAAAATCTTATGCTTTGGGGTCACCATACTTGAGGAACTATGTTAAAGGGCCACAGCAGTAGAAAGGTCGAGAACCATTACTTTAGAGGGATGATGAAAATATTCTAGAATGGATTGTGGGGATGGTTTAATACTTCTGAGCATGTACCTTCTTCAGTTTTGGAATTATTCAACTTATCTCGATGAATTAAATAATATGTGATTCTTATCTCAACAGAGCTATCACATAAAACAGACAGACAAACACAAGTGATACGAGAATATTTATTACTCTTTTTGATCAGCCTTGATTCTCCTCACCTTGAGCACAGCAGTAATGAATACCAGATGAAAAGCTCTAATATTGGTCTGATCTCCGGTATTTCTCTTTTCTATACTCACCCCGAGCGTTTTTCTTTTTCCATGAACTGGCATTTAATGACTTTTGTTACTTGACTAGGTGACGCACAGTAGGAGTGCAGTGAATATGCATTAAGTATGATTACGTTGTTCCTATGTCATCCATGCATTGTTACATGGTCACAGCCAGGCTTTCCCTGGTCTACATTTATGATTCTGGGAGATGAGCCGTGAGAGTCAGTGCGGTGTTGAATCTTACTTAAACCTTTGCTGTTGGAGGGTTTTGTTCAAAATATCCTCTGGGAAACCAGGAGCAGTGATCTGGAGTTGTTTAGAATCACTATGTATAACTTCTTGTCCCATGATGGAAAAGCATCAACTACTGCACCCACCTGCTAGATTATTGCTTAAACTGCCAAATCCCATGCTGTGTGATGAAGAACATGGGCTTGGAGCTGCTTTGGGCTACGTTTGGAATGTAAATAAATAAAACATTTTTTAAAAAAAAAGAAAGGAGAAACCAAGAAGCACAAAATGAATTTGGTCCTTGTAAATACATCAGATTAATAATTCCGAATTCCCAAAACTTGCAAATAATTCAGTCTTTTTTTTTTTTTTTTGGAAGACAGTAGCAGGAAGCTTTCCACTGAAAGAGAGACCATATAGAAAACAAATCTTTTTTAATTAATTATTTTATTTATATCCAAAATGTTGCCTCCCTTCCTAGTCCCCCCCACACACTACAAGAGTTATTCACCCCATCATCCTTCCCCCTCACCTCTTTCCTGGAGCATCAAGTTTCTACAGGATTAGGCACACCCTCTCCCACTGACAAGGCAGTCTTCTGCTGCATATGTGCCAGGCACCACAGACCATCTTTGCATGCTCTTTTGTGGGTGAGTCAGTTTCTGGGAGCTCCCAGGAGTCTGGGTTAGTTGACACTGTTGGTCTTCCTATGAGGTTGTTATCCCTTCAGCTCGTTTAATCTTTCCCCTAAGTCTTCCATAGGGGTCCCAGACCTCAGTCCAGTGGTTGTCTGTAAGTATCTACATTTATCTCCATCAGCTGCTGGTAGAACCTCTCACAGGACAGCCATGCTAGGCTCCTGACTGCAAGCACAACATAGCATTAGAAATAGTGTCAGGGTTTGGTGCCCATCCATGGGATATATCTCAAGTTGGGCTGGTCACTGAACAGTCTTTTCCTTCAGTCTCTGCTCCATTTTTGTCCCTGTATTTCTTTTAGACAGAAATCATTCTAGGTCAAAGTTTTTGAAGG
Source organism: Mus caroli (assembly GCF_978045245.1). NCBI lineage: Eukaryota > Metazoa > Chordata > Mammalia > Rodentia > Muridae > Mus > Mus caroli. The sequence goes on from NW_028227267.1 coordinate 49,967,277, forward strand.
TTGGCTGGTGACCTCATTCCTCCAGTGGAGGCCCTGTCTACTACTGGAGGTAACCCCTTCAGGTTCCATCTCCCCATTGTTGAACATTTCAGCTAAGTTCACCCACACTAACTCCTGGGGGGATCTCACATCCCAGGTCTCTGGGACTTTCCAGAGCCCCACCCCCACCCCACCAGCAGCTGCATCTTTTGATTCATTCTCCTGGCCCTCTGGGCTTCTCTCCTGTCTCCCCCTATACCTGATCCTGCCCCCTTCCCCTCTCTTCCCCCTCTTTCCCACCTCTCCTACCCAGGTCCCTCCCTCTCTCTGCCTCCCCCATAAACAAAATAATCAAAAACAAATCTTGAGCCTGAAACTGCACCCTAGGTCTTAGTTCTCAGGAAAGAACTTCATGTGAACAGTCACCAGAGGGAGCTGCAAGACTAAAGTCCTTCCAGGGAAAGCCAAGGTTGCCAGTGAGTATAGAAAACGAATTCCATCCCTACTGTCATTCTATTATTTTAAGCACTTCATGAATGCATGCATGGCTTCAAATATGTAGGCAAGTTCATTGCCAAAGGCCAAAGTAAACAAGTGAGCCCAGCCCTTACCTAGGGAAGGTAAGGGGAGGAGCTAGGCGTGGTAGTGCAGCCTCAGCGACTTGAAAACTAAGGTTCTGATGACTTGAGACCATGAATAATTTTAAATAGATCATCTTTCTTCTCTTCTTTGTTTTCTTTCTGCAGTTTCATGCATAGACACAATGTACTGTGACTATATTCACTACCTCCCCATTATCCTTTTTTAACCCCTTCCCTTCTTACTGGCTCCATCACTGGAGAAAATCACATACACACGAGCAAACACTGTCAGGAATAGCTCCTCTGAAAAGTGAACGTGGAAGTAAGAATCATGGGCACCATGAATTTGAGAAAGCCTGAGCATTATATTTGGACTTAGTCTCCCCCCAAAAAATTATTGTTTAGATTAAAGATGTAGTTCAGTGGTATAGCATTTGCCTTGCATTCAGCAAGGCCATGAGTTCAATCCCTTTGACAAGCCATCAATATGACAGGTGATTAATATAAAGTTCAGTTTTAAGTAACCAAATATTTATCATTATAGAGACTAAAAGTTTCAAATTTTGTAGCAGAGAAGAAGGAATGATTTAGATTTTATTCTTTCCCATATTTCTAGTAGCCACTGCTGAGAAATTAGACCAAGTGTTGCTATCTCTCCTATGAAATGGCATCATTTCATTTTCTTCTCAAAATCTTGTCTTGCTGAACCTTATTCCTTTCCTTTTCACTTTACTATCTTCAGGGCATATCAATTCTAGGTTTGGCTAGAGACTGGAAGATATGTGCTAGAGTGGGGGAGTCACAGACTTAGTCATGGGCAAGCAAGTCATTGGTGTCTATGATAGGACCAGAAGTAAGCAGCAATTCCAGTTATAAGAAATAGGACAGAAACTTGTAAGAGTCCACAAGGAGGCTGGTGCTTCAAAGGCCTTTACAGTGGCTCTCACGTTAACTTTTCTCCACTGTATTGAGCACAGCAATATTATACACTTATGTTGCACATTGTTTCATCTACAGTATTATTTTAACTGGTAATTTTAACGGAAAAAAGTCGGTGCCTCAAAAAGTTAAATTATATATTTCTGCTTCTAAGACTTATGTATTGTTAATATAAGTAAGACGTCTCTTCTTACCCTCACAGCACAGAGATAAACAGGATTTCCTGAAATAAAGAGCAATTCCGACCAGTTCAATGGAGCACTAAACCAGTTGTCAGTGAGCTTTGCCTTTTAAATAAATAAGGGGTGCATCTCTCCTCTCAAAAGGTTTGGTTCATTCGAACTCAGCCTTATTGAGTCTGAAACTTGAAAAGCCTCTCAACTGAAACTGAAATGGGAGATTCTGTAGGGAAAATATTTTCATCTCCTTTTAAACTTTATATTTAAACCCGAGAGGTGGAGATAGACCCCAGCAAGAGGCCCTTGACTGAAGCCACCCACAAAGGAGGCTTCTTGAGGCGGGGCAACGCTGGCAGCTGTGGGGTTGCTGCTTGAAACGGCCTCCTATCATTACATCAGACACAGATCTGAGCTCATCCATTTGCTCTTAACTATGGGATGCGTGAGTGGAATTGCCATTCTCCTGGCTTTGGGTAAGTGTTCTGAGCCTAAGGAAGGATAGTTTTTGTTCCTAAAGACAACGAAGACGCATCTGCCGCCACCACTTCTCCTTCTGTGATTTTCCAAACTGCTGGAGAGAATTGCTGTGGGTGTGATTGTTTCATGAGTCTGCGCATTACAAGCATAAGCCGCTCATATCAGACTCACGGATAGGAGCTCTGAGTTCCTGGAGCTCAAGGAAAGTGGAAAGTGGGCAACTTATCCTTCACTGTGTGATTCTGCATAGCTAAGGAGTCAATAGCAGCAATGTCCTCAGATCTGAGCAACGTAGCTCTCAAGAGCAGAGCTCGGGAGGGGAGCTCCGGGACTTTTGTGAGTCTGACACCTGGGCACTCTGATCTCTGAGGATCCAAAGCATTTATCTGTTGTTTCTTAACTCCTTAGGTATTGCGGGTGATGCTAAGACTACACAACCAGATTTAATGGAAAGTACTGAAGGAGAAATGGTGCGCTTGCCTTGTAGCCACGCCACAATCAGTGGAAACGAGTACATCTATTGGTACCGACAGGTTCCTCTTCGGGGTCCAGAATACGTGACTCACGGTCTACAACAAAATACAACCAATAGTATGGCTTTCCTGGCTATTGCCTCTGACAGAAAGTCAAGCACCTTGATCCTGCCTCATGTCAGCCTGAGAGACGCGGCTGTGTACCACTGTATCCTGAGAGTAGCACACTGTGACAGACAGGGCTGCACCTGTGCAAAAATCTGCCCGATGTGGGAGGGGAAGCAGAGGCATCCATCTCAAGAGGCCTCTGCACCTCAATGAGCAATGAGCTCAGCAGGAATCTGGGAAAACAGTGAAGAACCAAGAAGGGATGGAGAAAGGGATTCTGCGACTGGACAAAAACAGCTAATAGAAGTGGAAGGATGGACATATCTGCACGGTGACTGATACCACAATTTCTAGTCCTTCAATAAGAAGAGATGAGAACTTCAGACTTTTTCCTTTAATAGCAACAACAAAAAGCTTATTTCTGTATAAACTTAAGTAAAAAATATGAGAAAATCCTTGCGGAGCCAGGGAAGTGTCCAAGCACAAGGAACCTGTCATTCTGTCTATCTAACATCCCTGAAGAAGAAATAAATCTTGGCTTTCTTCCATTTTCTCTTATGAAAAGTATATGCTTTTCATGTTGCTCCCATGTGGCATGCAGTTCAAATAATCAGTGTTTGAAGCAACAGATGGCTATTTCACTTTCCATCTGCATTGAAATATCTTCATTATTACATAAAAGAATAAAATTATTTTCATCATTACTCAAGTAAAACCTGATGCTCATCTCAATGTCTCTTCTTATTTAGCCCCCATCATAATCAATTTTGACAGTTTGAAGTCTGGCAATGACAGAAACTGAAGTGCAGCACGTATTTTCTGCTGCTAACTTTTATATTTTCGTTTATAATTGTTTGAGGTGTGCTCATACATGCATATTTCTTTTTGATATCCAAAAATGACTTCATAGCGTGAATAATGATTTCACTTGTTTGACTTGAATATTTATACTTTCCCTTAGATATAATAAACAGAATTGTAATTTTACACACACATACTCTATATGGATAGGTAGGTAGGTAGGTAGGTAGATGAACAGATTTGTAGCTCAGTCTACCCTCAAACTAACAATCCTGCTTCAATCTCTTAAGTTCAGGAATACAGATATGTACCACCACACTTGGTTAAAGTATTCTTGTATTACAGAGAAAAATCGAGGAGTCAAGGATGGTTTACTATATGAAAAACAATACAAAACATTTTATTAACAAGAAAAATATCAGATAATGTCAATACATACAACAATTGTTTGATAACATTTGGTGTTGATTCTATATTTAAATTTTTTTTCATGAATTGAGATTAGACATGAACATTCTTAGCCTGCTAAGACAACTTCATAAAATCTACAGTTCCATTCAAACTTATTGAGGTGAGTCTGAAGTCATTCAAACCAGTCTCTGGAACATGGAAGAGTCCTATTCTTACCGCATGTATTTAGCATTGTCCTAGAAGATCTGTTCAGTGTAATGAGAATAAAGGAAAATGAATACATTGTATAGGATAAAGAAAGGACCGTTTTATGGACAAAATAATTGCCATTACTGATGTCCAGGGAGTAATGAGGTGGAGAACATGGTAGATGATACTCCTTGGCTCAACCTTAAGTGGAGGAGAAGGGGAACTATGTGATCCAAAATGCAGACTAGGGTGTAACCCTAGTTACGTGCAAGATAACTGCTATAAGATAAGATGGATATGGTGAGAGAAACTGCTATAACCAGGAGGTACTCAGCATGTAAACTGCTCAAACTGGAGAAAACTTTTTAACAAGCAGTGACAGATCCTGTCACAGCCTGGCCCATGAGGCTGTGGCATGGGAGAGGATGTGGTCTGACAGCTGTGGAGGCCTCTCTCCTTAAGGCAAAGGCTATGTAACCTGGAACAATGTGAGATGAATAATCTGATGGACTATGTTGTCAGGGCCCTTAGAAACACTTAGATATCTCCATCTGAGGTCCCCATAAATATCCAGAAATATAAAACAATATAGGCATTGCTGATGAAACTGGAAATAAGAGAAGCTGTATTTGATCCCTAGATCACTGGACCAGATAGAACTGTGTTCACAGACTTCATTCAGTGGGGACTTTAATACAGGGATGCAGCTTTTGTGGCTTTGTTGAGTCCCATTGTAGGATGTGATCTTTATGAAGTAGGAGTGGTTGTGACAGATCTGAGCTACGTAGATAAGCATGCAAATCAAGTTTGTACAGTGATAATAAAACCTTCTAGAGAAGACTTTTAAAAGTTCAAAGCCAGGAAAGAGTTCCACCTGGGTCACTTGAAGACAAATGTGACAAGATATGTGGTGAGCCAGTGCTCCTGAGGAAAAACAAACTTTACAGAAAGCCAAATGATATGCTGATGAGCTTCTGGAAGACTTTAAGGTCTGAGCAAGGGTTCACAAGAAGACATTAATGATAACACGGTTGAAATAAGAAAGACTAAGTCTGTCCCCAGAGTGGACAGTCATGCCTGCAGTTCAAGCTGCATACACCCACAGCAAAGCCTGGTAAGGGTGGAAATTGTTCATCCACCTGGAACTCCCACAGAAGTAAGGGACATAACACAGACAACTTAGCTGTAGTGCCCATTCAGAGCCTGCAAGACCAGGGGCTCACTCGACATCAAAATATGGTAGGGCTTGGTGGGGGGGGGGGAATGAAGGTGGTTACAGATACAGTGCCTGCTCAGAACCTGCCAGACCCAGAGCTCTCTCATCACTCAAGTGTGGTTGAGAAAGACATAATAACAGTAGCTTCAACCCAGACCCAAGTAGTCAAATCAGTGTCAAGTGCAAGACATCCCTTGAACCTGGGTCAGGTCAGATTGAGCCAGATACATAAACCCATTAGGGTGGGGAGATGCACAGTGCTCCCATGAACACATCCTAGGATAAGAAGGCAGGGCTGCTTATGGAAACTGACTTGGATTGTGGAAGGCCAGCTAAGGTGATACCTCCTATCCATACTCATGTACCAAATATTGAACCTTTAAGAAAATGACTGACACATGTGATAGAATTGTTTCCAGCTGTATTGAATCTTATTGAGGGTTTACTTTAGTATCCTCTTGTGGCTGGGATCTCAAACCAATTTGCGTTCACCTGGAGTGGTCGACAGCAGACCTTCAGAGTACTCCTTGAGACTCACCTTCTCAGTCCCACTCTTCATGGGATGGTAACCAGGACCTTGTTTTTATGGGAACATGGTTCAAGCAGCAGGAAAGTGTAAGAAAGTCTGTTGCATGCAGAATATGCCTGATAGTTTTCCATGAGTCAGCCACAGCCAACTACGTCCTCCTGGTAATCAAGCAGATTCCCTTAACGAAGGTCAGCGGTCCTCGGGTGTCACTGGAGGTTGTTCATGTAAAATCTGGTCACAGATGAACCAACATAGGTTAGAAAACATAGAAGACCTCTGGGACTCCTGTAAGATATGCTAATAGCCTAACATACCATCCAGTCATGTGAGGCCTATTCCCAACAGTAGACTCCGCACACAGGTGCTATGTCTGTGTGCATGTGCACACAGGCCATGTGCATAAGTTCAATTGTCCCATAAGAGACTGCTAAGTAGAACCTGCCTCACAAGGAGGAATACAACATTCCTGCCAGTAACCCCATTAAAAGCACATTGGGTCACCAAGTTGGACCTTGACAAAAATCATTGGCCCCAAATCATTATTTAGGTTCACTTTCTGAAATCAGTAAGTATATCCACATTATGCACCATGCCCAAGAAAAGTCTGTCACACAAAAGCAGCCCTTACACAGGCAGCCAGAGCTGTGAGTTGATACGTGGGGCGGCGGCCATGTCATGTTTAGAAGACAGCATTCAGCAGTATTTGTCACAGCCTCTAGCTCCTACACTCTTTCCACCATGTTCCCTGAGCTTTGAATGATGGGAGATTGACATAGATGACCCACTCATTTATTCTCAGCACTTTGAGGAGTTATGTGTGTCTGTACTAGCCACCACTCACCCGAAAAGAAACTTCTTTGACCAAGGTTAAGAGCAGAATAAACCTATAAACACAAGTAAAAAAGGACAGAGTTTGACCGCATGACCATTTAGTGAAATAACATCAGTAACTCTGCACATCTCCATCCACCAACCTGCACCTCGGGCCTGTGATTCCCCTCCCCCACCCTTTGTGGGCTTTTGATAAGGCTTATAGTACCAGACATGAAATCTCTCCTGTGGGAAAGCAAGCCAGCAGGGAGTTTTCTAATCAATGTTCTGCAACAAGTGGATACTATTTTTCCAAAATAGAGTCTTAACTTTTAGATATAGTAGGTAACCAAGAGCAACAATGACAGCTGGCATTGTTTTGGATGCCTCTAGGGCTTCCCTGACCAGTCACTCATAGGAAAGTATCTCATGCCTGGCGCTGAGATTTTAATTACCCATGTCTTCCGAGAGCAACATTGTCTAACCCTGCAGAGAACTACTGGCCAAACTCACTTTCTATGTTACATACACGCATATTAGCTTACAAACTGTAAATTTCCATAAGACTATTCACACACCCTGAATTTTGGCTAACCCACCCCTACTCCTGGCCCTGCCCTATCTCCTTTTCCCCAGCTCCACTTAAAGTTTTAACACAAAGTATCCCCCATTTCCCTCATATCACCTGTTATATCCATTCTAATTATATTGTCTTTACTTAGGATGCTGGGATGTAAGGTTTGTATCATATGAATTAAATATACAAAAATCCTCATTACTTAACATTTTCCAGTCTAGCCAAAAGGTGGCAGTGTTTTAAAAGGGATCTGAATTACATTTGCGTGGTGCTGAGCAGTAGGAGGTCAATAAGATCTCTGGCTGAGGCAGTCTCTTTCCTGAGCTCTGTAGCCACCCCAGTGGAAGCACATTCAGAGAAATCTGACTCTGCTGCACTCACCAGTGCCAAGTGATGGGGATGCTCCTTCAAGTGCTTGCTTGGCTATTGACATTTCAGGCTACCTGTGAGTACATATTTCATTTGGAAAAATGATGACGTGAGGGTGGCCTCCTGGGGGTCTCTTCTGTCCTGGGGTAGAGGCTTTTCGGAATACATATACATATATGTATTCCATAGATAGATAGATAGATAGATAGATAGATAGATAGATAGATAGATAGATAGATAGAGATATAGAGATATTTGTGTATATATATATATATATATTCATATATCCAAAAAAACCCTAATGTGGGTTGATATAATAATGCTATCACTTGGAAAATATGTAGTAGGGGATTCACCATCTCTATACTACAGCCAGTAAGATCTCATTACTGCCTCTTGTGTTTTCTTTTCATTGCATTTTTGAACAGGGGTCAACACCCAAATGTTGCATCAGAGTCCTCAGTCTCTGACAATCCAAGAAGGAGATGAAGTCACCATGAACTGCAATTTATCGACATCTTTATATGCCTTACTCTGGTATAGGCAAGGGGATGATGGCAGCCTCATCTCCTTGGTGACATTGCAGAAAGGAGGAGATGAGAAAAGTAAGGACAAAATAACCGCTAAGCTGGATAAGAATATGCAGCAAAGTTCCCTGTGGATCCAAGCCTCCCAGCCCAGCCACTCAGGCACTTACCTCTGTGGAGGGAAAGCACAGTGGTCTACAGTCAGCCACAGGCTGTCTCCAAACCTGCAGCTGGGTCACAGCTGCTCTGACGCAGCCCTCCTGAGGCAGGGCTAGAGACTGGAGGGTACAGCTGTCTCATCCCATGGGAGAGGCATGGGCATGATGCAATGGGAGGCTGTGTCTTTAACATTACAAGGACTTTCACCAGTAACATTACATTACAAATATACAAACGGTCCAAATTTCAATAATTTAAGTATATGCACAAATCCCTTGCCTCTTAGTTCCGAAGAACGCACTTCCCTCCTGCTGTTTACCTACCTCACTAACAGAAAGAACGTCTGAGCCCTTGCCCATGTTTGGGAGCATGTTAAGACTATATCATGACACTTGGCAACGCAGCACTATTAGACAGAAGAGTCATTATAGGCAGCATGTTCTTTCAACATTCACATCATAAATACAGAAATAATCAAACAGATCGAAAGGCAGATGAACAGTGACCTATCCAGCCTTAGCCTGGCCCCTTAGTCTCATTCACATCCCATTCTCTGTGTCTCCCTGCGCACGTGGAACTGGAAGACCTCCTTTGCACTTTGCTTCAATATAAAAAGATCAAGAGCTTCCTTCACCTCCTCCCTCCACACCTGTTAGACTAGTGAGCCTGTGTCAAAGCACTGACTGAACACCTAAGCCAAGCAAAGAACACACGCTAGAGACGAAGAGGTTTTGTACCTGTTGGAGATGCTAAAATGCTCAAGCAAGGAAGGAAGCAGACCTGTTTGTTAGGGATTACGTAAGGGCCAGCCAAACACTATACATTTCTAACGTTTCATCTTCCCCTTATAAAACGGATACAATCATACTGTTTTGCTTATGTGTATTACATATGTTAAGCAACCGACACATTACTCACATTTAATAGTTAGAATATTTTCATTTTTTCCTCTTTTTCTTTCTTTTTTTTTTTTTTTTTTGTATACAAAGCTTTATTAAGGGAGGGGACAAGGGACAGACCAGTCCTTGGCAGCTGCTTTCCTTAAGGTGCCAGTACCTGTTTACCCATGGTGTAAATGTGCATCCCACCCACTTGTCCTAGAAGACCTTGGGCAGCTCCAAGGCATCAAAGCGCACACATCTGGAATCATGCCACTGTGCCTCTGCCTGCTGACCTTCTCCATCACCTTGTCACCACTATCTAGGTCCTGGGGCAGCACAGAGCAATGACTGCTGTTCTCTGATGGCAGCAGAGGCAGGAAGTTCCTAAAAATAATATCTCCACCATTAATTAAATGGTAATCTCAAATTGGTCAAAACTCTCTAGATAATATTTTCCTAAACTGATGAACATGGTTCCAATCTAACTGTGGGATTCTCTGTTCTTCAAATTCAGAGAAGGAAATGGAACATTCCTGCTCTCAGAAATTGCCTAGTGATGTGGCTTCAAGGAAAGTTATGCATAAAATGGAAGTCATCATTTTTATGTTGGCTAAGGCCAACATTTAACAAATATTCTATTACATATTAACATATATTCTATGTGAGGTGTTTACTTTGATGTTTGTTTGTTCGGGTAATAATGTTTACTAGTCTGGTTTGGGTTTGTGTGTGCTGAGCAAATTCTCTACCACTTAGGTACAACTTCAGCTTGAATATTTTCTGTTTAGATTTTTTTTAAAAAAAAGTGCTATTATTGCTGAGGAGATGACTCATTTGGTTAAAGTGCTGTCTCCACATGAGTGAGGACTGGACCACTACCACCTTGGTAAAAAGTCAAGGAGGCAGAGACTGGAGGCTATCTGAGGCTTCCTGGTGAGCCAGCTTAGCCTAACAAGATAGCCCTAGGTTCCAGTGAGAAACCCTGACTCCAAAAATCCAGTGAATGGCTCCTGAAGAATGCTACCTGATAGTGATCTCCTGCCTTCACTCACACTCAGGAACCTGAACACCTAAATACACAGACACCCTTATTCCAGCACACACTCAGCAAGGACAGCTGCACAACATACACACTCATATACTCATGCATAATACATGCAGATATACACATGTACACATACACAGAATACAGACATCACACACACACATACTCATGCATCATGCATACACTCATACACATGCACACATACACACTCATCATACACAGCTGCACAGCATGCACACATCACACACACATACTCATCATACACAAATGCATAGCATGTACACATCACATACATACTCATGCATGATACATATAGATATACACATGCACAAATACACACTCATCATACGCAGATGCACACCCAACCAATGAACAGAAGACGGGAACTCCTGTGGTGAAATTAGGGAAAAGCTGGAAGAAGCTGAGGAGGACAATCCCATAAAAAGACCAACAGTCTCAACTAACCTGGACCCTGAGATCTCCCAGACACTGAGCCACCAACCAGACTGCATACACCAGCTGATATGAGTCCCCTCCCTCATACATATACAGCAGAGGACTGCCTGGTCTAGCCCCAGTGAGAGAAGACACACCTAACTCTGGAGAAACTTGAGGCCCCAGGGAGTGGGGAGGTCTGGTTGGGGGAGGGTGGGGACATCCTCCTGGAGATAGGGAGGGAGATATGGGGTGAGGGACAGTCAGAGGGCAGACTGGGAGGGGGATAACTACTGGACTGTAAAAAAAAAGATTAAAGAATAAAAACGAAAGAAAGGTGTGTAAGTGGAATTTATCCACACACATGTCGTACACATGTGCAAATACACATCTACAGTGTACATATTTGCATTTCTTCCTAAAGCTTCATTTTTCTAATTGGGAAATACTGTCTGCAATAGAATGCTAGAAACAATAACGATTGCAAACACAAAGAGGAGTCATGGGTATTTAAAGATAAGCATGCAATGTCCCAAAAGGTTAGTAAGCTACTGACATCAAGAGGAAGGCATTGTTAAGTCTGTGACAGTGTCAGCCGGTGATAACAGAACACATGGCATGGCATGTGTTCTGGTCTTCACGTCACCCTTTCCATCAACAGCCTTCTGTTGGAGAAAAGCATTCTGCAATTCTGCCTCATCTGATCTGACAAACTGAACAAGGCTGAGCCACAGGCACTGCTTTAACTCAGAGCAGCATAAATTTCCATAAGAGGCATGAACCCAGAACAGCTATTCTTAGTGTGCCACGAGCAGTCACCAATTCTGACATCCTTGGGAGCAATTCTTTGTGGGAATTTGGATCTGGGCAAATGGAACCAGTGGGTGATCAGGAGAAAAATAAAGCTACATTGTGCTGTACAAATATGTACAATGATTGGGAGTCTGTTGTGGATAAGAACTATTAAAAGAAACAATGATGTTTAAGGAGAAAATCTAAAGATTTATCATCATCCTATCTACACTAAAAACAGCTCCAAAGATAGATTGAAAAATATCCCAGGCAGAAGTTGACCGACATAAAGAGGAATGAAAAAAAATAGTAAAACATATGAAACAAAATATGAGAAGAGGATGAAAGAAAACAAATTGAAAATGTCACATTATTATATTCAAATAAATATCAGAGTAGAGTAAGTTGGGAGATGATATAATAGGATAAAATGGGGGAGCTGGAGGAGAAATCTGGAGGTATATATAATCATATCTTATTGTAAACATGTATGAAATTCTGAAGAATAAATAAAATTAAAAGAAAAAAAAGGATCTTGGCACAACTGGAACGGCTTCGTGGTACTGAAGTTCATGTTCAATAGATTGAAAAATACAGTGTATAGTCAGCCTTTGCAGGATTAACGTTATGGGATGGCCACATGATTTTTGTGTTCAATGCAATCCTCCACAAAATTCCAAAAACGTTCTTCACACGAGTAGGAAAAATAATCCTAAAATTCCTATGTATACACAGAAGCAGAGAGCAACCTCAAGAATGAAGAGCAGAGCTGGAGGCGCCACCATATCTGGCTTCAAATTATTCTGGAACCACAGTTAGAGCGTGGCACTGGCAGAAAACAGAGCCATAGATCAGTCTGATAGAACAGAATCCAGAAAGAAACAAAAGCATGTAACTGCAGTCATCTGACTTTTTACAGAAATATTTTAAAATGTTTGAAAAAACAGCTAGGAAAATTGAATATACACATGGAGAATGAAGCTCTCTACTCTGCACCAAAATCAATTCAAGGTGAATTCTTAAAAAACATCTTTACTGTGAAGCCTGAAATGTTAAAAAGCTCCGGAAAAACAGGTAAACTATTTCAAGACATAGACATGATGAATTTCTGCAAAGGGCTCAGACTTCTCAGAAAGTAACAAGAATTGATGCATGGAATTGCATACATTTTAAAAGCTTTTGTACAGTTAAAAAAAAAAGTAAAATTTTCAGGTCACTGAAGATCTCACCTCTCATCCAAAAAGCCTCTTTTTACATCAGAAGGAAACCATTGCAGAATCCAGAATCACACAGCTAGTCAAAATACGAAGATGTCTGACTATGCAGTGTTCCATCCCAATTGATGGCTCTGTAACCAAACTTATGCATCCAAGGTTCAGGGAACATTGTTGAAGTGGGGGTAGAAATATTGTAAGAGCTGGACAAAGCATGTCATTCGAGTGGTCTTCCTGCTATGACATGAAATCTAAACAACATGGCTGCCTAAACCAGACCAATACCAGCTGACCCAACGTAGATAGGGGAATCCCACGGGGCTCCATGCCCAGATGAAGAAGTACAGGCAATTAACAACTGATGAGAGGTAAAGAATTAACCAATGAGAGGCCCTTATTAATTATCCAATTCTGAGTGTCTATCCTGGAAACATATACATGCACACTGTACTGTATGGATTCAGCCAGCTGTATTTACACATTGATCCATTTATATGTATATGCAACAACAGTGCTTAAAAAAGATGAAAGGATGGACCATCTAGAGACTGCCACACCCGGGGATCCATCCCATAATCAGCCTCTAAACGCAAGCACCATTGCATAGGCCAGCAAGATTTTGCTGAAAGGACCCTGATATAGCTGACTCTTGTGAGGCTATTCCAGCGCCTGGGAAACACAGAAGTGGATGCTCACAGTCAGCTATTGGATGGAACACAGGGCCCCCAACGGAGGAGCTAGAGAAAGTACCCAAGAGCTGAAGGGGTCTGCAACCCTATAGGCGGAACAACAATATGAACTAACCAGTACCCCCAGAGCTCATGTCTCTAGCTGCATATGTAGCAGAAGATGGCCTAGTCGGCCATCATTGGGAAGAGAGGCCCCTTGGTCTTGCAAACTTTATTTGCCTCAGTACAGGGGAACACCAGGGCCAAGAAGTGGGAATGGGTGGGTAAGGGAGTGGGGGGGGAGGGTATGGAGTACTTTGGGGATAACATTTGAAATGTAAATGAAGAAAATACCTAATAAAAAAGAAAGAGAGAAGGTCAGCCGGGTGGTGGTAGCGCACGCCTTTAATCCCAGCACTCGGGAAGCAGAGGCAGGCAGCTTTCTGAGTTTGAGGCCAACCTGGTCTACAAAGTGAGTTCCAGGAGAGCCAGGGCTAAACAGAAAAACCCTGTCTCGAAATCCCCCCCCCAAAAAGAAGGTCATGAATTTGGGGAAGGGGCCAGACATGAGAGGGGTAGGAAGTTGAAGAGTGAGGAGAGAAAGGATGCAGTTATATTGAAATTAAATAAAAAATTAAAGTTTGGAGAGAGAATACAGAGTGGAGAAAATCCTTGCCAACTATTCATCTGATAGGCACTTGACATCTAAAATAAATTAAAAATTAAGAACTCAAAAAACTAAAATAATATAATCAATAAGTAGCTAAATGAACTAACAGACAGCTCTCAACAAAAAAAGAAATTTGTATCTCTATGGTAAGGTACTTATTTAAGCATGTGAGGTCCAGGGTTTGATTCTGAAAACAGAAAAGGAAGAGGGAGAAAAAGGAGAAAGCACAAGATGCCACGTCAAGGTCATTCTTTTAAAAAGAGTCCCTGTGAGTTTTCGTTCTGTGGAAATGAGGTTTTGATAGTATTCAAGGTTTCATTTTCTTCTGTGAACAAGCCAGAATGATCAAACCGCTGTGTTAAAAGTCAGCACCAGTCTCCAGTGTGCTTGTCTGCCTGTCTGCTTTTGCTGTCCCTGTTGGAGTCTTCTCTTTCTGTTTTGGTTTCTGCTTTTCCTGTTATGAGAGTTTTAAATGTCTAGTGATCCTGGAGCAGCCATGCATCCTTAGTGAGTTATAAATCTGGGAAATGTGATTTCCATTCCTATTTTCAAATACCTGCCAACTTCACTCTCAACTAAACCTGGTTGCCAGATTCATACGTGGTCCCATATTTGTTGAGTGAGTGTTGGGTCTTCCTTTGCTATTATCTCAACCTGTCAGGTTGTCGACACTCTGAATTTCAAGGTCCCAGGAATCAGTGGTTGGTGAACTGGCTGAAAGATGAGGGACATGCCCCTGAAAATCTCTACCTGAAGTTCTGGTCTCAGCTCTGGTCTTATACTTCAAAAAGTCTCAGATCAGTGCAGTGTGAGGAGTGAATGATTGAAGAGCAGGCAAGGAAGAAAACTAAGACCGGGCAGAGTCTCTCAAGTGGGGTTTGCAGTCAGGCTCCACATTTTTTTCTCTGATCATAGTTTTATAAAGGAATCTGCACAGTGTTCTCCACTGTGGCTGCAGTTACTTGTGTCTCCATCAGCGGTGTGTGACGTGGTCCACCTCCTTACATTCTCATCACCACTTTTCCTTTAAACAACGACATACAAACAAGGGCGAGATGGTGTCTCACTGTGCTTTGTTTGTTACATTTCATTGAGGTGGGATCTGAACATGTATCTAGACTGGCTTAGAAATCCTGTTCTCAAGCAATAATCCTGGCATAGCCTTGAGCAACTGGGCCCTTGCGGCTTTTTCTGCATTCCTTGAGTACTGATGATAACAAGCACTTGGGGTGGTGGCAATGCATGTGGATGTGTGCGCCTGCACATGAATACCAAAAGTTGCTGTCAGGTATATTCCTATAGTTCTTTTCATCTTTTCCTTGAGACACAGTTTCCACAGAACTTAGAACTCACTAATTAATTAGACTGATTAGATAGAAAGTCCCAAGATTCTAGTATTTCCCACTTCCCAGTGTTAGGATTCCGGGAATATACATCTAAAAAAACATTCAATGCAAAATTCCCACATATTCTAATCCTTCGCAGATTTTTTTTTTAATTCCTAAAATTCATGTAGAACCATAAAAGACCCTAGAGAGCCAAAAGAGCCCTGCAGAGGAAGGGTAGATGGCAATGCTGAAAGGAGGCCCATGCCAGGTTCCTGGCTTATCATTGATGTTCTATTTCGTTTTTTAAGTCTTGATTTCTCAAACATTTTTTATCTTATAATTTTTGCATTTGATGACCAAGAGGCTGAATCTTTGCCTTATGTTATCTTGAATTTTTTAGTCAAAGAAACTTTGTAAGTGATAGCTGATTTCTTATCTGATGAACAATTTTAATTGTGAACTCAACTTTAATATGTACTGCAACTATGTTGATATCTAAATTGATGACATATCTATCAAGAGATGTATTTTTCCAGATGACCCCAAATAGTATTTTTTAGTTCATTATGTTCTTCCAGGTAAGGTGGTAAACTCTAACTTTCCTTCTGGCAAAAAGTGAAAGAGTCAAGATAAGAAAAGACAGACTCCATTCCAAAAGCAAAAAGGAAAACAGATGCCGCAATCTATAAAGGTAGGGCTCAGGTACGTGAAAAAGTACAAAGACAACAGTAGGCGACACTGCATGGAAAGTAACCCAAGCTGAAGACAATGGCAGGAGAGTGGCTCCCAGCAGGGGAGGGGAGCAGAAGCTCTGTTAAAATGTTTTCTCCTCAGTGAGTAGTACTGACAGTGGTGGAATCACGAGAAAGTTTCTCAATCAGATGAAACAAAAGTACAGCCAGAAGAGACATCTAAACCAACAGATGTAAAACTCGCAGAATTGAAACAGAAAGAAAATGAAAAGCAAGATGATTCATCTATTCTAAGAGATTATACGACCTCAATTACTGATTTCAAAGGTACTAAGATAGGTAAAATGCTGATGTTATCAACATATTTCTAGCCAAAAAATGATAAATGATTTCAAAATAGCTATAAACAAGTAAATGAACTCAGTCAAGGGAAGAGCAGCAAAATAGAGAAAAGATCACCAAATCAGATGAAAAACCAGGAACAGAAAAGAACTCACGGGCTACTATATGAACAAAGGAGAGAGCTAGAAAGGAATCTGTCGTGTTACACAGAGAGAAAGACAGACTGACAGACAAACATCAACTTCCTGCTCCCTTTTCTTTTCTTTCATTTAGCCCTGGGTCCAATCTAGGAACAGAAGTAACAAACCTCAACAGAGTATAGGCTATCTACGACAACCTTACAGCCATCATTATACTAAATAAGGGAAAGGATTTACTTTAAACTCAGTAACGAGACAAAAATGCCCACTCTACTGTTACTCAATGCAGTGCCTGGGCTCTTAGATAAAGCAATAAACTAAGATAGAGAATAAAAATCTATACACATAGGAAAAATAGGTCAAATTGTCACTATTTGCAGACCACTTTATCTCATACTTAGAAGTCCCTAAATGGTTCACAAGAAAATTCTTAGATCTGATAAACATATTCAGTAAAGTATCAAACAGTATCCAACAACAACATAGAAAAATATGTAGGCCTGAAAAGATAGATCAGTTGGTAAAGTGTTTGGCCTTACACCAACGTGGATGTGAGTTCAATTTGTATAAACATTTAACATCTCACATTTAAGAAAAAAAGTAAGGATGGTAGTGCTCAGTTTTAATATATATGTTGAGGGGAAAAAGACAGGAGGCTTTATGGGTTCACTGGCCACCCAACCAACCTACCTGGTGAGTTCCAGGCCAGTGAGAAACCCCGTCTCAAAAAGGTAAGGGAGTTGGTTTTTGGTACACACACACACAAACACACACACACACACACACACACACGTGTGTGTGTATGTATATGTGTATCTGAGATATATATATATATATATATATATATATATATATATATATATATATGGATTTAGCAGAGCCTCAACAGCCACACTTTTCCTCTCATCCTTTTTATACCTTCCTAAACAAAAGTTCTTTATAAAATTACCTCATAGATAAAACATTACACAAAAGAGGAGTTACAGAAGGATGTCGATAGTAAGTTCAAAGCGGTGTTTCATTCTATAAGCTCATTATAAGCTCAAAGCAACATTTTCACATGACCTTGCTTCATCATAGTCCACACCTGTGGTTTCATCCTTGGACCCGACAAAGAATGAATGTTTTTCCTTGATCCTAAATTTATCCCAAGCCTATTTCTCTTCTTAGTGCAATGTATAAAAGCTCGTTGTATTTTTTTATTATGCAGCCTTTACTTACTTTATTCTATGAGAAAGGGGCACATTCTTTTCTTGATTCTAAGCTATTACATCTTTCTGGTAAAACTACTAAAATAATCTCCTTAAACTTTCTTCCTAAAATTATTTGAATCAGATCAGGAATTCTAAAAAGTAATTAATTCATCTAATCAATATGAATTCATGAAATTTTATCTTTATGTTAATCTGCAGGAAATTTGCTCAATAGGATGGGCTGATGCCCAGGAATCATTAGGCTATGTAACAGTGCCAGAAAAGGCATAACAGCAGATAAGAAGCAATCCTAGAACAAAGTCTCTGGGGCCATCTCTCTCCAGAGTGCCCCCATCACAGCCATGTAAAACAGTGGGCCATCTCCAGGAAACTCACTTGCTTGCCATAGCCTTTCCTAGATGGCTTCTCTCTCCCTCCCTCTCCCTCTTCCCCACCCCACCCCCACACACATGAAACACATATGGACTGTAATAATACAGACAAGATCTGCAGAACTTCAAGTCAAACAAATATCCCAGCACTGAGAAGGGGGTTGATTGTATGTGTACATACGTATGTATGTATGTATGTATGTATGTATGTATTATATGATGTTGTACACTTGCAATCCCATCAATAAGAAATCAGAGAGACACTGGAGGATTCCTTGCCAGCCATATTAGCCTAATTGGTGGGCACAAGGCTAATAAGAAAGGCTACCTCAAATGAGGTGGATCTATGCTAGTTAGTTTTACTGTCACTTTAGTACAAGCTATAGTCATTTGGGAAGAGACATGGAGACATTTTCTCAATTGAGCTTCTCTCATTCCAAATGTCAAGTTCACAAAAAACCCTAACCATCATAGTTTTTAAGCTTTAGATACATTTTATTTAGATTAACCACAAAGGTTGTGTAGCTAGTGATGAACCTGGGAGGAGCAGGGAAAGGGAAAGAGAATATAGTGTTGTAAACAGATAAAGGAGAAATCCCCATATGGGGATTAAGTGGAAAGAGGGATGGGAGGGAACGCTAAAAGAGAGATCATGGCCAGCACTTTTGAAGCATGCTAAAATATATGCTTATTTGAAAGAAGATAGAATGTTCCATGTTGACATCTTATTCTACCAAATAAAATCCCCAGTACAGGTAATTGGATACCTCTTGTTGAGTCATTGGCTACAGAGTCCCATAGACACTCTTCCCAGAAAAAAACTCACAGGCTATTGCCAGTACTATTGATTACCCGCCAGAACTTAATGGTAAGTTGCAATTGTTTGAGACATCACCTATTTATGTCATCAATCAAGGAGAAATCCATCTGGTGCCCAACTAGAAGCTTTACTCCCTCTGACTAGAATCCATGATGTTGGAAGGTACTTTTGAACACTACTAGAGGAGAAAAGTAAACATTAATATCACTCAGCTATGAGCTCTACAAACTATAATATTGACTTTCTTACAAAAACTACTGCAGCATAAATGTTATGGGAGTAACCAACCACTTTGAAAAATTGGGTTTATGACACACTCTGCGAGATGGAACCCATATCTAATATCTGATGTTGCTAAAGTGGTCAAGGACCTAAGGCTAAATAGGTTATGGACCTAGGAGAAAGTCTAACTATTCTGCTAAATGAACATATCAATAAAATGATTCCAAATTACAAATCAATGTGTTATATATATATATATATATATATATATATATATATATATATATATCCCAAAATGGATAATATCACTCAAACTTTGTCACAGAACCATTTTTGTGTGTTTATCTTTGCAGTAAACGATAACTAACACTGAGTTAACACAGAGACACACAACTCAACAATGTGCAGAAAGTGAAAGACTTTGAAGTACTCAGTCCTAACTGAGATGTCTTTATCAAACCCTGTCGCATCCACCCCGACCAGCAGGAAAGACACACACCACGTTGTCCTTCTTCAAGCAGGTTTATTCAGGAACACTTTACATTGCAATGCAGGAACAGGAATCTGGGGTGTGCCTTAAATACCCTACTGACTCCTCCCAATCACCCCAGTCATTGGTTCACAGTGACAAGGCATGGCATCTGCGCAGTGCAGGCAGCTGGGATGTGGCTAAGTCTAAGGTAATGAGGAAGTCAGGCGCAGGTCATAAGACCTGGCAGCCGTCCTGGGCGCCATCTTGGGGCAGCGGCCGCACCCGCTCCTCACAAAACCCCTCTCCTCAAGGTTCAGAGATCTGTGCAAATTTGCTAAACGCATGAAACTCAAGAAGAATGAAGACCAAAGTGTGGACACTGTGCCCCTCCTTAGAATTGGGAACAAAACACCCATGGAAGGAATTACACAGACAAAGTTTGGAGCTGTGACGAAAGGATGGACCATCTAGAGACTGCCATATCCAGGGATCCACCCCATAATCAGCTTCCAAGCCCTGACACCATTGCATACACTAGCAAGATTTTGCTGAAAGGACCCAGATATAGCTGTCTCTTGTGAGACTATGCCGGGGCCTAGGAAACACAGAAGTGGATGCTCACAGTCAGCTATTGGATGGATCACAGGGCTCCCAATGGAGGAGCTAGAGAAAGTACCCAAGTAGCTAAAGGGATCTACAACCCTATAGGTGGAACAACATTATGAACTAACCAGTACCCCGGAGCTCTTGACTCTAGTTGCATATGTATCGAAAGATGGCCTAGTCGGCCATCACTGGAAAGAGAGGCCCATTGGACTTGCAAACTTTATATGCCCCAGTACAGGGGAACGCCAGGGCCAAAAATGGGAATGAGTGGGTAGTGAAGTGGGGGAGGGGTATGGGGGACTTTTGGGATAGCATTGGAAATGTAATAGAGGAAAATACGTAATAAAAATTATTAAAAATTAAAAAAAAGAAAGCAGAAAGATTGTAAGCCAATGGTGGTAGATGATAAGAAAATAGTGTCTTCTAGACACAACAGGGCTGATGCAAATATGAACTCATAGGGACTGTGATAATACAGACAAGACCTGCAGAACTTCAAGCCAAACAAAAATCCCATCACTGAGAAGTTACAAAGTCCTGCCTCTAACCAAGAAGCTATTTATAATTGATACCTGCTAAGAGAAAACAACTCTGTTTCCTCCAAAGGAATGACACTGACCATACCCAGGTGAGGCCCATCCTCTAGAGTAGTTAGCAAACAGAAAATGGAGTCTATGTGTTTGTGTGCTTTTGTTCTGTTTTCTTTGGGTTTGATGGCTTGGGTTTTTTGTTGTTGTTTTGTTTTTTGTTCTTTGATTTATTTGTTTTTTTGTCTTTGGGGGGTTGGTTTCTCTGTTTTGAGTTTTGTGTTTGTTGTTTGTTTGTTTGTTTTGAGAGAGGGGAAGAACATGATGTTGGCCAATGAGGGATATGAGGAGGATCTTGGAGGAGCTCAAATGTGATCAAAATACATTGTATGAAAAATTAAAACCAATAAATGAAAAAAAGAGGGGAGGAGAATGTATCCATCAGATTTGTCTGTAGACAAGTCTCTGGAGCATTTTCCTCATCAATAATTGCTATGGGAGACCTTAGACAACTGTAGCAGTCCCATCATGGGCAGATTATAAATATAGTTATAGATATAGATAGATATACATTATATATATATATATATATATATATATATATATATATACACACACACACACACACACAGAATCTTGAAAGGGAACTGAGAGAGAAAAAGGAGTGTTCTTGAGGGATTGGAGAATGGTAAGGACAAGAATGTAGCCAAATATGCGTATTATAAAAGCAGAAACAGCTAGAGAGGATCAGGAGGGTAAGGAAAGGTGGGCAGGGCACAGGGAAAACTGAACAGTCTAATGGAAGATGTGTGAAACGCTGAAACAAAACCCACTGCCTTTGTGCTGACTTATTTTCGATTGATGACTCTGTTCCCTGACTATTTTTGTTACATTTTGTGGCACTTCAAAAAATTAATATTTGCAAATATATATTATAACTCAATTGAAAACTATATCTATTTCAGTGAAAATTACTTCAGAATAAATAGTCTGCCCTTCAGCCAAGGAAAACAATGTTTCTCTTTGCCTTACTAACCTTACTGGTATCACAGCATCCAGCATGAAGCCTTGATCTAGGTATCTGCTCAATATATTTTTAATAAAAAATAGGGAACTGTTTCACAACAGACATCCTAGTATTCTGGCTCTTACAATCTTTCCACCCCCTCTTCCACAAAGTGTGTGAACCACAGATACAGAAGCTGTGATGTATCCATTGGGGCTGCACTCCTCATAATCTGTGTATGGATCTCTGCATTGTATCCAGGTGTGGTTTTCTATGATAGTCTGTAATTTCTGCAAACAGGAGCTTCTTTGAAGAGAGCTGGTAGCTACACTTATCTCTAAAGCCATACAGGTCATTGTTGTAGGCAGGACTATTTAACTGTTTCCCCTGGCATCTTGCATAGTGTTTTCTGGTTCCCAGTAGGTCCACAGTAACCAGGCACATGGGTGAGAATCTCAACCCAAATACCCAAACAAGCTGTAACATCCACAGACTGGATGCAGAAAATGTAGCTCATTTACAGAATGGGACACTATTCAGCTATTAAAAAGGAGGACATTATAAATTTTGCCAGAAATGGGTGGAACTAGAAAATATTATCCTGAGTGAGGTAACGCAGGCCCAAGAGGACATGTATGGTATGTATTCACTGATAAGTGGATGGATATTAACCAAAAACGTACAGAGTACTTAGGATACAACCCACAGAATTTAACAAGCAGAAAGACCCAAGTGAGGAGGCTTCGATCTCTTTTAGAAGGGTGGAGAAAATAATCACAGGAGGCAGAAGGAGGGAGGGACCTAGGTGGGAGAGGAGTGGGGGAGGAGAAAAGAGGAACAGGATCAGGCATGGGGGACAGGAGAGAAGCCCAGAGGGCCAGGAGAATGAGTGGAGATAAGCATCAACAGGGATGGGAGATAGAGGAAACCTCTAGAAAGTACCAGAGACCTGGGAGTTGAGAGACTCTCAGGACTCAAAAGGAGTGACCTTATCCAAAATGCCCATCACTGGGGAGAGGGAACTCTAAGTGTCCACCTCCAGTAGATAGATAGGGCCCCAAGTGGAGGAACTGGGTTACCAACCCACAGTAAAATATTCTGATACAGAATTCTTCCTGTCTGAAAGAACTGCAGGGACAAAAATGGAGAAGAGACTGAAGGAAAGGTGGTCCAATGACTGGCCCAACTTGGGATCTATCTCAGGGAGTGGGAGAGTGGGGAGACCAAGGCCTGACACTATTACTGATGCTATGATATGCTTACTTACAGACAGGAAAGTGGCATGGCTGTTCTTTGAGAGGTCCTCAGTCAGCAACTGACTGAGACAGACACATACTTACGCCCAACCATTGAACTGAAGTTGGGGACCCCTATTGTTGAATTAGGGGTAGGATTGAAGAAGCCGAATGGCAGGGTGACCCCATAGGAAGACTAGAAGTCTCAACTAATATGGACCCCAGGGAGCTCCCAGAGACTGAGCCACCAACTAGAAGCATACAGGAGCCAGACCAAGGGCCCTGGCACATATATAGCAGAGGTCTGCCTGGTCTGGCCTCATTGGGAGAAGATGTGCTTAATCCTCAAGAGACTTGAGGCCCCAGAGAAGAGGGAGGTCTGGTTGGGGGAGCACCCTCTCAGAGGCAATTGGGAAGAGAATGGGGTAAGGAATTATGGGAGGGGGACAATGACTGGAATGTAAATACATAAAATAATTTTTAAAAAAGAAAAACATTTCTAAAAGGTTTGAATTCTTTTAGTTCAAAGGAAAAGAATGCAATGAAACTGAGTTGAATGAAACTGAACTTATTGAACTGAATCAAATTGAAATGTGTCGATAGGAAATAGGATGTAAGAAGCATGTATCTTGCAAACACAAAGTACAGATAATTTATCTAAAATTGATGCAGAAATAAGCCTCAAGTTCTACATTGAGGTGATAGAATACTAATGTAAGCACAGTAGCCAGAGGGCTACTCCCATGAAAACAGAAACGTTATGTCATTTATATTGACTCACATGGAATGCTCTGCTACTCTGATTCTTGCAACTCTAGGCTGTTATAAAAAAAAAAAAAAAACAGACCATCAGAATATGGTTTTCAAAGAAAAGTGCTGCAGATACTGGGGTCTCTTTTCTTAAATGTCACTGAATGAGCAATAGCTGGAGCAGTTGTCAAGGGCTGGCTTCCTGCATCACAAGGAAAGGGAGGTGATGTAAAGATTCAGTTGGGTTCAGCTGTTATCATGCTCTAGGATCTGGTGGTTTCTCTGAGGTATCCAGGAAAGAAGTCAAACAGACTGCACATAGCCAGACATGCCTTCTGGACCACGGTGGAGAATATATGACAAAGAGTACTTTACCTCTCTGCCCAAGCCTCTTACATCATTCTTCCTGGGAGGACGACTGTGCAAAGTACCCACTGATACAAGTGCTGTCTTTCAGTAACTAAATGTGTTATTTCAAATGCAATTACTAGCATGAAACTATTTCACTCTCCTAGGAATCATTCCAATAAAAAAAATGGCCCTGGAAACTCCATTCTTCCTCTACAGTTAGAATACATGGTTATCAGAATTGTCCCTCAGAAGCAACAGAAAAGCCTCCTAAACATGTTTAGGGGGAAAGACATTGATCATCTCACAAGGCAGACACAGGAAAGTCAGATGTAGAGGGCCAACTACATCACATCACAACAAAAGCCGAGGCTGAAGCCTTTATTGCCAACAATACTCTTCTGTCTCTTCTCAGGAGAGTATTCAGTGCTACGTGATCACAAAACCAGAGGTAATTTCAGGAGGAAGACCTGGGGGAATAAACATCAGTTCCACTGTTTTTCCTTTATCTGGAGAACAAATCTCTCTCAAAAATATCTAGAAAGTATTTAAATGAACACAAAAATCATTTGATAGTTTTAAAATTATAAATAAAGAATATAAAGTAATTCCATAAACCTAATAAAAACCATCCACTAAAACTTCTCAGTAAACACCATACTGAGAGGGAAACGGAAGCAATCAATATGCATTTTCAGAAACTGTTAATGACTTAATTATGACATACCCTTATTTTAGAATATCAATCAGTCATTTAAGGAAAAAAATAGAGTATGCCTGTATGCAATAATATGGCAGTATGTTTAAGATATTTTATTCAGATAAATATTTATTAACAAGAAAATACATAATTTCATTTTCTTCAAAATTGAACATTTCTTCAAGATCCATAGCCAAACCTGTGCATGTCAGTTTTCTTGAAATGAAATATTAGCTGCTCATTTAAATTATTAAAGAAGGAAGTGGCCTTAGTCAAAAATAATTGCAAATGCATTAATCCAAGCGTGCTAGTGGATATCTTTAATCACAGCATTCTGAAGATGAAGCCAGGAAGATAGTAAGTTAGAGGCCACCCTGGGCTACATACATAGCAAGAGCCTGTTTCAAAACACATTACAGGAGGAAGGCTGGGTGGACACATACATTAGATGCATTAGGGAATCGAGATCTACGACAGTTGTGAAAAGACCTTACTATCTGTAAAGACTCAGCAGGCATCCATCCAATCACACACGGTTGCAGTTTATAGAACAGAAAAGAGAGATTTATTTCTATTTAATTTGTTCTTTGCCATGTTCACACATGCTAGTGTGAGCTCCCACGCTTCCCGCTCTCTCTCCTGTCCATCGCCCCTCATCCCTTCAGCTACACGTCAAACACTCACGTCTTCACTTTAACTGTCCAACAGAGCACACATGGCTGCCCAAGATGCTGAGAATGCATGGCTTTATGAAACTGATGAGAATAAGGACTTTAATTCTAACAAAATATAATGTGATTTATTAATTAAATACTAACAAAGAGCTCTGGGTGAAGGCATGTTGAGGATAGGGCTCAGGCTGGAGTCAGTTGTGCTTTTCTGACTGGTTCCTGGGGAGGGGGCTCCACAGTTTTTTCAATGTCTATGGAGCCAGTGAGTGATAGAACAAGGGTGGCATGGCATAGTCTATCCTTCAGTGGAGGGAGACTGTCAGAGGCAGAAAACCCTACTATCCTGGTAATAGGAAAATATGCAAACTTCCAGATATTCTGTGCCAGCTCACAAGATGGCAGTGTTCCATTTGCAATGATGACCAAAGATGATTTAGTGAGAAAGATTTGAGTTTAAATTGGAGCCAAATAATTGTTTTTGCTTAACTCAAAAAGGAAATAGTTGGTGTGCATGTGTGTGTGTGTGTGTGCGTGTGTGTTTATAAAGGTGTGGGTTCCAAGAAAAAGAGGAACAGAGTAAATAATCACTTTTCACAGGAAAACAAACCTAAAAAAAAAAAAAAAAAAAAGAGTGGACACAGATTTCACTGGTGATCCTTTTGTTTTCAACTGAGCTATGAGTCAGGCACAACCAAGTAAACCTGAGAACTGGTCATTAGAGAGGCAGGAAAATGGAATTCGTGCTGCCTCTGGGGAAGCCCTATGCTTCCAGGGGAGAATAATTATGATCTCAGTGAAGATATTCCGTCATCAGTCTTCTTAGCGTGTTAATCTTCCTAAGCAGGGGTGAGCATGATAGCAAGGCAGTTCAGCACTCCCCGTCTCTGATCATCCATGAAAAAAAAAACTGTGCAACTTTTAATTGTGGTTATGAACTGACTATTTTGCAAAGCTTACACTAATATGAGCAGCAAGAAAAAGTGCCCATGTATTAATTTCAAGAGGGAAAAGTCTAGAAGTTAAGTAGTAACTTAAACAGTAAAAAGTATTCTCTACTCTACACATTGCCACCTCCCAATCTACAGTCTAAGCTGCCTCTTTCTGCACTGTGGAAGCATTGAGCTCCTAGACATCTTGCATCCTGTACTCAAATGTGTATACATGCTCAGGCTCTGGAGTGTGTATCCATGAACCACATTACCATACAGTCTGCCCCATAGTGAAAATGAAGCTCTCTGGTCAGGACTAGTCCTGAAACTACTGTGCACATTGCCCCTGCTCTTATGGATGTGTTATCTTCCACCTAGACTAAACATATGGTTAGTTATAAGGAAGCCTGCAACTTTGATTCCTGAAGTTAGCAAATAGCAAAAGGTAGAAACCAATGGGCATCGTTTATTCTACTCAAGCAAACATCTTCCTTCTCATTTACCTAATTCTTACACTCTATTTTAACACTGTTTCCTATATCAATTGCTTCATTAAAAATACTGACTCTCTGAGTATATTGCAAACTAATTTGAACATTTATTACCATAAGCAGGCTCCGGAAATAGAATACATGCCTTGTAAATCTTCCCAGTATTGTTGGCACAGGGGCATGAAGAGTTTATAAAATAGAGGCTATAGATGTAAGTAGCTCTTCTTGAAGAGTTGGTACAGCTCAAATAGAGAATTTTCTCTTACTCTCCTGCTTATTTCGCATTGTTACAAGTACCAAACTGAATTCACATCTTAAAAGATTAACCTGTTTCCAAAATAACATTCTTCTAAAATGAATAAATACAGGAGCACACAAGCCCAACCTATGCAAACTCATCACTGCTGTTAACTCATTTGCCTGTGCTCATGAGCATGGAAATATAAACCCAGACTATCTCAAATGAACAGTGTTTCTCAAGTCATGGAGAATTATTTAAGCTCCTTTAGACAACTCTCTAGTTAACTTGAGCTCCTCCCATTTCTGACACATGGTAAGAACCAGCCACAAACCACCTCCCAGAACCCTGACTGAGAAATGCTACAAGCCTGAAGTATCCACTGAATCTTGCAAGATCTTAAATCAGGACTTTAGAAGAAGCAATGTATGGGATGCTTATCTTCACATTGCTCCTAGCACTGGCTCTTCCAGGTAACAGTTCTATCCCACACCCGAGCTGTCCTCTGGGAAGAAGAGCCTTGTTTGATGCTCTCTGTTGTGGTTTTTGTGACAGGGCTTGGAAGAGCAGACTGGATCACATCCCAGGAGACATGGGTATCTGTGACAGAAGGAAGGTCTGTGAGATTGCTTTGTAGCTACAATGTCTCATCCATATACTACATTGTCCTTTACTGGTTTCGACAATATCCAAACAAGGCACCAGAATATATTCTCCACAGAGGGTGGGAAAATCCACACAGGGGGGTTGCTGATTTTGCCTCAGAACGGTTCTATTCAAGGAGTACAGCAAACTCCATAGATTTGCAGATCAAAAGTCTGATTCCTGCTGATACAGCCCTTTATTTATGTGCATTGGCAAGCACAGAGATAACATCTCAAAGGGCAGCCACACTAAAACCTCAGGCAGAAGGCATGGTGCTTTGGTTTGGTTTTGGTTCTGGTTTTGGTCTTCCTGCAAAAGACACCGTGGTAGTTAGGAGACATTGAATCAGGAGAATTGTGATCTGTGAAATTGTAAACATGTAATGACTGTATCAGTATAAAGAAAATATTCCCACAGTTTATGGATTTAAATTGTTATGATAACAGATCATACCTCTAGCTCATAGAGAATTATACCATTTGGCTCCATTATTTGGACAAAGCAAATCCTTTCTCCTCTTTCCTACTTTGTCCTTGTCCAAGTTTTCTTGGATTATAATGCACTAGAGATTAGATTAACTCTGAGTTATCAATAACACAGCAGTGTTAAATTAAAGAAATAGATAAAAAATACTTCCCCCTGGAATTTTTAACCAAGAGTAAATCCAGAACTCTCTACCTCCTGCCCTCTAGTCTTCTGCCCTCTGTTGTACAAGACTGAACCTGTGAGCCTGTTTGTCCCTGTGTCTGTGTGTATCTTTCCCTGTATTACTATGAGACTCTATACTCATGATTAGCATATTCTTTTCTATTCTGTTATAACAATATATCTGACAATAGCAACTTAAAGAATGGATCATTTGACCTTGTGGTTTCAGAGAACCACAGTCCTCTCAAACACAGAACACATAGAATTACAAACTTAAGGTGAATGCTCATGTGGTGTCCGCTGCCAGGGTGGGCAGAAAGAGATGAATGTGGGTGCCCAGCACAGGGTGGCCTGTGGTGGTGGTTTTTCCTTGTCAACCTAACTGGATTTTACAAGCACCTAGGAAACATACAGGTCAGTGTGTCCATGATGGTTCCCAGAGAGGTTTAACTAAGGAGGGTTTACTCATGAATGTGGGTGATTCAGCCCCATAGGCTGCGGTTCTGCCTGAAAAGAAAAATGAAGAAAAGAGAAAGTGAGCTGACACCAGCATCCACCGTTCTCTCTCTCTCTCTCTCTCTCTCTCTCTCTCTCTCTCTCTCTCTCTCTCTCTCTCTCTCTCTCTCTCTCCTTCATGACTCAGAACACCATGTGACCAGCTACCTCATGCTCCCATTGCCACAGTCAGAGCCAGCTTTGCCATGTGTTTCCTGTCAGGGTGTTTTTTACCTTCAAACTCTGAGCCAAAATAAGTTCCCCTTTCCTCATGTTGTCTCTGTTGAATATTCACCACAATGAGATAATGACCCTCCTCCTATTTGGCTGGAAAAGGCATCCAAACACTCACAGTATAGGAAAGAGGAAACCCACCAGGCCACAGACACTACAGTCTTAGTGAACACTGCTATATCAGAAAATACGACTGTGTTTCATGAGGAAGCCATAGATAATACAGTGAATGAGCTCTCTCCTCACACCCTGTGCTACTCTTACTGCAAATACTCTCCCTTGGTCCTTTCTCTTGCTTTGCTAACAAAGATCTCTGTAATGGCTTGAATATAAAAGACTTTCCAAATGCTCGCGTGCTGAATTCTAGGGACAGTGATGGTGGCTGGAAACTTTAGGAAACTGGGAATATCTATAAGAAATAGGTCTCTGAGACATGTCCTTCAGGCTATATCTTGGCCTGAAATTTTCTCTCTCTCTCTTTCTCTCTCTCTCTCTCTCTCTCTCTCTCTCTCTCTCTCTCTCTCTCTCTCTCTCTCTCTCTTTCTCTCTCTCCCTCTCTTTCTCTGTGTTTGGGTGTGTGTGTGTCTGACTCTGTCTCTTTGTCTCTGTATTTCTCTCTCACCCTCTCTCTCTCCTTCACTCTTCCTTCATCTCCTTCCCCTTCTCTCCTTTATTCATCTCTCTTCCATGCCTCAAGATGAAATGCCTGTACTACCACAGGCTCTCCACTCAGTTTTTGACCTCACCATACGCCAGCAACAATAGACCAACTTACTTTGGACTGAAGTCTCTGAATCTATAAGCCAAAATAAATCCTTGTTTCCTTAAATTTTTCATCTCAGGTGCTTGTCACAGAAACAAAATATCTGATTAATACACACATGAAAAAATTTGTCAGAGTCTGTTTTTTGATTAAACCTGACCATATGGCTCCTAAGCTCTAGAATTGGTTTGTTGGAGAAACTTGAAGACATTTAAGGAGACAGGCTAGAAAAGGCTTAGAATGTTAGAAATAGAGCTTAATGTGTTATTAGTGTGATTCTGATGGCTGCTGAGAAAATCTGAATGCCAGTATACTTGCAGGAAGTGAAAAGCAACCATGAGTTTTAGGTGGGATGGAAAACTCTACTAGGACCAGAACTAGATGCTACTCACATCACATTGTGTCAAAGAATTGTCTCCACTTTCTCTATGTCTTAAAACTTTGTGGGAAATTGAATTGAAAAGTAATGGACTAATTAGAATCGTGTCTTGGGTAGAGTTTTACTACTGTGAATAGACATCACGACCAAGGCAACTCTTATAAGGACAACATTTAATAAACATTATCATCAAGATGGAGTATGGCAGGTGCTGGAAAAGCTGAGAGTTCTACATTTTCATCTGAAGGCTGCTAGCAGAATACTGGCTTCCAGGCATCGAGGATGAAGGTGTTAAAGCCCACACCCACAATGGCACACCTATTCCAACAAGGCCATACCTCCTAATGGTGCCACCCCTGGGCCAAGCATATACAAACCATCACATTCCACTCCTGGCCCCCATTGACTTGTTCAAACATATGAGTCTATGGGGGGCATACCTAAACATAGCATAATGCAAAATACATTTAATCCATCTTCAAAAATCCTCATAGTCTATAGCATCTCAACAATATTAAAAGTCCAAAGTTCAAAGTCTGGTTTGAGATTCTGGCAGTCTTTTAACTGTAATCCCATATAAAGTCAAAAGTTCTGGACCAAAGCAAGACAGAGAACCAGCTGGCAAATTCCAAAGTCCACATCTCCATGTCCAATGTCAAAGCACTCTTTAGATCTCCAACTTCTTTCATCCATGTTTACTGATGTTGGCCCATCTGGCATTTAGTAGCAACAAACTTTATTCTCTGAGACTGGTTCCATGCCCTGTTAACATCTTTTCTCATCAGGTTTCTCATGGCCCTGGAATCTCTAACAACTTTACAGCTTCCTATTCAAATGTCTGGGATCTACACATGATCTTTTGGGTTCCTCTGAAGGGCTTGTGTTACTTTTCCAGCTATGCCCTCTGTAGCACTCTAGGCTCTGGTTGATTCCACTTCACTGTTACTTCTATTCTTGGTGATCATCCCATGGTACTGGCATCTCCAATACATGGGGATCTTCAGCTGCAACTAGGCTTCACCAATAGCCTCTCATAGGCTCTCTACAAGTGCCAAGCCTCAACTCCTTTGCATGACCCCTTAAGTCCTGGGCTGTCAACTGTAACTAAGGCTACACCTTCACCAATGACCTTCCATGGCCTCTCATAGTGCCAAGCCTCACTGCTCTTCATGACCCTTTTATGCCTTCAATATCAGTACCACCTGGGTGATTCTTATACATTTCCAAGTCCAGCTACAGCATATGGTACAACCTTGGCTATCTCTGGAACACAGCTTCTTTGTGCTCTCAGAAAATATTTCCCAGAAGATTTCACCTCAGTAATGCTGGTCTCTTTTTAATCACTGCTAATTTCTTAGCTCCAGCTAGCCAGCATCAATTGTCCCAGTAGTCCTTTCTATTCTTGACTCTAAAGTCGGAGCCAAATGGTCAAAGCTGCTGAGTTCTGCTGCTTGCTGGGGCTGGAACATACCCCACCCCTTTATTCTATTACTAGCTTTCTGTTTCCAACTTTCTCACTGACTAAGCTTGGTTGTCCTGGAACTTGCTCTGAAGATTGACCTTGAACTCAGAGATGTGCTTGGCTCTGTCTCCTGAAATTAAAATGTATACCACCACTCCTGGACTTAAGCTTTTCTTCACCTAAAACTTGTTCTGTCTCATGTTGCTCTTGAACGTCAATGGGATTAAAGGTATATACCACCATGCCTGGACCTAAACTTAGCTGGGTGGAATCTTGCCAACTCTCACTCCCTTAATCTGATATCTCCTAGAATATTGGATTCAGCTTCATTCTACTTCCTGGAGTCCCTTTAATATTTGAACCATATATTTTATATGTTTCCTTTCTCAGTTTGTTCCTTTTTGTTAAAACGCCCTTCATAAGAGTGAACTTTAGTAACCATACAACAGAATTTATATGAGGCCGTTTTGAGACTTCCCTTTTCAAAGCAATTAATCTGAATCTCTTCACCTTGTCTTCAGAGAGATTCTTCAGACAATGGCAAAAAAACAGCTACATTCTTCACCAAAATACTGTAAAAAACAATCTCTACACCACATATTGAAACTCCTCTTCACTGAAACCTCTTGGGCTAGGACTGCCCAATTTAAATCACTTTCAGAAACAAAGTCTTCCATATTCCTACTAGGAAAGACCATTAAGCCCCACTTAAAGCATTCCACTGCTTTCCAAATCCAAAGTCTCCAAGTCCACATTCTTCCAAACAAAGGCCTGGACAGGCCTATCAGAGCAATACCTGAGTCCCTGGTACCAACTTGTCTTAGTTTGGGTTTTACTGCTTTGAATAGACACCATGACCAAGGCAATTCTTGTAAGGGCAACAGTTAACTGAAGGGGCTGGCGAGATGGCTCAGCAGGTAAGAGCACTGTGACTGCTCTTCCAAAGGTCCTGAGTTCAAATCCCAGCAACCACATAGTGGCTCACAACCATCCATAATGAGATTCCTCTTCTGGAATGTCTGAAGACAGCTACAGTGTACTTACATATGATAAATAAATAAATCTGAAAAAAAAAAAAAGCAGTTAACATGAGCTGGTGAGATGGCTCAGTGGGTAAGAGCACCCGACTGCTCTTCCAAAGGTCCAGAGTTCAATTCCCAGCAACCACATGGTGGCTCACAACCATCTGTAAGGAGATCTGGCGCCCTCTTCTGGAGTGTCTGAAGACAGCTACAGTGTACTTACATATAATAAATAAATAAATCTTTAAAAAAAAAAACAGTTAACTGAAACTTATTGTTTCAGAGGTTCAGTCCATTATCATCAAGGTGGTCATCATGGCAGACCTGAGACTAGAGGAGCTGAGAGTTCCACCTCTTCTTCTGAAGGTAACAGCAGAAGATTAGATTCCAGGGAGCTAAGATGAGGGTCTTTTAAAACCCATGTCCACAATGACACACCTACTCCAATAAGGTCACACCTCCTAATGGTGCCACTCCCTGGGGCCAAGCATATACATACCATCACAAATGGTAAGGGAAATTTCAGGGCATCCCACCATCCAAACTGTGACTTAGTTTCCCTGACCCCTTTTCACCAAGTTGACAAAACATAAGCAACATCTGAGGGCAGGAGCTCCACACTGCCACCTGAGGCATTCTTTCCAGAGACCCTTAATAAGGTAAACCAATTCTTGGCTGTGCTGTAGAAGAGTTTCAGGATGAGACATTATGAAGTAGAGTTTATTGAAAGAGATTACAGTGGAGATTTCAAACATGGGAGTGAAGAGAGATCAGAGCTCAAGACAGATAAGACACACCCAGGGGTGACCTACAGCAGCCTGATTCACAGCAGCAGAACCTTCTCCAGCTCTTGGCTGTCTTATTCCTCATAGACACTATCTGTATCACTGATGATTTTGATTATTGGGAATTCTGCAACACCTTGAACTCTGCTGTGGCCTCTCGTTTTTTTGTAACTTATATGTAACATTGAGCTGAGAAATATCATTGATTGGAATAGAAGAACCTGTGATTAACTCAGCCTGGACTGTCAAGATAAGTGGGGATATCAGCAAATCATACCAATGAAACCACCACGCCTTCTTATGAATTTGTCATTGAATAAGGTTTGACACTATGAAAAGACACAAAGCACTTATGTTTCCAACATACTGCATGTACAGCAGAGGTGTAAGGTAGATTTATGAGAGCTATTGCCAGACTGAGGAATGAAAGGGGATTATTCAAAACTCAGTTATGGATAGATCATGTTGTCCCTAAGTAGGCACAGTTTGCTCACTGTCTTTGATGTTTTGTTTGATGTGTGTTTTGTGACATGATTTTCCTGAAAAGACACAAGACAGTTACCCATCCCTGATAGGGAGCCCATGACAGAATGCATTTTTATCACCAAAGTCCATCATGGTGAACCAATGGGTTTTATTAGGGTTACTTACAGGAATATGGGTGAAGGATTATTTACAAATCAGAAATGACTCAAAGGCAGGCACATCACCAGACAGATGCCCATATCAGCATGAGTAACAGCACACAAAAGCTGAGAGCCTGGAGCACACTGCACAGCCTGCAGGCAGACCAACAAGTTGTAGGGTGTCCTTTCAGATCAGATCAGCTGATTTCTGCTTCCTTTGGGCCGCTTGGCTAATCTCAGAGACATCTTCTGAGCTTGGCTCCTCTGAGAGTCTTCTTTGCCACTTGGCTAGTCTGAGAGGGACTCTCAGCAGTCTTTACTCTTTGCTCTTGGAAACAGAGGGGCCTAGTGAATCTAGTCAGTTTTAGGGACTTCCAGGAGTTAATTTGAGTTGTTGTTGGTGTTGTTGTTGTTGTTGTTTGCCTTAATGAGCTTCTATGCTAAGTGGAAATTTTCAATCGTGAGGAAACTGCTATACAACATACATATTTAGAGGAACATGTATTGTCTCTATAGGCATCTGAAGCCTCCTGAGTGTCACGGGGAGCCAAACAAGATTCAAAGTTGAAAGCCTCTTTTTCATTCCCTTGTTTGACCCACAAGGGACACAGCTTGTGCTCTAACTGCTAGTAGGTATTGGCTCCATCTGTATGATTCATGTTTCACAGATATACAAATTGAAACAGTGACAGGATCGCAAAGGCTTCCATCCAGACTTATAGAAAGGCCAAGGAGTCCAGGTACTGTGTGGTAGGGTCAGCATCCCTGTAGGCAGCCACGGAGAGTGGTTCTGAACACACAGTGGAGAACTGGAGACATTAGAGATTCTAGGGATGTGGGAAATCTTGCAAGACAGGTGTAGATTCAGGAGCAGGGACAACCCACAAAGATACTGCTACTGGGTTGATTATCTGGATCAACTATTGCCAGGCTCTTGACATCTTATTCAGAGCATTGTTAAAGCACACAAAGATAGTAAAGCATCAGAACACCCTATTTAAGGAGAAGGCACAGGGGCATGCTTCGGGGAAGCAATGCTCTAATGAGCTGCAGTGAATACGTGCATCATGGTTGCTTACAGTCTCTTTTCATGGGATCCTGGAGAAGGAACTGATGCTGTAAGAACCCAGCCCATCGGGTTTAAGGCAGTAAGAACCCAGCCCATATGGTTTCAGATGGGAAGTGGGACACCATCAGAAACTGAACTTGGGCCATTTATGGCCTAGTCGGCCATCATTGGGAAGAGAGGCCCCTTGGTCTTGCAAACTCTATATGCCCCAGTACAGGGGAAACACCAGGGCCAAGAAGTAGGAGTGGGTAGGTAGGGAAGCAGGGTAGGGGGAGGGTATGGGGGACTTTGGGGATAGCATTTAAAATGTAAATAAAGAAAATACCTAATAAAAAATTGGAAAAAATTAAAAAATTCCAGCTATGCCCTTGCTATGTCCTGAGAATACGGGTGAAGTTGGATTTAAAGGTGTAGACTAAATTGTTCAGTGGAGGAGATTTTTCAGTGGAGGAGATTTCAAGATAGGATAGTAGCCTGCAGACTCTCTTTAATCCTGGTTTTTCTCAATGTTCTCATCCAAGTCAGAAAAAGAGTATAGGGATTTCAAAATGTGACATTTGGTGAGGAAAGGTGTGTGAGAAATTTTTATGTTGTGGACATGAACAGGGAGAATGCACATGACAAACATCAGCAGTTATTAAAGAGAACCCCCACTCTCCTCATCAAAACACTGAAAGTGCTCCTGCTACAAAGACCCACCCACTGAAGGCTTCCACTTGTGAAAATGCAAACTGATTTGAAAGGAGAAAGCCTGACTGAGAATTACACAGAAGAAACTCCCTGGTTGCAAACAATTGGCTAGAAAATGGATTTCCTTCCTTCCTGCCTGCCTTGTTTTTTTTTTTTTTTTTAAGATTCAGTCACCAAAGTACACAAGAGCAGTGATCCCAGGAGTCCATGCTACACCTCTAGCTGGCAACAGAACCTGGGAGAATTGTCCACATTGTACTGACTCTGAAACCATGAAAGATGCAAAACTGAATCAAGTGTGGAGTCTTGTTCCACAGTTTCAGAGAGCTGCCGAGGCCAGGCAATGTGCACAACTGTCAGAGTCTCTGAAAAGAGGTTCTGAGAGATCACTATGATGGTGTGAAAACAAAACCAACACTGTAGCAGATATCCTAGGATACAGAAGATAACAGAACCAGGGGATGTCACTGATGAAGGTTGCAAGCTGGGGCGGAGTTGACTCAAGAGAAATTGCATGCTACAGCTAGCCGTGATGGGGGTGCAGGGGGCACCTGTGCACTTTAGAGGCAGAATGATTTCATCACAAACCACACCTGTCTGACACGGAGATGCAGACATGTTCCTCCAGATATGGCTCTTGCTTTGGTACAATTGTTCCTTGATGTATCCCCATCCCTCCCATTTGGTATGTTAATGTTGAAACTGTATGTTGGAAGTGTCTAACGTTTTCATGTTATAGGGACCTACAGATAATACATAAACCACCTCAGAAGAAACTCTACTTACACTTTTGAACAGTGTTGGAGCTGCTGAAGACTATTGGAACTTTCACAGCTTGGCTAAATGCTTCCTACATTATGAGGAGGCCATGGGCCTATGAGAAAGAAAGAAAGAGAAGGTCATGACTTAAAACCGATGAGTTTGGTGTCAAGGAGACAAAGGACAGAGTTGTGATGACTACAGTTGCTTGCCAACCTGACAAGGTATATAGTCTCCTGGCAGGTAAGCCTCTGGGATACCTGTGAGGGGTTATCTAGATTGGGTTCCTTGAAGCAGTAAGGCTGCCCTTGAGTGTGAATGGCAACATTCCATTCCATTAGGGGTTTTGGACCAAATTAACAAAAGAAGCAGAATTTAGCAGTAGCAGCAGCAGCAGCAGCAGCATTCTTCCTCTAACCCTGACTGCAGATGCAATGTGACCAGCTGCCTCAGGCTGTGCTTCCCAGCCAGAGCCCTTGTCTGATATTTTGTTGCATCAACCAGTAAGAGAGTGAACTAAAAACATCCTACCTGTGACTCCATGAATGGAAGAGTCAGGGCAACAAGGACATGTGACATTCTGAAGAGAAGGGACTGAAAACATTGGGAAGCACAGAAGTTATAACAAAGTGACTAAAAAGCCAAGGAGAACAGAAACAATATGTGAAAAAATTGCAAAATAGCCTGAAGCTCCCTGATAAGAGAGGAGGCCAAAGCTGAGGCAAAGCCAGCAATGGAAGGGAGGCAGCGAGCAGTCAGCCACTGTCTTCAGCTGTGTATTCACAGAGGCATTCGCCAGGCTTCCATCAACAGTTCAACCCTTGTGGTCACATACATGATGCTGCTTAAATTCAGTGAGTCTCAAAAGTAACAAGAAGTCATGAGTGTGGAAGGGGATTTGTAGAAAGGAAGTAAGGGTGAGAGCGGGGAGGGAGATTAGCTACACACACACACACACACACAAACATGGAAGTAAAAGGGATCTACTTATGAAGAGCAAAAGTATTAATGGGAAGAAAGGATGCAAGACAAAGTAATGGGGTGTGAAAATGATCACAGTACATGACACACATGCTTGAAAATGCCACAATAATGGAGCCTATTATTTTGTAAATGAACATAAGCTTAGACTAATAGGAAGTATTTTAATCATAATATTAATGTAACAAGTTCAGGCTCAGTTCCTCTATGGTTTAGTCTGTCAGTGTGAGCAATTGTTTGAGACTGTATGTTTTGTTTTGTTTTAACTTTGCTCTCCCTGTTCTGGCTTGATCTCACATTTATTTGTCCATGGATATTTTTCTTCCTTTCTTGAGGGTTTTGAACAACTCACAACTGTGTGTTTGCTGTAATTCACAAGAAAATCAATATGTTTCAGAGACTAGGTACTTAACTAGTATATCATCTGCCAAGAGTGGAAGGTTTTCTTCTTATCACGTGTATATACCCCGTAGCACTAGTAAAGCCTGAACTCGGTAAGTGCTCCATATATTCCAATTGGGTTAAATCAAAAGACAAATTGTAATGGGAAATAGAGCATAAAAGCATAAAAGATATAAAACGTATCTAAAGAAGATACAAAAGTGAAAACTTCAAATTCCATGTCAAAATTCAGTGACAATAAATATTCAAAAACTTCCCTTCTTACAGGAAAAACATTTGTGTTACTGAGTCACGATGCCTTTTGAACTACTCTAATATAAAATTGTTGTCCACAGTCTTACAAAAATCTACCATTACTGTCCACTCTTGGGCTGGAGCATAGCCCATTAGTAGAGCACATGCTTAGCACACAGGCCCTGGACTTGGTCCTTCAGTGACATAGAAATAAGCAGAACTTATGTCTTAAAACCAAAATGGCAAGCAGGAGAGATGGCTCAGTGGTGAAGACCACTGTCTGAAGGGGAAAGTACCACCCGTGGAATTAACTAAGCAGGACTCATGGGAGCACACAGAGACTGAAGCGGCAACTGCAGAGACTCTATGGGTCTGTGCTAGCTCCTCTGCACATATGTTATGTTACTGGCTTGGTACTTCTGTGGGACTCCTGACAGCGGGAATAGGAGGGTCTCTGACTTTCACCTGCTCTTGGGACTCTTTTCCTCCTACTGGGTTGCCTCATCCATCCTTGATGTGAGAGTTTGTGCCTGATCTTATTACATCTTGCTGTACTATGTTCGTTT
This sequence comes from Mus caroli, assembly GCF_978045245.1. Classification (NCBI taxonomy): domain Eukaryota; kingdom Metazoa; phylum Chordata; class Mammalia; order Rodentia; family Muridae; genus Mus; species Mus caroli. The sequence goes on from NW_028227267.1 coordinate 50,006,168, forward strand.
AATGTCCCTGGAAGACCTGCTCTTTTCTGGGGAGAGACCGATGGCCATCCGTGTAGGGAGAAGTAGATGTGGGAGAGAGGAGGAGGGGGAAACTGGGAGGTGTGGAGGGAGGGGAAACTGGTCAGAGCGTATTATATAAGAGAAAACTACATTTTAAAACTTTAAAAATCACTATTTGCTCTTGAAGAGGACTCAGGTGCAATTCCCATGACCCACATGACATCTCTTGGCTCTCTCTAACCCCAGGTCCAGAGAATCCGATGCCCTCTTCTGGCCTCTCCAGGAACTGCATGCATGTGGTGCACTGGCATTCATATAGGCAAAACATCCATATACATAATTTATTATTTTTTAAGGTGACAGGGAGAGTTGAGTCCTAAAAATGATGACTGAATAATTCACAGTTGAAGCAGATCTCTCTAGGCTATCCTGCAACGTGTACAAAGGCAAACACTTTGGATTCATTGCTGTCCTCTGAGTCCAGAAGATAAAGTCAAAAGTACTTTGTAGAACATGAAAAGATGTAAGGACATGTGAGAAACCATGTCCAAGGAATTCAACCTCAGGCTGATGTATTATTTATCACTGAATCACATTGCGGGTGGGGGAAGGTGTTTTGGTCTTGTCGCTACTTCATGGGTCACCTGAGAATAGTGTTTTAACAAAGGCTCAAAAGCAGTCACCCCTTTATTCTTCTACCTCTTTAAGTCTCGTTTTCTTTGCTAAATGTCAGTGACACATGAGCTACAACTATAGATAACCTTCCAAATATAGATCTTCCCTTTCAGTGACCAACTAGACGTTTTCTGTCAAATGTGTGATGGTTAGTGTGAGAAACTATGAAGTTATTTCTCCTTTGTATAACTCATCCCAGTAAAAGAAAACAGAACAAAACAAAAAAACCTCATGCTTTCTCCACAATTACTATGGCTTACAGTATCAGTTGAGATTGCCCATATGAAAAATTTTGCAACACTTCTTTACAAAACAAGATTAAGCAATAAAGACATCCCATAATCTCAATGAAAAGATTCAGGGGGCAACTGAGACGTGTTCAGTGGTAATATCACATTGCACCAAAAGCCAGAGCCTCTTCGTTTTCCTTTGTTCCAGTACCCTGTTAGTGTTGCTAATACCATATGTTGCTACATGGTTGCAAGATAGTGATCTAGCACCCATCTCACAGATGAGATAGAAGAAGAGAAGCCTGAGGAAGTAAGCAGCAGAGTCCCATCTTTCATCAGAAGAGGACAGCTACCTCAAATGCATCCAGAAAGCTCATTTCAATTGATTCCAAAAAGTGTTTGATGCATGTCAATGTGGTATGAAGAATAGAAAAATACTCTCTGGACTTGATGTCAATAATCTATTACAACTTCCCAGGAAGCATTGCACTGAACAGACAATGTAGAAGAGTGCTACGGATTCAGTGGCCAGTAAGTAGCAAAACTTCATCTATGTTGTGGAATACTGCTAAGCTATTAATGAAAATGATAAAGTGGATTTTCAAGTAATGATATGATGAGATGTGTAAGAAGTACTATTCAAATGAAAAAAATAGGCCACATACAACCAACTTTCATTTTCTTTAAAAAATGTGAATATTTTTAACATTCATAACCAAAGTTGAGTGTGCTGTACAGAGGAGTTAAGCTCCCTGTGCCCACAGCCTGGCCTGTGCTTCAGACTGGAAATACTCTCTCTTCACCCTTTTCTCAGTTTGGGTAAATAAATTCCCTGAGCAAAATGGTGCTTGATACATGATTAATAGGCATTTAATGTCTGGGCTTTATGACAGCAGTGAAGTGTGTGAGGCAGAGCTAGGAAGTGAGACTTTTGAGATTTGGCAAATACTTAGGTTCTGAAACAGCCCACAGAGCACAGCATCCAGACACCTTCAGAGTGTCCTGTGGTCCAAGTCACAGTGGATACACACCTGAACGAAAACCCTCAATGCAAATGATTGGTAGCTAGATACTTCAACTTTGTTTTTAATTATCTTGGTATGTCTTTTAAAGTTATTTAAAATAAATATCTTTTATAATCTTTGAAGGAGTAGATATGCATGCATCATTTCACAAAATCATTTGACTTGTGTTATCATATGTAGATGCTAGCTTTCAATTATAGATATATGAGTCTAGGAAGAGGGCATGAAACTAAAAGAGGAGCAATGAGAGAAATGGGAATTTTAAGGCAGAAAAGTGAGAAGGTGATAGAATACGTATGCAAGCATTGGAGGGGCCATGGGAGGGGCTATGAGAGTGGCTATGGCAGAAGCTATGGGAGGGGTATGTGGGAGAGGGCATGGGAGGGGCTACTGAATGGGGGAGGATAATCAACAAACACAAAATGCTGTGAAAATACCATAATGAAACCCACTACTTTGTAGGCTAATTACAAAAAAAAATAGAAAAAGAAAACATCTTTTTAATTTAAATCTTCCAGATACAGTCAAGGGTTCTATGCTAATATTCACTGGCCAACAAAGATTGAATGCATAAATGACTGGTTATATGTATATGTAGGTGTGAAGGGACGTTCACAGTCATATAAAAGCACATTTCCACCCACCACAAGGAAGAATTGTAATTTGAAGCTTTTCAAGACAAAACAGACAGCTATGGAATAAAATATTCCATTTCATAAGAAATAGTCGAAGAAATGTGAAATGCTCATTTTCCAATGATATTACAGAAAGAATAACAAAGTTATATCATTTATAAGAAAAGTAAAATCTGACATTTTACACTGAGGGAAAACTGAATAAAGAACTAACTAACCAAAAAGCTTATTAAATTTACAATGTACTTTTTGAAAAAAAATCACATTCAACTTTACACCAACTGCCCTTGAGTGTCTTGTGTGTGAGACAGGCAAGCTGGGCTCATGAAATCTCAATGATAACAATATGGTTACTTTAATGAGACCTTTGTTATGACATCACTATGGGGAACTCTCCCACAGCTCTACTCCTAGATGGCAATTTATGGCTGCTGAGAGAGGGATAAACACTCTTCTCCAGAGGTGTGTGTGTGTGTGTGTGTGTGTGTGTGTGTGTGTGTGTGTGTGTGTGTGTGTATAAAGATGCTGTGAATGTGAGGAGTAGGCAGAACATGATGGGGAATGATATAGTAGAGTACTTATATATGAGATTCTAAAAAAGAATTAAGGAAAAAAACTGTACTTTGGATCTGCACTTGTTACATAGGTATAAGGAGAATACATTTCACTCAGAATAAATTTATTAAGGACAAAATATTACCAATTTAGCAATTCCAGCAATTAAGAAGCAGGCTGATTGTAAGTTCAAATCCAGTCTAGACCATGTAATAAATTTAGGATGTCAAAATATCTTAAGTATGACAGCTTGTAAGAGACACTTGGAAGTTGTTAGCATAATATATAGTAATAGAAACTGTTACAGAAAAGAGGCTAAGCACAAAGGGGCAGAATACAGATGAACGCAACTGTGCTGAGGACATATTCTTGTCAGTGGACAAACACCTTTCTCATTTTTTTTATTTGTGTTTTAGTTTCTGTTTTAACTATGAAAAATGGCTAGATCTTAATCAGAGCACAGCTTTGGGGGTTCGTTAGCATTTTAGTTTAGAAGGGGGAAGTGTTTGGCTTCTATAAAATCTGTGATGCTATTGCACCAGTCAGAGTATAATGATGGGAAGGGCACCATTGTAGCTTGCAGGGCTGGCAGTTAGGTGAGAGTAATGACTATTTCCTCCACAGAGGCCTGCCTATATCCTTCCAGCTCCGACTGTGAAATCCAGCCAGTAGAGATGACGCTTCCAGATCAGTACCAGCTTGATTTCTCCATGTTCTATGACTTGAATTTGTGGTACCATCAACAAATAGGGTGTCATCAAATTCTGTAAGGCATCAAGAGCAATGCCAATAGTCTGTAATGTTTAGGGGTCTATGGGAGGCCCCAGTCAACAACTTCAAAAGAGACAGCCTAATCCCAGCACTGTTTATTTACTAGCCTGTGGTGGTACAGGAATTGTCCTCCCCACCCCTGTCCTCATCGTGAGGTAATTCCACTTAAACTCTTTTTATATGTGTACATGTATGTTTTAAGAACTGTCTACAGCAGTGGGTTTCTACATAAAAACCTTTTTCAAGTCACCTTTAGCTTTAGTTGTCCCTTCCCATACTCCGTCTACCCTGCCTCTCATCCCCATTCCTTCTCATCTGATCCTTCCCATTACATCATTCCATGTTCATATCATCACATTCTATCTTCGCATCCATTTAAAACCCTCCCACCCAGTCCCTTACTAGTTCCCTGACCCAATGAAAGTTGTAAAGCCACCACCTGCATCTCAGTGAAAAGGTGTGACTCGTTTTTCTCGGCCTAAGTAACCATCTTCAGAATGATTGTTCACAGCTCAGTCTACTTACCTTTGAAATTCATCATTTTCTCTTTCTCCTTTTTTGAGATGGGAAACTAGCTTTGTTCACCAGGCTGTCCTCAAGCTCCCATTGATCCACCTGACTCAGCATCTCTAATCCTGTGATTAAAGTCATGCACAATCGCACTAATTTTGGTTTTTTAGCACCTCAATAACAGTCCACTGTATATGTACTTCATCTTCATTATACATCCACCAAAGACTCCACCTCTTGGTACAAACCCAGGGTTCCCCCTAGAACTTTAATACCCCTCTCTCCAACCAGATACATACTTCACACTTCCACTCCCAGGATCCCCTTGGCTCTTTCCCAGAGCCCCTCTCAGCCTTTACTCCTAGACTGTCACGATCCCTCTTTACAACACACTGCTTGTAGTTCTTTACCTATGACTCTGATGATACAAGAAACAGAACTGAAATCTTGTTGGGAACAAGACCACTTTGATCAGAGGAAAAGGGCTTCTGTTTAGTGTGCTGTTAGATGATAGTTAGACAATAAATGATTGGAGAAACAAAAAACATTTTGTGGTTTTTGTAACACCAGAAAAAAAAAAACAAACTCCAGAACCATTGCTTTGGTGGAATGGCACTGTGTGTTCAGAACTTCCAACTTCTCTTAATTAAGTCAGGGGTTACTATTATTATTTTCTATGACAATTAACCTTAATTTCACTGAAATATGAAAGAGAGAGAGAGAGAGAGAGAGAGAGAGACTGTGGAATGCTCAAGTCCAATTAGGACATTGCTATCACACTCTTCCCTATAAAGTTCAGAAAACATCTCATAAGAGAGGGAAATAAGTTTGTAAGAGGCAGAGGTGGTGAGTGGCTACAATAAAAGCACACTCCAGGCACAACATAACACAGCAGTTGCACATACAAACTCAAGGTGGTTTTGACAACTTGCGCAACACCTGTACAAGCACAAGCTATACAAAATCCCCTCATAGTGGGGGAAGATGGATATGAAGACTCACTTTTTAGCTGAGAAGCTATTGGAAATTGATAACTGTTGGAAGGTGGAAGAGGGAAGTGTTGGTTTTCTTTAAGGGTGATGTCCCTGCTGGATTGACCAGGCTCCAGTGGAAGGCCATAGGGGTGTGAGTATATGAAAATCACCAACTGTTCTTGATGGATTTTAAGGGGGTGGGAAGGAACACAAAGTTGGGTGGATGGAGTAAGAGGGCATGGATCTAGGAGGAGCCAGAGGAGAGTGAATATATTGAGAGGGTTTTGTATGATATGCAGAGTTGGGGGGAATAGGGTAGGAGAGATAGATCTTGGGGGAGAAGGGGAAGGGTGGATACCTTGTATGAAATTCTCAAAGAATCAACAAAAATTATTTTTTTAAGTATTCCATGTGTGCTGGCTAGTGTTATGTCAATTTGACATAAGCTAGGGTCATTTGGGAAGATGAAACCTAAACTGAGACAATTTGCCCACCAGACTAGCCTGTGATATACACTCTTGATTGTTGATGGATGTGAGAGGGTCTGGCTCACTGTAGGTAGTACCACCCTGCTGGCCCTAGATGCTCTAAGGAATCAGGCAAGCATCCTGATAGCAAGCCAGTAGCTGTACTCCTGCACAGCCTCTGCTTTGGTTCTTGCCCCTGGATTCTTGCCATGTTTTGAGTTCTACCCAAACTTCTCTCAGTAATGGACTGTTACCTGGGAATGTAAAAAAAATAAACCCCTTCCTCCCCAGATTGATTTTGGCCATGGTGTTTTATGACAATAAGAGAAACTCTAGCTAAGATACCACGTTATTTGAAATATATGTGATAAAATGAAAAAGAAGAGAAATGGAGAAAGGCAGTTGTGGATTTGGTCTAGTGCTTGCATTATGTTATTTGGGTTCCCAAAATTGCACAAGCATCTGTATGTAAGACACTGAGAGTCCCTGTCCACAGTTGGCTTTGATTGGTACATAAAGTTGCCAGAGGCCAGTGGCTGGGCAGGGAGACAGAGATGGGACTTTGGGATTCATGGACAAGGGGACCAAGTGAAAAACAGAGAATCACCATGCTGGGAAAGGAATAAGATCGAGGCTTGAGAGCTGCAGAAGAGAGAGCACACCAATCATATAGCTGGAGAAGGGCAGCCTCAAGAGCCCCGCATTGGGTCTAGGGTAGCAAAGATGGAATTTTAGTAAGTAATAACTCAGGAGTATCAGAAGGGAGGCATTAGCAAAGTGGAAGTTTGGGAGTGACCCAGCCATTGAGCTGTTTAAGGCATATTAAATAGAAGGCTATGTTTGTGTGTGTGTGTGTGTGTGTGTGTGTGTGCGTGTGTGTGTGTGTGTCTTTCATTCGGGCACTAAGAACATAGGGATGGGTAGCGAGGGCACCACTGCTGCCACCGCAGCCAGGGTGATTAGAGAGAATTAATCACTACTGCAACAGGCAGTGCCAAAATATAAGACAGATTTCCAAGTGCATCCATGGCTATAGTTCAGCTCCATTTAGAGTTGTAAAAGTCAAAATTCTGTTTTCATTTTGAAATTCTTTCTTTTATTGCCTTAATTATTGCAGTCAAAAAGAAAAGAGACACTTGCAGTCCTCTCTAATTAGACCTGAATTTAAAGTTCACAGAAGCACTGTCCAGCCAGACTGGTCAGAGTGATGTAAAAGAGATGACAATCATGACAGATAATGACATTCTTACTGAACCTGCACATGTTTATGAACTGGGGAATAGGAAAAATTAGGAAAGCATTACAATTTACAGTTCTGCCACAGAGACATGCTGGTTCTGTCTATAGTCATTTCTGTATTTCACTTTTGTCTATTTTTGTTTCTATGTTAGCACTTGTGTTCCCTCATCAACAATCTTGTTTTCAACATTGCGAGTGACTTGGATTCATCGTTGGAACTGTTTATGCTTCTGTGTCATAATAAACTGTTTAGTTTTTCTTTTCTGGTGACTCATATCCAACTTTTACTAGTTTAAATAGCATTTATCATAAACATCTCTGAGTACAAAAGTAATCCAAATTTCTTACCATGTCTTTAGGACAGCTTGCTAAAACTGGGTTTGTTGGTCCTTGTCTGTTTTACTAACAAGTTTCCTAAATTCATTCTAAGTTCACTATTTTCTACTCCTTTGCCCTTGTGTTAGCAATTCCATTCTGGTCAGCCTCTACTCCACTGTGACCCCTCCTACTGAGGTTGACAAGAACGTTTATACCTGTAAATCCAATGAGCTTACCATTCCTCACCTCTCAGAAGCACTTGACATAATGCCTCTCCTCTCCTTGAATGAAACACCATCGCTTGAGTTCTGGGTGGCCACAAGTTCTGCTATGCTTGTGTCTCCTTTTCTAGATCAGTTGTGGATTGATGATCTCTAGATATTGTTAAATCCTGAGGCTCATTTCTGAACCCATATTTGATTTATGTTGATTTTCAAATGATGTGGCTTCAATTGTTATCTGTGTGCTGATGACTCTCAACATTTCCATCCTGGCTCTCCCGGGTGAAAGACAGATTGGAGTCAAATACGATATCGCCTATGGTGCCATTGTCGTGCATGACCAATGGACATTCAGAATTTTTCCTGTCAAAAACACAATGTCTAGTTCCCTCTCATAAGATCTGCCTTCACCCTTGCTGATCTTGATAAAATGGCAAGTAATTTACCTAATTATAGCAGCCGAAGGTCTTGAAATCTTATTTAACTGCTCAATCTACATTGTAAGGCGGCCTAGTTATGTAAGATTTATTTTCTGTCAGGAAAAGTATAACATCTTTTTTTTTTTTCAAATCAGAATAGGATGCTACACAGTGGATCCAGTGACAACCAAACCACCTCATCCTCATTCAAAGACGGATGAATGAATAAGATATGGAACCTTGCCTTGAGGTTGACGTTTAATTGATATATACCCTGCCTTTCCATATTTCTATAACTCACAGAAGCTTGAAGCCAATAAGTTGTCTCTTTCTTTGGTACTAAGATTTTTTTTCCACTAGGAAGCAATACACTATTCAGGAAAGTCAAGATTGGAGATGCATTCTTTCCTTTGTGTAGTTTGAGTGAAAGTCATGATAGAAAAATCTGACATCTGAACTTCCAGAATGCTCCAGCGCAGACCAGTTTTCAAAAAGTCTTCACACCACTCCAAGTTTTCAGAACCCCTATAGTCTGGCCAAGCTCCTGGTCTCAAATGAGGTAACAGTTACACCCCATCTGCCCCAGCCTCCAGCTGAGGGAAACACAAGTCACCCCAGCAAACCTGCTGAAGTCCTTTCTTCCACCGAGCTGAGACACTCCCTTTGTCAGACCCTCAATTTCCACGTACCATTAGGTCTAAGAAGGGATTCACTGGTCCATTTATCTAACTTGTCAAACTAGGCTTAATTTTCATTTAAGGATTTTCTTCTCCCATCCTGTGTATTTGATGAAGGTAGAGAGAAAACAATGGAATGGAGAAGAGATCTTAACGTAGACAGGAGGAAGTGAAGGAAAGACAGAGATGGAACATGTGTAGTATGGAAGCAAAAGTCAGTGACTGCTTGAAAAGAAGAGGGGGGTGAGCAAGACGGGGTGAGGAATGGGGAGGTGCTGAGAGGAGTAACTAAGAAAAAAGATGTCATGATGAACCCCTCGGGTTTGTGTACTCACTTTAAATTCTGTAAGACAACTTCCTCTCATTTGTGAAATTAAAAACTATACTCTATTTCAGGTCTTTTGGGGTTGAAATATGAATAATGTGCAGCTTTTCTAAATGCTGTCTTTGTCATAATCAGTTTTTGCTAGGGATTTTGTTCCCTTTTAGGTCCCCAGATGTACGAGTATTTGCCAATGTACCAATGATATCTTGCCACCTGCTTTTCAAGTCACACTTCTGACTGTTGTTGTTGTCATTGTTGTTTTGTTGTTTCCTGATTCCACTAGCCTGAAGCTCTGGCATGGTGTCAATGGTGACAGAGTGTTGGGCAACGTTGCTTTTTCCCACTTCACTAGAAGAACTCGGAATATTTCCCATAAGGCAGCACTGTTGAACACATGATTTTATATTATGGCATTTGTTGTTCATTCCTAATTTGGACACTTTTAACACCTGTAGGGACCACTTTGTCAAATTCCTTTCCTGAACCAACGGAGGTGCTCATATGAATTGTCTCTTAGCTCTTGTGGTGATTACTAGGCTGCACCTGTGGCTGCAGATAACTGTGCCTGTGCTCCACCTCCATGGTAATAAATGCTGATGCTAACCACACACTGTCCCCTGGAGTTTGTTAATTTTATATCTTCTTTTATGATTGTCTTGCCTTCCCAACTATGTAAATAGAATGTTCTATTTTGTATAGTTTATGAAATATCCCCACCAGTTTAAATAGAATGGACTTTAGGTAACAAAGACAATATCCATTGTTGACCTGACACAAGGCCTGTTAATCATTGATTGAGAAAATTCCAGATTTTCTTTATCTAAATCTATTTTTGATGATAACTGTCTATGTTGAAATTATTATGGCTGAACATTGAGAAACAATACAAAGAAAAGTGTTTATGTGAATAGTACATCTTCCAAGCATCTCTCCTCCGTTCTCACCAATGAGACATCCATTCTTACATTCCTGGAGAGACTGTGATTTATCAAAGAGTAAACTACCTAAATAATAGAAGTTCCCTTGGCAGTTTGTATTCCAGAGATGGTATAAGTTGAGGATCTGCTCTGTCAAGAAGAGTGACCTCATGGCTCTCAGGATAGTGTAGCACATGACCAAGAGCCAAATTCCCCAATGGCTGCCCACACACTAGTTTCCTCGTGATTGGTTTTTCTCAAGCACGCACACACACACACACACACACACACACACACACACACACACACACTAGTGGACAGGGAAAGATAGAGTCCTATCAGACACAAAACCTGCATCTTCAAGAGAAAGCTCACGCTATTCCGAAGTACAGGGGGAATGCTAGAAAAAGGGGGTCTCCCTGTTTTACATAATTCCATACTTAAAAAGGAGCAAAGGATTAATTTCCACAATGAACATCCAAGAAGATCCCAACTCTTTATTCTTCATGGGATGGAGGTTCAGGCCCTTACTTCATATTCATAAGAAGGGCAAAGAAAGAGGAGTGGGATGTAGACTTGTCAGGACCTCACCTAGGGAGTGTAGCTGAGAAAATATCTGTGAAGTCAACACTTATAATTAGCAGGATGAGGACTGTATACAAGGATTTCCTTAGTCATTGCTCCTTCTGAGACCTCACTAACCTTGCTGCTAACACATTAGCCCAAATGAAGAGTGTCAATAACTGATATGTGAAATATGAGCAAGACTCAAATATACCCAAATGCCAAGACTAAATATAAGAATTCTTACATTTGCAAATCTACTAATGTTTTCAGAATTCAGATGGCAGGCTGCTTTCTCCTGTTTGACAATATAATAAGACCCTGCTTCATATTTTTAAAGATAATTTAGCGTGGCTCTAGTTGAACTATGATAGAAAAAGAATCAACTGAGGAAAGGAATCCAGTATTCCTTTAATCTATTTATGCCTCTATAGATGTAGCACAGTACATGCAAACGAGGAGCTTTACAGACTTCATGAAAGATAGGAAGAGTAAGGAAGGGAAATGCTAGTGTTAAAATATCCAGTCAATTTCTGAGAAATCACCATATTGATTTCCAAAATGGCTGTACAAATTTTCACTCTCACAAGCAATGGAGGAGGAGTGTTCCCCTTGCTCCACATTCTTGTCAGCATGAGATGCCACTGTGTTTTTGATCTTAGTCGTTCTGACAGGTATAAGATAGAGTCTCTGACTCTTTTACCTGCTTTGGAGGGACCCTTTTCCTCCTACTGGGTAGCCTTGTCCAGCCTTCATATGAGGGGAGATACCTAGTCTTTTTGCAATTTGATGTGACATGTCTGATATCCCTGGGAAAACTGCTTTCTTCTGAAAGGAAACTGAGAAAGAAAGGAGAAGGTGGAGGGTAGCTAGGAGGAGAGGAGGGAGGGGAAACTGCAATTGGGATGTAATATATGAGAGAAATATAAAGGAAAAAACTCCACTGAAACATTATAAATTTATATATATATGTATATATATATACATATATATATATGAAGAGAGAGAGAGAGAGGGAGAGAGAGAGAGAGGTCCATCTTTAGCCATCACTCTCATCGCATATATTTTAGCACTTCTTTCTTTCCTTTTTTAAAATCCAAATCCCTATCTTTATTTTGAATTATTTGTCAGATACTTACAATTGTTCAAAAACTTAGAAAGTCCTGATTATTCATCCCACCATGCTAGGTTTCATCATACTCTTTAAAGACAGGACTAAAAGAAATTAAACAATCACATGCAGTCGACATAAACAGATACAAGTTTATTGCGCATATGTTTTTATGAGCTAATAAAAAATGAGCATTGGAAATAGTGATAAAATGTAAATACTAAAATAAATTTTGATCACTGGAAAACAATTTTTTCCCTTTGGGAAAAGAATGGAGAAGGAGGTTTACACGGAGGGAGGAATGGTTAGGTAAGGAAGAGGAGGGGATTTGGGAGGGATAAATAACTCTAAGCATGCTTGAAGAAGTCATGTAAAAACTTACTAATTTATCAACTCAAGTAGACAGATAGATGATAGATAGATAGATAGATAGATAGATAGATAGATAGATAGATAGAGTTAAATTGGAGTTACCTTACAAAAGGGATTTTGCTCATCCTAGAAGCAATGGGTTGCCAAAGGAAAAATAGCCCAGTGCCAGATTTGGGATACCTACCTTCAGATTGTTGGTCAAAGGTGTCCCAGAGACACCCCCTCCCCACACACACAAAACAATATAGGCCACTGCCATTGATCTTGGTTGCTGTGGTGGTTTGAGAAGATGACCCCAGTAGGTTTATATATTGGAATGATTGGTCACTAGAGAATGGAACTGTTTGAAAGGATCATGAGGGTTAGGAAATGTGCCCTTGTTTGATAGGTATGTACTTGTTGAAGGAAATGTATGATTCTCTCTCTCTCTCTCTCTCTCTCTCTCTCTCTCTCTGTGTGTGTGTGTGTGTGTGTGTGTGAGAGAGAGAGAGAGAGAGAGAGAGAGAGAGAGAGAGATAATGAACTAAACCTCTAAAACTGTAAGCAACCCCCCAATTAAATGTGTTCTTTTATAAGATTTGCCTTGGTTAGTGACTAACACAGTTGCCCTCCAGAACATAATGCTAACACCCTATTTCTAAGACCACACACATTGATCACAGAAAATGGAGAAATTAAGTCTTTATTGACCAAGAAACTTCTCCCTTTGTCTATATTTCACATTATTGAAAGATGTTACATGGGCAACTGGAGACAAATAATGTCATCAGCAGTCTTATCCAGCTGTGAACCATGTGACCTACAATGACTGGCATGAAAGATGTCCATGGGTGAAATAACAACAGAATGTTATGGTGGTAAAAACCCTCTTTCTCGCTGTTAAGGATATTTCTGGACTTAAGGATTATTCTACAGGAGGAAACTTTTGCCTGGTACTGTAACTATGACCAAGAATTCATAGTTCAGAAGCTTGTAGTCCCCAGAGTGAACACATTATTTTGCTAAATGGACCTAGTTTCAAAGTGCCCTCTCTATTCTTATCTCTGTAGCCTTGGATTAATACAATTCTCAATGCCCATCAGAAAAGCTGCTTTGAACAGTAGATGGTGATGGTGGTTACTGTAGAAAATCACAGCTGGCCTCAGGACAGAGAATAAGCATTGTATAGTGCTCAGTCACCACCAGACCATCTATATCACACCCCTTCCTTGAGGCTCACGGATCACTGGAAGAAGAGGGACCAGAAAGATTGTAAGAACCAGATATTGGGAAAGACCAGAACACAGCAGGGTTCTTTTGGGCATGACAGGACTGCTGCACTCAGCTGTCTGTACAAAGTCAAGCCAATCAGCATTCCCACACAGAGACAGAAAGGGCTGATGAGCCACCACCCCTATTTTGGGAGCTTTGGACAACTGATAGCTTCTAGGGAAGGCATGGTCCATTTTGTTTAAGGATATGGCCCCTGGTAGGGTGGTCACACCTCAGTGAATAACTCCACATCCTGAAGTACATGAACAACACAAATTGGAGTCAATGGAGTTCGAATTTAAAAACAAAAATAAAAAAAGAAGAAGAAAGAAAGGAAGGAAAAAACAAACAAACCAACAAAGGTATGAAGTTGGAGAGTTAGGCAGATGGAATAAGAACTGGGAAAAAGTAAAGTGGGGGTAGATAGGATCAAAATGCACTGTAGAATTTTTCAAAAGATTAATAAAATATTGATTACATTTGTCATATTAAGATAAAGCACAGTCCATTTTACTTAAAAGGTAAAATTCTGCTTGTGAAAGGTTCTATTTCTAATAGAAAAGTCTAGACATTACTGAGCTAAAAAGAATACACAAAGAATATGACAATATCCAAGTTTATGAACTTCATTGTATGTCAGTTAAATCCATCCCCTACACAACCCTCTGAAGACTGAGTGTAGCATGCTGCATAGTAATGAATTGCATACAGCAACAGAAAACACAGTGCATGTGTTCAAAAAAAAGTAAATTCAAACTTTTGTACTAATTGTGATTTGAAATTCATATGTAAGCAGGCACACATACACACACACACACCATATTGAACGCCAACTTTGGTAATAGAGAAGACATAAAATGGCTAATAATACTTGACACTTTCTAAATAAAAAGGTTTACCAAAATGCAAAAGACTTTTGGTTCATAGAATTGACGCAGCCTCCATTTGGTGATTTGGTTTGGTTTGGTTTGGTTTTGGTTTTCAAGACAGGGTTTCAAGATTCAGATACTTCTTAAGTAACCCCTGAGAGGGGTGGAGAAGAAAGACACATTGAACATTTTCTTCACAGAACCACAAGAAAATACAATGGCACACAGATTTAACTCGAAAATGTTCTGTAGGAATACAGGAAACTGTTCACCTTCCCAGACAATTACCATTAATACAATAGCATTGACATCGCGTGGATTTCTCTCCTTTGTTTGCTTTGCATTTCTGTTCTATCTTCCTTTAATGTAATGTATTCAGTTACCTCAGATTAAAGGAAAACAAAAAGAGGGTTTTCATTTAAATTTTCTGACGTGTGGCAGAACTATCTGCTGACAACTAGAAAGTGGAAGAGTCAGCAGAGGGAAGGCAGGCACTGTTTCACATGACAGGAAGGTTTTCATCGCTATGGAAACAAGATGCAAGCTCAAAGATTCAAAGCTAGAACAACTAGTCAGGCTATTGAACACAGTCAGTAGTGGGTGCCCAGGCCATCCTCTGAGGCTTGGGAAGAAGAAAGAATGAGTCTTGCTTTAATGATGGCTTCAGTGTTCCTCCTCTGTGTGCAACTGACCTGTGGGTGGGACAGTGGAGGATCAGGAGGAAGCACACGTGTGCCCTGGCAGTGAAACACAGGGAATCAGGACAACATAGAGATTATTCTAAGAGATATAGGACAACTAAGGAAAATTCTAGACATGAATACTAAAGCATTTTTTATGAATGAAAATCTCTTTGTTTTTCCTTAAGCAGGGTCAAATGGACAAGCACTGGTAGAACAGATACGTCCTTGATGGATAAGGAAGGTAAAGACTTCACACTGAGCTGTAGTTACCAAGACAGAGCTTCCAATGATCCCGAGGGGATCCTCACCACCCTGAGGTGATGTTTCCAGCGGTTAAAGAGAAGATCAGTAGAAGATTCACAAGCAGGCTGGTTATAGAAGGCCAGCACTTTCCCCTGCTCACACAGGATTCCAAGCTCCAAGACTGAACTCTGTTCTATGTACTGAGCACACGGTGACCCTCAGGCACCTGCAGCCTTTACCTAAACCCTGCTGAGAGGCCCAAGAACATACCTGTTCACCTGGGTTTCAAGAGACTTACTTCAGTTTTCCTATGACCAAAAGAAGATGTGAGGAGAACTTGCAAAAAAAAAAAAAAAAAAAAACCAGCAAACGTTTCCTTCCAGGACATGCACTATGAGACAAGACCTTCAAATACTGTCTGATGTAGTTTGTGTCTCAGTGTGAAACCCGAGCTCCTGAGTCAATACCAAGAGAAAGCACCAAAACACCAGCATAAAGGGCCTGCCTTTCAGCTTCTTTGTAGGCTTTTACAAAGATGTCACAATACAAATCTTGAAAGCCAGGATCATCCAATTCAGTTGTAAAAGAAAATATATTTGACATTTCAAAAAATTAGCTTAGAAGATCAAATACAAAAAAAAAAACCTACAGAAGCTGCTATAAAACTTCCAAAAGACAGGGAAAGGAGAATGGGATGGTGAAAAGATACTGCCTCCTGAGTGTAAAGTTCAAACTAGGGAGAAAGTTAAGGCTGCACTCACAGATAATGAGCAGTGGGCCTTTGGGAAATTGCAAATGCCTTGGACTCTTCTGTAGAATCAGAATCCAGTGCAGGTAGAGTGGGAGTGGGAGGAGGGTTACAGAAGCCTATGGGCTGAAGGGTACTGTGTCCGTGGGGAGCAGTGAGCATAGATGCCAAATGTTCAGATCACTGTTTCTCATGTCACAAACCACCAGAGAGCACCCACTACAGAAGATCTTCTCAATGGCCGTGTAGGTGAAGTGATCCGTACAAAGACTCCCAGCCAGCCTCTATCCGCATTCATCACTTTGCTTCAGCAATGCTCATGAAATAGATGATCCAAGATAATAGAACCATGGTCCTCTCCGCAGGTTTCTCTCTTACCAGGTCAGAGTTAGGTACTTCTGTCATCAAACATCCAATGCATCGCTACTAGATACAACCGAGCCTTTAATATGCAACTGTAAATGTATTATTGTTTCTTATCACTGAGTCCAAATACTTCACAAGAAGCAACTTAATACATCATCTTGACTCACAGTTTTGTGGCAAAGAAGGCATGGTAATTGGACCTGATCCTGTGTGTGGTATCAAAGCCAGTAGTGTGGCCTGCTCACATAAGTACCTATTAGGAATAGTACCTACTAGGTCAGGGCTAGAAGTAAGGTATGGCTGTAATCTCCTAGTCCCATCCCCAATGACCCACTTCCTCCAAGTAAACCCATCTCAAAAAAAAGTTCTACAACTTACAAAAGCAACACCAATTACTGAGGATCCACTGCTCAAACACATAAGCGTGTGGGAGACATTCTACTGCCAGATCACGATATTCCAGCACAGTACTACATGCCTCATGGTCATCTCATAATCCATACATGTTCAACTTAACGTGAAAAATTCTCATAGTCATACACTGTTCAAAGCTCCATATTCTTTCCTGAGATTGAAGTTAAACTTTTATCTATGAGCCCTGATACAACTAAATGCAAGTCACATATTTCTGATGGACAGTAGGCGAAATTATGCCCCAGTATAGAGGACTGGCAGGGGCAGGAAGAGGGAGTGGGTAGCTTGGTGAGCAGGGGAAGGGGGTAAGGGATAGGAGGTTTTTGGAGGGGAAATTAGGAAAGGGGATAACATTTGAAATGTAAAGAAAGAAAATATCTAATTAAAAGAAATTATACTACACAAAGTAGGAAATAAAAATTCTTCATAGGAAAAAAAATAAAGGCATTAGAATTTACATATTTTATTTCAGTCATACAGTGAATCAAGACAAATTATAAAAAATATGCCAAGATATTAAATAAATAAATATTCCCATTCCAAAATGAATGGGGGGGGGGCGGTGCAAAACAAAGACCAGACCAAAACAAGACAAAAATCCAACAGTACTAACATCATACCATGCAGCTCCATTTCCAACATCTGGGGCTTTGGGTGACACGGTCTGGTCTTCAGTAGGTTTGAGTAGCCCTGTACTTCCAGGTCTGCCACCTGCAATACACACAGCCTCTCCCTTGGACAATCCTCTCTCAGTGCCTGCAGCTCTTTGGAAGACAGTCTGGGAAGGAGTCGTGGGACCTCCACTACAGCCTGCTGTAACGTCACAGCTGATCCTGATCATTGTATAGGGCTGTGGCTATCGGGAGCTGGTAAAATATGTCAAAAGCTCATTTGTACATTTACATTTTTACCATGTCTTTAACAATGGCTTTTGGTCACTGCAACAGGAAAGTATGGCAACCATGACCTAATAATGGCAGAATAACTAGGAAATGGACGTCTACATAATTTCATAAAGAAGAACATCTAGGACAGCTTAAGTACTCTCACATGGCAAGAGTAATTAGTAATGGAAGAATTTGAAGGAAAATAATAAGTGTGGATTACAGGCTTGGAATAAACCGTATGAACTTTCACCTGTTCCACTAACCTTCTCTGTCTCTTTTGCAAATACTGGAGCTCTGGGTGGCTGTCGTCACAAAGCACAAGAAGATTTGAGCGCGTCTGGAGACATATTGTACAGGTGCTATTGGTAACTTCCTCATGATCCTAGTGATTACCTCTGGACATTACTTGCTAAAAATTCTAGCAACTCTGGGGACTACTTTCTGGCCAGGGGAGCCACGCAGACAGTGTGTGGGTAAACCAGGGGAGCCACGCGGACAGTGTGTGGGTAAACCAGGGGAGCCACGTGGACAGTGTGTGGGTTAAGCTGTGAGCACCAGAGTTTGTCATAAGAGCAGTACTTAATCAGTGATGGAAAATTCACAGATAATTTCTCCACCCGCTTTGTGAATCATTTGGGATAATCCCAAAGGTTATTCTATCAATGTCTCCCAGACATACCCAGCAATATTGTTCTGTAGTTTGCTACAGTGGTGGCTGGCTTTGGGCATGTATTCTCCTTCTTCTCTTCTCAATTTACTTCCAGCCAACATTCCCTAAATGTAAGTGTAGTAAAACACTTATACACAAGTCTCTGTCCTAGCACTGACTTGAAGGGATCTAAAATACAGGAATTCAAATCATGAGACCAAGATGGAGATGCTATAGGAGAGTCTCTAGTCTAGTGCCTCTTCTATCGCCGCCATTAGAGAGGGGGAGACGTCAGTAGCTTCTGTCAGAGTCAGCTGCAATCCTCCCAAGTCCTTGACTGTTTCTGTGAGTGGAGACAGGCTCCCAGACAGCATCCACCAGGTGCCAGACTCCACCTCATGCTCCCACCTTGGGACTCCAGCTCTGAGATTATGCAGATCCTTGCTCTGGCAAAGCACAAATCTAATGAGTCAGTTAGGGGCTTTCTAGAGTTCTTGTTGCATATTTTCTCAGAATGAAATGTGTTTTAAGAGTAACAGAATATGAACTAAGCTATCTAAAGCACTGTAATGCTGATGAGAACTCCGAAGTCACTGTTGCAGAGCTTTGTAAAGTAGCACGAGGAAGATCTGATTTTAAAATTATAGAGAGATGGGAAATATAAGCATAATTATATCTTATGAATTCTCTTTCTTCCACTTATTTCTGAATTTAGTTAGGTTTTTTTCTCTCACAAGTTTCTTCTTTTCTCATTTTTCACCTTAAGAAATTGTGAAGACACAAACAACTGAATGCCTTACCATAACAAGGATGTTTTATTGTCCTTAATTATGTCTTACCTAACATACTTTGCTGTTATTTTTGTAAGATTCACTAACTCCATTTCTTCTTTCTTTTCATCCCATCTAAAAAAAAAAAAAAAAAAAAAAAAACCCTCACTATTAACTGTCCTTTAAACTATAACCAAAAGCCTGAGAAACAGAACAACAAAGGACCGGAAAATCTCTCCTCAGCAACATATAATCCCCCACCCACCTGTGAAAGCTTTCCTGCTTTGAAGAACTGCCAGCACACATAGAAGACAATGATCAGAGCAAGAGACTTCACCCTGCAAGGAGAGCGGGGAGCACGGCAGTCCTTAGCTCACTGTGGGCAGTTGTGATCACGACCTGTCTAGGTAAGGAGGCTGTAGGTCTCTATTCCCTTGGGTGACTAGGGTTTTGAAGAAAAGGGGACAATTGGTAGTAGAAATACTGCATTGACTCTTAAAACCAAGCTTCTCAGGGAGGTAAGTCCAGTATCCCCTGCCTGGCACTGAAATCAAGAGGAAAGGCAGAGGAGGATGGGAACCAGACTGAGTCTATTCCTAACTCTGACAAAAGCCACAATGGAGTCATTTCTCTTTTCTTCTCCACAGGAGCCAGCATGGCTCAGACAGTGTCTCAGCCTCAGAAGGAAAAGTCTGTGCAGGTGGCAGAGTCGGCAACTGTGGACTGCACCTATGACACAAGTGATACTAATTACCTCTTGTTCTGGTACAAACAGCAAGGAGGGCAGGTGACTCTCGTCGTTCGTCAAGAAGCATACAAGCAGTATAATGCAACGTTAAACCGCTTCTCTGTGAACTTCCAGAAAGCAGCTAAGACCTTCAGCCTGGAGATCTCAGACTCACAGCTGGGGGATGCTGCGACATATTTCTGTGCACTCAGGGGGAGCCACAGTGACACAGGCAACAGAGAGGGTCTAACAGAAACCTCAGATCTCAGCATCTGTGCAAACATGGAAGAAGTAGCCGGGGTAACAGAAGAGAAAAATCATCAACTTTTCTTAGGAGTAAGTGCTACTTTCCTCCAGCTGCAAGAAACACAGGAAAGAGGTATCTTTGGACTGTAACTCTTAAAGTAACAGTCAAGATGGCCATGTAAGTGTTCCTACTTTCATGGCGCTTTCATAATTCTACTTGACTCTCAGAGCTTCAAATCATATTTACACAAGATGGAGCAAATGCCTTAAACATTTCCTCTGTTCAGCAATTCTTATAATCTAGAAGTTCTTGCCTCCACGAATTTTTGTCAAATGTTTATACTTTTCATTGACCATCCACATCCAAAAGTAGATTTCCTCAAACCATCATGCTATGGGGTCCTAACCGAAAGGGAATCCAATATCTGGAACTGTGTTTCCTTTACACACAATGCTAGGCTCTGCCTAGTTAAATGTCTTGGTTCTATAAGGATACTTCCAACAGAGAATTCAGATAAGGTGCATCGTGTCTGGTTCTGTGGCTTTCATTGAGGTTAATTTGAACTCAGTATGCCCATGGTCCTCTATGCAAGGTGTAGAGTTAATAATTTGAGAGGGCTAAGTGATTTGTCTATAGTGAAACACCAATTGCTGTGGCAGGAGAGGGGAAAGGGGGATATGATTGGAAGGCGAATGCTTCACAGTGTTGCCTTTGCTGTTTACACACCAACACAAACAGCAACAGAAGTGTAGCAATAAGCTCTGGGAAGATCAAAATGTCAGGAACTAAAATCTCTCAGCAGAGAAGACATGGGTCTGCCCACTGGGCAGGCAATCAAGGCCCAGTATGCACTATCCAAGGGTAAGGAAATATTGAGAGTGTAGTACAGGAGACAAGAGACGTGTGAGTACCAATTACGTTCTTAGCTCTGGCTAAGGAAGTGGAGACTAGAGCTCATGTCATGCAATCTTGCTTTATCAAATGTTACAAAGAGTGAAAGCACTTGGTGGAAGTACTGAAGGGCAAGCGTGATGAGTCTGAGGAGCATAGAGAGAGCTGGAGCAAGTATTTCATCGGCATTGTTGTCCCATTCAGAGCTCTGTCTCTGATTTTAGCCAGAACCATGACAGAAAAGGCTGGAGTTGAGACTCACTTAAAACTGAGAATAAAACACAGATGCACTCCCCTCCTTCAGCCTGTGGTGCCTTGAGAGCTCACAGTCCTAGAACACATGCCACCAGAAAGGGCTACATGGGAATTACCCCGACCCCTGCCAGCTAAACCTCTGTAAGAGGAGTCCTGTGTGCATCTCTGCCAGAATCCAACCCTAGTCCTACTGTTGCCCTTCACCATTAGCACTCTGGATTCCTAGGACCACTTCTTAAACAGACTCACCCGCTACAGCCTCTCTATATGTGAAAACAAAACACTGGGATTCTTTTTAAAAGTAACAAAGAAAGAGATGAACTTTTCTGAGGGGATTACTCGTGTCTTAGTTAGGGTTTTACTGCTGTGAACAGAAACAATGACCAATGAGAGTCTTATAGAGGATAACATTTAATT
Organism: Mus caroli; assembly: GCF_978045245.1. NCBI lineage: Eukaryota > Metazoa > Chordata > Mammalia > Rodentia > Muridae > Mus > Mus caroli. The sequence goes on from NW_028227267.1 coordinate 50,027,590, forward strand.
GGGGTTGGCTTACAAGTTCAGAGGTTCAGTCCATTATCATCAAGGTGGGAGCATGGCCGTGTCCAGGCAGGCATGGTGCAGGAGGAGCTGAGAGTTCTACATCTTTATCTGAAGGCTGCTAGCAGAATACTGACTTCCAGGCAGCTAGGATGAGGGTCTTAAAGCCTATGCTCACAGTGACACACCTACTCCAACAAGGACAAAACTACTCCAACAGGGCCATGCCTTCTAATAGTGCCACTCCCTGAGCTGAGTATATACAAACCATCACAGCTAGTGAGGGAAGGTGAACACTTAAGTGACTACAAATAAGGGCCAGGTTTACTGAGGAGGAAAACACTAATTTCTCTCAGAATATGATGTGGCAGGTCACGTTTACCAAACTTCAATCTCTAGACGTACATATCTCATCTGTTCACCACCCAACAGGTTGACAGACATTTTGGAAAGCTCCTCTATTTTGGCTAAAGTGTGACAAGTTGCCAAAACCATAGTAATTCTCATTCCAGAACAAGTTAGAGCTGTTTTCCTATACCCCTGCCAGCACCCCTGCAGACCCCTGATGACAGCTGGCCACAGAAAGTATTTGTCAGCAGACATTCTTCACTAAGGAATCACCACTCTTGTCTCACTCCTAGTGGCCAGTGTCTACCCAAAATTAGGAAGCTTCTGGCCTCCTCTACATCCCCCGCCCCCAACTTTTTCTCCACAATGCTCTGTAGGTAGACAGTGAGCTCTCTCTTGTTTCACATTCTAGGAATCTCTATTCCACAGGTTTACTCGGAGAAAGCCATCTGTAGTAGAGGGCTCAGGTCTCCTTGCCTGTCTTTTCCTCTAACGGGGCTTTCTCCTTTGCACTCCCTGCAGCCACTATCAGTTGGCTCGACAGTCAGTGACACTTGAGGGGTTTCCCTCCTCTGGAGCCTCTTCTTTTCTGACTGTCTACCAGGCAGACTCCTCAGAAGCCCCAGCTAGAGAGAATGCTTCCCCTTTGGGGGGTACTTCATCATCACACAGGACCCCTCAAGGAAAGTCTTTCCTCACCTCTCTCTGCAATCATGGGCCAACAATATTCTGAATGATCGGGAGATTCTCCTTTGACATGCCTCCTCACAAATTTATCTGCCCCAGGACTAAAAGTTTCTATCAAGTCTAAACATCCCATATTTTATTGCATTATGGCCTGGCCACAGTATCCTCTGTGCCCAGAGCACAGGAAGGCACATCTGACTTCCAAATTCAAATAAACCTGGAGGTCTCTCTTCAGCACAGTAGAAGGTGGGTGGAAGTCTGCTCACCCAGGTCTTTATCTATTTTAATCGTATCCATCTCTGTGCTTCCCGTTTGATTTCAGGTCCTCCTACATGAGAATCCTCTCAGAAAGTCTTCTCGTCAGAATCCCATCCTCCAAAATATGATGCCCCTCTTCTCAAATATGAACCCTCTCGTGGTTTGCCTTCTCCTTCAGACTTTGACTGCCACTACTTCTGCCATATTTTCATCTCGAAGAGGACCCTTTGCTCCCTCTCTTCCTCCTTGTTAAGACAGGCCTAAGCTAAGAACACCATCTTCCCCAGACCCAACCCAACCTCTAACCCACTTTCCATTCATCTGCAAAGCAGAGACACACCTCTCTGCATCACATACTTGCTCAAGTTCCCTGGCTTCTTCTAACCAAACCCACTGCATTCTTCCACTCTGCACTCCCCACTGGGACCCTATGTGTATCCCTGTTCCTTTCCTCTCAAAAAGTGCTCTCAAATAGAAAAATATTTGGAATACTTTGTCTCTGATCCCAACACCTACTGCAAAAAAACAACAAACAAGCAAACAAACAAAAAACTTTCACTATCTTACCCAGTTCTTTGATCTAGCCTGTCATGACATGTGAGTCATTCTAACACTACCCTCTCTCCTAAAGAAAAGAAATGCATCGTAACAATGTCTCAAGTACAGGCTTATAATTTTCAAGCCTAGGATAGGGATCATAAACCACTAAATGCTGCTGTAGTTTCACACACAGATATCCATTGGAATTCCCAACTAAACTATGGTGGTTTGAGAAAGGTCCCCCATCTGCTCACATGTTTGAGCACTTGACACCTGTTTGTTGGTGCTGTTTGGGAATTGTCTCCATTGTTTTTCTATTGCTGTAACAAAACACCATGATCAAAGCAACTTATAAAACAAACTATTTAATTGGGAATATGGTTCCAGAGATTACAGTTCATGGTGGTAGAGCAGAGGCATGGTGCAAGAACAGCTGAGAGCTTTCACATTATTCCACAGTCAGGAAGTAGAAAACAGTGAGAATATACTTGGAATGGCTCAAGTCCTCATAGCATGAAGCATGGCAGCCTGCAGGCAGAAATAGTCCTAAAGGAACTGGGAGTTCTATATCTTGTTCTAAATGCAATCAAAGACCACCTACACAGTGACATACTTCCTCCAACAAGGCCATACCTATTCCAACAAGGCCACACCTCCTAAAAGTGTCACTTCCCATGGGCCAAGTGTATTCAAACCACCACAAAGGATAATAAGATGTGTTTATCAAATATGATATGGTTAGAGTTGTTGCCAGAGGAAGAGGCAGGATAGTTCCTCCTCAGAGTGGCTAGAGAATGGCTGCTGTCTATTTGGCAAGGATTTTAAGATCTCTCTGAGAAGGCTAAGCCAGGGGTGCCTAAGGAGTGGGAACTTTTCCATTTAGAGTCTATGTTTCACCTTACCTGTATAAATAGATATGTGGTGGGCAGATCCAGGTTTTGTCAATCTGCATCAATAAAAGATGATGAGGGTGGCTGCAAAGGGAAAAGGGAGGTTGTCTACAGAGGCCAAAATCTTAGAAGAAATGAGATATGTAGAGAGGGGCCTATGAGGTAAGAAGAGTGTAAGTAGACAGTGGGCCCCTATAGGGGGCATTTGGGCAGATTCAAAAAAGTTGTCATTGTTAAAATAAATCACAGGGGTAAGTCTGGTGATTATAGAAAATGTGACTTTTGAGGTAATGGGTTGAAGAAAAAAATAGCGCACTGCCTATCCCAGAGGCTGAGCTCTATTACCCTGGAAACAACCTAAGGCTTATGAATAGCACCTTTCCTTAGAACTTATGCCAAGGGTGAGGCCTGGCTATTTCTGCTAGGTCGTGACACTGCTACTGCTCTCCTGACTCTACTGACTTGGACTGCTGGTGTATCCATGAAGTGTTTATGAGTGGACTGAGCTGCCACTGCAGACCTGTGAACCGAACAGATTTCCAGATGCAATCAAATTCTTTCTTAGAAGTAAATTCCAAAGATCAGGGTAGTTAAGTTCTTTTTTTTATTAGATATTTTCTTCATTTACATTTCAAATTCTATCCCGAAAGTCCCCTATACCCTCCCCCTGCCCTGCTTCCCAACCCACCCACTCCTGCTGCCTGGCCCTGGCATTCCCCTGTACTGGGGCATATGATCTTCCCAAGACCAGGGCCTCTCCTCCCATTGATGGCCAACTAGGCCATCCTCTGCTACATATGCACCTAGATACATAGTTCTGGGGGGTACTGGTTAGTTCATATTGTTGATCCTCCTATAGGGTAAAGAACACACATGATATGTACTCACTGATAAGTGGATATTAGCCCAGAAACTTAGACTACCCAAGATACAATTTGCAAAACACATGAAACCCAAGAAGAGGGAAGACCAACGAGTAGATACTTCGTTCCTTCTTAGAATGGGGAACAAAATACCCATGAAAGCAGTTACAGAAACAAAGTTCAGAGCTGAGATGGAAGAAAGGACCATCCAGAGACTGGGGACCCATCCCATATACAACCACCAAACCCAGACAGTATTGCATATGCCAGCAAGATTTTGCTGACAGGACCCTGATATAACTATCTCTTGTGAGGCTATGCCAGTGCCTGGCAAATACAGAAGTGGATGCTCACAGTCATCTGTCAGATGGAACACAGGGTCCCTAATGAAGAAGATAAAGTACCCAAGGTAGTTAAGTTCTTAACCTGAAGAGGGCGCTGCTTCCTTTCACTAATAGTTATCTGCAGAAGTTGATCTATAAAAAGTTAGACCAGTGATACACAAACACACACACAAGAAAAAAATAAAAGCCTGATACAAATCCTCCCGTATCTGAAAAGCTGAACTCAAATGTTTGTCCCAAAATTAAATTTTCAACAAATGTCAAAAGGCTAAAGGACAGAGATGCTCCTAGTAACCAGAGATCTGGCAGCTTAGGTCTGGATGTGAGCCTAAGATTTATTTTGTCAGGAAAATACAGGGCTGAGAACTGGTCTGTTTTATTTACTGAAGTGAATTAGCCTCCAAGTCTTCCCAACTGACCACATACAAAGGGATGAGTTGTAATTCTCTGAGCAGAGGTTCAGACCCAGACCCAAGACTGTGTCTGTCCTTGTAGTCCAGAACTATGAGGGGCTGCTGTCCCTCCACAGTGGAGTACCTAATCCATCATCCCCTTCCCATAAGACCTCACAGTCATTGGGGCTGCATCACCTATATGTGCTGCAGTAATCATGTTGCTAGAGGATACCCAAGTATTACTCAGAGCTTAATAAATAGTCTTTATTGCCTTCTCAAATAAGATAAATTGTAACCTACTATAGTGAATCGCATACAAACTTTTTGGAAAGCTTGGTCGGTGTTTTCTTTGCTTTTTTCCATCTGAGAATTGAGTTATAAGAACAGGCAACATGAGACTGTTACCATCTGGCTGGCTTGATCAGGTCTGTTTTCTCTGTCAGTTAAAGAATTAAAAGGCAGGAGAACTGGAGAACTCCTGAGCTCGCCAGGTAGCAGTGGAGAAATCTGGGACTTAGCAAACAGGAGCAGGTGGGACCAGCAGCTAAAGAAACACTGTTGTTGGGTTAAGAAACACACATAAGAAACACTCAGCTGAAAAATGAATCAAGAAAATGTGGTACAACAACACAATAGAATACTATTCAGCTATTTAAAAAAAATCATGAATTTTGCAGGCAAATGGATGGAACTTGAGAATATCATTCTGAGTGGAGTAATGCAGAGCAAGAAGTACATGTATGATATGTACGCACTTATAAGTGGTCATTAGCCATAAAGTACAGGACAGCCATGCTACAATCTACAGACCCAAAGAAACTGGGTAATAAGGAGGTCCCAAGGGAGGATGCACAAATCTCACTTGGAAGAGGAAACAAAATAGTCATTTGAGATGGATGGAGAGAAGGAACTGGGAAGGAGAGGGGGAGGGAGGGGAATGGGGATGGTGATCAGATGTGGGAAGTGGGGTAGGAGGGGGCTGGGAGTGGAAATGTAAATTGGCAGGGCACATCTCTGGTGATTAGCTGGAGCCCTGGAACAGGAGAGGATACAGGGAGTCTACTGAAGTGACCCTACCTTAGATTCCTACTAGAGGGGGTTATAGAGACGGAAATGGCCACCTCCTGTAGCCAGACAGAACTTCCAGAGGAGGGAGGGGGACACCAATCCTCCCACAAAATCTTCAACCCAAAATGTGTCCTGCCTACAAGATGCTCAATAATAAAGATGGAGCAAAGACTGAGGGAACAGCCAACCAATGACTGCCCCAATTTGAGACTCATCTCATGTGAAAGACCAACCCATGACACCATTACTGATACTTTGCTATGCTTGCAGATAGGAACCTAGCATAACTATCTCCTGAGAGGCTTTATGAAGCAGCAGATAGAAGCAGATGTAGAGACTCACAACCAAACATCAGAGGGAGTCCAGGGAGTCTTGTGGAAGAGTTGGAGAAAGAAGTGAGCAGGTTGTAGGGGTCAAGAACACCACAAGAAGACCCACAGAGTCAACTAACCTGGGACATGGGGGCAAACAGAGCCCAGAACTCCAACCAGGGAGCATGCAGGAACTGAACACAGGTTCCCTAACACATTTGTAGCAGATGTTCAGCTTGGTGTTCATGTAGTTCTCATAACAAGTAGAATGAGGGCTGTCTGAGTCTCTGTTCCCTGCCATTTCATCCCCTTACCCCCAACTTGGACTACTTGGAAGGGACATCAGTTGGGGAGGATGTGGCTAGATCTGCTGGGACTAGATGCCCCAGGGTGGGGTGATACTCAAGGGAGGGGATCCTCTTCTCTGAGGAGAGGGGTGGGAACAATAGGGTGAGGGATTTGTAAGGGTGGGACTGGGAAGAAAGAACGGAAGGGGGCTGTGATCAGGGTGTAAAGTTAATAAAAATATTAAAATTATAAAAATTTTAAAAAAGAAATGCACATATGGTGCAGACACACAGAAAGAACTTCTGCAAAGCAGAAATGGGTGCTACACCACCTGAGCCACTGGCATCTCTCTGTGCCAGCCTTCTGCATCTATAGTTCTCATGAGAGCATGGCAGTGGGTATGTGATCTTCATGGGCTATTTCTCGAGTTTTATGTCTAACTCTGGTGAGAAACCTTGTGACCAGAGTTGCCTTGTGGGATGGCTCAGCCAAGCTCACACACTGGTTTGCCATCTTCCTGTCTTCACATTCCATTCATCCGCTGGAAGTTTCAATGCTATGCATCATCTTACTGAATCTTCAGAGTTCAATAACTTTACTGGGAAATGATTGGATGGTGAGTATCAGATTCTAAGGTTCTGCTGGCTAGGCCCAGGGGACCAGGAGATGTCAAGAGCAAGATGAGGCTTCTAATGTGAGACCTAACAGGCACAGCAAATCAGGAAAGCTTCACTCTTGAGACCCTCGTTAGTAAACTCACTCCTTGAGCAGGGCTGAGGCTGGGAGTGAATGCCACACCATCACCTCGAGGTTGCTATAAGAGGATGGACAGGCAAAGAGAAACTGTGGACCTTTAACACATCTAAAAGTTTCTGTGGCTTCAGCCATAAACAGTAAATAGGACAAAAGTATGTTTTAGGAAGTCCTCTGGAGTTGAAAACATCTCTGATTTAAAAAAAAAAAAAAACAGAAAACAGAAAACAAAAAACAAAAAACATCCACAATGTACCAAGATTTCCAAATGGAAACAACAAGCAAGACAGAAGAATTAGAACCATCTCTCTCTATGGCTCTTAATTTGATCTTCTCTTCACATTCTGCTTTTATAGAGGGGAAAGGAACTTATAGAAAGCCTGACACTGTACAGGTGGCCTTGACTAAGAGAGGGTGACACAGATTCTGTAGGCAGAGAAAATTCATGTAAATGAGATTCACGGTTCTCTGCATTGTGGGTTTTTATTTTTGCTCAGGTGCCTCATTATAAAATAAGTACTGTAATTTGTGCCCTTTCCTCTCTTTGTAGAAAAAAAATTAAATATAAAGAACAACAAAATGCTGATGACAAGCTGTCAGATGTGCGGTAAAGAATGTTCTCAGATAAACTATGCTGTTCTGTTTTGTCTTTTTCCCCCCACAAAATCATTACGAAACATTCACAAAACTCTTTGCAGCAATGCCTCCCACCAGTATGGTAAAGGTCTTTGGTACGGCCAAAGCCAGGTATTTCTCACAGAAAAAGGAAAAAAAAAAAACTTCAGTAAATAACAGTGCAATTAGAATCTAAATTCTTGCCTCAAATTTTCTCCACTATCTGAACATTGTCACTGTCAGAATTATTTTAATCATGTCTCACACCATCAAAACACTATTGGTCAGGGGCCCGAGGAGATGGATAACTCAGTGAGCAAAAGCCCTTGCTGTATAACCAGGACCTGAGCTCATCTCCCAAACTCACATAAGAAGCTAGACGCAGTAAGATGTATGTGAAATCTCAGTGTTCATAAGGCAAGACGAGAGATGCAGGCAGGAGAAGCACCTAGGATCCCTAGGCAGTTCCCCTGACATACACAGACAGCCCAGCAGCAGAAACAGTGAGCATCCTGCCTTGGAAAAAAGTGAAAGGCAACTTCCAAAACTTGCCCTCTGACCTCTATATACATGCCATAGCATATGTACACACTTATATATCATATAAGATTGGGTTTTTTAATTATTGGTCAAAGAATTATAATTATACCAATATTATATTCTGAAAACCTACTGACTATTTTATGATATCAACTTTTCAGCCAGAAACAGGAGTGGAAAGAGAGAAAGGGAAGGGAAAGAGAAGAAAAAGGGGGGAAAAGAAAAATTATTACAGCAAACCTTGTAATTACATCAACCTTAACTGTCTTCTCATTTTTCCACCCCATACCCCACCCCAAATTTTTATTTGTTTTGGTTTGGGGGGAGTTTTTTGTTTTTCTTTTTGTTGTTTTGTTTATTGTTGTTATTGGTGTTTACCCTTTGGCTTTTTTGAGACAATGTCTCTCTACATAGCCCTGGTTGTCCTGCAATTTATTCTGTTGACCAGGCTGGCCTTGAACTCACAGAGGTACACCTGCCTCTGTCTCCCAAGTTGCTGGGATTAAAGGCATACAACACCACACAGGGCTTTTCCTCTAAAATTTTGTCTCTATTAAAAACAATATATCACTTTTTTTTTCTTTTCTATTTTACTCGAGAGAACATCTGGTCCTGAGTGTATCTTTTTTCACTTAAGAAAGATTTATCCTCTGAAGAGAAAGATAAACACACCTTGACACATTTTCTAAGTGAGATATCACCAGTGACAGCCCACTTAGCCTATCATTTCCTGGTTTGGAGGTGAGACGGTGCTAGTGCAGCTGAGAGCAAGGACTGATCTGAAGCCGGCTTCCAGCATGGTACGGCTGTTCTTCCTGTGGGTGCTCTTCCTTTCCACTTCTCTTGGTAAGAAGGCAAATCCATTTGCTTTTACAAGCCCTCATCAGGAATGGGAAATCGGGAGACGGATCAACAGCACTGGGTTCTGAGAGCAGCATCATTGGGCCAGGCTTCCAGGAAGCTTAAGTCTGGTATCCCCTGCCTGACACTGAAACCAAGAGAAAAAGGCAGATGAGGCTGGGAGCCAGGCTGAGAGTCTGTTCCTAATTCTGACAGAAGCCACAATGGAGTCATTTCTCTTTTCTTCTCCACAGGAGCCAGCATGGCTCAGACAGTGTCTCAGCCTCAGAAGGAAAAGTCTGTGCAGGTGGCAGAGTCGGCAACCGTGGACTGCACCTATGACACAAGTGATACTAATTACCTCTTGTTCTGGTACAAACAGCAAGGAGGGCAGGTGACTCTAGTCATTCTCCAAGAAGCATACAAGCAGTATAATGCAACGTTAAACCGCTTCTCTGTGAACTTCCAGAAAGCAGCTAAGACCTTCAGCCTGGAGATCTCAGACTCACAGCTGGGGGATACTGCGACATATTTCTGTGCTCTCATGGAGCACCACGGTGACACAGGCAACAGAGAGGGTCTAACAGAAACCTCAGATCTCAGCATCTGTGCAGAATGGCAGGAAGTGGCTGGGGTACCAGTGACATACAGAAAAGGACTTTCTTTTCTCTAGACGAAAAAGTATTCATATGCAACTGTAGGAAACACAGATGTAATTCTATAAATTGTAATTGTCAAAACAATAATAAAATGCAGGGGATATACACAGCTTTATAGTTTTGCAAAGTGTGTTAACATGTATTATTTCATTGGCTATCAAAACTCATGCCAGGCAGTGGCACACACCTTTAATCCTAGCACTTGGGAGGCAGAGGCAGAGGCAGGTGGATTTCTGAGTTCAAGGCTAGTCTGGTCTACAGAGCTAGTTCCAGGACAGTCGGGGCTACACAGAGAAACCCTGTCTCAAAAAACAAACAAAAAAAAACAAACAAACAAACAAAAAAAAACCAAAAACTTCATGTGCATAGAACGGGTCAGAAATTTTCAGCATCAGTGTGATCCAGCAGACCCCAGAGCTTGACCTAAAGCTATTTGAAAGTTTTGTCCAAGGTTTTAAATTTAATTATTCTAAAAACCACATGTATTCATTACTTTTCTGTTGCTGTGATAAAACACCATGACCAAGGCAACTTATAGAAAGAAAAAGTTCATGTGTGTTTATGGTCATCGTGGTAGAAACAGCACAGCAGCAGGGGCAGGCATGGAAGCTGGAGCTGCCGAGAATTCAAAGTTCACATCTCAACCATGAACAGGAAGAGAGAAAAGTAAGTGGGAGTGGGTTGAGCCATTACACTCTCAAAGCATGTCTCTTGTGCCAGATTTCATCCAGCACCTCCTAAGTCTCTTCAAATATTGTCCCCATCTGGGGACCAAGTATTCAAATACTTGAGACCAAGGGGACGTTTCTCACTCAAGCTGGTACATAACAATTTTATGTGCATATCCCACTGTCTCACCAAAGATATATGTGTGTATGCATATGTGTGTATACATATATACATATTTACATATACACATATATACATAAACACATATACATACACACATATGCACATATACACATACATATATACACACATATGCACATATACACATATGCACAAATACACATATATACGTATACATACATATATATATATGATTCAATTTCTTTTTTTTCTTTCTTTTTTTAATTAGGTATTTTCTTCATTTACATTTCAAGTCCCCCATACCCTCCCCCCCCCCCGACTCCCCTATCCACCCACTCCCACTTCTTGGCCCTGGTGGTCCCCTTACTGAGGCATATAAAGTTTGCACGGCCAAGGGGCCTCTCTTTCCACTGATGGTCGACTAGGCCATTTTCTGATACATATGCAGCTAGAGACACGAGCTCCGGGGGGTACTGGTTAGTTCATATTGTTGTTGCACATATAGGGTTGCAGATCCCTTTAGCTCCTTGGGTACTTTCTCTAGCTTCTCCATTGGGGGCCCTGTGATCCATCCAATAGCTGACTGTGAGCATCCACTTCTGTGTTTACTAGGCCCCAGCATAGTCTCACAAGAGACAGCTATATCAGGGTCCTTTCAGCAAAATCTTACTAGTGTATGCAATGGTGTCAGCGTTTGGAGGCTGATTATGGGATGGATCCCTGGATATGATTCAATTTCTTATTTGCCCTACATATCTTAATTGTATACACTATTCTCCTTTGCTCATTCTTGCTCACTATTCTGGCACATTGTAAATATCTGGTTTTGTTTGTTTGCTTGTTAGGGGTTGAATACAGAACATCATCTGCACTAAGCCAGTGCTCAACCACTGAAGTTCATCCCCAGCCCTAAAATAACCCCACCTTCTACCTTCCCACACAAGCTCTCTGATTTTTCATGACATGTTACTTCTCTCTAATTATGAAATGTTGGAAATCAACATTGTTTGATTGACTGATATATCTGATGAATCTACTTTTCTGATTTGGCATCCTCCTTTGTCTGGAAAAAATATGATACTATAGTAATTGTTCATGGGGAGGCAACCTGGAGAAGCCATTTGGGAAATCATCTCCAAAAGCTGGGGCCAGGAAGCTGTCTGGCACGAGTGACCACCCTTATTTATACCCACTACGGAATGAGGCATTTCTGGATAATGAAAGATCCCCACCTTACTTAGGCTAAGGAAAAAGGTTTTGTTTTGGGTTTTGGTTTTGTGTTTGTTTTTTGGGTTTTTTGTTTGTTTGGTTGGTTGGTTTGGTTTGGTTTGGGGGTTTAGTTTGCTTGCTTGCTTGCTTGCTTGCTTGCTTGCTTGCTTGCTTGCCTTTTAAATAAGAACAGTGCCTGTGGTGGTTTGAATATGTTTGACCCAGGGAGTAGCACTATAGGGAAGTTTGGCCTTATTGGAGGAAGTGTATCTCAAAGTGTATCACTTTGAGAGAGCTTCCTCCTAGCTGCCTGGAAGCCAGTTTTCTCCTGTTTGCCTTCAAAACAAGACATAGACTATCAACTCCTCCAGTGCCATGACTGGATGCAGCTGTGCTTCCTGCCATGATGATAATGGACTGACTCTCTGAGCCTGTAAGCCAGTCCCAATTAAAATGTTGTCCTTTATAAGAGTTGCCTTGGTCATGGAGTATCTTGACAGCATGAAAACCCTAACTAAGACAGTTCCAGTATTCCTTTTCATGTTCATAATCTCCCATGATAGCTTAGCACCTGGGTGCAGCATTCATTCCATCTGCTCACTTTATAAAGTACAGAAAGAATAAGACAAGTTCAACAGGCGTGCTCCAGACTTCAGGTTTGGAATCATATTTAGGATGAATACAGGCCAGGCCAAATGCTGAACTCAACTTGATAAATCATTTTCCAGAACTCATCCATCCCTCCACTCACTTCAATCTAAGAACACCACACTCCTCCAGACCTTCCTCTACTTGTAGGCTCTTTAGAAGTGCCAGACATGGACTAAAATCAAAGCAGGGGGTATCACTATGGGTTCATAACTATGCCCTGCAGGATAAATGATCAAGAATCACCTATTGATGAATTAATTAGCTTCCTACTTATCAGTTCAGCCTCATTTATTATCATGCTCCTGTCTGCAACCCATCTCCCTCTCCAACTGCAATCTCACCATGAGTTTATCTCCCTGATTTATGCTTTTGTTGGAACTTACCCTCATCATGGAACACTCATCCCACTTAACCAACTGACTATTTATTGCTTACGATGTTTCAAACAGCCTAGATGTCCATCAGTGGTTGGATAAATAATAAAAATATGACACATTTACACAATAAATTGGTATCATCCACTGTGAAAATTGAATTATGAAATTTTAAGATAAATAAATGGATCTATAAAAAATGATCCTGAGTAAGGTAACCCAGACCCAAAAACAACAAATATTTTGTAGTTTTCCTTATATGTAAATGTTAGATTTTAAGCAATTGATAGATATGCTTCAATCCATATAACTATGGGGATTAGGTGTTGAGTGAGGAACTAAGGGGAAGGGGAAGGTCTCCTTCAATAGAGAAATATTCAGGAGAGTAGAGCAGGGTGATTGAACATGGAGAAGGATGGAAGAAAGGAGGATGGGAGAGGATATGGGGAGAGAGAACTAATACTAATACTTAACTAATACTAAGGGCCATTTTGGAGGTCGTATGGAATCTTACTACTGTAGAAGCTTCTTAAAATATATACATACATGAAAAATTCTAAGTAGAGTCATCAAATAATGGGAGAGACAATGCCTCAACTAAACATCTTTTGCCTCCAAGTGGAACTTCCAGTGGCGGGCAGGAATGGGTTACATCTAGTTGAGTTGTTGTCCAAAAGGAACCCACAAAATCCCCCCAAACTTCTCAAGCTATTGTCAAGGCTGTTGCTTACTCTCCACAAACTGATGGAAAGTCCTATTGATGAAGACAAGTGCATATTGCATTGAACATGAAGAAATTAAGCCAGTGCCTGACTACAGCCTTCACCCCTATTGATTAGTGTTTGTGGTAGTAGAAGGTACTCTGCATTCTACCAGCAAAAAAAAAGGTCAATCTAACTACAAGCCCTGTGATCTTATAATGGTAACCTGCTTGTATAGCGTACTGAATTGTCTATATAACATACTGAATTTCCTGTATGACATACTAGTGCAATAGTGGCATAAATACTGTGGAAGCAACCAACCTCTCTTTGGTTGAATTTAAGGCCCGCTCCACAAGATGGAACCCATGCCTGACACTGTTCATGTGGCCAAGAATCTGAGACTGTACAGGCCATGAGCCTAGGGAAAAAGAAAATACTATATATAGTTTTACTAAAGAGGCATAGCAATAAAATGACTCCAAATGGCATTCTGCTATACCCATAGATATCGATCATCATCAGAGAAGCTTCCTCTGAGTAGTAGATCTGAACCAACATAGAGACCTACAACTGGAAAAAGTGTAAAGAGTGATGGATTTGGGAACACTCCGTTCTTGATCAACCCCCTCTCCTCAGGGCTCAGAAAGCTATTCAGAAAAGGAGACAGAAGGAGTGTAAGAACCAGTGGGGATGGATCACTCCAAGAATACATTGTCTTCCAGACGACAGTACTTACTAACTCACAGAGATAGTGGCAGCATGCACTTAACCTGCACAGGATTTCAGTGCTGAGAACATGGATACAAATTCCTACCCCTAATCAAAGACTCATCTCCAATTAAGCCCCCACCTGCAAAGGAAAAATTAGTCTTCTCCAGTGGAATCTCACTGGACATATTAACCACACTTAAGGGTAGGCTCTGTGCCCAGCAGTAGATGGCCAGCACAAAAGAAACCCAATGGTATTTTGTAGATGTTTTATCTCAGACTGTTTTATCTGGGCATTTTCTGTCTGCTCATCTTTGTGTATTATGGTTTATGACTTTGTGTTTTATGGTGTGTGTGTGTGTGTATGTATTTTGTGGGTTTTTTTCTGGTTTGTTTTGGTTTTCTTTCTTTATTTGCCTGTTTGTTTAGTAGAGAAAGAATGGAAAACCATAAGAGCATAGACTCCAGTGGGGAGCATCTGATAAGAGTTGGGTGAGGAGAAACTATGATCAGAATATATTGTATAAAAAATATTTTCAATAAAAGATATATGTATATATATAAATATGTATATATATGTATATATGTATGTATATATATATATATATATTGTTTCCAAATATCCACTCCTCCTCCTTACGTGTAGTACTGAGTTATGTGTCCAGGTAGAGCTGACCGCTCCCACGTTTTTGGGTCAACTAAAACCTTAAGCATAGTTATAAGACAACAAACTTAACCATTTACAATCCATGTGTTCTTTACTGCCTCCCCATTAAAGTTAACTTTAGTTATCATGAACTGAGTTTTATTCATCCACAGCAGCAGTGCTTTCATTCTTTAACTCATAAGTGTGTGGGTCAATTTTTTAGTAAAATTTATAGAATTCTTCATTATAATTTACAGAGGTACAATTTTAGATTGCTAACTCCTCTGTAATTAACTCAGGACTCTAGGCTAACTCAAAGGGACACATGTGTGCTGAAAATAATATCAATTACAATGTTGTGCTGGCAACAACTGTAGTGATAGTAGCTAACACTCATTGACTGTGTATTTATCTCTCATGTTCTGACAGATATATAAGATGTATTACTTCATCCAGTAGTCCCAACAAATCTAGGTACAGGGAATATTGATATCCCAATTTTATAATAAGGATTTCACATTCAGAGAAATAATGTTGCCTAGAGCCAAACAATATCTATGTTCACTAGATTCTCTGCTCCCCTATAAAAAGCTCCATTAATTTAATAGCTGTGTAGACAGAATATAGGAAAGATATACGTGAAAGTGGTTCGTGTTGTGTGTCTACTTCTCACTTAATAGTAACACAGTGAACCTGACATCACTTATTTTTATTAGTACTTCAATGTAAATATAACACTGTTAAGTTATTGATTTTTAACATGAATGATTTGAGCCTTATTAACATTAGTTGATAATTATTTAATTTTGATTATTTGCAATAAAGGAATATATATAAATATATACATATATACTAAAGTTGTTTCCAAATATCTCAATATTTGGAATATTTCAATGTTTGAAACTTTTTCAGTTCATTTTCAAATTACACTTTAAATTTAAACTCTAAAATAGAAGTTTGGCCACGGGGTGCTGGCAAATGTTCAAAGTGCTAGTCTATCTTAAAAAAGCAGTGACACCCAAGGGAGAAAATAGACATTATCTCAGAAGACATTTCTTTTTTTTTTTAATTTTTAATATTTTTATTACATATTTTCCTCAATTACATTTCCAATGTTATCCCAAAAGTCCCCCATAGCGCCCCCCACTTCCCTACCCACCCATTCCCATTCTTTTGGCCCTGGCATTCCCCTATATTGGGGCATATAAAGTTTGCAAGTCCAATGGGCCTCTCTTTCCATTGATGGCCAACTAGACCATCTTTCGATACATATGCAGCTAGAGACAAGAGCTTCTGCTTGCAACTTCTTAAACGTATTTTTTCATATGGCAAAAAGTGGGTATGAATGTGCTTTCCAATTATTTTCCTTTATTGAAAACTTCTGTACACACATACAAACACACACAAATAATTGCCTTACTTCCTGCTCTATTGCTGTGATAAGACAACATGACCAAGGTAACTTATATAAGAAAGAATTTACTTCATACTTAGACTTCAGAGCATTAGTGTCCATGACTATCATGACATGGAGCATGGAAGCAGGCAGCAGGCAGCAGGCATGATGCTGGAGCAGTAGCTGAGAGCTCACACCCTGTTCAACAATGTGGAGGCATGGATAGAAAGACTAGTTATGGTGCAAGTGTTTTGAAACCTCAAAGCCCACACCCAATGATACACCTTCTCCAACAAGGCCACACTTCCTATTCTTTCCCAAACAGTTTCACCAACTGAGAACAGGGTATTCGAACATATGAGCCTATAAGGTCTACTCTCATTCAAACTACATTCCATTACTGGTCCCCACAAACTTGTGACCACACCATAATTCAAAATGCATCTAGTTCAACATCAAAAGTCCCCATTGACTTTAAAGTCTCAGTACAGTATAAGAGTCCAAAATCTCTTCTGAGACTCAAGCTAATCTCTTAACTATAACCCTTTGTAAAATCAAAAAGCAAACTATATACTCCCAACATATAATGGCATAGAATATACGTTATCATTTCAAAAGAGAGGAATGGGGGTATAATGAGGAAATACCAGATTAACAAAGGACTGAAACCCAGCAGGGCAAGCTCCAAGTATATAGCCCTGTGTCTGACGTCAAAAGGCAGTAAATTCATATACTAATATTCATTATATTTTTAATTATCTAAAATAAAAATAATTTTACACTTATATAATGTCTCTATTGGACAGAAATTTAGCATGTATGGAGATTGAGAATCATCTCCATGTTCTCATAGGTTAAAAAAAAAAGATGAATAAAAACTATTTAATAGTACATTTATCTGATGGCTGTATTAAATTGTATTTTTTAACTTAAACTTGAGAACAAATAAAAATAGAGCTTGACAAATTTTGCTACAGTAAACCTAGCATTACATTCTAAATATGTCACCAAAAATGTTTGCAGGAGTAAATGTGGAGAAATCAGGGCAGAATCGTTCTAACCACTACATTCCATTTCTATTTAGAAATGATCTTGATCATTTTTGTTGTTAGTACATAAAAGCTTTATTTAATCAACTCTCAAATGTTCGCCATAATGAACAGCTAATTTGGATGACTTTTGAAAACAAAGGGTGAAAAAGGCTAACAAAAATAAAACTACCCAGTAAGTAAGACTAAAACAAGCGTTTCTTTTTCTTAAAATATAACCACATATATGTAGAAGAAATGGTTTGGACTACTCTAAATGTTATAGATAAATTCCCAGTCAGTCTTCATGAAGTGGTGTTAGAGACTGGGGAGTGGGGCGCTTGTTTCAATAAACCTAATACATTTTCTGAAGCTTAACTTGTACAGAGAGGTGCAGACGAGATCCAAAAGTACGAATGACGGAGTTCTTGCTGATGCAAAGACCTTTGAACATTTATCTCTCTCTAGGAAAGGCAGTTTGAAATGGTGTGGCCCCTGACTGACAGCATTATGAAAGAAAAAGTTATGGAATCTGGGAAGAAAGAAAAGTGATAATGTGGCTGGCTTTGTGAGAGGGGCACTGGGGGAGCACAGAACAGCTTCAAATAAGCACTAAACTGACACTCCTGGGGAACGCACTTGCTTGTTGCAGCACGTTCAGTTAGCAATCCATTGCTGAGAAACAGTTTCCCTGAGCTGGAAGTTAATCTACAAAACTGAAAGAAAAAAATTAACCCCAGAGTGTAATGTGGGTTACTGCCTTAATTGATGCCAAATTGCTATGATCATGATCAGGGCAACACACTGAAGAAAGCATTTGACTGGGGGGCTGGCTTACAGTTTCAGAGACGTGAGTCCATGATCATCATGGCTGGGAGCATGGGCAGCAAGCAGACAGGCACTGGAACAGTAGCTGAAAGGCCACGTCTCCTCAGCAAGTTCAAGGCAGAAAAGGCAAAACTGGCCTTGGTATCGGTATTTGAGACCTTAATTCTATCCCCACCTCCTCCAACAAGCGTACACCTCCTAATCCTTCCCCAACAGCTCCAACTGGGGGCCAGCATTCACATCTATGAGCCTATAACAATATCTTATTTTGCAGTCTACTCATTTACATTTTTCTTGTTAGCCTTTGTCGAATCAGTGTTTTGTGGTTTTTCTCAATGAGGACTTTGATAAAACTTGAATGCAGCCCTAATTTATGTGAAAATATAACCTTTGCCACAGTTAGTGGTGGCCTATCATTGTTTTGGATGATCAGTTTCATATACTTAAGCTATAAAATCCTGATTCCATATCCAGCTGGTTTAGACAAGAAGGTAGCTGGCCACTATTTATTTAATTTTATCATCCTAACATGCAAATATTCTTTCAGAAGAGCCCTAATGAAGCACATGTTTTGGAACATTCTTAATTCCTTTTTAGTAGTCTGAATTTGGCCATGAAGGAAAGAGAAAGTTGATTAATTTATGTCAAAACTTTCCAATTCTGTGAAGTAGTTTTAGACCTTTCTTCATAGCCATTTGGCACATTCTAGCTTTGAACGGCAACTTCATAGAGACATATTCTGCAAGCAAAGAAACGTTCGTGAAGCAAATTCTTTCTGTTCTGTACCCCCATGGAAAGGTTTTCTATTTCTGTGGATATGACAAGAGCCCAAATATGTCAGTGTGAACTTGCTTCTAACTTGAAATGACCTTACTAACTATATGCCAATATCCTAGATGCAAAAGCCTATTCCAATTACTCAGGAGTTACAGGAGAATTTAGTTGTTAATTCAATAGCATGCAGTCACCACCACCACCACCCCGCACCCCATCCCCCAAAAAAGTTTTTCAGGCTTTCCTTCTTTCTTTCCACCAATTCCTACTTTTTCCATTGAAGGCTACAGCACCTTCTCTACCAATTTCTTGAGTTCTGGTGTTCCTAACTTTTCTTCTGGGTTGCATGTGAGTTCTAGAGAATTCAATTAATTGTCCAGTCTCAAGTAGCACCTAACTGCTCTAGACTGACAAGAGTGTAGAGCTTCTCTATGAGAGTCCCTCATCACAAACCCATCACCGTGGCAGACTGAAGGCATCAGAGTTCATGTCCTTTGGATCCCTGTACAGGATAGTTTCCTGTCAACTTGCCACAAGCTAAAGTCATCTGAAAGGAGGGAACCTCCATGAAGAAAATGCCTCCATATGATCAGGCTTCAGTCAAGCCTGTAGAGCATTTTCTTAATTAGTGATTGACAGGGGGGGGGGGGCCCAGCCTGTTATAGAGTGGTACCGTTCCTAGGCTGGTTATCTTGAGTTCTATAAGAAAGCAGGCTGAGCAAGTTATGGGGAGCAAGCCAGGAAATACCCCTTCATGCCTCTGCATCAGCTCCTGTCTCCAGGATTCTTTTTCTGTCTGAGTTTCTGTCTTGACTTCCTTAGATGATGAACAATGACAAACAAAGCATAAGCCAAACAAACTCTTTCCTTTCCAACTTGCTTTTTGGTCCTGGTATTTAATCGGAGTACTGGAAAGCCTAACTAGTCAGTCTTCCTCCAGTGAACTAACCTTGTGAAGGAAATCGTTAATTCCTCTGAGACATTTTACTTGGACTAGGAAGCTCCGTTGGCCCTGAAGTGGGAAAGGTAAGTTCTTGTATCCAGAATATCAAAGTCAACTTAAAATGTTCATCCTCTGGTCAATTAGTACCCCAAATATAAGTGTGAATGAAGCACAAATGTCTAAACTCATGAATGTCAGGTCTCTGAAACCCAGGCCAAAAGCTAACTGAGGTGCCTATTAACATACCAAAGGAGACACTGGCTAGCTGTCCCACCACTCAGTACCTGTGGCTCCTCTCAGCACATCTCACCCTGCCCTCTACCTTAAAGCTTTCCCTCCCAGAGGCTGGGTTTCCATTTCCCTTCGGTCGCCATAGAACTCAGCCATTTTTAGTCCACTGCTCTCTTGGCCTCCTGACCTTTTTGCCCGGGCTGCTCTCTCTCCCCCTCTCCCCTCTCATGGTCCAGTTTAGTTTTCCAGCTATGTTCAGCCTGGACTCTTCTCTCTGACTGCTTTTTCCCTTGTATCTACAATAAAAATCTTCTCCATACTTTCAGAGTGGTCGCATCGTCCTCCTTAAATTTTTTTTCACTCAATGAGGTTATAAACAATACAAAGAATCCTATAGGGATGGGACTCTGATGAGGAAGTGTTTATAGGGGTTGGGGTGAATATAGAGAGGGTGGGTGAGAGTAATCATGATGCATGTATGAAATTATTTACATTTATGAAACTGGCAAAGAACAGAGTTAATAAAAATAGAAAACTATAAATCAATTGATGTAATCAAATTGTAGAAATCAATTTGATGTAAATCCAAAATCATTACCAGTGCTCACAAAGCCATCCCTGTTCTGCCTTGCTTCTCTGACCTCATCTCCCATGACTTCATTACCTGGACTAAACTGTGTACCTGCCATCTCCTATATGACCTTCTATGTCTCTCTCCCTATCTTGCCCCTGTGCTCAATGCCCTGGCCACTAGTGTGTAGAGAGTATATCAATGAACTCCCTTGCCTTCTAATTTCAAGCTAGTTTCTACTCAAGAGGAGCTCCTACAGAGATCAGAGGGAAGAAGTTTAGTAAAGGTCAAGATGTCTCTTCCCCCAGCTTCTTCCTTGGGACTAACATAGGCTGGTATTGACCCATATGTTCCAAATCAATTTCTTAAGGAGGCTTTTCCAGATAGCTTATTTCCAGTTCTGAGAACCACTCCTCTCTCATTCAATACCCAGAGTGATGCTTGTCCCAGGGTATATATATATATACTTGTTTGTATATGTATGTATGTATGTATTATACTAATATTATATATGTGTATATATATATATATATATATATATATATATATATATATATATACAGAGAGAGAGCTCACTCATACTTTTATATGTTTAAAACTGATGGCATGTTTCCCCAAATTATACAGGTAGCCATTAATTTCCTGCCAGAATTCTAACACTGATTTCAGATAAAAATATATGTCAATCTCAGTTTAAATGTTGCTTCTTCAGTGAGATCTTTCCTTCCCTGCCTGTTAAACCTCTCTCGGGTTCTGTAACAATACACACCTCACTTAATGGCAAACACTGAAATGTAGCACTTTCCTCTAAGAGAGAGCATTCCGTCTTGGTGGGAAGCTCATTAAACTTCAGGAAGTAGAGACAGGCATAGGGGCACACACCTTTAATCCTAAACAAATGGGATCTCTGAGTTTGAGGCCAGTCTGGTCTACAGAGTGAGTGCAAGGACAGCTACACAGAGAAACCCTAATCACAGACTGATCAAGAAAAACATACTGCAAATATCTAAACAGGGAATGTGTAAGAACAATAACTGCTTGCTGTTTGCTTAGTTTCTCTGTGTTCTCACTGTCCATTCATCTGTGACTCTGTCTTCTACCTCCAAGTCTCACCAAAGTCATTTCACTTTCACACTTCACTATGATCTCAACACCTCACATATGCAGAGTTTCAGACTGCTCAGCTCCTGTAACTGATGCCACGCTCCTATTAGAGTTCACAACTGGGCACCTGTTCCTTTTGTCCCTTGAAGTCCTCTGATAGCTACTTTGCTTCAGTGAGATCTTTTCCTTGCTCTTTCCACCCCCACCCCAATTCCTAGCAGCTCTCTATACTACTGACACACTTTCTTCTAGGATGTCTTTACCCTGGGGCTGGATAGAGGGATCAAAAGTTAAGATCATTTGCTGCTTTTGAAGAGAACCCTCGGTCAGTTCCCAGCACTTAAATTAGGAGTTCACAACCGCCTATGTCTCCAGCTCTAAACAATCTGATGGCCTACCAAAGGCCCTGCATGCATGTTTAATGCCTACACAGAGAGACACTCACCAATGCATATGATGGTTTGTGTGCATTGTCAACTCGGCAGAATCTTGAATCATGGCAAACAGACCTCTGGGCATGCATGTATGCAATTATGTTCATCATTTGGGGAAGTGTTAAGCACCATGAGTGGTGTCATTCCCTGGCTAGCATCCCGGACTGCACACACAAAAACTGGGAGCTGAGAAGCTGTAGGAAGTTACATTCTCTGCCTCTTGTTTGTGGATGTGGTGTGTCCAGTTACTTCAAGCTCTGACTTCCAGCCATGGTGGAACAATGAGCCAGAGTAAAGCTTTCTGCCTTGAGTTGCTTTTTTTTCAGAGTGTTTTGTTCCAGCAACCAGACAAATAACTAAGGCACTGGCTATTCAACATCCCACATCAGTTCCTGACTCCACACATGAATGTGCCTCTGCCTGACTCTGAGAGTTCTCCAGAATCAATGCCTCGGTTTGAGGACCCATCCTGATTCCAACAGGTGATTTTTCATCCAATAGTTTTGGTTCAATCATTCTCCGACTTTTTAAAAAAACAAAAAGCATTTCACCTTCTCTTGTATCTTGCTGTCCTCTCTGAAACAACCTTTAACTCCCTCTCTACCGCACTGTTGCGTATCCTTCAGATTTCAGTGCATCCAGAGAAACCACTCTAAACTGCTACAGCCTTTCACAATCTGTGGGAAGCCACATACACCATTACAAGATAGCGCTGGCTACCACTGGCCACCACCCATAAGTCTGGGTAAACAACCAATGTGCGCATGTGCAGTAGAGTTTTTTGCCGAGTCACTGACTGGCCTGAGGCATGTAAATGAGGTACTGAAAGCATAATCAATCGAGTATAGACACGCCTGTCCTAGGCCTATATAAGCAGCACTGGTTTTTCGGGCTCAGGGTCTTTCACCTTCGCAATCAAGCTCTCCCAATAAACGTGTGCAGAGGAATCCTGTTGTGGCGTCTTTCTTGCTGGCGAGTCGGGCGTCTACAACAATCTCCTCTCTTCTGAATACTCATAACCTGCCCCTAAAATTATAAACCAATGCTAGCTGCCTGGCACCAATAGTTTTTAATCTATGTTTAATGCTAAACTTCCTAACTAACTTACAACTCCATTGAGGTTGAGATTAGATCTTGTGAAATTACATAATATTACTTACCTGATATTTGATGTGTGCATGGTATGTGATTTTGACTGTGATGCTTTGAATTTCTGCTAATGCCTTTCATTTACTTGGGGGGTCTTAAGGGGAAAGGATCAGTTCTAGGTGTTTTATCTGTTATAGACTTCATATAGGAAATGATGTTTCTATGGGGCCTCCTTTGAGTCAGAGAATTGAGTTTAGGATTTAAAATGTAGAAAAATTATATGGAGAAAACTATCTAACATTGACTGAAATGAACATGATGGGAAAACCCTACCTGTTCCCTATGTTCCCCAAATCCTAACAAACACTGCTAGATGTGTGTAGAAAATATGGCATTGGAGTCCAATAAGTGAGTGGAGGGTGTTGAGTCAACTTCTGTCTGAGTGATCTTAAGCATTTAGTGCAACTCCTGGAGGCTTCAGATCCTCTTCTGTAAAGTTAAACGCTGTGATGATTTAATGTGATTATGCATTTACTTGACATAATGCTTAGTCTGCAGTCAAATTAAATACACACCAGCTATCACAGTCTTATTTTGCTCTTTTTCCATATTCTTGTGTAAGAGTTGAGAAAGTGGAGAACCTGACTCCAGAAGTCAAGATGGCACAGAAAGGTACTCCTCCTACAGATGGGCAGTACAACCCACAAGTGACCCACTGCATGTGTCTAAGGAAGCCTTCAAGGGACACCCTTCCATGCCACTCTTAGCAACAGTCCACAGGATAGACATCTTTTCAAGTCAGACTTGCAACTCAGTCTAGCATGACGAAAAGATTCAAACTCTGATCTGCAGAAAGGATAAATTCTAAGAATGTGATATGGATGTGATGAGCTGCACTCAGGTGGAGGCAATCAATGCTTTCTCTCAGAATTTTAAAACTTGAAATTAGGAAAAGAAGGCTTGAGTATTTCTTTGGTGATTACACTGTGAGATAAAACTCAGCCAGGAAGTATTTTCAATCATGCCCACTACCTTGAGGCAGCAGCCAGTCCAAGTGAAAGAAGCTGATGCATGCAGAGAGGTGGAGAGATGGAAAAACTTCCAAGATTCCCAGATACATCTTTCAAATTTATCAGTCAGTGTGTTTCTTGTATTTGTTTACGTTTATTCAATTAATGCACCTTGGGGAAAAAGCCTTATGGAACCAGTGAGAATCTAAAAAAAAAAAAAAAAAAAAAAAGATTTTTCTAGAAGAAAATTTAAACACCTGTTTGGATTGGTGGAGTAACTGGGAGGTGGAATGTCATTTGAGATGTAAACGAATGGAATGATTAATTAAGAAAAGAAAAGAAAAGAAAAGAAAAGAAAAGAAAAGAAAAGAAAAGAAAAGAAAAGAAAAAAAGAAGTGCTTCTTAGTAATCTAAGCATCCTGAAGAGGGCACTGTTTCCATACTCTCTCTCTCTCTCTCTCTCTCTCTCTCTCTCTCTCTCTCTCTCTCTCTCTCTCTCTCTCTCTCTCTCTCTCTCTTTCTCTCTCTCTCTCTCTCTTTCTCTCTCTCTCTCTCTCCTTCTCTCCCTTCCTGTCTTCTCCACCCCCTTTCCTTTTTATGAGAAGAAAGGCCTGAGTGAATTGCAAAATCCAAGTGTTCAGTGAGCTTGCACAGGGAAAAGGAGATGAAGACAGCATTGGCAATGATTCTGAGGCTTCAGCTAGACTGTGAGTTAAGGTTCACTGGGAAGACTGCTGCGAGGATAGAGCCATTACCTGTGTAATGTGCGATCAGTAGCAGCAAGGTTCGGGTTGCCTCACCTGTCTTCCTTGAGAAAGAACTGGGTAATAGAGTAACCAGTGACACACACACACACACAACCTTCTGGATTGCTCCCTTTGCACAGGGTTATGTGGAGAGAAGACAGCGCAGCAAAACCCTCTGTTTCTCAGCACCTGGGAAGGAAGAAGCAGCACTATCTTCTGCAGTTATTCAAGCTCTGCTACAGACAGACCGCTCTGGTATAGACAAGATCTGGGGGAAAGCCTGGACTTTCTGTTTGCATTGCTGTCAAATGGAGCAGTGAAGAAAAATTTCTATTAACAGCCTCACTTGATCAGAAAGCTTGCCTCAGTGCCCTGCACTTCTCGGGACTCCAGCACAGCCACTCTGCTATCTACTTCTGTGCCCTGGGCACACAGTGCTCTCCTGACGTTGTTGGTCTGTACCCAAACCTGCATCTAGCCCTCCAGGCTTCCTCAAAACTCGGGCTGTCTTTGTAGGGCTTAGCTCTATCTCTTATCATTCAATAAGGAAACTCCTGAAACAAATAGGGGGAAAAAGATAGTGTTTAACACTTATGTCCTTAAAAGGAATATACATTTAAGAAGGAAAATCCCAAACATGTCTTTCCTGAAATTAGAGAGTCTTGTTCTCTCTGGCTTCACAGTCAGCATCCATCATCCTTCCATCACAAAATGACTTTACCTTTATGCACTATCACAAATAATTCCTATGAAATATGAAGTCATTGTTCACTTTAATGTGACAGTAACATTTAACACTTACCAGTGGAAGAAAGGGGAGTACATAATTTATGAGAATATTCTATAAATGGCTTCTTACCTGGTATTCCCCCAATAAAACACTGAGTGCTGTGGCTAGGTAAACTTATCTAGGTATCGTTGACCACAATATTTGGAAAGATTTCTGTAGGACTTTCAAAGACAATAAGCAGATGTTAGTTGAAAAGTCCTGAGCATTGGTTTGCAAAATTACTATATCTGCCCATCCACCCTGGGATACAAATTCTCTTTTGTCTCTAGCTTTTTCCAATCAATAGTGGAGAAACTAAGTACTAAATAAACAAGAACCTCATTAATCAACCCTACTAACCTTCCCTACTAATCCCTGAATTGTAATACAGGATACATAAGCCATCGAAGGAGGTTGTGACACACCCATAGCCAATCACTTGTTTCTAATTCACATTGAGTCTTCCCTGCAGACTGAGAGGAAACACTCCGTAACTGCCTGACACAGCCCCTGAAGGATGACCCTACAGCATGGGTCACAGCTTGGCCATGCTCAGCTCCTTCCTGAGCTCCCAGGCATGACATTTTTGTCAATCCCCTTTTCTCAGATACATGGCTACTGTCTGTGCCCAGATAACCAAGGAATGCTAGGATCAGATGGGTTCTGAAAGTCACAACATGGACAGCTCCTTTTCCATTTTCTGCACTGTCTACTTAAATGTATTTTGTATTCCAAACTACATAATTGCATTTGTCTCATAGAGTGACAGCAGTAGGGTTATTGGCCACTCACTTAAGGAAAGATACTCTCAGTAACTTATAGGAACCAGTTGGCCTGCAGTGACCAAGGGTTCCTCCAGTGGCCACAGATGATTTATAGCCCCAAATAAGACTCTTTAGAGAGACAAATCCTGGTTTTCTGTGAGAGGGACCCCAGAATGATTCCATAGTAGCAACACCTAATGGACACTATCTTCAGTGAGTCTATAGGCATTTCCCAAGGCTTCCTTCCTGAACAATAGAACTAATCCCAACTTTATGATCAGGAAGCACTCATTATTCTTTGCAATTTAAATGAATTAAGTTTAATTAAAAGAAGTAAGAGTGTACACCAAGTTCAAATCTACTCTTTAAAGCACCGAGGAAAGCATTCTGAAGATTTGCTTGCTTCTAAGTCCTGCTGTATCTGTGTGTCTGTGATATTTCTTTTTCCAAAAGGTTTACAGTGGGCAGTAACTGAATAAAAAACCTTCATGAAATCCAAGCGTGTTTCTGATGTTTGTACATTCACTGTGCCCCTGAAATTTTATGTCATAATCTCACCCCCAGTATAGTGGTATTCCAAGTCAGTGTGTTTATGGTCGACTCCTTGGGGGTGGGCTAATGCTGTCATGAAAGCCAGAGGATA
Organism: Mus caroli; assembly: GCF_978045245.1. Classification (NCBI taxonomy): domain Eukaryota; kingdom Metazoa; phylum Chordata; class Mammalia; order Rodentia; family Muridae; genus Mus; species Mus caroli. Next base: position 50,054,418 of record NW_028227267.1, read on the forward strand.
AGATGTCTCCACTATGGATCTTGCTTAGCAGTCTATAGTCCTGAAGAGGACTGTCTCAAGAACTCTACCATGCTGGCCTATGATGGTTGGCTTCCTCCTTGCTATAGACCTGGGAGAAATAAACTTCTGTTGCTTATAAGTCAGCCAGATTATGATGTTAGCATAGCAGCCCAACATAAGGATCACAGCCATTTTCTCAGTTCTTAGCAAGATTTTCAAGCAGGATTTTCAAGATTTTCAAGATTCTCAGTTCAAGCAGGATTTTCATTTTCAAACCATATGGTTGATGGGACAGACCAAGCTTACCAACTAGTAAATAAGAAATATACTACAAGAGCACTTTTGCTTTAAAATTCTGCTTTCCATTCCAAATTCATAAATGTAGAAGCTCAGAAGTCATATCATGGCTTCAACTGGGTTATACGCTGCAAAGATGTGGAAGTTGATCCCATTCTGCCATGTTAGGTATGAGAGCACAAAATCAGGGTGGAGGTCACAGCATTCAGCTCATGTTTTACTGTGGGCTTCACAGAAAAGTGAGCACATGACTGGAAACAGAACAAGACTATTACCAAACAATTACCAAAGTGTAGTGGACAGTGCTGATGCTAAGGTTCTGTTCCCCAATTGGTTCTTGATTGATCAATAAAGATACCAGTGACCAATGACTGAGGATGGGGCAGGACACTTAGAGTTCCACTGGAGGACACAAAGAGAATCAAGAGAACTGGGGAAGCAGGAACATCAGCAGGAGATAAAGCTGGTTGAGCCATGTCAGTTTTCGGTTGAAGTAGCCAATGGACACTCTATCAGATTATACCTTGGGTGGCAGGGGAGGTTTAGAAGTGCCCACTCATTGAGTTAACAAAGGCATTTTAAGATTAACTTGCGTGTGTATGAGCACATGCATACGAGGGCATGTGTATCTGTGGTATGTGTGTGTGTGTGTGTGTGTGTGTGTGTGTGTGTGTGTGTGTGGTTGTTGCTGCTGCTGTTGCTGCTGCTGTTGTTGTTTATCCATGGATCTAAAGGACTCTGGGTGGGGGCTGGTAGCGTGGTCTGCCCAGAATTTAAAGCAAGGTAGCAAAAACTACATGCTACACCAAAGCAGTATTATTAACAGATTTCTGTGAGACACAGTCAGAAGAGAGCCCTAACAGCTGGTTTGGTGTTTTTTAAAAGAAAAGATAGAAGGTCCTTACCTTCTCCTTTTTACACTTTTCCCTTTTTAACATAGACAAAGAAAGAAAGCAGATATACACAAAAAGCCCTGAGCATGGTGGTATTCCCTCCTATGCCTGTTGAAGTTGTAAAAGAGGGAGGAAGTTATGAATAAGTAAACACCAGCAGTAACTGTCTTCAAATATGGAACCTATCATATTTCCTCTCCACCACCTTCTCTCCATCCATAGATATGAGTCAGTGCGCAGCTTTCTAACTCCAACAAAATTTACATAACTGAGATGTTCGTTGAAGCCAACCAACAAAACTGCACCAAAAGCACTCTGAAGCTGAGGACATACATAGCTCAGTGGTAAAGCATTTACGGAACTCGTTCAGAGCTCTGGATCCGATCCCCAGCACTGAGAAAGAGGCTGATTTCTTGCATACTAATCACGGGGCCATTTTCTCGGTAATCGCAAACACTCTACAGTCCAAGGAGTCTGAAAGAAAAGCTTCAAGGTGGGATTTGGGGAAAATGTATCTTCAGGCTCAAAGCCAGGTTTGCCTCAAGTACTTTAGAAGCATTGCCAATCAGAAGAATCTCTTGCTTTGCCTATGCTAGCTGCCTTTTTCCTCTCTTTCTTCTCTCTCTCTCTCTCTCTCTCTCTCTCTCTCTCTCTCTCTCTCTCTCTCTCTCTCTCTCTCTCTCTCTCTCCCCTTTTTTAATATTTGGTTTTGGTTTTTATTTTTGATAAATTGTGACATTTATTCAAACTTTGCATCTTTTCAGGCTAATGGCAAACAGATTTCACTTCCAGGAAATGTCCAAGTTAGATGTTTTCCAGTAAAGTAATTCAAAACCAGCTTTCCTCATATAGCAGTGAGATGAAGGAGCCTGAGTCAGCACCCTTGGGTGCCAATTTTTGTTTAGATTTTTCATTCCAACCTTCTATGAAAATAATAATCCTCATTCAGTCAGGCTCAGAAAATATACCAGAGAGTGCAATTAAAATGTAAACATGAACAACATCTCAACAGCTCCTAAGCAGAAGGGTAATCATTAAGGGTAGATAACGATAATGGTACATCTCCTCTGGTTGCCCAGCATCTGCAGGAGCCAATCAGATTCCACTTGAGGTGGGAAAGGTCAGCAGCAGCACCTGACAGAACACAGGCTCCTGTCACACGACAGGGCTTTCAGTCCTAGCAACAATAACTTTCATATTCTGACAAAATGAAATCTGACATGAAAAACTAACTCAATTCCATGGGGTCTTGAGTGGAACACACCAGGCAGGAAAAAAAGAGACTCTGACCTTGTATTTGTCAGTACCTACAAGGTATCATAAATTTCAACTTCCCTGAACAAGACCAAGGTTCTTGGTTGATGATTGTTTATCGGGAAACTGTTATTTTACATTTATGAACTCAGCTCTTTTGCTGTTAATCACATGACAGAGCGTCGTGAAAGATTTCTTATCAGAATTCTGTAAACTGCAGCATCATGTTTTCATTTACCAATTTTCATTAGAAGCCACTTCACAATGAAACTGTTGTTGAGGAAACGAGACCCTGCCCCAACCTAGTCTGCTGAAGGAATCATGCACAAGCCACCTAGTCTCTCCCTTCTTAAGTCAGCAAACCCCTCAAAAGACAAATATGACTAAAAATTTATTCACTTGAATTTTAGGACATTATTTAATACCTCCCTGTACTATTTCCTAACTAAGGAGTACATGATTTTTTAAAATAATTTTTATTTACTCTTGAACAATTTCATATGTGTGTATAATGTATTTTGATCAGAATCACACACTAGAAGAGCAAGATCTTAATTTTTATATTTATTATGATTAAAGAACACACCTATTTAAAAAACAATTTTCTTTTAAATAGATTAATGAAAATAAATAAATAAAGATTTTCTTTGGGAGCAAGTAAATAATTGTAATTAATTTTATTTGAAGCTGTAAAATGTGTATATGGGCATCCAGATATTCAACATTTTTATCATATCATTAAATGCTTCTGTATCTTTGATTTGCTTTCTACTAAATTTTTAATAATCTTTCAAGGGACTATTGAGGGTCTGGAGAGGTAGCTCAGTGTGTAAGTGGTCTCTCTGTATGAGCATGAGAGCCTGAGTTCAGATCTCAGTGCTCAGTACAAAGCTGGGCATGGCCACTCAGCAGACGTGCAGCCTCAGTACTGTGTAAAGGCAGAAGTCATTGAGAGAAGGATCACTGAGACTTGCTGACCCCCAGCCTCGCTCCAAGTTCAGTCAGACTCTGTCTCAAGGGAATAATATAGACAATGGTAGAGTAGGACATCTGATATCCTTCTATAGCATTTACAGTCATGCATACCCCACCACACATGTTCATACAAACACACATACACCATACAAACACACAGGTGAATAAAGATACAAAAATGACTATTGAAATCTTATACTAATTTTATCAAATTGCTCTAGAAAATGAATTATTACATCCGGCCGGATCAGCGCCGGGGTAGCGGGAGTGCAGGGTTGCCTGACACCCGCCAGCTACCCACGACCCCCGCCGCAGGATTTTGGGACTGCTGGTGAGTGGAACACAGCTTCTGCTCCAATCCAATTGCGCGGGACCTGAGACTGCATTAGTTAGGGAAGCAGAAACCGGCCTGAGTAGGGCCACAGGCCTCATCCGGCCAGATCAGCACCGGGGTAGCGGGAGCGCAGGGTTGCCTGACACCCGCCAGCTACCCACGACCCCCGCCGCAGGATTTTGGGACTGCTGGTGAGCGGAACACAGCTTCTGTTCCAGTCCAATCACGCGGGACCTGAGACTGCTCTGGTTGGGGAGAGAGAAATCCGGCCTACATAGGGCCACAACCCTCTTCCGGTCAGAAAAGCACCGGGGCTGCTGGGGCACAGGGTCTGCTGACACTCGCCAGCTACCCACAACACCCGCCACAGGATCTTAAGACTTCTGGTGAGTGGAGCACAGCTTCTGCTCCAATCCAATTGCGCGGGACCTGAGACTGCATTAGTTAGGGAAGCAGAAACCGGCCTGAGTAGGACCACAGGCCTCATCCGGCTGGATCAGCGCCGGGGTAGCGGGAGCGCAGGGTTGCCTGACACCCGCCAGCTACCCACGACCCCCGCCGCAGGATTTTGGGACTGCTGGTGAGTGGAACACAGCTTCAGCTCCAATCCAATTGCGCGGGACCTGAGACTGCATTAGTTAGGGAAGCAGAAACCGGCCTGAGTAGGGCCACAGGCCACATCCGGCCGGATCAGCGCCGGGGTAGTGGGAGTGCAGGGTTGCCTGACACCCTCCAGCTACCCACGACCCCCGCCGCAGGATTTTGGGACTGCTGGTGAGTGGAACACAGCTTCTGCTCCAGTCCAATCACGCAGGACCTGAGACTGCTCTGGTTGGGGAGAGAGAAATCCGGCCTACATAGGGCCACAAGCCTCTTCCAGTCAGAAAAGCATCGGGGCAGCTAGGGTGCAGGGTCGGCTGACACTCGCCAGCTACCCACAACACCCACCACAGGATCTTAAGACTTCTGGTGAGTGGAACACAGGTTCTGCTCCAATCCAATTGCACGCGGGACCTGAGACTGCATTAGTTAGGGAAGCAGAAACCGGCCTGAGTAGGGCCACAGGCCTCATCCGGCCGGATCAGCACAGGGGTAGTGGGAGTGCAGGGTTGCCTGACACCCTCCAGCTACCCACGACCCCCGCCGCAGGATTTTGGGACTGCTGGTGAGTGGAACACAGCTTCTGCTCCAATCCAATTGCGCGGGACCTGAGACTGCATTAGTTAGGGAAGCAGAAACCGGCCTGAGTAGGGCCACAGGCCTCATCCGGCCAGATCAGCGCCGGGGTAGCGGGAGCGCAGGGTTGCCTGACACCCGCCAGCTACCCACGACCCCCGCCGCAGGATTTTGGGACTGCTGGTGAGCAGAACACAGCTTCTGTTCCAGTCCAATCACGCGGGACCTGAGACTGCTCTGGTTGGGGAGAGAGAAATCCGGCCTACATAGGGCCACAACCCTCTTCCGGTCAGAAAAGCACCAGGGCAGCTGGGGCGCAGGGTCGGCTGACACTCACCAGCTACCCACAACACCCACCACAGGATCTTAAGACTTCTGGAGAGTGGAACACAGCTTCTGCTCCAATCCAGTTACACGCGGGACCAGAGACTGCATTAGTTAGGGAAGCAGAAAAACGGCCTGTGTAGGACCACAGGCCTCTTCCGGCTGGACCAGCACCGGTGTACCGTCAGCTACCCACGACCCCCGCCGCAGGATTTAGAGACTGCTGGTGAGTGGAACACAGCTTCTGCTCCAATCTTTAAACAGTGACAACGATAACAACTAACCCCAGAGATTACCAGATGGCGAAAGGTAAACGTAATAATCTTACTAACAGAAACCAAGACCACTCACCATCATCAGAACCCAGCACCCCCACTTCGCCCAGTCCAGGGCACCCCAACACACCGGAAAAGCTAGACACGGATTTAAAAGCATATCTCCTGATGATGATAGAGAACTTCAAGAAGGACTTTAATAACACACTTAAAGAAATGCAGGAGAACACTGCTAAACAGGCAGAAGACAATAAAGAGAAAGCACAAAAATCCCTTAAAGAATTGCAGGAGAACACTGCTAAAGAGTTACAAATCCTTAAAGAAAAACACGATAACATAATCAAACAGGTAGAAGTCCTTACAGAAAAACAGGAAAACACATCCAAACAGATGATGGAAATGAACAAAACCATACTAGACCTAAAAAGGGAAGTAGACACAATAAAGAAAACCCAAAATGAGGCAACACTGGAGATAGAAACCCTAGGAAAGAAATCTGGAACCATAGATACGAGCATCAGCAACAGAATACAAGAGATGGAAGAGAGAATCTCAGGTGCAGAAGATTCCATAGAGAACATCGGCACAACAATCAAGGAAAATGTAAAATGCAAAAAGATCCTAACTCAAAACATCCAAGAAATACAGGACACAATGAGAAGACCAAACCTACGGATAATAGGAGTGGATGAGAAGGAAGATTTTCAACTCAAAGGACCAGCAAACATCTTCAACAAAATTATAGAAGAAAACTTCCCAAATCTAAAGAAAGAGATGCCCATGAACATACAAGAAGCCTACAGACCTCCAAATAGACTGGACCAGAAAAGAAATACCTCCCGACACATAATAATCAGAGCAACAAATGCTCTAAATAAAGATAGAATACTAAAAGCAGTAAGAGAAAAAGGCCAAGTAACATATAAAGGCAAGCCTATCAGAATTACACCAGATTTTTCACCAGAGACTAAAAAAGCCAGAAGATCCTGGACGGATGTTATACAGACACTAAAAGAACACAAATTCCAACCCAGGCTACTATACCCAGCCAAACTCTCAATTAACATAGATGGAAAAACCAAAGTATTCCACGACAAAACCAAATTCACACATTATCTCTCCACGAATCCAGCCCTTCAAAGGATAATAACAGAAAAAAACCAATACAAGGACAGGAACCACGCCCTAGAAACAACAAGAAGGTAATCCCTCAACAAACCTAAAAGAAGACAGCCACAAAAACAAAATGCCAACTTTAACAACAAAAATAACAGGAAACAACAATTACTTTTCCTTAATATCTCTTAATATCAATGGACTCAACTCCCCGATAAAAAGACATAGACTAACAAACTGGCTACACAAACAAGACCCAACATTTTGCTGCTTACAGGAAACTCATCTCAGAGAAAAGGATAGACACTACCTCAGAATGAAAGGCTGGAAAACAATTTTCCAAGCAAATGGCATGAAGAAACAAGCTGGAGTAGCCATTCTAATATCTGATAAGATTGACTTCCAACCCAAAGTCATTAAAAAAGACAGGGAGGGACACTTCATACTCATCAAAGGTAAAATCCTCCAAGAGGAACTATCAATCCTGAATATCTATGCTCCAAATACAAAGGCAGCCACATTCATTAAAGAAACTTTAGTAAAGCTCAAAGCACACATTGCACCTCATACAATAATAGTGGGAGACTTCAACACACCACTTTCACCAATGGACAGATCATGGAAACAGAAACTAAACAGGGACACAGTGAAACTAAGAGAAATTATGAATCAAATGGATCTGGCAGATATCTACAGAACATTCTATCCTAAAACAAAAGGATATACCTTCTTCTCAGCACCTCATGGTACCTTCTCCAAAATTGACCACATAATTGGTCACAAAGCAGGCCTCAACAGATATAAAAATATTGAAATTGTCCCATGCATCCTATCAGATCACCATGGCCTAAGGCTGATCTTCAATAACAAAATAAATAATAGAAAGCCAACCTTCACGTGGAAACTGAACAACACTCTTCTCAATGATACCTTGGTCAAGGAAGGAATAAAGAAAGAAATTAAGGACTTTTTAGAGTTCAATGAAAATGAAGCCACAACATACCCAAACTTATGGGACGCAATGAAAGCATTTCTAAGAGGAAAACTCATAGCTCTGAGTGCCTCCAAAAGGAAACTAGAGAGAGCACACATTAGCAGCTTGACAACACACCTAAAAGCACTAGAACAAAAGGAAGCAAATTCACCCAAGAGGAGTAGACGGCAGGAAATAATCAAACTCAGGGGTGAAATCAACCAAGTGGAAACAAGAAAAACTATTCAAAGAATCAACCAATCAAGGATCTGGTTCTTTGAGAAAATCAACAAGATAGATAAACCCTTAGCCAGACTCACTAGAGGGCACAGGGAAAGCATCCTAATTAACAAAATCAGAAATGAAAAAGGAGACATAACAACAGATCCTGAAGACATCCAAAACACCATCAGATCCTTCTACCAAAGGCTATACTCAACAAAACTGGAGAACCTGGATGAAATGGAGAAGTTCCTAGACAGATACCAGGTACCAAAGTTGAATCAAGATCAGGTTAATGATCTAAACAGCCCTATATCCCCCAAAGAAATAGAAGCAGTCATTAATAGTCTCCCAACTAAAAAAAGCCCAGGACCAGATGGGTTTAGTGCAGAGTTCTATCAGACCTTCAAAGAAGATCTAATCCCAGTTCTTCACAAACTATTCCACAAAATAGAAACAGAAGGTACTCTACCCAACTCATTCTATGAAGCCACAATTACTCTGATACCTAAACCACAAAAAGACCCAACAAAGATAGAAAACTTCAGACCAATATCCCTTATGAATATTGATGCAAAAATCCTCAATAAAGTTCTTGCTAACCGAATCCAAGAACACATCAAAACAATCATCCATCCTGACCAAGTAGGTTTCATCCCAGGGATTCAGGGATGGTTCAATATACGGAAATCCATCAACGTAATCCAGTATATAAACAAACTCAAAGACAAAAACCACATGGTCATCTCGTTAGATGCGGAAAAAGCATTTGACAAGATCCAACACCCATTCATGATAAAAGTCTTGGAAAGATCAGGAATTCAAGGCCCATACCTAAACATGATAAAAGCAATCTACAGCAAACCAGTAGCCAACATCAAAGTAAATGGTGAGAAGCTTGAAGCAATCCCTCTAAAATCAGGGACTAGACAAGGCTGTCCACTTTCTCCATACCTATTCAACATTGTACTTGAAGTCCTAGCCAGAGCAATTTGACAACAAAAGGAGATCAAAGGGATACAAATTGGAAAAGATGAAGTCAAAATATCACTTTTTGCAGATGATATGATAGTATATATAAGTGACCCTAAAAATTCCACCAGAGAACTCCTAAGCCTGATAAACAGCTTCGGTGAAGTAGCTGGATATAAAATTAACTCAAACAAATCAATGGCCTTTCTCTACACAAAGAATAAACAGGCTGAGAAAGAAATTAGGGAAACAACACCCTTCTCAATAGTCACAAATAATATAAAATATCTTGGCGTGACTCTAACTAAGGAAGTGAAAGATCTGTATAATAAAAACTTCAAGTCTCTGAAGAAAGAAATTATAGAAGATCTCAGAAGATGGAAAGATCTCCCATGCTCATGGATTGGCAGGATCAACATTGTAAAAATGGCTATCTTGCCAAAAGCAATCTACAGATTCAATGCAACCCCCATCAAAATTCCAAATCAATTCTTCAACGAATTAGAAAGTGCAATCTGCAAATTCATCTGGAATAACAAAAAACCTAGGATAGCAAAAACTCTTCTCAAGGATAAAAGAACCTCTGGTGGAATCACCATGCCGGACCTAAAGCTCTACTACAGAGCAATTGTGATAAAAACTGCATGGTACTGGTATAGTGACAGACAAATAGACCAATGGAATAGAATTGAAGACCCAGAAATGAACCCACACACCTATGGTCACTTGATCTTCGACAAGGGAGCTAAAAACATCCAGTGGAAGAAAGACAGCATTTTCAACAAATGGTGCTGGCACAACTGGTTGTTAACATGTAGAAGAATGCGAATCGATCCATTCCTATCTCCTTGTACTAAGGTCAAGTCTAAGTGGATCAAGGAACTTCACATAAAACCAGAGACCCTGAAACTTATAGAGGAGAAAGTGGGGAAAAGCCTTGAAGATATGGGCACAGGGGAAAAATTCCTGAATAGAACAGTAATGGCTTGTGCTGTAAGATCGAGAATTGACAAGTGGGACCTCATGAAACTACAAAGCTTCTGCAAGGCTAAAGACACCATCAATAAGACAAAAAAACCACCAACAGATTGGGAAAGGATCTTCACCTATCCTAAATCAGATAAGGGACTAATATCCAATATATATAAAGAACTCAAGAAGGTGGACTCCAGAAAGTCAAATAACCCCATTAAAAAATGGGGCTCAGAACTGAACAAAGAATTCTCACCTGAGGAATACCGAATGGCAGAGAAGCACCTGAAAAAATGTTCAACATCCTTAATCATCAGGGAAATGCAAATCAAAACAACCCTGAGATTCCACCTCACACCAGTCAGAATGGCTAAGATCAAAAATTCAGGTGACAGCAGATGCTGGCGAGGATGTGGAGAAAGAGGAACACTCCTCCATTGTTGGTGGGATTGCAAGCTTGTACAACCACTCTGGAAATCAGTCTGGCGGTTCCTCAGAAAATTGGACATAGTACTACCGGAGGATCCAGCAATACCTCTCCTGGGCATATATCCAGAAGATGTCCCAACCGGTAAAAAGGACACATGCTCCACTATGTTCATAGCAGCCCTATTTATAATAGCCAGAAGCTGGAAAGAACCCAGATGTCCCTCAACAGAGGAATGGATACAGAAATTATGGTACATTTACACAATGGAGTACTACTCAGCTATTAAAAAGAATGAATTTATGAAATTCCTAGCCAAATGGATGGACCTGGAGGGCATCATCTTGAGTGAAGTAACACAATCACAAAAGAACTCACACAATATGTATTCATTGATAAGTGGATATTAGCCCAAAACTTAGGATACCCAAGATATAAGATACAATTTGATAGACGCATGAAACTCAAGAAGAATGAAGACCAAAGTGTGGACACTGTGCACCTTCTTAGAATTGGGAACAAAACACCCAGGGAAGGAGTTACAGAGACAAAGTTCGTAGCTGTGATGAAAGGATGGACCATTTAGAGACTGCTGTATCCAGGGATCCGTCCCATAATCAGCTTCTAAACGCTGACACCATTGCATACACTAGCAAGATTTTGCTGAAAGGACCCAAATATAGCTGTCTCTTGTGAGACGATGCCGGGGCCTAGCAAACACAGGAGTGGATGTTCACAGTCAGCTATTGGATGTATCACAGGGCTCCCAATGGAGAAGCTAGAGAAAGTACCCAAGGAGCTAAAGGGATCTGCAACCCTATTGTTGGAACAACACGATGTACTAACCAGAACCCTGGAGCTCTTGTCTCTAGCTGCATATGTATCGAAAGATGGCCTAGTCGGCCATCAATGGAAAGAGAGGCCCATTGGACTTGCAAACTTTATATGCCCCAATATAGGGGAATGCCAGGGCCAAAAGAATGGGAATGGGTGGGTAGGGAAGTGGGGGGCGCTATGGGGGACTTTTGGGATAGTATTGGAAATGTAATTGAGGAAAATATGTAATAAAAATATAAAAAAAAAAAAGAAAATGAATTATTTCACTTATTTAGCTCTGTGTGTGTGTGTGTGTGTGTGTGTGTGTGTGTGTGTGTGTGTGTGTCTGTACATGGCTTGTAGCATATTTCTCTATATAGTCATTTCAGCACTGTATGATGTCTGGGACACCATCCACTTCATCTAGATTGTAACCGTGAGGCAGTGTCTTTCATCCTGGGTAGTACTGTGTTATTTTTTTTCCTCAAAGCTTACCTCTCCTTTCTTACTTTAGAATAAAATCCCCTGTCTCCCAGATTTCTCTAAAGCCAGGTGTGGTCATGAATTCAACTCTGATCAATGAAATGTAAGTATAAGCACCATGTGACTGCCTGGAGGGAGGGAGTTCTCTAAGTCTCAGCCCTCTGCGCCTTGGCGTTTCCTTGTGGTCTTGGCTACTTCCTTCTCACCTGCTAGAGTTCTTGATGCTCTAAGACTCAATCACAGCCTTGGCTGAATCTGTGTACCAAGAACTTCCTTCAGGAATGTCCAGTTGACACTCACACAGTTCTCAATCTCACCCACCTTCCAGGAACCCCTTTAAGGAAGTAAAGAATTTCCAGGTGTTTTTAGAAGACAATGATCAAAGCACCACGCTTCCATTTATACTCTTCTGTGTCTTAATCTGTTGGATAGATCACTTTTTTTTCCTAAGAGTTCCAATGGGAGGCAGGTAAGAGTCCTCTTTGCAGAGGATGAACAATCTAGTATTGTGGCTTTTATCAGCAGTATTTCCTGCTACCAGTGTTTACTCAAGACTTAGGAAAAACCTCTTGATGTATACATACATTTCCAAAAATAAATTATCATATACTTTTATTTTTAAGGATATTTTCTCAAAAGACTTTCAAGTTTATTTTCATGTCAAGTCAGGACTTCCGGTGGATCAACCTGACTCCATCTTAGGGTTAGAAGCCATTTCATTACAAGGTCAGAATAAGTTCCCCTCCCCCATAGAGTTTAACTCACACTTTGAATGTATCCTAAATTCTACCCTAACGTAAGATGTTCTGCCAAAGAATCTTGAGGTATTCTGCCAAGATAATGTATCAGATAATCATATCTGCTGTCTGGTTTTGTAATTTGCTTGCCAAGTTCTTCTGTTACCAAATTCCTCTGAAAATCCCTGTTTGCACCTTTTTTCCTTATAGAAAGAGGCTTGAAAAGTTCACCCCTACTGCTCTCTCAAATCTCCCTTTTGGAAAGTCAGTCCTACGCATAGTAAATAAAGCTTGCTTTGCTGGCCTTATTTTTTTTTCTGTAGTGGCCTTTATTCTTACTTGGTGGGATCAACGTTCTTGGAAGCCCCAGCAAGATCAACACCCAAAATTCTAGAGCTGGATTTTGGGTTGGTGGTCTTTACTCTTGTTCATTGGGATGAATACTTTGACTCTTGGACCAGGCATGATGGCATGGATCAGTAATCCCAGGACTCGAGAAATGAAAGCAAGAAGATCACCACAAGTTCCAGGCCAGCCTGTGCTGCACAGTTCCAGGGATATAGAGTCTCAAAGTCTCATTTGGGAATGTTTGCAATCTCTTTGCTTTAGTTACTGTTCGGTTGCTTTGACAAAACATCATGAATAACAGGACCTATAAAAGAAAGCATTTGATTTGGGAGCCATGGTCTCAAAGGGTAATAGGCACCATGGCTATCATGGCAGGGAGGAGGGTGGTAGACCAGCAGGCATGAAAGAGAGGCAGACTGAGAGAAAGAGGGAGGGAGGAAGACATAGAGGGGGAACAGGAGAGAGGGGACAAACTGAGAATGGTGTGGGCTTTTGAACCCTCAAAGGCCCTACCTCCTAACATTTCCCAAACACTTCCACCAAGCATTCAATTATATGAACCTATGGGGGCTGTGCTGGCTTGTCTTATATCAACCTGACACACAAATTAGAGTTATCTGAATGGAAGAAACCTCATTTGAGAAAATGCTTCTATAAGATATGGCTGTAAGACATTTTCTTAATTAGTGATTGATAGGGAAGGCCCCAGCCCATTGTGGGTGGTACCATCCCTGGAATGGTGATGCTGGGTTCTATAAGAAAGCAGGCTGATCAAGCCATGAGGAGCAAACCAGTAAGCAACATTCCTCCTCAATGGCTTCCTGACCAATTTGCCTTTTGGCCATGGTATTTCATCAAAGCAATAGAAACCCTAATTAAGACAGGGGCCATTCTCATTCAAACCACCCCACTCTTCTTGAGTCATTATGACTGACACCCAGAGTTTATAGCAGAAGTGTAACAGGAGAAAAATTATTTTGTTTTGAAACTAAGTCTCTTGTAGCCCAACTTGGCCTCAAACTTACTATGTAACCAAGGACAACCTGGCATTCCTAATCTTCCCACCTCCACCTCTTTAGTGCTGAGATTGCAAGCATTTTACTAAGATTTTGAAGTGCTGAAGATGGAACTCAGGGCTTCATGCATGCTATGGAAGGATGGTACCAACCGAGCAACACTCTCAATCTAGAAAATTAAAGGAAGAAAAGCAGAGTCTTGAAACTATCATTCCACTATAATTTGGGACTAAGATTCTTGAAGTACAATAGCATAGTTACAGGATAGAAAGACAGTGAACTCCAAGCATGTGAGAAGGCAGAGGAGACACATACCTTGGAATCCAGTTTTAAAAAGAATCAAGGATTCCAGTACAATTAACAACGACTAATGGCCTTTTCCATTTCCTATCTACAAACCTGAAAGTTTCTAAATATCTCACCACAATCAGAATTGTAGAATGTTCCATGTAAGGTACCACCTCCCTTCATTTACTGAAACAACCCTAGAATCTTACCAAGAAAGAGGGACTGGGTACAAGGTTTTTTTAGCAACCTCCTAAGGTATAAAATGTGATCCACCAAAAGGGTACATGTCTCCTGATAAGACACTTAACCGTGACTCTCCCTGGAGAACCTCATATTCACATTACAAGCATTTTTCCTTTAACCTTCATGCATAAATATATATGCTAAAAATGTCTTTTAATAAACTGCCACTCTATGGGGACAGAACAAAGACTTAGCCTCTAAGTACACTGGCTGTTCTCGCCCAGGACCAGGGTTCAATTTTCAGCACCAACAGAGTGGCTCACAAATGTCTGCAACTCCAGTTCTAGGGAATCTGATGTCCTCTTCTGACTTCCTTGGGCACTAAACAGACAAGTGGTTCCCAGACAGACATATATGCAGGCAAAATACTCTATAAAAATAAAATAAAAAATTAATAAACTGTTATTCTCTCCTAGAGAATCCCATAACAATTCTCTTGGATATGCTTTTTCTTAGATGTTCTTTTCTTTAGTCTTGTCTTTCTATTTATTTCTATTTACTTATTTTCTGTGTGTTTGTGTACATGTCATGGCACAGGTGCGGAGGTCAGAGGACAACTTGCAACAATCTAATCTCTTCTCTCATGTGGACTCTAGGGATTGAACTCAGGCTTAGCAGCAATCACCTTTACCTACTGATCCATTTCACTAGCTCTTATATTTCTATTTTTAATATAACCCCAGCTCTATTTCACACTGGCTAGCCCTGAAATTCTTTTCTGTTTCGAAGCCACAAATCTTGGTTAAGCCTGGATGCTATTGAGGATGACAGTATGGTACTATGTCTCTAGCCCGTCACCATTAGCAACACGAACAACACACTGGATGTCCAAAGAAACTCCTGAGTGTTTAAACTTCTCTATCATGAGCTCTATGCTCTTCGGCAAGTTTTATAAGGTACTTACACCTTGATTTTCTCATTAAAACATGGAAAATAGTACACATTTCAAAGATTTATTAATATGGTATGAAAACAGGATCATTGGATTTGGTGGAGGCTCTCTAGTCACAGATGGGCTTAAGGGCTTAAAAGCTCACAGTCTCACAAGGTTCCCTAAGTCACTGACTCTGGGGTCCTTGCCTCACAAATGTGAAGAATGAATTTCGTAAACCCCAGGAAAGGTGTGTTTTAATCAAAGAGTTTGTTATGGGAACTTAAGGGAAAGCAAGCAGAGCTCCAATGTAGATGAGGTGGGTCCCAGAGGTGGGCGCCATGGAGATGCTCATCTGGGGACTTTTTCTAACACGGATGGCAAAGACTGGGTTGAGGCACAGAAGATAATCAGGTCTGTCTATGTGGGTCACCCATCAGATGTGCATGCATCTTTCCATTCCTATAGTTGGATTGCAGATAACAGAATACTCCAGAGCCTCTAGACAGAACATTTCTGACATGTTTGGCCATTGGCCAGGGAATAACTGAAACCAGGACATGGGTCAGTGACTCTGGCCAGAATATTTCTGGCATTCCTAACTAGATGTAAGAATCAGAACTGGGCGCTACCCCTGTCAATCTGACTGGTCCCTAACTGACCAGGCCCTGGCCCTGTCAGTCTGACTGGTTCCTAGCTGCTGTATTCGTCACTCTGACTTTTCTTTTCTTCTTTGAAAAATAGATTCTTTTCTCATATAGTATATCCCGATCACCGTTTTCCTCCCTCTAATCCTCTCATTTCCTCCCCACCTCCCTTCCCCTCTAGATCCACTTCCATTATACCTCTCATTAGAAAAGAACAGGCTTCTAAGAGATAACAACCATATTGGAGAGATAACTTCAATGTGTAAGAGATAATTTACATATTGAAGTTAGACACAGCAACCCAACAGGAGGAAGAGTCCCAAGAGCAGGCAAAAGAGACAGAGGCCCATTCATTCTCATAGTCAGAAGTTCCCATGCAAGTATTAAGCTAATAGCTGTGATATATATGCAGAGGCCCTGATGTAGACCCAGGTAAGCCCTGTGGTTGCTGCTTTAGCCTCTGTGTGCTCATATGTGCCCTGCTTAGTTGATTCAGAGGGCTGTGCTCTCCTGGTGTTCTCCATCACCTGTGATTCTTACAATCTTTCCACCTCTTCTTCTACAGGATTTCCTGAGCTCTGGGAGCAGTGGCCGGGGGTTGGGGGCCATTTGGTGAAGACCTCAAATTTAGAGTCTTTCTATGCATGATGTATGGCTGTGGGTCTCTACCTCTATTCCCATCTGCTGCTGGAGGAAGCCTCTCTGATGATAAGGCACACATCGATGAGTATAGCAGAATATCACTTGGAATCATTTTATCAGTATTTTTATACCAGTCATGTTTGGTTTTACCCTAGGTCTCTGGGCTCTTGGTTACCAAAGCAGCATCCGATGTGGACCCCTTCATGTTGAGTGGGTCTTAAGTAAAATATTGCCCTTCATATTTTTGCAGACAGGATAGAGTGTAGGTCAAAAGTTTTTTGGGTGGGTTGATGTCCACATTTCCCTTAACAGCAGCCCACAGAGTACCTTTCCACACCAAAGGGACTAGAACATAGGGGTAAAGGCTCCATGTTGGAACCGGGTCTACTTCTCCATGTTCAATGAGGTGTGTGCATGTTGTCCTTGTCAATGAGGCTCCAGTCAGTTTATGGAGAGTTACCCATCAGCCTGGGTTGTTTGGAGATTTCTATGGGACTCGAATGAATGCAACCTAGTCCCTCCACTGAAAGCCTTTCCTGACTATAAGAGATGGCCAGTTGAAATTCAGTATCCCCCATTATGAGGAGTCCTCATTAGGATCACCTTCATAGATTCCAGGAAGTTTCCACTACACTAGATTTCCATACCACATCCCAATTCCAGACATCTATCCCCATACTCTCTCCCTCCATTCCATCTCCTCATCACCTGATCTTTTCTGCTTCTGTCCCCACCTGTCCCCAGTCCACCCTTTAAATCTATTCTATCTCCCCTTTCCAGGGAGATCCATTCATCCCCCTAGACCCTCTACTAATTGTAGTTTGGTTACCATTAACTTAATGACTAATAGCCACTTATAAGTGAACACACACCATATCTGTCTTTCTGGGTCTGGGTTATATCGCTCAGGATCATTTTTTCTACTTCCAATTGCCTGCAAACTTCATGATGATTTTTTAACAGGTGAGTTATACTCCATTGTACCAGATTTTCTTTATCCATTTTTTGTTGAGGGGCATCTGATTTGTTTCCAGTTTCTGTCTATTATGAATAAAGTCACAATAAATATAGTTGAGCAAGTGTCCTTGTAGTAGGATGGAATGTCTTTTGGGTATATGCCGAAGAGTAGTATAGCTGAGTCTTGAGATAAATCAATTCCCAGCTATCTAAGGAACTGCCATATTGATTTCTACAGTGGCTGTACAAGTTGCACTCCCACCAGCAGCAGAGGTATGTTTACCTTCCTCCAAATCCTCACCAGCATGAGCTGTCACTTGTATTATTGATGTTAGCCATTCTGACTGGTGTATGTGGAATCTCCAAGTCATTTTGATTTGCACTCCCTGATGGCTAAGGATGCTGAGCATTTCTTTAGGTGTTTCTCAGTCAATCATTTGAGACTCTTCTGTTGAGAATTCTCTGTTTAGATCTGTACCCAATTTTTAAATTAGATTATTTGGGTTTTTTATATCAAGTTTCTTCAGTCCTTTATACGTTTTTGATATTGGTCCTCTATTGGATATCACGTTGATAAAAAACAACAACAACAAAACTTTTTCCATTCTGTAGGCTACTGCTTTGAGCAACTGATGGTGTCCTTTGCCTTACAGAAACCTTTCAGTTTCGTGAAGTCCCATTTGTTAATTGTTTATCTTAGTGCCTGCACTATCTGCGTTCAATTCAGAAAATCATCTCCTGTGCCAATGCATTCAAAGCTAGTCCTCACTTTCTCATCAGTCAAGGTCAGTGTTTCTGGTTTTATATTGAGGTCTTTCCACTTTGGGCTTGAGTTTGGGGCAGGATGATAAATATTTATCTATTTTCATTCTTCTATATGCAGACATCCAGATTGGCCAGGGCCATTTGTTGAAGATGCTGTCTCATTTCAGTATTTATTTCTGGTTTCTTTATCAAGTATCCATTTATGTGTAGATTTATGTCTGAGTCCTAAATTTGATTCCACTTATTGACATGTCTATTTTTGTGCCAATATTATGCAGTCCTTATTATTATAGTTCTGTAGTACAACCTGAAATCAGGGATGGTGATATCTCCAGCAATTATTTTATTCTTCAGGATTGTTTAACTATCCTGGGTTTTTGTTTTTCCATATGAGATTGAGAATTGTCCTTTCAAGGTTGGTAAAGAGTTGTTTAGGAGATTTGATGAGGGGTGTGTTGAATCTGTAGATTGCTTTTGGTAGGTTGGGCATATTTATTATGTTAACCCTACCAATCCATGAGCATGAGAGCTCTTTCCATTTTCTGATATCTACTTCAATTTCTTTTTTCAAAGACTTGAAGTTTTTATTACATAAATCTTTCACTTGCTTGGATAGAATTACCCTAAGATATAAAACATTATTTGAGGCCATTGTGAAAGGTGTTGTTTTCTGAATTTCTTTCTCAGTCCATTTGTCATTTGTATATAGGAAGGCTACTGATTTTTTTTTTTTAGTTAATCTTGTATCCAGTCACTCACTCCACTGATAGTGTTTATCAGCTGTATCACTCTGACATTTAAAATGAAAAATATATATGTCACTTATCAGAGCTTCTAAGAACTATGTTTACTGGAGGAAATCCATAAAGACAAAGAAAGAGCAAGTATGTGGCTTCTCCAGAGACATCATACAGGCCCATTTTCAGGGGAAACACAGAGAATTAACAGAGCTTATGACAGACCCTATGAAAGAGCTCTCAATCTTGAGACAGAGGAACTCTAAGTGTCTTACCCTGCATTGAAGGCAGGTATGTAAATACATCAATATAAAGGAACCCTGGGCCTCCAGGCCTTCTCTGAAACCTCAGCACTATTCCAAAATTGATTGATTCAAGCACTAGGCCAAAGAACACCTTAAGTAAACCAAATCTCCCCAGAAGAACAGTCCACAGAAAAAAACAACTTGACCTGTATGTAAGACCTAATCCAAAACACAGATGCAGTTGTGGAAGAAATGTGCATAGTCATGTGGACAATAACCAGCCCTTTGTAATGCAGGAAGCATATTTGTCTCGGTTCAAAAAAATTATTCAATGGGTGTTTACTCAGTGTCCACTGTTTGCCAGACTTTATTCTGGGTGCTATGTCTATAACAAAATGCATAGTATAACAGGTTCTTTGAAAACTGAATTTAATAAGCTTTAAACACAAGTAAATTACACAATGTGTTAGATGAGGAGAGAGAGAGAGAAATCAAAGCAATTAGAGGTATAGTGGCTGCTGTGTGAGATGACAGAGAGAGAAGTCCCCTTGAAATTTTAGGTAGGATGTCACAGTAGGCAATTGCATTTGAGAAAGCCTTTGAAGAAGATGAGAGAACACCTTGAAGATATCTGGGGCAAGAGCTTTCCAGGGAGAGAAAAGGGACCAGTTCTCAGCCAGTAAACACCTTGCGTGTTCAAGGGCTAGGTGAAACCGGAAGCCACAGGGAGCCTCTGGGAAGAGGATGGCGTGATCTTGCCCCCACTCAGGATCCTCATTCGGGCTGTTTTGCTGAGAACAGAGGCGGTGGAGATGAAAGCAGGAAGACTGTTGAATTGACATCAGAACAGATGGGGGCTGGAGTTACACTGAGCTCAGAGGCTTCCTGCACGATAAAAGCCCACTCAGGAACAGCTGTTGACACCGTTCCTGCTGGAGAAAGAGGATGGAGACATATTAAATGGCACTTCTGTGGATCCTCTGACCAGGAATCTCCTGTGAGTTGACTGTGAGCTTAGAGGAAATAATAGAAAGGTCCATTGTGCATCTTCCAGAAGGCAGTCACAGTACTTCCTTCTGTCGTGTAAGAATCTCTACTCGAAGGAGTATGTTAAGGTATTTAAGGACCTTCAAAGCTTGTGGCATTCACAGTAGTGGAAAAATTGAAACAGCAGGGACAGTGAATGGCTAATAAAGCTGTGCCTCATTGCTCTGCACAATGGTGAGTAATTAGCATATGGAGAAAAAATTAACTCCTGAGCATGCAAAGGTATCGACCAACCATCAGCAGGACTGTCTATGTAATTTTCAGGGTCCAATAGAAATGCTGGGCTTCTGTGGACACTTTGCCCCTTCTTAGA
The DNA here is from genome assembly GCF_978045245.1 of Mus caroli. Classification (NCBI taxonomy): domain Eukaryota; kingdom Metazoa; phylum Chordata; class Mammalia; order Rodentia; family Muridae; genus Mus; species Mus caroli. Next base: position 50,074,783 of record NW_028227267.1, read on the forward strand.
ATTGGGAACAAAACACCCATGGAAGGAGTTACAGAGACAAAGTTTGGAGCTGAGGCAAAAGGAAATCAGCTTCCAAACGCTGACACCATTGCATACACTAGCAAGATTTTGCTGAAAGGACCCAGATATAGCTGTCTCTTGTGAGAAGATGCCGGGGCCTAGCCAACACAGGAGTGGATGTTCACAGTCAGCTATTGGATGGATCACAGGGCCTCCAATGGAGGAGCTAGAGAAAGTACCCAAGGAGCTAAAGGGATCTGCAACCTTATAGGTGGAACAACATTATGTACTAACCAGTACCCCGGAGCTCTTGACTCTAGCTGCATATGTATCAAAAGATGGCCTAGTCAGCACTCACTGGAAAGAGAGGCCCATTGGACTTGCAAACTTTATATGCCCCAGTACAGGGGAATGCCAGGGCCAAAAAGTGGGAGTAGGTGGGTAAGGGAGTGGGGGGGAGGGTATGGGGGACTTTTGGGATAGCATTGGAAATGTAAATGAGGAAAATACCTAATAAAAATATATATATATATATAAAAAGAAATGCTGGGCTTCTTATTCAAACTTAAGATAATGATACCAGGGCTTTAAAAAAAATTACAGTGCACACAGGATGTATTAGCCCTGGTCTTAGTTTTAACTACTCATAATTATGTTATTCAGGCATTGATGCTACAGATAGGAACATGGAAGGATTCACAATACTGTGTTAACAATTCTGTACTGCTACATCAAGGAAAGACATCTTAGACTCACCCAATTCTAAGTTAGTGAGATACCCTGCTCTGTTGATATCAAAAACTGAATCTAAGCCCTTCAACTAGGTGCCAGGAAAGATCTATTTAGAGATGGAAGGGGGCAGTCAAACCAAATAGAGATTGAGTTCTTACAACTTCAGCATGAGAAGTATTCATTGTCCTTACCCGTAAGAACTTTGTTCCCTTCTGATAATATTTCAGAACTACTCCTTTGTGGTAAGATATTTGATCAGGGATCTGGAGAAGCCCATTAAAAGAAAACTATTTTCTTTGCCTGAGTAGAGACATAACATTGCAAACCTCCCAAAACATAAACATTAATCCAGCTGAGCCAGTCAATCACCTAGCCAAAATCCATGCCTCAGGAAGGTGGATTCACCTTAAGCCGTGTGAGAGATGGAAAGAATAATTCTCCCTTTAATGAGATTGCCAAAGCCTGAGCTCTGTTAGCCAGGACACTGCCAAAAGAGACGTCAAACACATCCGTCTCTTCCCAAATCTCTGGCATCAGAGACGGCCCCCTCCCAATGAGGATGCTCCCTTTCCAGCAGGAAAAAGCTACAGGCGTGACAGCTCTGTCCCCCTTTCCACCTCTCTATATCAGGAATGTTTAGCTGTAGCTACTCCATTTTGTAAAGCACATTTACTTTGGTTGAATTTTGACAGTTCTAGTCACGTCAGAAATTTTGTTTCAGATTTTAAAGTAACATGTTTCTCTGGATTCTTGCCTTTCTTGCCCTGTTGACCCCAATTAACAACTAGCCAGGAAGAATGCTAATCAATTACCAGATCACTGAACATTCTTTAATTACTATTCACTAGTTACCCATAGCAACTGCCAGTGCCAGCCAAAACAGGAAATTTCTCAGCCTCCTTCTTCTCACTCCCCCTTCTAGCCCATAACTTCCCTGGATGCAATCCCTTCTACCCTATTACTACCCTGGATGCATTCGCTCCCCCTTCCTACCCTATAATTCTCCCCAAACAATCTCTACTCTTTTTATCCTATGATTGCCCCAGATGCAGTCTCTTCCCTTCCTACCCTATAGCTGCCCCCAGATGCAAGCAGAGGGGGGATCTGATTCTTACAGAGAGCCCCCACCTGTGAGGTTTTTTTTTTCCTAGAATAAAGGCCTGTGCTGTCTTAGGTCCTTTCTTTATGTGTCTGTCCTTCTCACCACCCTTTCAGATTAATTTAGCCCAGGTGCTAAGGCTTAGGCAGCCACAGGCAGGTGGATGGACTGAGCCTGCTGACATTTCTGAATTACCTAGGAAAGTCTAACTTCTCCTCCTCCCCCTCCTTCTCCTCTCCCCTCCTCCTCTTCTTATCTCTTTTTTCACTCTTCTGGATACTGGCCAAAGTCTAGCATCTGGAGTTTTCTGCTCAGGTCCTTCCTTGTTTTCTCTTCTAAGGCAAAGAGAGAAAAATATAAAGAATTAAAAAAAAACATAGAAGGATATATGCTCTAGTTAACTTCTCGGGCTCTGATATAAAATATATTTGTTTAAACCTCATAATGCTATTTCAATTGGAGATAGGCTACACAAATGACTGACAATGGAAGAATTATAGTGAAACTGGAATTTTTCTTTTTATTTTGCCCCACTCAGAGGGTATGGAAATCATAAGAAAACAAATAGCTAAAAATATTGGCAATGCAGAGAGAGGGGAACCCTTATATGTTCCTGATGGAAATGTAAATTAGTTTAGCCAGTGTGAAAATCTGTATGGCAGTTAAAAAGAAATCCTGGTGACCCAGGCATACTATTATATTTATTTATTCATATATATATATATATATATATATATATATGAATGAAATACCTTCAGTCAACATCACAGAAATACTTGGACATTGATGGTTATTGCCACACCATTTATAATAACTAAGTCCTGGAATTAACCTAAGTGTCCATCAACAAGGAACAGGAGCAAAGCATTGTGGCCCAGGCCTGTATGGAAGCAACAGCATCAGGAATTCAAGGTTATCCTCAGCTATACAGCAAGTTTGAGGTCAGCCTTAAGTACATGAGGCCCTACCTCAGAAACATCAAAACCAAATAAACACACGAATAAAAGCCAAAGTAATGGATGAAGAAAATATGGTACAAACCCAATAAAATTTTATTCAGCCATAAAGAAGAATAAAAGCATGCTATCCACAGGGAAATGAGTATAACTGGAGATCATTATGTTATGCAAGTTAAGGCAGACTTAGAAAGATAAATCTAATGTTTTCTCATATTTGTGGATCACACACACACACTCACATTAGCTGTGGAACTGTCTAAAGAAGGGAAGGGGAGAGAGAGGGGGATGGGGAGACATCATTGCCAGACATAAAAGTATAATATATAGTACAGGACATGTAAGTGTATACAGTGCATACTACTCACTGACAATAACTATATTTCCAACATATATTAACTATTCTCTTTAGCTGCATTTTAGAACTCCTTATAAAATTATAGTTGAAATTTAAAACCAAAAATAAATGTGAAAGTATAAAATGACTATTAGAGTATAAAAGAGAGAATAGAGAAAAGTTGTGGGTGATGGGGAGTAAGTACAATAAAAGTAATATGTATGTATGAACATTTTATAATGAAGTGCATGGTGTGATATTCTGATAACACCCTTGTAGCTAAAACATGCTATATCAATAGTAAAACATTAACATCTCAGAAGAAAAATAACCAGTTCATGGCCAGTTTATTAAAACGTAAACAAGATTTTAACAATCAGAGAAATAACAACAAACGTTAAATCTCGGAGCCAAGGAAGATCACAAGCTAAGGTTGTGCCTAGCTACAGCACAGATTCAAGGTCAGCCTCCACACAGACAATCCAAAAGTGGAGCTGAGATGACAGAGCACAAGCAGCGTCTGTGAGACCACTTCAGAAGGGACAAAGCCAAGGTACAAAGCCACCAACCGAGAAGTAATAAAAAAGGTCTACAGAAATGAGACAAGGTGGGACTTCCAGAGAAGTGAGCTGGTACCCTCAGTTATGCCAAACTGCTTGTACCGAGCTGGGTCCCACCAGGAAACTCTTGAGAGTGCTGCAAAGGTCAGTTCACACTGCTGGAAACTCAAATAAGAGGCTGAACTCAGCATCTCCAGGGAGGAGAACGGAACCAGCAAGCCTCAATTACAGCTCCAGGCATGGGGCTTGAAGTACTCACTATCCACTCCTGCTTACCGCTGAGGAGTAAGCAAGAGATGATGCTGGTAATGGACGAGCAGCGTGGTGCTGCATTCTGGTGCAAGCCCTAGGCTTGCAGTACAGCCAGGGAGATAGCAGGAAGGTGGTGGGGGTCTGAGGTTGGGAAAGTCTCAATACCGGGTCCCAGCCAAGTATGTGTATGCGGCAGAACTGACTTTAGGAACCTGACAGAAGCCGTAGTAAACCCGGAGAGGCAGGTGGTGGGGGTGGGGGGATCGTATATTCCAAGAGGAATTGTAACAGGGCCCCAGACTTAGGAGGTTCCCTAGACTTTAGCATAACTGACTCCATGATGGACATACCATCCCAGCTGTAAAAGTCACCATGTAGACAGAACCACTTGCCAAAACTAAAACCTAATCCATCAAAGTCCGTAGTTCTGGGAAAGTCTCTAAATGTACTACCTTGCTTTTTAGCTTATGTGGTTCTGCTACTGTCTAACTGTTCTTGTTAACTGTAGTGTGTCAACCCAGGACATGGTTTTTATGCTCAAAAGCTCACCCTGAGAAAGGCTCATTGCTACACTGGGATCCTGAACACCCAGTGTAGTCGCTGGCAGCTAACAGACAGAGACTTTCTATTGGCTTAAACGCAAGATAGAGCAGCCTTCTCTGGCTGATACCCCTTAGCAACACAAGCTGAGGACACCACACTTTTCTTCCTCATTCCTCTGTGTTATCTTAATCTTTAATTTATATTTTTAATTTTTTTTTAATTATGTGTATGTGGGTGGAAGAAATAGCTGTGGGACATTGTGCTCATAATGTAGGTGCCTGCAGAGGCCAGAGGCGTCAGTCCTCTGAAGCCAGAGTTGCATATTCCAATTGGGAGGTTATCAGACTCGTGAGCTAGGAACTAAACTCAGGTCGCCTGAACGAGCAGTGTGTGCTTTTACCTGACGAGCTATCTCTTCAGCCTCTTAATTTACTTTTTTCTCACTTACTTTTTAGTCTTTCCCCTTTTTGTATTTTTACATTGGTACTTTTTAAGTGTTCCATTGGATTGTAGCTTGCACATCACTATAAAATCATTTTATGTCTGTTCTTTCTTTCTCTAAACCTAATATAAAATTTCATCACTACGTCATTTCATAACTTGAATATATATATATATATATATGTATATATATATATATATATATATACATACCTTCTCCTTCTCAGCCCCCCTTTTCTCTTTTCCATTCCCTCCTCAGTTCACTGCAAATATTGATACATTTAATTCTAAGCAATCTATAAACAACATTTCCCCACCCAGTGCCCTACTGTTGAGGCCTCTAAACCTTGCAGGGACACAGTGAAGTGGGACAGTGTCCTCTGCACTTAGTACCAGGGCTACTTTCAAACCATCACGAACGTTACTGCAGTAGACTTTCTCCCTGAACATGGGTTCAGGCAGCAGCTTACCAGGAGGACTCAAGTAAAATAAAATAAACAAGGAAAAACAGTGGGGGGGAAAGAAGTAACAGAGAACCTAAGAACATATATTGCAATAGCTGTGGAAATGTAGGTAAATGAACACACAAAACTGTGACATGGCACACCCTCATGAGAACCCCCAAAAGCTGACAACATAATACCAAAAAACAAAGATAATGAGATTGCTGAAATCATAAAAGGACCCAGAGACTTACTTTTATGAAAAACCAATAACCACACAGGGGTCTCAAAAACAGAAATCAGTTCAGGAACTAGACAAAAACTTACCGAAGTGGATGAAATCATAAAATTCAGTAAATAAATTAAGATGTTGAGAAAATCAAGCCATGAAGAATCAATCAAATAAATAAACAATACAAGGTCAGGTCAAAACAGTATAACATGCAGAGACACATAAGATGGGAAATCTTAACAAATGTGACCAGAACTTGTAAAAAAAATCTAGGATTCACTCAAAAGATGAAACATAAGACTCCATTGACTGAGAAGGAAATGGGATAAAAGCTACTCAATGAAATTGTAGGCAAGATGTTCCCAAACCTACAGAAGAATAGGCATCCAAACAGAAGAATCATTCAGAACCGAATAGATATGGCTAGAAAGCACCCTCTCTACAACATACAGAAATCGAGATAACAAAACTATAAAACAGAGAACACTGACATCTATCCAGCAAAAATGCCAACCCACATCAGCAACCCCAAAAGCCACAAAATCGTGGAATGGTTTTTCAAACCCTGAAAGTATTGTCAACCTGGATTGCTCTACTCAGCAAAGTTATCTCTTAAAATTAATGGATAAAAGAGTCCATTTAAAGCACAAATTAACATAGTTCACAGCAACCAAGCCACTACACAGAACATTCTTAAAGGATTTCTATACAAAGAGAACAAAGGAAGACAGCACTGCCCACAAGAACACAGGGAAAGCACCTTTTATGAGAGGAACAGATGAACCAGATAAAGAATCAACCAGGTCCAACACAGAAAACTAGTAAATCTCTTAAGATTACTAAGAGGAAAAAAGAACCAATTAACTAGTCAACAAACACAACATCCAACAAAATAATTACAGTAAACCTCTCTTAATAACAGCTTTGAATAAAGCATTTTCAACCTACCACTTAAAAGACACAGATTAACTAAATTAGAAAGCAAGATCCAGCTATCTGTTATCTTCAAGAAACATAACTAACAAAGACATATATGAAGAAAACCATGAAAGTATCAGGAAATGCATGGAATTGGAAGTTATTGTGTTAAATGACATAGCCCAGATTGGAAAGAAAATTGCATCTTGTCTCTAATGTTATTCCTAGCTTCTAATTTTTATATATGGCAGTGTGGATGTGATATAAATAAAAAAAAAAGTAGACCATGAGAAGTAGAAGGAGGTTTTTAATAAGGGGTGACATATGTGTATGTGTATATGTATATAGGTGTATGTATATATGTATATATGTATGCATATATGTGAATAGGTGTATATGTGTAGAGATGTATAGGTGTATATGTGTGCATGTGCATATGTAAATATGTGCATATGTTTACATGTGTAAAATGTGTGTATATGAATATGTGCAGATGTGACACGAAGTTGGGGCAGAAGGGTGTAAGCAGAGCAAAAGGATCAGTCAAAACACAAAGAGTGTGTAAAAATGCCCTTAAGAAGGCTGTTGCTTCACAGTTCCCAACTACAAACCAAAAAGCTAAGACTGCCATCAGATAGCATCTGAAGCCCCTACCAGACATTTCCTTGAGTGCTTCGTCTTGCCTAAGTAATATTTTCACCAGTGTATTTTTAAAGTGTCTGCCCTAACTTTGTTTTCTGTTTTTCTGATAAACACCATAACTAAAAGCATCTTAGTGAACAAAGAGTTTATTTGCCTTACAGTTTACAATTCATTATCCATCATTGAAAGAAGACAGGCAGGAAACTCAAGACAAAACCGACAGTAATGCTGTTCCTGGTTTTTTCCTGTCCATGTTTAGCTAACTTATTCATATAGCTGAGAACCAAAGAATGGTACAACACCCACCACAAATGGATTGATCCACTTGTATCATTCATTAATTATGAAAATCTGATACAGGCATGTCTATAGACCAGTTTCATAGAGATAATTCCATTGCGACTCTCTGTAAATGTGTGTCACATTGACAAAAAATCAAACCAACACAGAACCTTAATTTATGACTTTTTTTTGTTCTTTTACCATAAAACTTGATCAAGTATTCCTATGTTAGAACATTTAAATGGGGTGACCTGAATCTGTGTTCTTAGGCCATAATTATTAATATTTGTTTCCAGAATAAACTTTCTGATTTGCTTTGGGGAAAAAAAAAAAAACAGAAGAAGAAGGCTGTTGCTTTGTGTTCTTTTTGTTTCTTTGTTTTTGTTATTGCTTTTTGAGGCAGGGTTTCTCTGTGTAGCCTTGGTTGTCCTGAAACTCATTCTGTAGACCAGAATGGCCTTGAAGTTAGAAAAATGCATCTGCCTTTGCCTCACAAATACTGGGATTAAAGGCATGTGCCACCCATACCGGGGGCAGGGGTGGGGGGAGAAAAGGAAAGGAAGGGAAAGGAAAAAGAAAAACAGATGTGTAGCCCAGGATGGCCTCAAACTCATGATCCTCCTGTCCCTGACTCTATCAGCAAATCCTACAACCAGCACTTGGGAGGCAGAGGCAGGAAGATTTCTGTGAGTTCAAGACCAGCTTGGTCTACAGAGTGAGTTCCAGGACAGCCAAGAGCCACACATAGAAGCCCTGTCTAAAAAGAAAGAACAGGAGGAGGAGGAAGAGGAGGAGGAGGAGGAGAAAACAAAGGAATGCTGCACTAGGTATGACGGCTCATGATTAATCTTAAAATATGAAAGAAGAAAGAAAAATGTAAATAGAGAACGAGCTGGTAATTTAGAACCATGATAGAACACTTGCCTCGTGTGTAAAAGACCCTCAGTTTAATCTCCAGCGCTTCAAAAACTAAGAAACAAGCATATGAATAAATAGATTGATTTTTTCACCTGTAGAGATATAGTGAAAATAACAAGCAGGCATGCATGCATGTGCTCATGGAATCCTTTCTCATATCGTCTCTGTTATTCCGAGATCCTCTCCTGGACCCATTCACTCACCCTGAGCCACTCAATATGCAACTCGAAAAAAAAAAAAACCCCGAAAATACTCAACCTACTTCTAGTTTAAATGAAAAGCTACATTGTTGAAGAAAAGATTTTCCAGTTCTTAGAAGCTACAGAAATGCCACACCTGGAAAAGAAAGAAAAGGAATCAAGAACCAAAACAAGCCAGATGTGGTGCATATCTGACTCCAGTAGAGAAGTGTCTCTCCCACACAGTCAGGCCTGTTTGGACATTGTTAGAAAATAAAGAAAACAAGCACATACACATATGTGCATGCATGTACACACACATATGTGTGCATACATATGTGCACACACTCATACATCTCTTTCATGTCTAGAGTCTGACATGGCATGATGTGTCCGTGCTAATGAATATGTGCCCTAGAGGCCATGTTGATGAGGATATGTTGACTCCTCTGCCTACGAGAGCCAAGTCCTCCCAGTGTCTCATAGGGATGGGCTCTAGAGAGAGCAGGAGTGCTTGGAAGCAGATGTGTGTTTTACAGTCTTTATTTCATTGACTTGCCACATGGAGGTGCTATCCACCAAAAGGCAAAATGGATGCATGAGCCTGTCTGTGGTTTCTTAGCTGCTTCAAGTCAGTGGGATCCTACTGGCAGACTAAACCCTGCACTCTCTAGTTCTGGTCTTCACGTTTGGTGAGTCCATTTTATATGAATAACTTTTATACTCTCAAAAATCTTAAAAGCTTTCTGGTCATGATTCTGGTCAAACCTATAAAATAAGCATTTTTCCCTTGCAGGAGGAACTAGTGGCAATTCAGTCAACACATAAGCCAAATGCTTGTGTCAGAAGGAACAGATGTGACTATGGATCACAATTATACACCAAAGGAGTACCCCACTCTGTCCTGGGATGTTCAACATTCCAACAACGCTGCTCAGTTTCTTAAGATAGAGAAGACAATTAAAAAAAAAAAAAACTTTGGAGCCAAAAATTTTAAAGAAAAGAACTTCACCCATTGTGAAATATTCAGTCCAGTGATCAGACTCCACTATATACCACTGCCTTCGGAGAGACACAGTGCCAAGGACACTGTGGGGAGCTGTACAAAAACCTCAAGGGCCCAGATGAAGTATGCTTTGAAGCTGTGAAACCCAAGCTCTGGAACCTCATTCTGTCTAACACAGACCATCCTGTTGGGACACTGTTACAAGATTAAAAAACAAAACAAAACAAAACAAAACCACCAACACCATTATCTCTAAGTGCCTAAATCATAGAGGTTTTTCTGACTGAAGACAAGGTCATTCCTGACTCGCAGACAAGGTCCCTGCCCCACTTGTGTTAGCTCTTGTCCTAGGGCAGCTCGCAGGATGCTTAGGCATCAGTGGCTAATGACTTGGGTCCTGGTGCTACTGCTTACTAACTATGCAAATTTGCCCAAGTTAATTGCTGTCTCAGAGCTTTTGTATTTTCTTGTTTCTTTCTTTCTTTAATAAGTTTATTAGTGAGCATTTGTTGTACAAAGCAGTGGATTTGGGGATAACAGTTTTGTTTAAGTATATCATGTACTTTGATCATATTCATTTCTAATTATTCTCTCCTGTCTCTCCTTCCATAGACTCCTCTTCGAAACTGACTCTAGCTTGTATCAAGTTGACATATAACTATCCAGCATATCAGGCTAGCTGGTTTTTTGGGTTTTCAGGCAGTCCACTGTGCTCTCCTCCCATCATGTATGTCCTTTGTGCCCTGGAGAAATAGATGTATGTATTATGTTTATCTTTTAATGTGGGCTCCAAAAATAAAACTCAGGTTGTCAGGCTTCTGCAGCAGCATCTTTACCTGCTGAGACATCTTGAAAGTTCCATGGCAGCCCCCTTAGTATCTCTTACACGACTTCTCCTAGGGAGACGTGAACGAGCATCTATTCACCCCAGATAAGAAGCTGATGGTAGTAAGTATAATATAAGCATAATGTCTCCTTCAATGAACCAATAGGTTTACTGGGGATACTTACAGGAGAGCTGGTGGAGGTTTTCAGGGGCAGAGATGACTCAAAGGTGGCTACATCACTGAAAAGCTCACGCAGCATAGGCATAGACTCACAAAAGGGTGCATCTCTGGAGCTCCCCACACAATGTGCAGGAAACTGGGCTGGTTGCCTAGAAACTCTTCTCTGACAATTTTCATTGCTGATTTAACCTTGGGGAGCTTGTAAATTTCTGCAGATTTCAGAGACTTGTAAGCTTTGTTTACCTGCTGCTTTGTAAAACGAATGTCCACTAATAAAGGAAGGAAAAAAAGGAAGGAAGGAAGGAAGGAAGGAAGGAAGGAAGGAAGGAAGGAAGGGAGGGAGGGAGGGAGGGAGGGAGGGAGGGAGGGAGGGAGGGAGGGAGGGAGGGAGGGAGGGAGGGAGGGAGGGAGGGAGGGAGGGAGGGAGGCAAAAGCTCTAAGACAGCAACTAACTTGGCAAAATTTGCAGTTAGTGACTGTACACTTGACAAAATCTCTAATCACCTGTCTTTGGGCATGCCTGGGAGTGATTAGTTAGATTCAGTTAGCCTCTGGGCATGCCTGGGAGGGGCTGTCTAGATGAGACTGTTAGTTAGATAATTAAGATGGGAAAGCCTACCTTAATTACCTTGTAAGTCTTATCCACAAGCCAATCCAGTGGGAGCATTTTCTTAAATGGTGTTTCCTCTTCCAAAATAACTCTGTTGAAAAGCTGGGGTCCTGGGATGAATGAAAGGGATAGCGCATGGTTCTCAACTTGTGGGACTCCACTCCTTTGGGTGCCAAACTACCCTTTTACAGTAGTCTCCTAAGATCATCAGAAAATTTATATTATGATTCATAACTGTAGCAAAATTACTATGCTTCTGAAGTAGCAACAAAGATAATTTTATGGTTGAGGGGTCACTAAAACATGAGGAACTTTATTAAAGGGTCACAGCATTAGGAAGGTTGGGAACCACTGAAAGGGGGAAAGGTGACCTGAACAATAGAATCATTACCGTGTTTGCTGACAGTGCACACTGTAACCAGCTGCCACAGCTTCCCCTGGGGAGGGCCCAGCCTATCTCAGTATAACTGGTGCCATCCCTGGGCCAGTGGTCCTGGGTTCTATAAAAAAGCAGGTTGAGTAATCCATAGGGAGCAAGCCAGTAAGCAGTATCTTCCATACCTTCTGTATCAGCTCCTGCCTCCAAGTTCCTGCCTTTTTTGAGTTCCAACCCGTGAACTGTAAGCTTAAATAAACCTTCTCCTCCCTCAAATTGCTTTGGGTCAGGATGTTTTATCACAGCAATAAAAACCCTAAGATGCCTGGAGTACACAGCACAGCTTACACAAGGGAAGCCCTGCCTGAAAAAGAAGGTGGAAGGCCACAAATAACACTTCAACATTGTCCTCTGACCTGCACACACACACACACACACACACACACACACACATATACACACACACACATGTGCACACGCACATGCACAAATAATGGGCAAAATAAAGGAAACTTTAAGATTAAAAATATTGTAAATGCTTTATACACATTAATTCAATCTTCATAATAATCTTATGAAGTAGTAAGTACAGTGATTATCCCCATATTAAAGACAAATAAACTAAAACACAGAGAAATTAGCTTACTTGGCTGAGAAGACAACATAAGAAAGATGGTTTGCAGATTCAAGTACATTATCCCAAAGCCTGCATCTTAATCCCTCTGCTTGGTTAATTCTCACTGCTGTCTGTAACCCTCCTCACAAAACTGAGCCTGGCATGACTGTCCCTGCTTCAGAGAAGAAGACATTGAACAGTGAAGTGCTAGGGAAGCTCGCCTAAACCACAGTCTAGTAAGACTCAAACATATGTACCCTTGGCACCAACTTATGTTCTCTCGTCTCTTTGCCATTCTACACAAAGCTATAGCTAGTTGGTATATCTTCAGCTGAAAAGCAGCCAAGCATAACACCTAAAGGTAGAACTAGTGTTTAGTATAAATGAGGCCCTAGGCTCAATCCCAGTATCAAAGAAGATGTATGTAAAGATTTGATTTAAAGAAACATTCTACTGTTACACCACCAAGTTCCATCCTTCATTCTGACCTTCTCAAGTCATCTGGCATAATCTGCATGAATTATGTTCACCAAGTATAAAATAATGTGTGCTTGAGAATGGTAGCCAAAAGGTTTTGCCATGAGTTATAGATTCAAAAATTGATTAAAACAGCCAAGGATAGATAGATAGATAGATAGATAGATAGATAGATAGATAGATTCAGTAGGTTTACAGAAATCACTCGCAACATATGGAGAAGGGATTTACAGTACTTTCTATATAGCTATGCAAACTGGTTAAGGAAAAGAACATTTTTCTGAAAGGAGAATCTCATAAAATCCTTTTACAAAAATATGCAGCTGTGTCTCACAGGAGGAAGGAAACTATTAACCGGCTATTCTTTCTGAACCTACTTTCTTGAATGTATAATAAGATGTCCTCTTGGGAAACCAGACACAACTCAATATCCAAGCTGTCATTTACCAAAGGATGAGTCTGGTTCAGACCCACAAAGCTTTATAGCTCTACTGACAGGCACCAAGAGAGTCGAGCTACTGACTCCACAGCTCCAGTCCAAACTGATGATCCTTATGTCTGCCTGGATCCAATCAGCTATCACCGTGGGGAAAACGGCATGTATCCTCTCTTAAGAGGCACTTCTAATGAATAAGGTATGGGATGGAAAGGAAATCTAACTAGCCGAAAAATGAATACAAGATAGAAGTAATTAACCACCAGGTTAAACCACTGACTCATGAATTATAATCACAGCTGAGTGAAAACTACCTGAATAAAATGGGGCTCTAACAGGAAATAGAACATTTGAAGAGACGTTGATAAACTATAGAAAGACCATCAAAAAGGAGCTGAAATAATATATGCAGAAATGAGGTTTTTTTATGAAGGAAGCAAGAATGTTTATAGTTATGCTATGGAAAAGAGACTGCACATACCCTTGGGTCTTTAAGAGATGTAGCGTGAAAGAGAAATGGTCTGCTTGCTGGAGTCAAGAAATCATTGGGCATCTAACTCTCCCTGCTGTCTGCCTCTGTATCTTTCTTTTTCTAGCCAAGCATTTACCTGTATAGTAAGTGGCTGTTGAACTTGCTGCCAGATGGTAATGTGAGAATGATACTTAAAAGATGGTGGATGGTTCCCTTTGCAAGCAACCCTATTAACATTACACTAATGAATGGATACACAATTCTGTGATCTCTGATGTACTGGAAATGAAGTTACGGTTTTAAAAAAACTTCTTAGATGAATTGTTTACTCCAAAATTCTCTAGCAGACACATTTGCAATCTTCAGCTATCGTAATAATGGCCAAGATTCAGCAAGTTTCACTGGGTATTTTGTGGCTTCAACAAAGTAACTAAGATTATAAATTGAAGAATTTTTAGATGTGGGAACATGACAACTGAGAGGAAATTTTCTTCTAATTCTGAGGTTGGAAAAAAGGGACTTTGAGTGCCTAGACTAGAATATGCTCCAGAAAATGTGCACAGAAATGTATAGAAATGCTTTAATGGTATTCTGTTTTTGATGGTGTCTTTGAGAACAGAGCAAGTGCAGAAAGCTAAGGAACAAAGTCTGAGTCCCAGGGAGGAAGAATTTCTACAGTTCTGGTCACCAAATAGTGGTTACAATAATCCTGTAGGAGGCCTTGGTTCCTCGTTACACATATCTTAGAAATATAGAATGCTCAAGTTAGTGATAATGATTAACCCAAAGAAAAGCACAGTTCTGTGCACATGACAGTGTTTCAGCCCAGAAGCCCGGCCTTATCCTGTGCTTTGGAAAATGTCTCTGAGGCACCTGGTATCTTCACCCAAACCCTGAAGTCTAGACCTCCACAACTCTTTTTTTCAAAATGCTTTCTCCCTAACCTTAGATATGGAATGACAGGGAAATGGCTCATGGATAAAGCGCTCCCCACACAAGCATGAGGCACTGAGATTGAAACCAAATACACTACTCAGTTTATATATGCTGTGGTCACAAAAACAAGTGCTATCTATCACTGCCCAGCCAAACTTATACTGTATGCATTTTCCTTTCTGCTACAGTTTTTAAATTAGAAATTACCTCATTTTCTATATTTGCTCTTTATCAGGGTTTAGTCTGCTTTCTGATGCTGTAATAAACACATGACCAAGAGCAACTTGAGGAGGAGACTGCTTATTTCAGCTTATGGGTTACAGTTCACCATTAAAGGAAGTCAGATCAGGAGCTTAAGACAGAATCCTGGAGGCAGGAACTGAAGCAGAGCCCACAGAGAACACTGCTTACTGGCTTTCTCATTCCAGCTTGTACCCAACCCACTTTCTTTTCTCTTTGTACTTTAAAATAATAAGAATTTCCTATTTTGTACTGTGTTAACATCATTTTCACTCCTTCCTCGCCTACCTCTAACTCCTCCCATATCCTCCACTTCCCCTCAAATTCATGATCTGTTCTTCTTTGTTACTTACATACAAGCCTACTGAGTCCATTTAGTGGTGTGTGTATGTACACACACTTAGGACTGACCACTTGAAATCGAATAACCTATCAGGGAGCTCCTCCCTGGAGAGTCCTGATCCTCCCTTGCTCAGCAGATATGGATTATCTTTAACTCATTTCGGAGTTGGACCTCATGAACTTTCCCCTGTCCATACTAGCATGTCAACTTGTGTTATCATTATGTAGGTCTCGTTTGCATAACCATGTTGTTCAGATTTCTACAGCATCCTTGTCATGTCTAAAGGGCACTAATAGCAAGCATTCTAGTCCTCCGGCTTAAATTGACAAAATCAAACAAACAAACAAACAAAAACCTAACCAACTCAGGTTCCCAGTTCCAGTTGATACTCTTACCATGCAACCCCTACCCAATGTGCTAGTACCAGACGTAAATTCCCTCCTCTTGAGTGGACCATGAGTTCAATTAGACAGTTATTGGTTACTCACAAGACATAAATGCCACTATTGTAATATTGGTGATATCTTGCCAAACTAGTCACTGTTATAGTTGTAGGCTTTACAGCTAGGAAGGACTATTAATTGCTTTTTTTCCCTTAGCAACTTATGTTACACTTTCTGTACTATGAGAGCTTGTCCTTGAGGAGAAGGCTTCTAGATGAGATCTAGCTCAAATTCTCCAAGTACTATGTAACGGTATGTGATAATGTGGGGGATCTGGAGATAAACCTGGTGGAGGAAGAAATGGAATGGAGAGTAAGGCACCAAGACTTCCCCAGCTCCTTGAAGAGTTCTAATTGTACACAGTGTGTGATCTGGCATGACTCCCAGAACACAGGTCAAACAACACAAAGACCCAACACCAGGGCAGTGGCCACTTCCCTGTCTTCACAGAAATCTCCCTGGGGGATTGGCTTCTCCCCACAGGCTCTTGTACAGTTGAGTCAGATTCTGTTAAACAACTCAGGTTGCCCCCTGATTTGAATACATAAACATACATACCCTAATTGGCTAAAATACATCTTCCAGATGTATGAAGTTTACAACCAAGATTAGCAATCACAAGTCTATTCATTGTCAACTTGACACACAAAGACATCTCAGTGAAGCTATAACACTTACTTTCTGTTTGTCCCTAAGATCTCACATTAATATCATAATATTAAAAAGTACAGCTTTACAAGTTTCATGGTGTTTAAAAATTCCAAGACTTTACGTTTCTTTAAAATATCCAGTCTCTGAATTGTGGGGACTCTCATAAAGTCAAAAATAATTAGACACATTTTTATTCCAAGAGGGAAGAACCAGGCATGGTTAAAATCAGATTGAAGAAAATACATATTGTGTGAATAGCCCAACTATTCAGCATTTAGTATTCACTATCATTACTGGGCTCCAGACTCTGTTTTGCAGTAGTCTCTGGCTGCCTCCATTCACCCCTGCTGCTGTCCATGGTGGTCATCCCATGGCCATAGCATGACCTCTCTAATACACTGGGTTCTTTGTTGCAGCTGAAGCTGAGCCTTCACCAATGGCCTTAGTTCAGGGAGTCTGATCCTGCCACATGGTTCCAAGCCTCAACTAGGTTCTGTGATTCCTTTATACCCTTAAAACAAGTTCTTGCCCATCCCACACATGCCCACGCCACTGGACCATAGCTTATGTATGCTATCCCTGAGGAATACTTCCAAGAATATTTTGCCTCAATTATTCTGGTCTCTTAGTCATCACAGCTGATTTTTCAGCCCTATCTAATCAGCCCGATTTGGTTTCACATCTGTAGTGCTGGCCTCTTGGAAATTATAACAGACTCTTCAGCCACAGATGACTCCCTGTCTATATTCAAATCCCCTACCCCACAAAAATAACCCAACACATCAACACCCCACTCATGGTACCAACTTCTAGTTTGCTTTCTTTTGCTTTAATAAGCACAATGAGCAAAACAACTTGTGGAGAAAAGGGTTCATAATGGCTTACAGAATGGAGTCCATCTTAAAGAAAATGGGGACAGGAGCTGAAGAAAACAGCTGAAGCAAAGACTGTGGCTGAATGCAGCTTACTAGCATGCTCACTCCAGCTTGTCCTCAGCCAGCTCTCTTACACAACTCAGGACCACCTGCCCAGAAGTGGAACATCCTATAATGGGTTAGGCTCTCCTCCACCAAACAGCAATCATTCAAATACTCTGTAGAAAAATCTGATGGTGGAGGTTCCTCAGGTGAGTTTCCCTCCTCTCAGGAGAGTCAAGTTGACAACCAAGATTAGCTATCACAATCCATTTCCTATCTAGGTTTCCAAAAGAAATTAAAATATTTGATAATTTCTCCCAAGTGCTTCCAGTATATCAAAGAAATTGTTTGTTTGTTTGTTTGTTTTGACCTCTACTCTTTACCTTATACAAAGTTACTGCTCTTTGAACATTCTGTATAATACATCAAGGGTATTTGGCACCTTTCTTCCATGATCATTTTTCTTGATTCTTATATCTCATTTCTTGAAGATGCATAGAAGAGAAAGGAAGGGAACAGAATAAGGAACAGGAAGAGAAATAAACTTACTAACAACACCGCTGAATCAAAGGGAAAACCAAATGAAGAAATGACTCCAGCTTCACAATTTTACTCTCACAATTATACTCTCATGGGATTCTTGTATCCCCAACAATACAAGAAGCCCGTGCGAGGGTCAAACACACAGCACATGGTGGTCAGCTCCATGCAGCACTGTAAACTCCTTTCCCTATTGCCACTTCTTTGCCCTTGACTCCTCACTCCTCCTTCATCAGACTACAATGAATGCAAATTCCATATATGCAAATATTTATCTCAGACCCTGTCCAGGCTAAAATCTGCATTTCTTCCCAGTTAACAGAAAGGTCACTACTGAGGGAAAATTCACACCCCCTCCTGTCTGCTCCAGGAAGTGCTTTATCCCCTTCAAAGCCCTTTGCTTGGCCTGTGTATCCTCTCTATTGATAGAACATGTGCCTGGCTGCCTATTTTTGAGAATTTTTGAACACACCAGAATCATTCTCCTAGAAGTTTAGATGTGCTAAATGTAAAGAATACACATGAAATCCCAAAGTAAGACAGAGAGAAAATTGTTCTCATAAGAACTATCTTACGAGGGCCACAGGCCTCATCCGGCCGGATCAGCGCCTGGGTAGCTGGAGCGCAGGGTTGCCTGACACCCGCCAGCTACCCACGACCCCCGCCGCAGGATTTTGGGACTGCTGGTGAGTGGAACACAGCTTCTGCTCCAGTCCAATCACGCGGGACCTGAGACTGCTCTGGTTGGGGAGAGAGAAATCCGGCCTACATAGGGCCACAAGCCTCTTCCGGTCAGAAAAGCACCTGGGCAGCTGGGGCGCAGGGTCAGCTCACACTCGCCAGCAACCCACAACACCCGCCACAGGATCTTAAGACTTCTGGTGAGTGGAGTACAGCTTCTGCTCCAATCCAATTGCGCGCGGGACCTGAGACTGCATTAGTTAGGGAAGCAGAAAACCGGCCTGAGTAGGACCACAGGCCTCTTCCAGCTGGACCAGCACCTGGGTACCGTCAGCTACCCACGACCCCCACCGCAGGATTTAGAGACTGCTGGTGAGTGGAACACAGCTTCTGCTCCAATCTTTAAACAGTGACAACGATAACAACTAACCCCAGAGATTACCAGATGGCGAAAGGTAAACGTAACAATCTTACTAACAGAAACCAAGACCACTCACCATCATCAGAACCCAGCACCCCCACTTCGCCCAGTCCAGGGCACCCCAACACACCGGAAAAGCTAGACACGGATCTAAAAGCATATCTCCTGATGATGGTAGAGGACTTCAAGAAGGACTTTAATAACACACTTAAAGAAATACAGGAGAACACTGCTAAACAGGTACAAGACAATAAAGAGGAAGCACAAAAATCCCTTAAAGAAATGAAGGAGAACACTGCTAAAGAGTTACAAATCCTTAAAGAAAAACAGGATAACATAATCAAACAGGTAGAAGTCCTTACAGAAAAACAGGAAAACACATCCAAACAGATGATGGAAATGAACAAAACCATACTAGACCTAAAAAGGGAAGTAGACACAATAAAGAAAACCCAAAATGAGGCAACACTGGAGAAAGAAATCTGTTTCTAGGAAAGAAATCTGGAACCATAGATACCAGCATCAGCAACAGAATACAAGAGATGGAAGAGAGAATCTCAGGTGCAGAAGATTCCATAGAGAACATCGGCACAACAATCAAGGAAAATGTAAAATGCAAAACGATCCTAACTCAAAACATCCAAGAAATACAGGACACAATGAGAAGACCAAACCTACGGATAATAGGAGTGGATGAGAATGAAGATTTTCAACTCAAAGGACCAGCAAACATCTTCAACAAAATTATAGAAGAAAACTTCCCAAATCTAAAGAAAGAGATGCCCATGAACATACAAGAAGCCTACAGAACTCCAAATAGACTGGACCAGAAAAGAAATACCTCCCGACACATAATAATCAGAACAACAAATGCTCTAAATAAAGATAGAATACTAAAAGCAGTAAGAGAAAAAGGCCAAGTAACATATAAAGGCAAGCCTATCAGAATTACACCAGATTTTTCACCAGAGACTATGAAAGCCAGAAGATCCTGGACGGATGTTATACAGACACTAAAAGAACACAAATTCCAGCCCAGGCTACTATACCCAGCCAAACTCTCAATTAACATAGATGGAGAAACCAAAGTATTCCACGACAAAACCAAATTCACACATTATCTCTCCACGAATCCAGCCCTTCAAAGGATAATAACAGAAAAAAACCAATACAAGGACAGGAACCACGCCCTAGAAACAACAAGAAGGTAATCCCTCAACAAACCTAAAAGAAGACAGCCACAAGAACAAAATGCCAACTTTAACAACAATAATAACAGGAAACAACAATTACTTTTCCTTAATATCTCTTAATATCAATGGACTCAACTCCCCGATAAAAAGACATAGACTAACAAACTGGCTACACAAACAAGACCCAACATTTTGCTGCTTACAGGAAACTCATCTCAGAGAAAAGGATAGACACTACCTCAGAATGAAAGGCTGGAAAACAATTTTCCAAGCAAATGGCATGAAGAAACAAGCTGGAGTAGCCATTCTAATATCTGATAAGATTGACTTCCAACCCAAAGTCATTAAAAAAGACAGGGAGGGACACTTCATACTCATCAAAGGTAAAATCCTCCAAGAGGAAATATCAATCCTGAATATCTATGCTCCAAATACAAAGGCAGCCACTTTCATTAAAGAAACTTTAGTAAATCTCAAAGCACACATTGCACCTCATACAATAATAGTGGGAGACTTCAACACACCACTTTCACCAATGGACAGATCATGGAAACAGAAACTAAACAGGGACACAGAGAATCTAAGAGAAATTATGAATCAACTGGATCTGGCAGATATCTACAGAACATTCTATCCTAAAACAAAAGGATATACATTCTTCTCAGCACCTCATGGTACCTTCTCCAAAATTGACCACATAATTGGTCACAAAGCAGGCCTCAGCAGATACAAAAATATTGAAATTGTCCCATGCATCCTATCAGATCACCATGGACTAAGGCTGATCTTCAATAACAAAATAAATAATAGAAAGCCAACCTTCACGTGGAAACTGAACAACACTCTTCTCAATGATACCTTGATCAAGGAAGGAATAAAGAAAGAAATTAAGGACTTTTTAGAGTTCAATGAAAATGAAGCCACAACATACCCAAACTTATGGGACGCAATGAAAGCCTTTCAAAGAGGAAAACTCATAGCTCTGAGTGCCTCCAAAAGGAAACTAGAGAGAGCACACATTAGCAGCTTGACAACACACCTAAAAGCACTAGAACAAAAGGAAGCAAATTCACCCAAGAGGAGTAGACGGCAGGAAATAATCAAACTCAGGGGTGAAATCAACCAAGTGGAAACAAGAAAAACTATTCAAAGAATCAACCAATCAAGGAGCTGGTTCTTTGAGAAAATCAACAAGATAGATAAACCCTTAGCCAGACTCACTAGAGGTCACAGAGAAAGCATCCTAATTAACAAAATCAGAAATGAAAAGGGAGACATAACAACAGATCCTGAAGACATCCAAAACACGATCAGATCCTTCTACCAAAGGCTATACTCAACAAAATTGGAGAACCTGGATGAAATGGAGAAGTTCCTAGACAGATACCAGGTACCAAAGTTGAATCAAGATCAGGTCAATGATCTAAACAGCCCTATATCCCCCAAAGAAATAGAAGCAGTCATTAATAGTCTCCCAACTAAAAAAAGCCCAGGACCAGATGGGTTTAGTGCAGAGGTCTATCAGACCTTCAAAGAAGATCTAATCCCAGTTCTTCACAAACTATTCCACAAAATAGAAACAGAAGGTACTCTACCCAACTCATTCTATGAAGCCACAATTACTCTGATACCTAAACCACAAAAAGACCCAACAAAGATAGAAAACTTCAGACCAATATCCCTTATGAATATTGATGCAAAAATCCTCAATAAAGTTCTTGCTAACCGACTCCAAGAACACATCAAAACAATCATCCATCCTGACCAAGTAGGTTTCATCCCAGGGATGCAGGGATGGTTCAATATACGGAAATCCATCAACGTAATCCAGTATATAAACAAACTCAAAGACAAAAACCACATGGTCATCTCGTTAGATGTGGAAAAAGCATTTGACAAGATCCAACACCCATTCATGATAAAAGTCTTGGAAAGATCAGGAATTCAAGGCCCATACCTAAACATGATAAAAGCAATCTACAGCAAACCAGTAGCCAACATCAAAGTAAATGGTCAGAAGCTTGAAGCAATCCCTCTAAAATCAGGGACTAGACAAGGCTGTCCACTTTCTCCATACCTATTCAACATTGTACTTGAAGTCCTAGCCAGAGCAATTCGACAACAAAAGGAGATCAAAGGGATACAAATTGGAAAAGATGAAGTCAAAATATCACTTTCTGCAGATGATATGATAGTATATATAAGTGACCCTAAAAATTCCACCAGAGAACTCCTAAGCCTGATAAACAGCTTCGGTGAAGTAGCTGGATATAAAATTAACTCAAACAAATCAATGGCCTTTCTCTACACAAAGAATAAACAGGCTGAGAAAGAAATTAGGGAAACAACACCCTTCTCAATAGTCACAAATAATATAAAATATCTTGGCGTGACTCTAACTAAGGAAGTGAAAGATCTGTATAATAAAAACTTCAAGTCTCTGAAGAAAGAAATTATAGAAGATCTCAGAAGATGGAAAGATCTCCCATGCTCATGGATTGGCAGGATCAACATTGTACAAATGGCTATCTTGCCAAAAGCAATCTACAGATTCAATGCAATCCCCATCAAAATTCCAAATCAATTCTTCAACGAATTAGAAAGTGCAATCTGCAAATTCATCTGGAATAACAAAAAACCTAGTATAGCAAAAACTCTTCTCAAGGATAAAAGAACCTCCGGTGGAATCACCATGCTGGACCTAAAGCTCTACTACAGAGCAATTGTGATAAAAACTGCATGGTACTGGTATAGTGACAGACAAATAGACCAATGGAATAGAATTGAAGACCCAGAAATGAACCCACACACCTATGGTCACTTGATCTTCGACAAGGGAGCTAAAAACATCCAGTGGAAGAAAGACAGCATTTTCAAGAAATGGTGCTGGCACAACTGGTTGTTAACATGTAGAAGAATGAGAATCGATCCATTCCTATCTCCTTGTACTAAGGTCAAGTCTAAGTGGATCAAGGAACTTCACATAAAACCAGAGACACTGAAACTTATAGAGGAGAAAGTGGGGAAAAGCCTTGAAGATATGGGCACAGGGGAAAAATTCCTGAATAGAACAGTAATGGCTTGTGCTGTAAGAGCGAGAATTGACAAGTGGGACCTCATGAAACTACAAAGCTTCTGCAAGGCTAAAGACACCATCAATAAGACAAAAAAACCACCAACAGATTGGGAAAGGATCTTCACCTATCCTAAATCAGATAAGGGACTAATATCCAATATATATAAAGAACTCAAGAAGGTGGACTCCAGAAAGTCAAATAACCCCATTAAAAAATGGGGCTCAGAACTGAACAAAGAATTCTCACCTGAGGAATACCGAATGGCAGAGAAGCACCTGAAAAAATGTTCAACATCCTTAATCATCAGGGAAATGCAAATCAAAACAACCCTGAGATTCCACCTCACACCAGTCAGAATGGCTAAGATCAAAAATTCAGGTGACAGCAGATGCTGGCGAGGATGTGGAGAAAGAGGAACACTCCTCCATTGTTGGTGGGATTGCAAGCTTGTACAACCACTCTGGAAATCAGTCTGGCGGTTCCTCAGAAAATTGGACATAGTACTACCGGAGGATCCAGCAATACCTCTCCTGGGCATATATCCAGAAGATGTCCCAATCGGTAAAAAGGACACATGCTCCACTATGTTCATAGCAGCCCTATTTATAATAGCCAGAACCTGGAAAGAACCCAGATGTCCCTCAACAGAGGAATGGATACAGAAATTATGGTACATTTACACAATGGAGTACTACTCAGCTATTAAAAAGAATGAATTTATGAAATTCCTAGCCAAATGGATGGACCTGGAGGGCATTATCTTGAGTGAAATAACACAATCACAAAAGAACTCACACAATATGTATTCACTGATAAGTGGATATTAGCCCAAAACTTAGGATACCCAAGATATAAGATACAATTTGCTAAACGCATGAAACTCAAGAAGAATGAAGACCAAAGTGTGGACACTGTGCACCTTCTTAGAATTGGGAACAAAACACCCAGGGAAGGAGTTACAGAGACAAAGTTCGTAGCTGTGATGAAAGGATGGACCATTTAGAGACTGCCGTATCCAGGGATCCATCCCATAATCAGCTTCTAAACGCTGACACCATTGCATACACTAGCAAGATTTTGCTGAAAGGACCCAAATATAGCTGTCTCTTGTGAGACGATGCCGGGGCCTAGCAAACACAGGAGTGGATGTTCACAGTCAGCTATTGGATGTATCACAGGGCTCCCAATGGAGAAGCTAGAGAAAGTACCCAAGGAGCTAAAGGGATCTGCAACCCTATTGTTGGAACAACATGATGTACTAACCAGAACCCCGGAGCTCTTGTCTCTAGCTGCATATGTATCGAAAGATGGCCTAGTCGGCCATCAATGGAAAGAGAGGCCCATTGGACTTGCAAACTTTATATGCCCCAATATAGGGGAATGCCAGGGCCAAAAGAATGGGAATGGGTGGGTAGGGAAGTGGGGGGCGCTATGGGGGACTTTTGGGATAGCATTGGAAATGTAATTGAGGAAAATATGTAATAAAAACATTAAAAATCAAAAAAAAAAAAAAAAAAGAACTATCTTACCAGAGGAGTGGCCCATTGGTCTATCCTAAAATCAATGTACATGTCATCTAATGAGTTGTCAAGCTAAATCTAGAGAAAACATACACATGGACAAGAACTTACCCACAGAATCAACAAGATCACTGAGAGGGAGACTGATGGTCTCAGCTCTCTCTGTACTCCCAATGTTTTTGCAAGGAAAACACAGAGTGATGCCCAGGTATAGAGATATGGAGGCCAGCAGTCTCTTCATAGCAAGATGTTTAGGAATGGAGAGGAGATACCTGGGTGTCTAAATGAGAAATTGATTTAAGAGTTGGGAATACAACTTTACACTAAGTACAACCGTGAAACATTACATTATCTGGATGTCTACTTCCAATCAAAAGAGAATAGCAGGAACCAGACTCATCATTCGCTTTTAAAAATTGTATCTGAGACAGTTGCGTAGAGTAGCAGTTTTCAAGATACTGTTCAACAAGTGATGGAAAACAGAGATCAGGAAGGAGATGAAAACAATGATGTAATCCCTAGGATACTGTGGTTTACTTTGTTAAGGTTTCTAAATAAAAACTACAAAGATTTCTGAGTTTTAGTTCATCTATCAGATAGATAGATAGATAGATAGATAGATAGATAGATAGATAGGTAGATAGATAGATAGATAGATATTGATATTGATATATTGATATATGTCACATATATCAATATATAATTATATATATATCAATATATCTGCACTATCTATATGTGCTTGTTTTTATATTATTCACATGGTATTAAATTGGCTTATGAGTGAATTCCTATGTAAATTAAAATTATTAAAATAGCCCAAATTTGCTTTAATTTATAACAAAGATTTTAAAGTCCTGATTAAATTAAAATTTTTAAAATTATCTTAAAGAATAGACTTTCAAGATTATCTGAGAAGGAAAAGGAAGATGGCAGAGTGGAGCAGCATGCATCAGAGAGAAACAGAACTAGGTGTGCAGCAGCGGCAACAGGTTTAGAGTGTGACTGCTGTGGACAGGAGCATGCTTTCCTGCTCCAAGTTGCTTCTTGGGTGGCAAGGAGGCTACAACCACACCCACCTGAATCTGTCATGGCCTGCTAGGTCGGTGCCACAGTTCAGCCTGCAAACCAGTCCCAGAGCATGGAGCTGCCACTCCTGCTGCCACCTCTTGCTCCTCTGTGGGAAGGAGAGCCAGCAGCTGCTTTCGATTGGCTGTATTCTGTGTCTGAGTAGCCATTTCTGAGGAGCTCCCTGCAACAAGATCATTGCTCAAGAAGGAGAAATGGAAGCCAAACCCATGAATTATCTAACTTAAGGAAACAGAACAGAAAGAAGCCAATAAATCAAAAGTTCGTAAGAACAAATGTCTTAGGGTTTCTGTTGCTGCAATGAAACACCATGACCAAAAGCGAGTTGTAGAGGTAAAGACTTCTTTTCACTTCTTGTGGTCCATCATTCATGGGAGTCAGGCTATAAAATCAAGGAAGGACATGATTGATGCAAGAAAGAGTTATATTTTGTGGGGAGCATGACTGACCCAAGACTTTCTCAGAGACACTGATGAAAGGACAAAGGGAACCTTAGTTCTGAATCCTATTCAGAAATGGACTTGGCAGGGCCAGTCTAGGGTTGGAGCCATTGTTGGGCAAATGGGAAGTCACTAAGGCTCTGACCTTTGCTTAACTCTGGAACTAGGTTACAGAGTTTCCCCACCCTTTCCCCACCCTCGACTCAGTGACAACTGCTGTGCTTTCCTCCTCTGTGTGCACAGGCCCCTGCTCACCTAATATAAACAAGACACCATTGCTGTCTTGGATTCCTGCTCAACGGCAGCCGTTTTGTGTCTTGGCTTTAAAAAAAAAAAAATCTCAGTAACACCTTGCCGTGGTGTGACTCTGTAGTAACTCTCACCCTCCTAAAAAGCTGGGGTACCCTATCAGTCGGAACCTCCTCAAAAGAGGCAAGGCTGCAGTTTCTGAGGACCCTACTCTTCCCCTTGGGCTATGGTTAGTAGTCCTGAGGCCGCTGTGTCTGAGGGATCTTTTGTTCTTCTTGCCAACATTGTCTGACATAGTTCTCTGCTGACCTGGCCAGTTTTTGTCCTGAAAAAGTATGTTTTACTTCTTAATAAACATGCTTTGTGCAAGTCATCATTTATAGAAGATGCTGTGGTCCCAGCTATTGCTCTTGTCTTCTTGACTTCTTGTCTTCTCTATTTGTCATTCTTGGTTTTCCCACTTAATACCTCGCCATCAGGGACCCTTCTTCCTGCTGGTTTGGGACACTGCTTGCTTCCTGTGCCTTACTTATCCTGCTTCCCTACTACATCCACGACCACCAGGCTAAGGGTGGCATCAATCACAATGGACTGGGCCCTCCCACATCAACCACGAATTAAGAAAGTGCCCTCCAGGCTTGCCTACAGCCCCACTTATAGAGGCATTTTCTCAATTGAGCTTCTCCCCTCTCAAACGACTCTAACTTGTGCCAAGTTGACAAACAAAAACAAAACAAAAACAAACAAACAAACAAAACCTAGCTCATATATCAAATATGCCAGACGAAATAACTGCACAGAGAAAATCCCAGAATTCTAAAGTGGGTGTCAACAAATATACAATAGCATGCTTTTTATACATGGTGTGGAAACTATATCCAGGGCCAGGAAAAGAGATGTCCAAAAGACTAGAGGTAACAGGCCCCCTTCGAGTGTATCTAGAATCAAGGGAGAGGTCATTGCTGGACCACTTGCTCCTTAATTCTTTAATTCATTTGTTGCTCCAGCTCTAGCTTCTTATCACTGCCGACCAGTTTTAAAGGGTCTTTTGTGTCAAAATTTAATAATGCCCTGTCTGGTTTAGATAATGAGTAGAGGTAAAAATAAATGTTGTTCCCATAGGATGGCAGTGTGTATAGATAAGGGTTTTTCTTTCATCAATAACACAATCACATTAAAAACTAGTTTCCATTTCTCATCACTGAATCCACTTCCACATATTATCAAATTATGATAAATTTAAGCCTGGAAGTATGTGATGTAAGAGATGGGAAGCCTATAAATGCAAATAACTACTGTCTCAATGGTCAATTTCACTTGCACTGTCTGCCGTGACATTAAAACACGTTCATCATATTTCTCCTCATCCTTTATCATTTAAGAAAGTCTATTCCTAATTTTTAGAATGTGATTGATATACCTGCACCTTCTCTGTTGTTACATTTTTCTGGACATTTCCTTTCAGTTTAATT
Source organism: Mus caroli (assembly GCF_978045245.1). Lineage (NCBI taxonomy): Eukaryota > Metazoa > Chordata > Mammalia > Rodentia > Muridae > Mus > Mus caroli. The sequence goes on from NW_028227267.1 coordinate 50,102,529, forward strand.
TTTTTAATGTCATTAGTGGCTTCCTTAAAGGATTCGAAGGCCATCTTCATACCAGTGATTCCATATACTGTGAATCCTGCCTTCAGGATACTGACTCCCTTTTATAGCCATATTCCCCAGGCTCCCCAGTGCTAAAGTGCAGTCCTGGGTTTGCCTGACTTTAGGATGGTAAAGCACATGAAGAATAGGCTGTACAGAACTGTTTCCTTTCTTGGTTTGCGGACAGTGGAGACTTTGTTGGCAGAAGTAACATCTTGACTGGACTAGAAAGTTCCTGTGTGGCCAGTCTGACTGTGTGTTCTGTGGTCTATGGCACTTGAGGGTAGCTGTTACTGGGGAAGGGAAATCACCTCCTTCCTAAAGTTTCTTTATGATTATTTCTGGCCATCGCTGCTGGAAGTCAGCCTAGATTTTGTTCTCTACCTGTCTTATGATCTGTGCGCCAGCTAGTACTCCTCTTCAAAACTCAATCTGCTTAAGATAGGTAAAGTGGCCGTTTTCTTTCTTGTCACTTAGTACTCAGCTGTCTCACGGTGTTTGTGCTCTGAGGCCCAGCATGCCTTCGTTCTTGTGTGCCTGAAACTGAGTATCAGGCCAGTTAACTTTCTCATCGCAGCACAGTTGGCTTTCAAGAATAATGCATAGCATTTTACAGTGTCTTCCAAATCCCTCACCGGAAAACTGACTGTGTAAAAGAATAAAGCCCATTTTGATAATAGGCCCTGGACATATGATGGAATGGAAACACAGTGGATGGCATAAATCAGATCCGCAGGCATAAAGCTCCCAAGAGACAGAAAAGCATCTTGAGTTGCTAAGGACACAAGCAGTGACAAAATGAGAAAGTTTTTCAAAGGCTTCCTCTTCCAACATCATTAAACACTTTCACCATGTTTCATTTTAACTCTGAGAGCAAGCAAAGGGTCTCCACTGAAGAGACCATTGAAGCTCAATTTTAGCTAAGGAAAATTTCCCTCACTTGGAAGGAGTGGAGCGGTGTTCAAATACTAACCTGGTGTTTATGTCAGGACATCTTAGTTCCTGTCAAGTCTGGGCTTCCAGTTAATTGACCAATATTTACTCTTTTTTAAAAAATTACATTTGTTGTAGTTAGTGGATGTGTGTGTGCACATAAGCACACACCTGCATGCTCAGGCACGGTATGGCATGATGTGGAAGTCCAAGGACAACTTACAGTCACTAGTTCTCTCCTTCCACCCTGTGGCTACTGGGAACCAAACTCAAGTCATCAGCTTTGGGTATAAGCACGTTTAGCCACTAAGCAACCTCACTGGCCAATATTTACCACTTAGCCCCTTTAAATCTTGAATGAAATGTCCCTTTCTCCATTGATACTTTACTGCCCTCTGATACAAATGTGTTCCCTATTACTGCTTCAAAGAACCGTTACTAAGTGGCTGAGTCCAAGCCAGACATTTCTAGCCCACATGTCATCATCCTGCACCCCAAACCCATAAACCCCCTCACTTTAGCCCACGTGTTTGACTTCACTGACCTCCACTCATGAGACCTATGAACCTACCCAAGATCTGCCTCTCATAAGTCTGCCTTTATACTTTTGATTTGGCTTGAATTGGTTCATTTTGTCCGCACAGAAACCTATTATTGGCCTCTTATGTAAGGAATTAAGATAACCGCTAACAGAAACTGTAATAGTAGTTAGGAAATTTAGTTCAAAGTGAAGTGATGGGATGAGTCAGATACATTACCGAGCTCCATGAGACCACGAGAGTGAAAGTACTCAGGGACCCTGTGGGTTCGCCTTGGTGTTTCTAAAGGAAGGTAAGACTGTTTACTAAAAGGCTTGCTTTAGGCACTTCTCTATTTTGATTGACAGACTTGGATTGAATAAACCCTTGCTCATTGTACATGTTCTTTCCCACAATGCATCTGATTTTAGGTACACGTGTAACCAATTATGCATAGCCATAAACTGGTAAACAGTACATTGTCTCTAAGAATCCACTTCCGGGATGCAATCCAACTAACGCCAATTTAGGCCAGATTGGTTCACCTTCTCTCATACCCAGAAATAACTAAGATATAATTGAATACAATTACTCTAAGCTGTCAAAGTTTGACTATCACTAAGAAAGGGGAAAAGTTACTCTACTGTTTGGAGTAGGGTGGTGTGTGTGGAGCTTGATGCCGTGGGAAGTTTTAGGTTGCTAACAAGTTGTTATTGCACTGTTCAGAGTTAGGTTTGTGTAGGGTATGTGTAGGTAGGTGTCCCAGGCTTCCAAGTGCATCATTTGAAGAGGGTTGAGTGCATAGCCCAAACCAAAAGGAGTCCCAGGTTGCTACACTATTTCCTATGCTTGCCTGCCTCGACTTATCTTTGAGAGATTTTCTCCTAGCTCACTGGAGTCATAACGGCAGGCTAGTCTTCTAAAAACACTGTAGAGCTGAGTAAAATGAAAAGAATTTCTCCTATTCTGTCCTTAAAGTTATTCTATGTCCTGGGGCCCAGTGGAAAACATCTAGAAAACTTTTCTGCCTGATGGTCCAAGCAGGGAACAGACAATTTCCTTGGCCATAATCACAAGTGCCCTTCTTTATTGTTCTTGCATGCAAATGTTGTTGAAGGACCATTTTTAAGCAGACTTATTGGATTCTCAAAGCAATTAACTGCGAGATCTTACTGAGAAGTCCAGAAGTTAGGAAGAAGATAAATGAGAGCTTTCCAGTCGGGGTTTAAAAAGTTGGTGACTAGATTTTCAATTGAATGAGCTCCCTAGTGGATTTTTTTTTAATATTTGATATTTTAATATTTGTTGGACTTTCCCAGATTGATTAACATAAAATCAGCATTCCTCCAGAGATACAAGCAGATTCACCCTGTCCTTCAGAGACCACATCCAAGGCTTTCCTGTTTGGGAAAACCTTTCCAGCAAGAGAATGTATTTGATTTTCAAGTTGAGATAGAACTTGTACAATTTCCTTCGAGGTCTTGTCAGTATCTTTTGATGGCTGTTGTTGATAACTCCCAGCTTCTAAGTTGCCTGGCACAAGTAAGCCACTCAAAGCCACGCCAGGGGATCAGAGGTGCTGTTCATTTGTAGGAATGATTGTTTTTATATACAGGAAGGGGCCAGGAAGCATTTTTCCAGGCAATGGAAATATCCAGTATTATATATAGCATAGAAAATAAGTCTCTCAGAATAGGAGATAAAACAGGCTTACTGCCTAAACATCCAACAGAAGCCCTGTGAATCAATTTAACAGGCCCTAGAGCAGCAGTTCTCAATTTGTGTGTGGGTTGTGACTCCTTTTGGGGGATTGAATGACCCTTTTACAGGGTTGCTTAAAACCATTGGGAAAGCACAAATATTTACATTACAATTCATAACAGCAAAATGACAGTTTCAAAGTAATGACAAAAGTAATTTTATGATTGGGGATCACCACAACATGAAAAACTTTATTAAAGGGTCAGAGCATTAGGAAGGTTAAGAACCTGGAAGATGGGCTTCCAGGCATGTCTGTGATGGATTATATAAATTAATTAAGATGGGCTGAGGTCTCAGACAGCCTGAACATGAATATCAGAGTTGAGCACCAGAGTTCACTGCTCTGCTTCTTGACTATGAAGAAAGCAGGGTAGGGGGTGGTGATCAACTGCTTCCTAATCCTGTCCCATACCCTCTTTGCTATAATGGACTGTACACCAAAATAATTTCCTCCCTGAAGATACCTTTGTCAAATATATTGTCCTAGAGATGAAACAAGTAATTAACAAAGAGAATTGGTACCAAGTTCAGAGTCTAGGATAAGCCTGACCTTTGGAATTGCTTTGCAAGATGGTTGAGAAAGACTTTGGAATTTTGGGATAGAAAAGCCCTCAATTGCTGTCAAGAAGAGCTTCATGGGCTTCCCTGGTGAGATTTCAGAAGACCAGAACACTGAAAGAAATGTAGACAATGGAATTCATGTGGGTTTAGAGGGGAAGAGGAACCCTACCAGGAATTAGGCAAGAAGTCATTTGTGTGATACTCTGGCAAAGATTCAGGCTATATTCTCCCTATGCCCTGAGAGTTTGAATGTAGCTAAATGTAGGTGTAATTGACCAATATGTTTGGCAAAGGACATTTCAAAGCAAGAGATCATCAGGGTGTGGCACACCACTCTTGCCCAGGTCTACATTGAAAAAGAACAACAAATATTGCAGAAAGATGCTCTAAAATGTGCGGTTTGCCAATTTAGTTATGAGGCTTTACAAAACACAACTATCAAGTAATTCACAGCAGTTAGCTATAAGGCTTTACAAAACCACCAGCAGCAATAATAAAACTATGTTGGAAATTAAGCAATTATGTATCTTCACACAGAGTCAGCAACAATTAGCATCAGGACACAGAAGAACTTAACGGAAACTACTTCTAAAGCAATACTTAAGAATCTTTCATTTAGTACAATCCACTAGAATGGCAACCTTTTAAATGTCCTTCTTAAGTCTGTAAGACATGAAGAGGTCAGCACTATACCACACAGGTAATGAAAATTTTAGTAGAGAGTGGGAGAGTCTCCGAAGGGCCATCATTATCCATTTTAAGCAGGTGTGAGTTGGTCCCAGGGGCCAATAGCTAGAGGACCTAAAGATAAAAATGTTAGCAAACCCAGTGCCACACAAAAAAGTGCCACCATGTGTGTTTGTTGTTCTTATAAAAGGGTAAAGTGACAGACAGCTGCATGGATGGAAGACTTTCCCTGATAGTCCCCACAGTCTCCATGAGTTAGCTCTCTCTCATCCAGTGATGTCACGTAGCTTCTTGCACCTTCTTGTCCTCAGTGGAATCAGCTCCGGCTATGCATCCTGGCCCATGATCAAAGGGAAGTAGGCCTGTTCTGGCCTACTGTGCCCATTGCTCAGGCTGGCTCTGGCCTCGCAGTCTCTGTATTATCTCTCCTCCAGTTCCTTCAGTCCACTGCACAGGTACTGTGAAATAGCACTGTTGGTTATTTTGGAAAATGCATGAAGTTTAGATATACTACTAACTGTTTCTAGTCAGATACAGAAGGCATTAAAGGCATTAAAATCAATTCGAAGTAGTTGCTAACAAAGCCATCATTTACAGACTGAAATAAAAACCAGTGCTCAAGTGAACCTTGACTTCAAGATAGTTTCCTAAGTAGCTGAAAGTTTGAAGCACAAACAGCAGAAAACATAAAAACATTTTTTTTATTTTAGCAAACCACAAAAGCTAGTCTTAGGTTTACCATATAAAACAAATCAATGTATTTTAGAAGATGGTAGGCAGCCATTTACAGAATAAGTATACATATAGTCCCCAACAGACAAATATCATAGAAATACACAGATTTCTTTTAAAATAACCACTCTGATCCATCTTCCCTTCTTTAAGAATTCAGAAACTAAAGTTAAAGGAGTTGTCCTTTTAATAACAATAATTAGATAAGTTTGCACTGTTTGGAAGATGAACACATACAAAATTGGTTGATTGGCTAAGTCTCTGAAATCACACACTTGGATTAGAATAAGACATGGGCACAGTCACACTAAAACCAATAAACAGGCCTATACATTATAATGTTAGCTGTGTTGGGGAAGAGCAATCAAAGAGAGGAAATGGAAAGCATTTGTAGAGCTGCTGGATATTATGAAAAATTTCATGTTGGATTTGAACTAGGATTCTCCCCTCACCCCCTCCTTCCTCAAAAATAAATATTTAATGCAGACTTGTTTCATCAGTGAACAGCTTTCCTTAGGGAGGTGTTGCTACTGCTACACAAACTCAACATACCCCTACCTGGCTCACCCATCATCAACTCACTCTCCACCACGAAGGATGCACAAGCTAAACTTTGCTAACCTAGTGATCTAGCTTTTGGAGACTCCCTTAGTATGTTAATGGAGATGGAAGATTTTGTACAACCTGAGAAAAATTTCTGGAGAGTCAGAGTAAGAGTAAGTCTTCCTCTTTAAGGTTTTCTTTAAACTTGACACCAACCTACTCCACAAGATGACACCCATACCTGACATTGATAGAGTGGACCATGGACCTGCTGCCAAGTAAGTCGTAGGCCCAGGGGAAACATATTGCTATCATCCTGCTAAATAAACACAGCAATAAAATGACTCTTAAGGGAGCCACCAGCAGCTGGTCACACTGATGTCTGTGGCCTGAGGGCCATGTGGATGTCTGGAGTCCTGTACTGCAGACTGAAGTTACATTGGTAAGCTATGCTACCGCCAAGGGCCATATAGATGTGAATGACATGCACTACCACCTGAGTCCATGGTGATGGTCTGTGCTGCCACCAAGGGCCATGCCTGGGTCCATGGTCCTACTGCTGCCTGGGTCTGTGTTGATGTCCATGACCTGTTATCACTGAAGACCATGCAGATGCCTGTGGTCTGTGCAGCTGCCTGAAACCATGTTGATGTAGGTAGCCTGCACTGACCTGAAGTCAGTGTTGTCCAAGGCTATACTGCCTCTGAGGGCCTTTTCTGGGTCTATGGCCCTACTATAACCAGGAGTCACATTTGTGTTCTGTGTTGTCACTAGAAATCATGTATAGGTCCATAGTCGATGCTTCTGATTGCTGTGAAGAGCAAGGAGGCTATTTGTGCTGTGATATTGATGACTACAGATGCCCACTTGAAAGGGAGGCACATGGAAGGCATCTGTAACAGCCTAGACAGGAAGCCACCTAAGAGAACTCGTATAAGTATGATGGGGATGCTGAAGTGTAGCTCTCCACAACTGATGGCTTCTGGCCAGAGTGAGGGAGGGGAAAGACTTAGTTCTATTTAAGTGTCCGGCCACTGAGAGTCTGACTGTGCTCCAGTGAGTATATAGACAAGACAAATTAGACTTGGATTTTTTTTTGTACTTTGCAAGGGTGGGGCTCAAGGGTAGGAGGCATATCTGGAAGACCTGGTAAATGAGCGTAATCATGCAATATGAAAATCCCAGAGATTCAACACAAATGTTCCGTTAAGCCGGGCAGTGGTAGTACACGCTTCAATCCCAGCATTCAGGAGGCAGAGGCAGGCAGACCTCTGAGTTCAAGTAGAGTGAGTTCCAGGACAGCCAGGGCTACACAAAGAAACTTTATCTTGAAAAAATGGATAAATAAGTAAATTATGGAATAAAATGGATAATTTTTTTAAAAAATGACTCTGAAAGACACGTTGCTATATCCATAGAGTGTGTATTACTCGACTCTCATCAGAGAAGCGTCTTCATATAGTACATGATAATAAACAAAGAGATGCAGAACTGGAAAGTGTGCAGGGAGTGAGAGGCTATGAAGCACTTAGCCCCAAATGGAACTCGAAGGCTGGAATCCCAGACTGAACAAAACAGAAAGGAGAATAAGCACAAACATTCATCTCTCTGCTTCCTAACTGAATACAAAGTGATCAGGAGCCTCCTGCCCTCATGTCTTCCTCTCTATAACAGACTTTCCCCTTAAACTGTAAAGCAAAACATAAGTCCTTCTTCTCTTAAATTCCTTCACCAGGTATTGTGTCACAGTAACAATTAATATTGGTATTAAGAAGTGGGGTTCTTAGTTTAATGAGCCTTTGAGAACTGGTTCTGCAAGGAGACTATGAAAGAGTCTGAAACTTTATGCCACAAAAGCCCTAGAATACTATAAGAAAACTTGGTGGGCCATCTGATGGTATTTAGAACCCAAACTGCCAAGAGAGATGTAGCCAGGGAAGACCTAACTTGAGGTTTTACAAGGAAAGCAGGGCTTTGAGAACAAGACTAGAAGCCACTCATAGTGAATTCTGGAAATGAATACCGTCACATTCTATCCATGTCCTGAGAATTTGATTAGAGGTAAATTCAACATTAATAGACTAATGTGAGTGGCAGAGAAAATCTCAACACAGGATAGCACTCAGACTATAGCATGGTCACTGCCTGTTGTCGACAATCAGGGTCACTGGGAGAGACAAAGAAGTACAGAAGAAAGCTGTGTAGGATGTCTCATTTAGTAGGGAAAGGAATGAGTTTAAAGCTGTGGAACAGGAGGCTGCGAAGTCAGCTGCAAGTTATAAAATGATCAGCGTAATTAACAAGGGCTCTCACCTGTACTCTGTACTGGGACAACAGGAAATGTCCCCTGCAGGCAGGAGTCCGTTCATAAAAGTGCAACGTGTGAAAACACAAATTCATTTGAGAGGACAAAGTCTGAGCTGATGCAAACGAAGCTTGTTCTGGACTTCAGACAGTTGCTGAAGCCAGCCATCATGCGGCAGGTCAGATTCCCTGACGTGAAACAATGAGAGGCCACTGCATCATCCTGTAGAAGTGAAGTCTATGCTTCAGTGATAACTCCAGAGTGTTAGAGATGCCTAGACAATGGATGCTTGTCAAGGAGAGAGACTACGTTTGCAGCAGGTTCCACGGCTGTCTAGTGTGTTGGAGCCCAGATGATTTTATCGCAAGTCCCAGATGCTAGACTTAAAACTACAAGGTTTGCTAATTGCCCTGCTGGCTTCTGGCCCTGCTTTGGTCTACTCTTTCCTTGTTATTCCTCTATTCTGCCCTTTCGGGTTCTCTACAAAGTATCAATATGTATTAAAGGTTTGCTCTTTGTTCTGGTGGTGGTGGTGCTTGTTGTTGTTGTTGTTGTTGTTGTTCTCGGTTTTCGTTACTGCTTTGTTTTGTTTTGTTCTCTTAACTTTATTGAAGCACACAGGTCTGAGCTTTCCTTGAGTCTCAGAGAAGATCTTGAACTTTTGAACAGTGCTGACACTGCTAAAGACCATGGGGACTGTTTAGAGATGTAGCAAATGTACTTCCCACTATAAGACAAAATTAGAAAATTTAGAAGCCAGGGATAGAATGTTGGGATTTAAAGTGATGAGCATAGGTGTCATGTTCAGGGGTTATAATGGTGAATCCCTGTCAGCTTTACTGGATTTTGATCACTGTGGACTTCTGGAGGTCTCTCTGAGGGTTCATTTGTTCCTGGGTTAATGTGAAAGGTGTCATCCCATGAAATGGGGTTCTGGTCTGAATAAAAAGGAAAAGTGAACTGAGCGCCAGCATCCACTGTTCTCTGTGTCCTGAACATCTGCACCACGCTGCCTCCACTGCAATCGGACTGTATCCTCAAATGTGATCCAAAATAAACTCTTCCTTCCTTGAGCTGCTTTTGTCAGAAATTTTATAACAGCAAAGAGAACCATTCTTAGTACAGGAGACAAGATGGTTACTGAAGTTAAGACATATTTAAAAAAAAAAAAAAAACTTATCTTGGGATGTACACCTGAGAATTGCAAATTTCCCAACCACATCTCTGCTCACTGGGTCAGCTGTATCCAAGCCTGTTCTGCACAGATAGCAAACACCTTTCTCATGAATTACACACACAAACAGGCACAACAAGGAGTATGCATTATTCTAAGATCAGGAAACTGAAGTATTATAACTGAAGACCAGTGGCTTGCATAGTTACTAAAAGAAAGAGGTTGAGTTGTACAGAATTTGGTGTGAGCCTCAAAAGCGGAGATTCATTACAAGGGGCAGCAAAGGGGCACCACATTCACTGTTCAGGAACCCTGCTGGCAGTGAGTGTATTACAATGAAGGCAGTAACGGCAAACAACAACTTCAAATAGCCACATAAACAACACTGAGAAACAGTAAACACATAAGATAACTCATTTGGACACATTTATATGCAGCGTGTATAGGACTGGAAATAACATTCCCAAGTTAAACCGAAAGCATTAGTATGTAAATGCCACAACTAAGTCAAATCTGATAGTGAATGCGGTGTTGCAATTTGGTCTCCCTTAAGGGCACTCAAAGGAATTAGGCTGCAAGTTCCACTCTTAAATGATGTCCTCCTCTCTCTCAATCATTTCTGTCTTGACAGCAACCCCATTGACCAGCAGCTGTTCCAAAATCTCTCAACAATTGACTTTCAAAGCCTTACAAATGTCTCTCCTCCTGTCTCCTCAGAAACCTCCAAGGAGCCTCTATTACCAATAATAAAAATATATATATATATATAAATCTAACCTCAAGATGGGATTATCCAATGGACACCCTCTTCTCCACATTGTCTATACAATATGTGTCCATTCTGCCATTGAACTGGACCACTAACATGGCAGGACCATCAATCGTCAGGTATCACCAAGCACAAATTGGAATGGGCCAACAGCAAAGAGGGGCTCCCTTTTTTTTATTCCCTATTGTTACCAACTAAAATGTAAGTTGCTTGCTGGGCTCATCTTGCTGAATTATGCTGTGCTGACGTGCTGAAAAGAGCCAGGCTGCACACACTCTGTAAATAATGGCCCTGAGAACAGATGTGCTCTTTCTCCCGGCAGCTTTCTGTGGAAGCAAGTTTTTATGACCCCCAAAATATCTGCAGTCCAGCTCTGGTTAAAAAAATGAGACAAAAACTAGTCATAAGTTTTTGCAAGAGATTTAGGATTATTGATTCAAGGACTTCTGATACTAAAAAACGTTGGGTTAATGTTAAGTTTTGCTGGGTGAAATAATAACATAGGATACAGGTGAAGATCATTCATGGCGGCCACTTTGTCTAACTTAGATCTTTGATGCTTTAGCTTTATGACTTTGATTACTTTGCTTCTCCACATTCCCAGTTTAAGATAAATGTGCAATAGAAAATAGCTCTTCTGTGTGGTTTCCCAGAGGAGGATGTGGACAAGGCTTCTACACATGTAGAACAGTCCTCCCGTGATTCTCCCAAATAACGAAGACAGTCAGGCCCGTAAGAGCAACAATCCTGTTGTTCTCCCACAAACTGTGTTCTAGTTTGCTTTCTGTAGCTGTGATCAACACCATGACCAAAAGCAACTTGGGGAGGAAATGTTTTGTTTCATCTTATCGGTTATAGTCCATCATCAAGGGAAGCCAGCGTAAGGGCTAAAGCATGAGCTGAAGCAGAAGCTACGAAGGGATGCTGCTTACTGGCTTGCTCCCAGACTCACATTCAGTTTTCCTGTCTTAAACAGCCAAGGCTTCAATCAGCTTGTGAGTTGATGGTCTTGTTTCTTTTCCTGTCACCTGATAACTTTTTCTGTCTATCTTATACTGCCTCAATTATCTATTTTTATGTTGTCATTAAAATTTAATTACTTATGGTTGTCTTTCATTTTTAAGGACACATCAAGGCCAATTTTAATAGGGAAGATAACTCATACTGTTCTAGGCTCCATCAAGAACAGTGTTGTCTGTTACCCAAGGTATCCCATTCTCAGAACCCTCTTCCTAAAACACATCTATTCTCACATTCCCCTGAGAAATTTCTGCAGAAAACTGCCCTACCTGTTTGTATCCAAGGAGATTCATTTTTGACTCACAATTTTGCAAGGATCAATTTTCTTGTTTCTAATTTTTTTCTTTTTACAAAGCAGAAAGTAAAAGTTATGCATTAGAAAATAAAAAGAGAGAGGTTTTTTTAAAATGTCAAAAAAAATAAATAAATAAAAGCCGGGCATGGTGGCACACGCCTTTAATCCCAGCACTTGGAAGGCAGAGGCAGGTGAATTTCTGAGTTTGAGGCCAGCCTGGTCTACAGAGTGAGTTCCAGGACAGCCAGGGCTACACAGAGAAACCCTGTCTCGAAAAAAACAAAAAACAAACAAAAAAAAGTCAAAGAACTGGACAAAGATGCTTCGTGAGAATTTGTGACTTTCTGAAAGTATGGCATAAGGTTAGACGGCAATCAAGGTTAAGAAGTAAACCTGACACAGCTCCTGCCTTGGTGTCCAGAACAGCTCAGGAGCTGCCTGGTTCATTCTGCGCTGGGATGGTTTTCTTTCTTTCAGGAGGAATAACTGCAGCCTGGACTGTGTCACCTCTCAGACTCTGAGGCCTTGGGCATGTGTCTGTCTCTGGTGGGGATTTGTGCACGAGCTCCTTGCCTTTTCAGGAGGATCCCTTTGCATTCAGCTATTTGATGATGCTCTCTGGGCCCCTTGCCCCTTCTAACAAGAGTGCCGCTGTTTGCCAGAGGACTCCAATCATGAATCAATCCGTCAGTGTGATTTATTTCAGGAGCTTGGGAACATGACATATGAATTTTGAGCTCTGAAAGAACCAGACTAAAGGAAGTAGCTAGACCCACCTGGAGGGGCTAGAGGTCAAAGTTTAACCATTTGGACATAATAATCAAGCACCCAATAAAGTCCAGGATACCAAAGGCTCAAGTAAACTTGCCCAGTCCATAAAACTCTGTGATTGTTCGCAGACAAGGCCACGAGGAGCTAGCACCATCCTGCCTCTTAAAATTTCATGTTCAGAACCTGTTCAGGGATTGCCCATGGGTCTCTCCCTTCTAGTGGTTCTGATTTGTAGTAGCTATTTGCTATAGCAAAGCTTTCCTCTTCAGTACATACCACCTGACTGAGTTCCCTACGGTATTCTATGGATCTATATTACACCTCAACAGACATGCAGCCAGCTGGTCAGAAGGACCAACAGCTTGAGAATGCTTGAACATGCCACTGGATTTTAACATGAGGATGATCAAATGGAGGGCGGTGCTCTTAATTAGTGAAGTGTGGCCTAACCCCAGATAATTGGTGCACAAACTTGTTATGGGTCATTCAGAGGATAGTACTGGAAATTGAGCCAATGTTTCCTGACACCAGGAATTCCACTCTGTTTTCCAGACGGTCCATCAAGAGAGGTCCCTGTTCCCATCAGATTTCAGAAAAGCCTGAAGAGATGACTGATTTCAACAGTAAAGAGGGCTGTGGCTCGGTTCTGAGTACCTCACTACCGATTCGGATTTGAGCGTTGTAAATAGCCTCTCCGTGACAGATTTGTCTTCTTCCGTGTAATTAAAACTATTATTAAATGATTATTCAGTGGACTCTCAGGAAGAGATGATATTTATCAGCCTCATCAGCTCATAATTACAACCAGAAATCTGTGTTTCTGGGCTCTCTGAGAAATTGTGGAGAATAAAAATAATGAAGAGCCCGGGAGGAGCTGAAAGGCCTACGAACGTCCCCAGGAAGAGGCTGAATAATAGTGGATGTGAGTGGCCCCTGAGGCATGAAGAGGAAAGGGCTGGTATTTTGGGGGACATATTCTATAGCAAGGCTCAAAGATCATGGTGTTCCGGCCTCATTATCAGAAGCATTACACACACACACACACACACACACAATCTAGAACCTGAATTGACTGGACAGTAGATTCAAATAGCATTTGCCCCAAACATGGCAAATAGTTCTCTGATTTTTGTTTTTTAAATAACCTGCAGCCTGAACGGTGTCTCCCTGTGGAAATCAGATAATGCCCCAGCTTCTCCAGCCATGCAGCTGGCAGTGCATTCCACAGAGAATGCTCCATTCTGTTTTCTTCATCCCTCAGCAGGACACGTGTCCCAGGATCCACCTCCTCATGTATACCCTTAGCCCTAGCCCATCCTAGCCCAGCCTGCCCTCTGCTCCCAGGCCAGTCTTCCACTGCACCTCCTACTACTCAGAATGTCACCCCAGAATTCCTTGTGATGCCAGGCCTTTCCCTAAAGCATTCTGTGTTTTGCAATGGCCACACTCTTGCATGAGCCACCCCTGTGTCTCAAAGTGTGTCCTATACATTTCTCAGTATTGAAATCCAATCCCAAACTGTTCTTACCTGAAGTCAACCTTGTTCACCCTTACCAAGTTCACTTTGATTGCACTCACTTGTGGACAGGTTATAAGCACATGCCTCAGGCACAAGACTAAGAAAGAGGTCTGCTTGACAATGTGTCCCTATAAATGTGATGGGAGAGCCATGATAATGAGGTGTATGTGTTACGTGTTACAGATAACCCTGGGCCTAATTGTATTTGATGTTAATTCTGTTCTTCTGTGAGGGGCTTCAAACAAGGAATGAGTCAGCACTCAGGTGATTTCCTTTTTTTTTTTTTTTTAAATTGGATATTGTCTTTGTTTACATTTCAAAAGTTATACCCTTTCCTGGTTTCCCCTCCAAAAAACACCCTCCCCCTATCTCCTCCCCACTCCCCATACTCACCAATCCATCCACTCCTGCTTCCTGGCCCTGGAATTCCCCCACATTGGGGCATTGAGCCTTCATAGGATAAAGGGTCTCTCCTTCCATCAATGTCCAACTAGGACATCCTCTACTGCATATGCAACTGGAGCCATGAGTCCCACCATGTGTGCTCTTTGGTTGGTGTTTTAGTCCCTGGGAGTTCTGTGGGTAATGGCTAGTTCATATTGTTGCTTCTATGGGGCAGCAAACTCCTTCAGTTCCTTATGTCCTTTCTCTAGCTCCTCCATTGGGGATCCTATGCTCAGTCCAATGGATGACTGTAAACATCCACTTCTGTATTTGTCAGGAGAGAGCTATATCAGGCTCCTGTCAACAAGCACTTGTTGGCATCCACTACAGTGTCTGGGTTTGGTGATTGTAAACTGGATGGATCCCCAGGTGAGTCAGTCTCTAGATGGTCATTTCTTCAGTCTCTAATCCACACTTTGTCTCTGTAACTCCTTCCATGAGTGTTTTGTTCCTCCCCCGCTTCTAAGATGGATAGTAGTATCCACACTATGGTGACAGCAGATGCTGTCAAGGATGTGAAGAAAGAGGAACACTCTTCATTGCTGGTGGGATTGCAAGCTGGTACAACCACTCTGGAAATCAGTTTGGCAGTTCCTCAGAAAATTGGACATAGGACTACCTGAGGACCCAGCAATACCGCTCCTGGGCATATGCCCAGAAGATGCTCCAACATGTAATAAGGACACATGTTCCACTATGTTCATAGCAGCCTTATTTTTAATAGTCAGAAGCTGGAAAGAACCCAGATGTCCCTCAGCAGAGGAATGGATACAGAAAATGTGATACATTTACACAATGGAGTACTACTCAGCTATTAAAAAGAATGAATTTATGAAATTCGTAGGCAAATGGATGGATCTGTAGAATACCATCCTGAGTGAGGTAACCCAGTCACAAAAGAACACACAGGATATGCACTCACTGATAAGTGGATATTAGCCCGGAAGCTCAGAATACCCAAGATACAATTCACAAACCACATGAAATTCAAGAAGGTGATTTCCTTTAAACCTTCTTCCCACCTTAATTTATAAAGGTAGGAGCCAGTGATTGGGTAGAGAAAGAGGGAAAGTGGAGCTTAAGGTTTTAGGAGAGAGGTGGGGGGACAACGGAGGAAGAGGAAGAAGGAAAGCAGAGCAGAAGCCCCTGGCCTGGAGAAACTGCAAGTTCTAAGGGGTCTCTTTATATGGGGAAGATGGTAGTGTAGTGGTAGATCTGCCCAATCTAGGCACAAAAATTTATATTAATTGAGTTGTGTTTTCATTCCCTGGCTTATCTGGGTTGGAGATTTACCGCAACACATATAAGTAACGTCTGTGCAAATATGCTGAGTGTCATGAAGGTGAAAAATGGGAGGCCAAGGGGGAGAATGAAAGACATAGTTTAAACAGAATGGTTAATCCAGCAATGTTTCCCTCTTCTGGGAATTGTGGTACAGAGGTGTCAGTTATACTGACAAACACCCCTGTGCTTGAAAACGCCAACCAGTTTAAAGGAGTTCCCATCTAAGAAAGAAAGGGCTGTAAAAATCCTAACAGCCACAAAGTAGCACTCCTTTTCCCACATATTGAACAACTTAGGTTAGAAGTCCGGACGTAATCACAGAAATAGATGAAAGGGACCAAGGAAACATAGTCATTTTCCTTTCCACATAAGTGACAGCTATTTCTAAAGCAGAGATGTAAAAACAAAAACCTCTACTGGACTCTGAGTATCACAGTCTCTCCTAGCAAGGAATTGCCATCAGTAATTACAGTCTCCAACACATCCTGATAGGTATAGGGTCTCAAAACACATGAACTGAACTAGAAATCAAAGAGCAGTCCAGCCTTGGGCTTCCTGGGATATGTGGTATATTCGTCAGTGAGGGCTGCCATAACAAAATAATACAGGCTGATGGCTTAAAGCAAATAGAAATATCCTCTCCTAATTCCAAAGGCTGAATGTCCAAGATTTGGGTATCAGCAGGCTTGCTTTATTCTGAAGGTTTTCTTCTTAGATTACAAACACCTGGCTTCCCTTTGCGTCTTCATGTAGCCTTGTCTGTGTTCAGGATTCCTACTAGCCCCATTGGATTAGGACCTCATTTTACGATGGCATTTAAGCTTAATTGCCTCACTAAAGTCTTATATATGTGAGGCAAGTGCTCTGTATCCCATCCCAAAGCAAATTGTTATTTGATTTGATTTTTTTTTTCTTTTACACTTTACATCCTCTTCGCTGTCCCTTCCCAGTCACCCCTCCCACAATCCTTCCCCTGTTCCCCCTCTCCTTCTCCTCTAGGCAGGTGGGGGCCCTCTGGGTATCCTCCCACCCTGGCACTCCAAGTCATTGCAAGGATAGGCGCTTCCTCTCCTCCTGAGGCCAGACAAAGCAGCCCAGCTAGAAGAACATATCCCACAGACAGGCAACAGCTTTGGGGACAGCCCCAGCTCCAGTTGTTTGGAATCCACATGAAGACCAAGCTGCACATCTGCTACCTATGTGCAGGGAGGCCTAGGTCCAGCCTGTGTATGGTTTTTGGTTGGTGGTTCAAATTTTGAGAGCCCCAAGGGTCCAGGTTAGTTGATTCTGTTGGTCTTCTGGTGGAGTTCCTATCCCCTCAAAAGGAGAATCTTGGCATTTCCGCTGGATCACTCCCTTGCTTCCATATTCAGTCATAATCTTCCACATCTCTATCAATATTCTCTTTACTTTCTACCAAGAGCTCAATTCAGTTCTCACTGATTTTCATGAAGCTACAGAAGCTGCCCAGCTACTCTTTGTAGCTCTGGCTCAGGAACCTTTGGTATGGTGCACATGTAACCTTTTGCCCCCACATCTTTTGTGGTTGAAATTAAATATATTTTCATTTTAAGTTGTACAAATGGAATCCCCTACCCACAAAGATAATAAATAATAATAATAATAATAATAGAGCTCTCCCATCCCCTCTACACTTGTCAACTTACCAAAAAACTTAATATTTGGAATTCCTATGACTGGTCATATTTTTCTCCTACTTAAATGGTCTCATTGGAATTTTTTTTACTTTTAAAATTGTTGTCACCCTCAGAACATCTCCAGGATCTCCTGCAACCATGTTCTCGTTCAGTGACTGTGCTCCACCTTGAGAGTATGTGACATACACATCCATTTAGTTTTCATATACTTTTGGAAGTTTTTAAATTAATGATACATGCCATTTCTATTTCTTTATTGTTTTGTTACCAATTATCACAAATTCAAGGCCTAGCACAGCACACAGTTCCATGGATCAGGGTCTCCTGTGCTGTTTAACTCAGTCCTCTGCTGTTTCTAAACACGATATTTCCTGGGCTTCATTTTTGTCTGAAGGATTAGTTATGGCTGAATGCACTTCTAAGCTCATTCAGGTTATAAAATAGAAATCATTTCTTCTTCGCTATATACTAACTCTAGCTGTTGGTGGGAGCCTGCCTTTGTTTCTTAGGGGATACGCACACTCTCTAGGGGTCATTGGCAGTTTCATTGACAAGCTTCTTCAACATGGCTCTGAGCCATTAAACCAATGAGAAGAATCTGGCATTTCATTCTTCTAGGGTACAGTCTTTTCTAGTGCAGCATGATCAGAGTGCCATCCCACCATCTTGCACATTCTATTTGTTAAAAGTAAGTCTCAAGTCTCACGGTTACTCAGGGAAGGAGGTTATATGGAAATGTGAACATAAATAAATAGGAATTTGTATGTCTGCCATAGTCCACTGTCTGATCATCAGTGATTTACACACCCACACAAACACACACACACGCGCGCACACACACACACACACACACATCACAAAAGCTTTCAAGAGTTTCATTCCAACAGCATCAATTCAAAGCCAAATAAATTGTAGCTGTGTTCAAACACAGCTCCCTAGAACAATCTGTTAAGAAGCATCTCTGGGGAACAAGTCCTCTCCACTGTCAACAAATAGTGTTGAAGGGACAAGTGACATGTCCTCCCATACCCACATCATCCAGCATTGGAACAGACATAACTGGGAAGGCCTGGGATAGCGACTGTAGACATTTTGATATAAAGGGAGGAAACAAAAATAGAGAGGGGCTACTGGGTCAAATCACCTCCAAAATCCAGCTAGACAAATGTTAGAAGTTCCTTCATTCAGGACCCATAAGAAGGTCAAGCTGCACATCTGCTACATATGTGCAGGGAGGCCTGGGTCCAGCCCATTTATGTTCTTTCATTAGTGGTTCAGTCTCTGATAGTCCAAGGGTCCAGGTTAGTTGACTCTGTTATCTTCCTGAGGAGTTCCTATTCTCTTCAGGGCCTGCAATCCTTCCCCCAACTCTTCGATAAAAGTCCCAAAACTCCATCCACTGTTTGGCTATGGGTCTCTGCATCTGTCTGAGTTAATTGCTGGATATAGCCTCTCAGAGGCCATGCTAGACTCCTGTGGGTATTTACATCAGTTTCAGTCAACTGCTGGGTAGAGCCTCTCAAAGAACAACATGCTCCTGTCTGCAAGCATAACAAAGTTTTCATTAATAGTGTCAGAGATTGGTATTTGCCCATGAGCTAGGTCTCAAGTTGGGCCAGTTATTGGCTGGCCATTCCTCAGTCTCTGTTCCATCCTATGTCCCTGCATTTCCTGTAGACAGGATAAATTTGGGGTCAAAAGTTTTGTGGGTGGGTTAGTGTCCCTATCACTTGTTAGAAGTTCCTTCCTTCAGGACCCTGGCTACAAGGAGGTGGCCTCTACAGGCTCCATATCCCCAGTGCTGTGAGTCACAGCTAAGGCCACTGAACAACTGGAATGGGAGCCATACCAAAGGCTGTTTGCCTGTCTGTGGAATTATGTTATTCTAGCTAGGCTGTCTTGCATGGCTTTAGTAGGAGAGAATGCACCAAGGTGGGGAGATACCCAGAGGGAGGCTCCACCCTCTCTGAGGAGAAGGAGGTGGCAGGAAGGATGGTAAGGGGATGATGGGGGAGGGTCAGGGAATGGAATGTAAAGTGATTTTTTAAAAAGTTCCTTGAATCAATAGTTGAGGCCTCAGATTCTTTTCATCTTTGCCCACTTGTCTCTTTGGTCCACTCTTTGAGACATCCTTCATCTATCATGACAGGTAACATATCTGAAGCTGAGTAGTACCATCAGCTGAGTCCTGCCAAAGGGTACTTTCTCTGTGTTCTCTCTCTCTCTCTCTCTCTCTCTCTCTCTCTCTCTCTCTCTCTCTCTCTCTCTCTCTCTCTCTCTCTCCCTTCCTCCCTCCCCTTCTCCCTCCCTCACCCTCCCTCTCTCTCTCTCTCTCTCCAGTAGTTGTTCCTGCTAAAATAATTTTCTCAAGAACATTATGCATTACATAGCTTTCAGTAACATGCTATCAAAACCCAACAGCAAGCACAACCCTCAAAAGCCACATTCGCATGCCTTTTTCAGGTGACCTATATTTTTAGATCCTGTACAGATGGCTTAGGGATAATATTCTCAAGCTTTCCCAAAGGCCCCACAGCCCTAGGGACTCTACGAGGCGCACTCATCATCTTTAGAGAGATTCATTTGTACAATTGAATGCTCTCACATTTTAATCTTTCTGACACTTTAATTAAAAATTACACGGCCATGCATTCAGATTTTATTTTGCGTCAGTTTTAATTTTAGTATTTTTTTCCACTTAGAGAAATTGAAAGTTTTTCAGATTAATCTACTTCTGGCTCCTCTTCATTTAACAATTTTTACCTTAATTTTTCTCTATCAAATTTCACTGTAGGCAACTAGATGAAATCCATGACACCAGCACATTGCTGGGAAGTGTTCTTTTAGCTCTATAACCAAATCCATCACCTATGAACTCCAAAGCCATCACTTACAAACTCTGTACATCATATGACAGGAGGAGACAATTTCATAGAGTTTTGCATTTACCCAACAAGGATTTTCCCTTTCTTCTGGTTTTGAAATAAAGTTTCTCACCTCCTTCTGAGCCTTCACAGGTAGTGATACTAAAACCTAAATTTCTAGTATCAGTCTCTCAAGGTAATTCAGATATTCTCCTTAGAATTCTTTCTGCCTCTTTTAGACATCTGTCATGTAAGCTCCACCCCCATATCCAGATGCCAAAGGATGTATCCATTCTGTGTTACTGCATAACAAATTATCTTGGGCTGTGATTTTAGCATAACACTCACTCATGTTCTTCCAGGAAGACATTCTCTGGGTAGACTCCTAAAGGACTGATGAAGTAAAGGCCACAGTTAGATATCTATATAAGCAAGCAGCTGTGTCTTAGTTAAAGTTTCCATTGCTGTGACAAGACACCATGACCAGAGCAAGTTGGGGAGGAAAATATTGATTCGGCTTACACTTTCACATCACCCAGTTCATCACTGAAGGAAGTCAGGACAGGAACTCACACAGGGCAGGAACCTGGAGGCAGGAGCTGATGCAGAGATCATGGAGGGTGCTGCTTACTGGTTTGCTCCTCATGGCTTGTTCAGCCTGCTTTCTTATAGAACTCTGGACCACCACCCCAGGGGTGGCACCACCCACAATGGGCTGAGCCTTCCCCCATTAATTACTAATTAAGAAAATGCCCTGTAGCTGGATCTTATGCAGGCATTTTCTCCACTGAGGTTCCTTCCTCTCAATGACTCTAGCTTGTGTCAAGTTGACAGAAAACTAGCCAGGACAAGCTGTGAGCAGAATTTTTGTCTCTTCCTCTCTCTCTCTCTCTCTCTCTCTCTCTCTCTCTCTCTCTCTCTCTCTCTCTGTGTGTGTGTGTGTGTGTGTGTGTGTGTGTGTGTGTGTGTGTGTGTGTGTGTGTGTGTGTGTTTGTATAGGTGTGCATATGGAGGCCAGATAAAGGCAGCAGGTATCTCTATTGTTCTCTGCCCTATTCCTTTGAGGTAGAGTCTCTCTCTCCTTGAATCTGGAGTTCATTTTGTTCAGCTAAGCTGACGGCCAGTGAGCCCAAACATCTTCCTGTCTCTGCCTCTCACACTGCTGGAGTGACAGGCATCCATAACACCACACCACACTTGTTACAAGTCCTCATTGTTGTCTTAACCATTAAGCCATCCTTCCAGAGCCTTTGTTTGCTTCTTCTCACAGAAGAAACTACAGAAACTGACAAAGACTGACAAAACTAGAGAAGTGGCACTGTTAGGCACTTCCAAAAGAAGCACCCGGGAGGCCCCTCACCTCGGCATGAGACAGATGGAGCCGTGCTTAGCAGAGTTTTGCCAGACTGCCCTCACAGGTGCATCTGGCTTTATCTCAAAATGTCAAGGGCTCTCTCCCAGGAAGCTTCTTTAGCTTGAAGACTGGCCTGCCTGGGAAGGAGTCCAGGGACTTTTTCTATCCTCTCTTCAGCTACTCCCAATTGTTCCACACCCCTGATTCTACTTCCAGAAATGGGGTCAATAGGACCTCTAGCCACATAGACACAAAAAGGAGAGAAAGTGAAGAAGGCATGTATGCATGTATGTGTATGCTTATGTATATAAATATGAATATACACACATATATACATAATCATATATGTGTTATGAGTTCCTGTGCAGTGTAACCTATTCACTGCAGGCAACTGATTCAGAACATGCCAGCTCAAATTATTCCACTCTGGCATTTTGGTTAGTTTAAATTTAAAAAGATAAAAAAATACAGGAAAAAAATCTTTATGCCCCTTACAACTTCATAAGATAAAGTGCGAATTGCTCTCTTATAAAGGAAATTTTCATTGGTAAATGTATCTGCACCAGTGAGAGAGGCAGCTCTTACAATCCAGAGGCTTTTATATACACAATAAAACAACGTTAAATTCGCCATACATTTCTTCCCCTCACCTTCACAATTTGTCTTGGTCTCTCTCACTAGTCCCTAACACCCAAACCCATCTTCCTCCTTGTAGCTCATGGTGACATGTGAAGCTCTGTCACCTTGTCCTTTCATTGAGTCTTAGATTTTTATTGAACTCCCATGAACGTGGACATAATTAAATTGGTTTTCTCCTATTAATTTGTCTTATGTCAATTTCATTCATAAGCCATTCAAAGAGCTTAGCAGGATAGAAAGAAGCAATTTTCTGCCTCTACACAAGTGGGAATTTTAGGCTTTCTGCACCTTGTCAGTTCAGAGTCTGAGAGAACCAGGTAGTGTGAACAGAGCAAAGAATACTAAATCTGAAATATGTGTGACAGCTGTTTGTTTGTTTTGCAAAACAATACTTTTGCTTATTTTTTGTGTTTCAATACTTTCTCTTGTTTTTAAAATAAGGAAATAGAACTAGATAGCGTCAAAAAATTATTGAGTTTTTTTTTAATCAAGACTATTATTCCCAAAGATAGAATGTTAATTAGTAGTGGTGGTTTAGAATATAAATCTCAAGGTGTTGGTTTGGGCATGAATGGTGAATCATTAATAAAGTTTTGGCTGGTGTATTGATCAGGGTTCTCTAAGAGAAAAAAAAAACCAATGGTGTGTGTGTGTGTGTGTGTGTGTGTGTGTGTGATCATAAATAAATATACAGACACACAAAGTTGGCTTATGTTAAAATTGTAACAACAGCTGAATCATACCTGAGAGGCTGAGAACCTGGTGGCAGCACAGTCCTTGAGGCTTAGTGGCTCAGCAGTTAGAACAGCCCCATAGAAGCTGTGTCTTACTGGAAAGGCCAACAACCTAGGAGTTGCTCAGTTCATGAGCAGTCTCAGCAGTTGTAATCTGTAAACCTTTAAATGTTCCTAGAAAGCTCCTTATTCCACAGTAGAAGTCTGAAAACACTGGTTCTGTAACAGTGAAGGATACAGCAGCAACCACAACAGGATAAATCAACTCTACCACCAGAAAGGGTGATGCCAATTGAGCAAAAGGCAAATGATCTCTTCCTGCTGTGCCCTTTTCATACGGATTGCTACCAGGAAGTGCCACCCCAGCAGGGTGGGCCTTCCCACATTGATTAAAGCAATCAGGGCAGCCTCAGTCAAGGCTCCCTGCTCAGGCAATTCTAATTTGTGACAAGTTGACATTAAAATCAACTGTAATAGCTGGTCACTCAGAGTTGGTGACCGATGGTAGTATTACAGACAACCTAAAACCCAGAGGAAAACTGAGTTAGAAAATAAAGGCTTAACAAGTGATCAAGTCAACTTATAAATTCAAAAGTGGTCATCTTCAAGGGAATGCCTCGAGTCTGGATTCAAATTTTGAGCCACCAGATAAAGCTTCCTTTGGCCCAAATCAAAACACTCTGAGCAATAACATGCATAAAGTAGTACTGAGTAAAAATGCAGAGAATAAAATAATCCATGACTCAGTACTGGTTATAAATAAGTGATTGGATAGATGGATGGATAAATAAATAAATTGGACAAATAAATAAGAGACATACAAAGGTAGAGAAAAATATAACACACACAAACAGAGAGTGAGAGAGAATGTCAGGGTGAGAGAAAAATACAGAGACAAGGAAAGAGATTTTTATAACTAGTACTGAGTCATTCAATCCTAGTTATAAATAAATAGTTGGATAAATTGGAGGAGAATGAAAGATGCTCCCAGAAAGAAACATTGTAAGTAATTTATGCACATACCCCAGTACACAAAGAGATAGGACATAACTTCCGTTCCTAATCAGCCTCAACTAGAGACCTTCTAAAGAGCAGGCTGTAAAGAGGAGAGAAAACAATAGCTGTAATATAGTGAAATCTGGGCATTATCTCAATCCAGTGATGAAAGTTTGCATCCACAGATAAGTTATGTTCACAGCATGTAACCTTAATCATGCTATATGATGGAAAATAAGACGTGACCTGTAGGGGGTGGTTCTGATGCTAAGGTACTAGCCCCCTATTGGTTTTTGATCCATCAATAAAGATGCTAGCGGCCAATGAACTGGGCAGAATAGGTGAGACTTCCTGGTCTCCACAGGCAAGCTAGCAGAAGCAGGGAGAGAGGGGGAATTTCACCATGCTATGGAGGGAGAAAAGGTGAACAGCCATGTGAGGTCTTAGGCAGCGTGGCCATAGGCTGTTTCTCCTGGCAGGAAATAAGAAACTCCCAGCAACTGAGCCATAAGGCAGGTCAAAAATTATATTAATGTGTGTGTGTGTGTGTGTGTGTGTGTGTGTGTGTGTGTGTGTGTCTTTCATCTGCAGTTCCAAGAGAACCAGGCAGTGCTAGTAGCACGGTGAACCTGGAGCTTAAAGCAGGGTAGAAAAACTTACACGCAACAGTGACCAGTCTGGTCTTTTTCCTCAAAACTCCTAACACCAATCTAAACATGATAAGACCATCATACTAAAATCTCTGTTGAGTAAAGTCTCTAAAATAAGTAACCAGTATCTGTTTAAAACTGTTAAGATCACCGAAAGCAACCATCTTAGAAACAATCATAGCAACTGTCATAGGCAAGCAAAGCCTAAGGAGACCTGATGAATGTTGTGTCCTTGGTGTCCTTGGCGGGGGTGGGGGGTCTCCTAGAACAGCACAAGGACAAGAGTAAAGTCTAAGAAGTCTAATACAGCACTGACTTTGAGGCCTAACTGTATGGTACTGGGTGCTGTGATAAGGGATCTCAGAGAGCCCAAACTGTTATAAACTAAAATTTTATTTGAAACACTTACAAACTGAAAGTTTTATAGAATTTTTGCAGAATTATGGTTTTATGTCTAGATATGTCTGCTCAATGGCTGAGCTATGACTGGCCCTGTAAGCATAAAACACACTGGGCTTCAAAGACAGTATGAAGAAAGGAGTGGACACAATCTCTTCAGTTCTTTGTGCACTGACTGCATGCCAAAATGATGCTATTGGGGGTATGTTAGGCTAAATAAAATGTATCGTTAAAGTATTAGTATAGCTACAGAATTATCTTAGCGCTACAGTGCTTGCCTAACATAAGCAAGGCCCTGATTCAATCCTCAGCATTGTCTTCCTGATTCATTCTTGAAATGTATTGTCTGAAAAACAAAATAAAATTATTCCCGTAGTTCACAGTGTGTTTCTGTTGATGGCAGTGATATAAAAGAACAAACATGAAAATCTTAACAATAGTTATTCCTAACAGTGGAACCCAAAACACGTTTTTACTTTTACTTTTCTCTAATTTTGTTTAATAAATATGTGTCACTGCACAGTAAAGAAGTAATAAAAAGCTAGACATAGTATCATATGTCTGTGACATCAGACCCAAGAAGCTGAGGCAGGAAGATTGCAAATTTGAGGCCAGCATGGTCTACATTGTGAAACCCTTATGCCCCCCCTCCAAAAAAAACAGAGGCTGAGAATATAGTTCAGTTGACAGAGTGCTTGCCTATCACGCACAAACCCCTGCCTTCCATCTCTAGCACCACATAAACCAAGTTAGATGGCCCATGCCTATAATTCCATCATAGAGGATCAAAAGATCACAGTCAACCCCAGCTTCACACAGAATTTGAAGTCAGGCTAGTTTGAGGCCATGTTGGAAAAATAAGATGGGGGTAATACCATGTAGGAGTGGGGGAAGACAGACAGAGAGACTGAGAAAAAAGTAAAGATAAAAAAATAAATGTAAAAAGATCAAAAACTTCCATGAGATGTCACACTAAATGATAGGTGCATGGAGTAGAAATGTTAAGCCACAAAAGCCTTAAATAAAGTAATTATTTGGTCATTCACTTAAATAGACATATATTAAGTGTGCATGTTAAAGGCACCAGGACAATTAATTACAAACCAATGATTTATAATTACATCATTCCAGTTAGGGAAGCAGAAACCGGCCTGAGTAGGGCCACAGGCCTCATCCGGCCGGACCAGCACCGGGGTAGCTAAAGCTCAGGGTCGGCTGACACCCGCCAGCTACCCAGGACCCCTGCCACAGGATTTTGAGACTGCTGGTGAGTGGAACACAGCTTCTGCTCCAGTCCAATCACGCGGGACCTGAGACTGCTCTGGTTGGGGAGGCAGAAATCCGGCCTACGTAGGGCCACAAGACTCTTCCGGTCAGAAAAGCACCAGGGTAGCTAGGGCGCAGGGTCGGCTGACACTCGCCAGCTACCCACAACACCCGCCACAGGATCTTAAGACTTCTGGTGAGTGGAACACAGCTTCTGCTCCAAACCAATTGTGTGCGGGACCTGAGACTGCATTAGTTAGGGAAGCAGAAACCGGCCTGAGAAGGGCCAAAGGCCTCATCCGGCCGGACCAGCACCGGGGTAGCTAGAGCGCAGGGTCCGCTGACACCCGCCAGCTACCCACGACCCCCGCCACAGGATTTTGAGACTGCTGGTGAGTGGAACACAGCTTCTGCTCCAGTCCAATCACGCGGGACCTGAGACTGCTTTGGTTGGGGAGGCAGAAATCCGGCCTACGTAGGGCCACAAGCCTCTTCCCGTCAGAAAAACACCAGAATAGCTAGGGCGCAGGGTCGGCTGACACTCGCCAGCTACCCACAACACCCGCCACAGGATCTTAAGACTTCTGGTGAGTGGAACACAGCTTCTGCTCCAATCCAATTGCGCGCGGGACCTGAGACTGCATTAGTTAGGGAAGCAGAAACCGGCCTGAGTAGGGCCACAGGCCTCATCAAGCCAGACCAGCACCGGGATAGCTAGAGCGCAGGGTCGGCTGACACCCGCCAGCTACCCACGACCCCCGCCACAGGATTTTGAGACTGCTGGTGAGTGGAACACAGCTTCTGCTCCAATCTTTAAACAGTGACAATGACAACAACTAACCCCAGAAATTACCAGATGGCGAAAGGTAAACGTAATAATCTTACTAACAGAAAACAAGACCACTCACCATCATCAGAACCCAGCACTCCCACTTCGCCCAGTCCAGGGCACCCCAACACACCAGATAAGCTAGACACGGATCTAAAAGCATATCTCATGATGATGGTAGAGGACTTCAGGAAGGACTTTAATAACACACTTAAAGAAATACAGGAGAACACTGCTAAACAGGTAGAAGACATTAAAGAGGAAGCACAAAAATCCCTTAAAGAATTGCAGGAGAACACTGCTAAAGAGTTACAAATCCTTAAAGAAAAACAGGATAACATAATCAAACAGGTAGAAGTCCTTACAGAAAAACAGAAAAACACATCCAAACAGATGATGGAAATGAACAAAACCATACTAGACCTAAAAAGGGAAGTAGACACAATAAAGAAAACCCACGACCCACAACACCCACCACAGGATCTTAAGACTTCTGGTGAGTGGAGCACAGCTTCTGCTCCAATCCAATTGCGCGGGACCTGAGACTGCATTAGTTAGGGAAGCAGAAACCGGCCTGAGTAGGACCACAGGCCTCATCCGGCCGGATCAGCGCCGGGGTAGCGGGAGCGCAGGGTTGCCTGACACCCGCCAGCTACCCACGACCCCCGCCGCAGGATTTTGGGACTGCTGGTGAGTGGAACACAGCTTCTGCTCCAATCCAATTGCGCGGGACCTGAGACTGCATTAGTTAGGGAAGCAGAAACCGGCCTGAGTAGGGCCACAGGCCTCATCCGGCCGGATCACCGCCGGGGTAGCGGGAGCGCAGGGTTGCCTGACACCCGCCAGCTACCCACGACCCCCCGCCGCAGGATTTTGGGACTGCTGGTGAGTGGAACACAGCTTCTGCTCCAGTCCAATCACGCGGGACCTGAGACTGCTCTGGTTGGGGAGAGAGAAATCCGGCCTACATAGGGCCACAACCCTCTTCCGGTCAGAAAAGCACCAGGGCAGCTGGGGCGCAGGGTCAGCTGACACTCGCCAGCTACCCACAACAACCCGCCACAGGATCTTAAGACTTCTGGTGAGTGGAGCACAGTTTCTGCTCCAATCCAATTGCGCGGGACCTGAGACTGCATTAGTTAGGGAAGCAGAAACCGGCCTGAGTAGGGCCACAGGCCTCATCCGACCGGATCAGCGCCGGGGTACCGGGAGCGCAGGGTTGCCTGACACCCGCCAGCTACCCACGACCCCCGCCGCAGGATTTTGGGACTGCTGGTGAGTGGAACACAGCTTCTGCTCCAGTCCAATCACGCGGGACCTGAGACTGCTCTGGTTGGGGAGAGAGAAATCCGGCCTACATAGGGCCACAACCCTCTTCCGGTCAGAAAAGCACCAGGGCAGCTGGGGCGTAGGGTCGGCTGACACTCGCCAGCTACCCACAACAACCCGCCACAGGATCTTAAGACTTCTGGAGAGTGGGACACAGCTTCTGCTCCAATCCAATTCCACGCGGGACCAGAGACTGCATTAGTTAGGGAAGCAGAAAACCGGCCTGAGTAGGACCACAGGCCTCTTCCAGCTGGACCAGCACCGGGGTACCGTCAGCTACCCACGACCCCCGCCGCAGGATTTAGAGACTGCTGGTGAGTGGAACATAGCTTCTGCTCCAATCTTTAAACAGTGACAACGATAACAACTAACCCCAGAGATTACCAGATGGCGAAAGGTAAACGTAATAATCTTACTAACAGAAAACAAGACCACTCACCATCATCAGAACCCAGCACCCCCACTTCGCCCAGTCCAGGGCACCCCAACACACCGGAAAAGCTAGACACGGATTTAAAAGCATATCTCCTGATGATGATAGAGGACTTCAAGAAGGACTTTAATAACACACTTAAAGAAATACAGGAGAACACTGCTAAACAGGCAGAAGACAATAAAGAGGAAGCACAAAAATCCCTTAAAGAATTGCAGGAGAACACTGCTAAAGAGTTACAAATCCTTAAAGAAAAACAGGATAACATAATCAAACAGGTAGAAGTCCTTACAGAAAAACAGGAAAACACATCCAAACAGATGATGGAAATGAACAAAACCATACTAGACCTAAAAAGGGAAGTAGACACAATAAAGAAAACCCAAAATGAGGCAACACTGGAGATAGAAACCCTAGGAAAGAAATCTGGAACCATAGATACGAGCATCAGCAACAGAATACAAGAGATGGAAGAGAGAATCTCAGGTGCAGAAGATTCCATAGAGAACATCGGCACAACAATCAAGGAAAATGTAAAATGCAAAAAGATCCTAACTCAAAACATCCAAGAAATACAGGACACAATGAGAAGACCAAACCTACGGATAATAGGAGTGGATGAGAATGAAGATTTTCAACTCAAAGGACCAGCAAACATCTTCAACAAAATTATAGAAGAAAACTTCCCAAATCTAAAGAAAGAGATGCCCATGAACATACAAGAAGCCTACAGAACTCCAAATAGACTGGACCAGAAAAGAAATACCTCCCGACACATAATAATCAGAACAACAAATGCTCTAAATAAATATAGAATACTAAAAGCAGTAAGAGAAAAAGGCCAAGTAACATATAAAGGCAAGCCTATCAGAATTACACCAGATTTTTCACCAGAGACTATGAAAGCCAGAAGATCCTGGACGGATGTTATACAGACACTAAAAGAACACAAATTCCAGCCCAGGCTACTATACCCAGCCAAACTCTCAATTAACATAGATGGAGAAACCAAAGTATTCCACGACAAAACCAAATTCACACATTATCTCTCCACGAATCCAGCCCTTCAAAGGATAATAACAGAAAAAAACCAATACAAGGACAGGAACCACGCCCTAGAAACAACAAGAAGGTAATCCCTCAACAAACCTAAAAGAAGACAGCCACAAGAACAAAATGCCAACTTTAACAACAAAAATAACAGGAAACAACAATTACTTTTCCTTAATATCTCTTAATATCAATGGACTCAACTCCCCGATAAAAAGACATAGACTAACAAACTGGCTACACAAACAAGACCCAACATTTTGCTGCTTACAGGAAACTCATCTCAGAGAAAAGGATAGACACTACCTCAGAATGAAAGGCTGGAAAACAATTTTCCAAGCAAATGGCATGAAGAAACAAGCTGGAGTAGCCATTCTAATACCTGATAAGATTGACTTCCAACCCAAAGTCATTGAAAAAGACAGGGAGGGACACTTCATACTCATCAAAGGTAAAATCCTCCAAGAGGAACTATCAATCCTGAATATCTATGCTCCAAATACAAAGGCAGCCACATTCATTAAAGAAACTTTAGTAAATCTCAAAGCACACATTGCACCTCATACAATAATAGTGGGAGACTTCAACACACCACTTTCACCAATGGACAGATCATGGAAACAGAAACTAAACAGGGACACAGTGAAACTAAGAGAAATTATGAATCAAATGGATCTGGCAGATATCTACAGAACATTCTATCCTAAAACAAAAGGATATACCTTCTTCTCAGCACCTCATGGTACCTTCTCCAAAATTGACCACATAATTGGTCACAAAGCAGGCCTCAACAGATATAAAAATATTGAAATTGTCCCATGCATCCTATCAGATCACCATGGACTAAGGCTGATCTTCAATAACAAAATAAATAATAGAAAGCCAACCTTCACGTGGAAACTGAACAACACTCTTCTCAATGATACCTTGGTCAAGGAAGGAATAAAGAAAGAAATTAAGGACTTTTTAGAGTTCAATGAAAATGAAGCCACAACATACCCAAACTTATGGGACGCAATGAAAGCATTTCTAAGAGGACAACTCATAGCTCTGAGTGCCTCCAAAAGGAAACTAGAGAGAGCACACATTAGCAGCTTGACAACACACCTAAAAGCACTAGAACAAAAGGAAGCAAATTCACCCAAGAGGAGTAGACTGCAGGAAATAATCAAACTCAGGGGTGAAATCAACCAAGTGGAAACAAGAAGAACTATTCAAAGAATCAACCAATCAAGGAGCTGGTTCTTTGAGAAAATCAACAAGATAGATAAACCCTTAGCCAGACTCACTAGAGGGCACAGGGAAAGCATCCTAATTAACAAAATCAGAAATGAAAAAGGAGACATAACAACAGATCCTGAAGACATCCAAAACACCATCAGATCCTTCTACCAAAGGCTATACTCAACAAAACTGGAGAATCTGGATGAAATGGAGAAGTTCCTAGACAGATACCAGGTACCAAAGTTGAATCAAGATCAGGTTAACGATCTAAACAGCCCTATATCCCCCAAAGAAATAGAAGCAGTCATTAATAGTCTCCCAACTAAAAAAAGCCCAGGACCAGATGGGTTTAGTGCAGAGTTCTATCAGACCTTCAAAGAAGATCTAATCCCAGTTCTTCACAAACTATTCCACAAAATAGAAACAGAAGGTACTCTACCCAACTCATTCTATGAAGCCACAATTACTCTGATACCTAAACCACAAAAAGACCCAACAAAGATAGAAAACTTCAGACCAATATCCCTTATGAATATTGATGCAAAAATCCTCAATAAAGTTCTTGCTAACCGACTCCAAGAACACATCAAAACAATCATCCATCCTGACCAAGTAGGTTTCATCCCAGGGATGCAGGGATGGTTCAATATACGGAAATCCATCAACGTAATCCAGTATATAAACAAACTCAAAGACAAAAACCACATGGTCATCTCGTTAGATGCGGAAAAAGCATTTGACAAGATCCAACATCCATTCATGATAAAAGTCTTGGAAAGATCAGGAATTCAAGGCCCATACCTAAACATGATAAAAGCAATCTACAGCAAACCAGTAGCCAACATCAAAGTAAATGGTCAGAAGCTTGAAGCAATCCCTCTAAAATCAGGGACTAGACAAGGCTGTCCACTTTCTCCATACCTATTCAACATTGTACTTGAAGTCCTAGCCAGAGCAATTCGACAACAAAAGGAGATCAAAGGGATACAAATTGGAAAAGATGAAGTCAAAATATCACTTTTTTCAGATGATATGATAGTATATATAAGTGACCCTAAAAATTCCACCAGGGAACTCCTAAGCCTGATAAACAGCTTCGGTGAAGTAGCTGGATATAAAATTAACTCAAACAAATCAATGGCCTTTCTCTACACAAAGAATAAACAGGCTGAGAAAGAAATTAGGGAAACAACACCCTTCTCAATAGTCACAAATAATATAAAATATCTTGGCGTGACTCTAACTAAGGAAGTGAAAGATCTGTATAATAAAAACTTCAAGTCTCTGAAGAAAGAAATTATAGAAGATCTCAGAAGATGGAAAGATCTCCCATGCTCATGGATTGGCAGGATCAACATTGTAAAAATGGCTATCTTGCCAAAAGCAATCTACAGATTCAATGCAATCCCCATCAAAATTCCAAATCAATTCTTCAACGAATTAGAAAGTGCAATCTGCAAATTCATCTGGAATAACAAAAAACCTAGGATAGCAAAAACTCTTCTCAAGGATAAAAGAACCTCTGGTGGAATCACCATGCCGGACCTAAAGCTCTACTACAGAGCAATTGTGATAAAAACTGCATGGTACTGGTATAGTGACAGACAAATAGACCAATGGAATAGAATTGAAGACCCAGAAATGAACCCACACACCTATGGTCACCTGATCTTCGACAAGGGAGCTAAAAACATCCAGTGGAAGAAAGACAGCATTTTCAACAAATGGTGCTGGCACAACTGGTTGTTAACATGTAGAAGAATGCGAATCGATCCATTCCTATCTCCTTGTACTAAGGTCAAGTCTAAGTGGATCAAGGAACTTCACATAAAACCAGAGACACTGAAACTTATAGAGGAGAAAGTGGGGAAAAGCCTTGAAGATATGGGCACAGGGGAAAAATTCCTGAATAGAACAGTAATGGCTTGTGCTGTAAGATCGAGAATTGACAAGTGGGACCTCATGAAACTACAAAGCTTCTGCAAGGCTAAAGACACCATCAATAAGACAAAAAAACCACCAACAGATTGGGAAAGGATCTTCACCTATCCTAAATCAGATAAGGGACTAATATCCAATATATATAAAGAACTCAAGAAGGTGGACTCCAGAAAGTCAAATAACCCCATTAAAAAATGGGGCTCAGAACTGAACAAAGAATTCTCACCTGAGGAATACCGAATGGCAGAGAAACACCTGAAAAAATGTTCAACATCCTTAATCATCAGGGAAATGCAAATCAAAACAACCCTGAGATTCCACCTCACACCAGTCAGAATGGCTAAGATCAAAAATTCAGGTGACAGCAGATGCTGGCGAGGATGTGGAGAAAGAGGAACACTCCTCCATTGTTGGTAGGATTGCAAGCTTGTACAACCACTCTGGAAATCAGTCTGGCGGTTCCTCAGAAAATTGGACATAGTACTACCGGAGGATCCAGCAATACCTCTCCTGGGCATATATCCAGAAGATGTCCCAACCGGTAAAAAGGACACATGCTCCACTATGTTCATAGCAGCCCTATTTATAATAGCCAGAAGCTGGAAAGAACCCAGATGTCCCTCAACAGAGGAATGGATACAGAAATTATGGTACATTTACACAATGGAGTACTACTCAGCTATTAAAAAGAATGAATTTATGAAATTCCTAGCCAAATGGATGGACCTGGAGGGCATCATCTTGAGTGAAGTAACACAATCACAAAAGAACTCATACAATATGTATTCATTGATAAGTGGATATTAGCCCAAAACTTAGGATACCCAAGATATAAGATACAATTTGCTAAACGCATGAAACTCAAGAAGAATGAAGACCAAAGTGTGGACACTGTGCACCTTCTTAGAATTGGGAACAAAACACCCAGGGAAGGAGTTACAGAGACAAAGTTCGTAGCTGTGATGAAAGGATGGACCATTTAGAGACTGCTGTATCCAGGGATCCGTCCCATAATCAGCTTCTAAACGCTGACACCATTGCATACACTAGCAAGGTTTTGCTGAAAGGACCCAAATATAGCTGTCTCTTGTGAGACGATGCCGGGGCCTAGCAAACACAGGAGTGGATGTTCACAGTCAGCTATTGGATGTATCACAGGGCTCCCAATGGAGAAGCTAGAGAAAGTACCCAAGGAGCTAAAGGGATCTGCAACCCTATTGTTGGAACAACATGATGTACTAACCAGAACCCCGGAGCTCTTGTCTCTAGCTGCATATGTATCGAAAGATGGCCTAGTTGGCCATCATTGGAAAGAGAGGCCCATTGGACTTGCAAACTTTATATGCCTCAATATAGGGGAATGCCAGGGCCAAAAGAATGGGAATGGGTGGGTAGGGAAGTGGGGGGCGCTATGGGGGACTTTTGGGATAGCATTGGAAATGTAATTGAGGAAAATATGTAATAAAAATATTAAAAATCAAAAAAAAAACTTTAAATTTAAAAAAAAAAGGAATATAGAAAATGTTCCAGAAGACAGCAATCAAAAAAACAAAACAAACAAACAAAAAAAAAACAAAAAAAAAAAAAAAGAAAACCCACAATGAGGCAACACTGGAGATAGAAACCCTAGGAAAGAAATCTGGAACCATAGATACCAGCATCAGCAACAGAATACAAGAGATGGAAGAGAGAATCTCAGGTGCAGAAGATTCCATAGAGAACATCGGCACAACAATCAAGGAAAATGTAAAATGCAAAACGATCCTAACTCAAAACATCCAAGAAATACAGGACACAATGAGAAGACCAAACCTACGGATAATAGGAGTGGATGAGAATGAAGATTTTCAACTCAAAGGACCAGCAAACATCTTCAACAAAATTATAGAAGAAAACTTCCCAAATCTAAAGAAAGAGATGCCCATGAACATACAAGAAGCCTACAGAACTCCAAATAGACTGGACCAGAAAAGAAATACCTCCCGACACATAATAATCAGAACAACAAATGCTCTAAATAAATATAGAATACTAAAAGCAGTAAGAGAGAAAGGCCAAGTAACATATAAAGGCAAGCCTATCAGAATTACACCAGATTTTTCACCAGAGACTATGAAAGCCAGAAGATCCTGGACGGATGTTATACAGACACTAAAAGAACACAAATTCCAGCCCAGGCTACTATACCCAGCCAAACTCTCAATTAACATAGATGGAGAAACCAAAGTATTCCACGACAAAACCAAATTCACACATTATCTCTCCACGAATCCAGCCCTTCAAAGGATAATAACAGAAAAAAACCAATACAAGGACAGGAACCACGCCCTAGAAACAACAAGAAGGTAATCCCTCAACAAACCTAAAAGAAGACAGCCACAAGAACAAAATGCCAACTTTAACAACAAAAATAACAGGAAACAACAATTACTTTTCCTTAATATCTCTTAATATCAATGGACTCAACTCCCCGATAAAAAGACATAGACTAACAAACTGGCTACACAAACAAGACCCAACATTTTGCTGCTTACAGGAAACTCATCTCAGAGAAAAGGATAGACACTACCTCAGAATGAAAGGCTGGAAAACAATTTTCCAAGCAAATGGCATGAAGAAACAAGCTGGAGTAGCCATTCTAATACCTGATAAGATTGACTTCCAACCCAAAGTCATTGAAAAAGACAGGGAGGGACACTTCATACTCATCAAAGGTAAAATCCTCCAAGAGGAACTATCAATCCTGAATATCTATGCTCCAAATACAAAGGCAGCCACATTCATTAAAGAAACTTTAGTAAATCTCAAAGCACACATTGCACCTCATACAATAATAGTGGGAGACTTCAACACACCACTTTCACCAATGGACAGATCATGGAAACAGAAACTAAACAGGGACACAGTGAAACTAAGAGAAATTATGAATCAAATGGATCTGGCAGATATCTACAGAACATTCTATCCTAAAACAAAAGGATATACCTTCTTCTCAGCACCTCATGGTACCTTCTCCAAAATTGACCACATAATTGGTCACAAAGCAGGCCTCAACAGATATAAAAATATTGAAATTGTCCCATGCATCCTATCAGATCACTATGGACTAAGGCTGATCTTCAATAACAAAATAAATAATAGAAAGCCAACCTTCACGTGGAAACTGAACAACACTCTTCTCAATGATACCTTGGTCAAGGAAGGAATAAAGAAAGAAATTAAGGACTTTTTAGAGTTCAATGAAAATGAAGCCACAACATACCCAAACTTATGGGACGCAATGAAAGCATTTCTAAGAGGACAACTCATAGCTCTGAGTGCCTCCAAAAGGAAACTAGAGAGAGCACACATTAGCAGCTTGACAACACACCTAAAAGCACTAGAACAAAAGGAAGCAAATTCACCCAAGAGGAGTAGACTGCAGGAAATAATCAAACTCAGGGGTGAAATCAACCAAGTGGAAACAAGAAGAACTATTCAAAGAATCAACCAATCAAGGAGCTGGTTCTTTGAGAAAATCAACAAGATAGATAAACCCTTAGCCAGACTCACTAGAGGGCACAGGGAAAGCATCCTAATTAACAAAATCAGAAATGAAAAAGGAGACATAACAACAGATCCTGAAGACATCCAAAACACCATCAGATCCTTCTACCAAAGGCTATACTCAACAAAACTGGAGAATCTGGATGAAA
This sequence comes from Mus caroli, assembly GCF_978045245.1. NCBI lineage: Eukaryota > Metazoa > Chordata > Mammalia > Rodentia > Muridae > Mus > Mus caroli. The sequence continues at coordinate 50,138,945 of NW_028227267.1, forward strand.
TGGAGAAGTTCCTAGACAGATACCAGGTACCAAAGTTGAATCAAGATCAGGTTAACGATCTAAACAGCCCTATATCCCCCAAAGAAATAGAAGCAGTCATTAATAGTCTCCCAACTAAAAAAAGCCCAGGACCAGATGGGTTTAGTGCAGAGTTCTATCAGACCTTCAAAGAAGATCTAATCCCAGTTCTTCACAAACTATTCCACAAAATAGAAACAGAAGGTACTCTACCCAACTCATTCTATGAAGCCACAATTACTCTGATACCTAAACCACAAAAAGACCCAACAAAGATAGAAAACTTCAGACCAATATCCCTTATGAATATTGATGCAAAAATCCTCAATAAAGTTCTTGCTAACCGACTCCAAGAACACATCAAAACAATCATCCATCCTGACCAAGTAGGTTTCATCCCAGGGATGCAGGGATGGTTCAATATACGGAAATCCATCAACGTAATCCAGTATATAAACAAACTCAAAGACAAAAACCACATGGTCATCTCGTTAGATGCGGAAAAAGCATTTGACAAGATCCAACATCCATTCATGATAAAAGTCTTGGAAAGATCAGGAATTCAAGGCCCATACCTAAACATGATAAAAGCAATCTACAGCAAACCAGTAGCCAACATCAAAGTAAATGGTCAGAAGCTTGAAGCAATCCCTCTAAAATCAGGGACTAGACAAGGCTGTCCACTTTCTCCATACCTATTCAACATTGTACTTGAAGTCCTAGCCAGAGCAATTCGACAACAAAAGGAGATCAAAGGGATACAAATTGGAAAAGATGAAGTCAAAATATCACTTTTTTCAGATGATATGATAGTATATATAAGTGACCCTAAAAATTCCACCAGGGAACTCCTAAGCCTGATAAACAGCTTCGGTGAAGTAGCTGGATATAAAATTAACTCAAACAAATCAATGGCCTTTCTCTACACAAAGAATAAACAGGCTGAGAAAGAAATTAGGGAAACAACACCCTTCTCAATAGTCACAAATAATATAAAATATCTTGGCGTGACTCTAACTAAGGAAGTGAAAGATCTGTATAATAAAAACTTCAAGTCTCTGAAGAAAGAAATTATAGAAGATCTCAGAAGATGGAAAGATCTCCCATGCTCATGGATTGGCAGGATCAACATTGTAAAAATGGCTATCTTGCCAAAAGCAATCTACAGATTCAATGCAATCCCCATCAAAATTCCAAATCAATTCTTCAACGAATTAGAAAGTGCAATCTGCAAATTCATCTGGAATAACAAAAAACCTAGGATAGCAAAAACTCTTCTCAAGGATAAAAGAACCTCTGGTGGAATCACCATGCCGGACCTAAAGCTCTACTACAGAGCAATTGTGATAAAAACTGCATGGTACTGGTATAGTGACAGACAAATAGACCAATGGAATAGAATTGAAGACCCAGAAATGAACCCACACACCTATGGTCACCTGATCTTCGACAAGGGAGCTAAAAACATCCAGTGGAAGAAAGACAGCATTTTCAACAAATGGTGCTGGCACAACTGGTTGTTAACATGTAGAAGAATGCGAATCGATCCATTCCTATCTCCTTGTACTAAGGTCAAGTCTAAGTGGATCAAGGAACTTCACATAAAACCAGAGACACTGAAACTTATAGAGGAGAAAGTGGGGAAAAGCCTTGAAGATATGGGCACAGGGGAAAAATTCCTGAATAGAACAGTAATGGCTTGTGCTGTAAGATCGAGAATTGACAAGTGGGACCTCATGAAACTACAAAGCTTCTGCAAGGCTAAAGACACCATCAATAAGACAAAAAAACCACCAACAGATTGGGAAAGGATCTTCACCTATCCTAAATCAGATAAGGGACTAATATCCAATATATATAAAGAACTCAAGAAGGTGGACTCCAGAAAGTCAAATAACCCCATTAAAAAATGGGGCTCAGAACTGAACAAAGAATTCTCACCTGAGGAATACCGAATGGCAGAGAAACACCTGAAAAAATGTTCAACATCCTTAATCATCAGGGAAATGCAAATCAAAACAACCCTGAGATTCCACCTCACACCAGTCAGAATGGCTAAGATCAAAAATTCAGGTGACAGCAGATGCTGGCGAGGATGTGGAGAAAGAGGAACACTCCTCCATAAGCAGCTTCTAAACGCTGACACCATTGCATACACTAGCAAGATTTTGCTGAAAGGACCCAAATATAGCTGTCTCTTGTGAGATGATGCCGGGGCCTAGCAAACACAGGAGTGGATGTTCACAGTCAGCTATTGGATGTATCACAGGGCTCCCAATGGAGAAGCTAGAGAAAGTACCCAAGGAGCTAAAGGGATCTGCAACCCTATTGTTGGAACAACATGATGTACTAACCAGAACCCCGGAGCTCTTGTCTCTAGCTGCATATGTATCGAAAGATGGCCTAGTTGGCCATCATTGGAAAGAGAGGCCCATTGGACTTGCAAACTTTATATGCCTCAATATAGGGGAATGCCAGGGCCAAAAGAATGGGAATGGGTGGGTAGGGAAGTGGGGGGCGCTATGGGGGACTTTTGGGATAGCATTGGAAATGTAATTGAGGAAAATATGTAATAAAAATATTAAAAATTAAAAAAAAATTACATCATTCCAAGGGCCTGCAGTCCACTCAGGTAGGACTGATTGATAGTTAGGACATTAGAATACAGTGAGGTCAGATACAATTTGCTAAACGCATGAAACTCAAGAAGAATGAAGACCAAAATGTGGACAATATGCCCCTTCTTAGAATTGGGAACAAAACACCCATGGAAGGAGTTACAGAGACAAAGTTTCGAGCTGTGATGAAAGGATGGACCATCTAGAGACTGCCGTATCCAGGGATCCATCCCATAATCAGCTTCTAAACGCTGACACCATTGCATACACTAGCAAGATTTTGCTGAAAGGACCCAAATATAGCTGTCTCTTGTGAGACTATGCCGGGGCCTAGCAAACACAGGAGTGGATGCTCACAGTCAGCTATTGGATGTATCACAGGGCTCCCAATGGAGAAGCTAGAGAAAGTACCCAAGGAGCTAAAGGGATCTGCAACCCTATAGTTGGAACAACATGATGAACTAACCAGTACCCCGGAGCTCTTGTCTCTAGCTGCATATGTATCGAAAGATGGCCTAGTCAGCCATCACTGGAAAGGGAGGCCCATTGGACTTGCATACTTTATATGCCCCAATATAGGGGAATGCCAGGGCCAAAAGAATGGGAATGGGTGGGTAGGGAAGTGGGGGGCGCTATGGGGGACTTTTGGGATAGCATTGGAAATGTAATTGAGGAAAATATGTAATAAAAAATATTAAAAATTAAAAAAAAGAATACAGTGAGGTCAATGATGAAATGACGACTCCTAAAGAGTCAACACATCTTTCCTTCCTGCTTTAAATGCTGCTGAGTTTATAGCTCCACCCAACCTCAATCTGCTTCTCCATCCATACAATAACTCTAACTAATATGTATATGTCCATGGCTAACAATTCCTTTAACCATTATTTTGTTCAAGACATACACATCTATCTAACAGCCTTTAGGTCACATGACCATTGAGTAAGCTAAATTGTAATGCCTAAAACATAGGTAATATCTCTTTTGGGGGGGGGGGGGAGTGAGAAAGGGTTTCTCTGTGTAGCCCTGGCTGTCCTGGAACTCACTTTGTAGACCAGGCTGGCCTTGAACTCAGAAATCCGCCTGCCTCTGCCTGGGATTAAAGGCATGTGCCACCACGCCCGGCAGGTAACATCTCTTTACTTCCCCTGTCTGAGCTCCTTTTCCTCCACTAGAAACTGGTGTTGAACAAGTTCCTTTGTGGCTCAGTTAAAAATTAAAATTTTAAAATGTTGCTTCATTTTTCAAACTTCTTAAGACTTGGGAAGCCTACACAGCTACCAATTCAATTTGGTTGGCTGGCATAGAGATGACAAGCTACCAAACCCAGGAAATATGAGGTAGCACCCCTCAGGCTCCCGCCCCTCACCCTGCACACACACACACACACACACACACACACACACACACACACACACACACACACCCTTGCCTGCATTCTCTCCTCTGGAGTGTCAACCTCATCAACATCCTCTGCTTATGGTTCTCTTCCGTCCCCTCTCTGAAATCTTCCTTAACCCCCAGGCAAAATCAGAGTCTCCCTAAACCTCCCTCTTCCATGGCTTCTTTGAACTTTACAGACCTTCAAAATAGATATTATCTCCATACTTTCTAGAGCCTGTTTTCTCTAGAATACACTATTCCTTGATAGAAGATAGTATATCTTATTCAACCTTGGTATCCTTAAAACAAACCATACAGAACATGACAAAAAGTTCATTTGCTATTTCCTGTTTTCCTTCACCTTTATCTTCCTGTCACCACATTTAACCACCAGCTAATGTGGTTCAATAATTTGACATGACATGACATTATAATCTAGGAAGTTATTCTCAAGAACTGAGCAATCAGATTTTTTTTTTAACTCTCAGAATGTTTTACGTATGTAGATGATTTTCTGCTGGGCTGCATTCCAAGCCACCCTTGGCTGTATGTTGCCCATGGGCCACATTTTGGACATACCTCTGAGATTCCTTGAATGCTCAAGCTTTTCTCATCTCCATGTCTTTGCCATGAATATTCTTGTCTCAGATGACTTTCTTCATTACACCATCTGGCTTGAGAGGTCTTTCTGTCAAATCTATATGAGGTAGTACCCACCTGACTATATATCTTGCCTTTATTTTGTCTTATTCTTTCATGGCAAACATCATTAACAGATAAATTATCTATTTGCCTGTACATTTCTTGTCTGGCTACTCACCAGAATATTAGCATCATAAAGCACAAGACTTTGCCTGAATTATTCAATAAATGAAGTTTTGAATAAATAAATGATGTTCTTTATCGCAAAACATGACACTGACTCTCTGATTTCTCTTTCTCTTTATCTGTTGTTTTTTTATAACAAGCCATAAATCTGAGACACTAAAAAAGGGAATTAAGATATGAACTCCAATAATGTGAAAATATAACAAGACTGAGTTGACAATAATCTTATAATTGGGGGCCAGGAGACGGTTTAGTTAGCCATATAATGAATGTGTTTGAAGTATATTTTTATTTTCTAATTCATTTATTCAACAAATATTCATATCATGCTTATCATATATTTCTTTTTAGTGATTCTTCCATTTGTAGCATCATTTATAATTTACAAAGCTTTTTCTGACACTTCACTGTGTCCTTATAAATAATACTTTGAGGTAAGCAGGTCTTCTGAGGAATGAGTTACCAGATTAAGGACCATTGGGTTGTGAAAATTTACAGCTGGGGATGTATTCTATCATTTTATTGTTGATACAACTATGTACAGAATCCTATTATCAATATATTCATTTCCCTTCAGAGAGCTATAATACACACAATGTCCATCAGTACCAGTACATTAATTCTCACTTCTGGGACTCTCAGCCTACTCTTAGCTTCTATGTTAATATGAATATTTCATGGTAGACTGCACACACTTTGAAGATAGACACAATACCTTTGTTGCCTCTTTTTTTTTTTTTTTTTTTTTTTTTTGCTTACATTAGGGCTCTGCACACACAATGGATTTTCCATACTTATTGGTGTAGAGATAATTATTAATGTAAGAATTAGCCTATTCACAGCCTAAGAGTTCATCCACAGATGAATGAATAAAGAAAATATAGTATCTCTATGCAGCGGAACTTTTTTCTGCCCCAGAGAGATAAAATTATGTCACGTGCTAAAACCTGAACACAACAGGAAATAACTACACTATGCAAAATGTTCAAGTGGAACTCGGCTATGATAGTGTCAAATTATGTATAATTCAGAAAAGAATTCTGCAGCCCAGCAGCTGTGGGGTCTCAGTGTAAGTTCTATGTTCTCCCTGAGCATGATGTTAACTTCAAGAGTAACCACAGACACTGGAAATTACAATGCAAATGTTATGTTAGTCAATTAAAAACAGTGGTACTTTGCCATGCTATGTCCAGTTACCACCTTGGGGTAGCCAGGCATGTTGTGCACCAAGCTGGACTGGAGAGAGGGAAGCTTAACTTATCTGGGCACTGGTAGGTGCAGAGCAGGATCTCAGTCACCGATGAGTGTGCAGGCAATGGGAAAGGAAGGGGTATTTATGCCCCTAGAGAGGTGCCCAGGGTCTCTGGGGCAAGGTTTGCGGGCCCATGTATCATTGGCCAGGGCAGAGGTGTTAGAAGATGCTTCATCTACATACTCAGGGGCTATAGTGGGGAAAGAGGCCTTATAAGCCAAACAAGGAGTGAAACCTAGTAATTGTCAGGGTAATAAATTCCTGCTAGGGTAGATGGTAGGGAAGCCTAGTCTATGGCACCAGGTTGGGAGAGGGGAGGTAGCCAACTATTGCTGCCCTCATGTTTCAGGCATCCTGGGTTGAAGCTCCCTCCACCCTTCCTCTGTAATCCTCAGCCATTAGGTTCCACTGTACCTCTGACTTTAATAACTGTTAGAGAATAAATAAAAGGAGAGTATGCAATATATCCATACTGAGAGTAGAAGGGAAATAGGGTGGGTAAGGAGAAGAATTAAATATTACATCAACTTGGAAAATACACAAAACAATCACAGTGGGTAAAGTCATCAGGAGAGTGGATCTGGGATATTGTTGGGGGCCACACATTGTTAAAGCTATGAATGGAAGGTTACAAGTAAGACGCACCAAGAAGGAATAAAGAAGAGGGAAAGAAAAGACACAGGAATAAGAAAAGAGAATCTGAGATGTGAGGGAAGATTGTAGTCAGAGTGACTTACAGTAAACTGGATGGAAAAACAGTCCTAAACCTAACTAAGCAATAGGCAAGCAAATATTTCAAAAAAAAATAGACAAAGTTATCAAGAGGCACATAGCAAGAGTGGAAATTAAATAGGAGAAAATAAAACATGAAAAAGAAAACTCAGAATTAAATACTGATGTGGCTACACTGAATTGAAAGGTGTCCCTTGGGCTCTAGGAAGTTTCACAGGGTGCTATGTAGGGGAGGAAGATCTCTGCAGCCTCGGTGTTGCCGGTTTCTGATATGTGCAGGAGCGGTGACCAGAAGTCTTTTCTGGAAGCCTTTTCAGGAAAGCACTGTGGGCTCTCCTGGTCCTGCAGGTCCAGTGTATGTGAGAAGCAGTGCTTCACTTGCAGTCTAGGTTCTACTGTTTCTCACAAAGTATAATTTGTTATTTTATGGGGCTTTCATCATGTCAGGAATAATTAAAGTACCAGTCCCCCAACCCCACCGATTTCAAGATGTGGAAACTGGAACCATGAAAGACCTCATCAGTCATTAGAAGTAAGGTAACTCTTGCTGCTACCTCTTGCTTGAAAAAAAAAAAAGGAAGAAAGAAAAGAAATTCGCACACTCTTCCAATTAGAGACACAGAGACATAGACATTTCTAGTTTGATAAACATATTGAACCTAGAACTATAGCGCCCCACCTTTATAATGCATGAACTCTGAGCCAGCACTAAATGACTCAGACTAAATGCTAGACTTAGTGCGCCATTCTAGTATCTTGTGAAGGTGGCAGTTTCAAGCCCTCATCTCCTTTATTCTGAAATAAGTCTCTGGTTGGATTCTATGCATGTGAGACTCTATTGTTTGTGTATCCTTTAAAGCCATACCTACTACTAGTTCAGATTCTGCTGATAGAAAAGGCAAAACCATACTTACTGTAGCTGTGTATCCCATCACTGAACTTCTTAGATTGAGAGGATGCCTGTGGAGTATACTTGGGTAGCTTGTTTATTAATTCTTGCCCTGGATAGGTCTGTATAAAGATTTGGCACTAAGACTTAGATGACCCTATGTGAACAAATATGGTGGACTGGAAGCATTCTCTTCTCAAGAGAGCCCTTTGAATGAGTTCAATATTTCACACCTGTGAGCCTGAGGTTGCTAAGGCCTTATTTATCCCTAATATACCACCCAAGGCATCTTTCCTACTGCCCATTACCAAGTACTTAGCTTCCTTTTAATGGCACCAATCTTATCAGGAAACATGGCTTCTTTAGTCTTGTCTTTAGAGAGCCCTTTTGACCACACTGCAAGTTTCTTAGGTCAACTGTAACTCCAAATGGACAACCATGGCAGACCTGAATTCTGAAAAATCTTACAATCTTGCCTGGCACACTACTCAATCTCTCACCTTTAAACTTAGTCCCCCACCGAGTATCAGGATACAGACAAAATGCAGACAATTTCTTTGCCAGAATATGACAAGAATAGGCTTTAGTCTGGTTCCCAACAAAGCCCTTGTTTTTGTCTCAAATGTCACAAATATGTTCCTTACTTCCTGCCCTTCTATTGGAGTGCAGGTCCTCTGAGCTTCTTCAGGAATCACAGATCTCTGCTTACCTCTCCAAACTCTTCCAAGTTTCCCCTTCAAACAGTTTCAGAAGATTAAGAACCTCACAGTCAACTATTGTCAAAACAATGACCCCCACTTCTTTGACTTCACTATTTATAATTATACAATGCCTGAGAGAAATTTTAAAAGGGAAAGGCTTTATTTAGCACATGGACCTGTGGGGCCACTTATCATTTAAACCACAATACCTCTGCTTTTATGTGCTCAATCTATTTTTACTTTTGATTTTACATTTGGTTGCCTATATATTTAATGTTTTTTAAAAAAAGAACTTGCTTTTTTAAGATAATGTCTCACTCTATAGCAGCTTTGGATGACCTGGAACTCACTATGTAGACCAGGGTGACCACAAACTAACAGAGCCTGCCTCTGTTTTTCAAATGCTAAGATTAAAGGTGTGCACTGTCACATTGGAACACAATCTAATTTTTAGTGGTGGCATAGTATTCTAATTGGAATATTTATGTTATTTCTAATTATTTGAAAGCATAATAAACATTTAATGAGTATCTTTATAAGAATCTTCTTAGATAGGTCAAGAGGTGGACCATTGTAAAAAAAAAAAAAATCTCATGAAATGTAATACCACAAAATCTCCTGTGATACTCTATAAATTTGTAGTCTTAATGTTAGTAAATACAAATGTCCTTATTTTGTTCAATTCAGCCATAGTTAATGGTGATTACTTTTATAAATGAGACACTAATTTGGTGTGAATAGCTATTTTTACTTGCATTTTTAATTTTCAGTGCCATTGATTTTTTTCAATTATTCATTAACAACTTATATATAGTTTTCAAATCTCAGTTTTGTCTGCACATCCATCAGTCAAGGGGGCCTTGCTCTAGGTCTGCCAGAATAGTTAATTTTTACTTTCATTAGTGTTATCGAACTCAAATGAGTCATTTGACAATTTAATTACATCTTTTCCTTCACTTACAAAATTGTACTTGTTTTCAAATGACTTTGGAATGTAGTAGTGTTGGTTGTTGGCTAAAGGAACCTACAGGGGTAGTTCCTTGGTTGAACAATTGGGCCTCAGGTACAGGACCTAGATGGTGAGTACTCTTCACAATCCAACAGAGGGGACCAACTTGAGCTCATGTCAGCTTATGAACCTAAAGTGGCTCACCCCAGATTCCAGGGTATTTACATTGTAGTTCCCATTTAGGTCTTGCCTCCCCATCTTCTGTCTATGAATCTTTTCAAAGACAAACATAAATGTTTTCACTGTTAAATAGCTTGGGAGGGAGAGAACACCTAACAATTTTCTTCTGTTCTAAGAAGCCAAGGAGAAGAGCCTCCCAACTCTCAACAGAAAACACCCTCTCCTGACTGGATGAGACCACTGTTGTCTCCTGGATCATTATATCTTAAGATATTAATCCTAGACTCACTTTGGATTCATCCCCCCAGGGAATTAAAATTTTTTAATCTAGTAACATCTAGTGATTTAATTAATATAGTGCTTTGAAGTGACCAGAGTAAAATTAGGGGTTAAATGAACCAAGAAGTTCCATTATTTAGATTTCTGCTTGGAGAATTAAGAAAAGCAAAGGGTTTCCACATTTTAAGTGTTTGTCTGCTTTTGAATAATTGTCTCTTTGTGGAGGCGCAGTTTTCATTACTTTTAATATGTTTCCAAGGCCTGTATGTAAACTGTAATAGTAACAAGGATAAATTAAAAGACATACTTCAAAACTACTTATGATAGTCGTCTAGGGAGTAGCTCAGTAGTAGAACATGTCCCTAGCACGCTTGAGGTCCTGGAACTGATCCTAAAAGCTGCGAAAGAAGTTATTTGTGATGGTTCTCATCCTTGAAGTATGCAGCACTCTAGACTTCTCTTCATGTTTTTATGAAAATTAAATATGTGTTTTCAGTGAAACATGTAGTACACATTTCACAAAGTCTAAATGTTGTGATAAGAAGACAAATAGCTTTGTGTTGTGAGTAGTACTAGCGATTTGGTGATGTTTCCCAACTTAAGTTTTATATCACTTCAGTCAGTAAACTCTGGTCGCTTCTGCCATGTAGCCAATGCTCTGCTTTTTCATGCTATGATAATTTCATGGTTACTTAGATTCTAATTGATTGATCAATTGATTTCAGATTTCTATGATTCCAGACTGGTTTTGAACTTCCTATGTAGCTGAGGCTTCCCTCCTTATATACAGGCATGTGCTACCATGCCCCGCTTTCCCTGCTGTATTTTATTTTAGCGTTTTTATTGGATATTTTCTTTATTTACATTTCAAATGTTATCCCCTTTCCTGGTCCCCCCCACCCAGTAGCCTCCATTCCATCCTCCCTCCCACTGCTTCTATGAGGGTGTTCCTCTACTCGCCCACACACTCCTGCCTCCCCGCCCTGCCATTCCCCTACACTCACTGGGGCATCAAGCCTTCAAGGACCAAGGACCTCTCCTCCCCATTGATGCCCAACAAGGCCATCCTCTGCTACATATGCAGCTGGAGCCGTGGGTCCCTCCATGTGTACTCTTTGGTTGGTGGTTTAGTCCTTGGAAGCTCTGGGGGCGGGGGAGGGGGCAGTATCTGGTTGGTTGATATTGATATTCTTCCTATGGGGTTGCTTCTTCAGTCTTTTCTCCTGCTATTTTTGACTATCACTACAATCAATCACTGCAAGTGCCTTGCCGGATGCTTGGCTGAGAGTCCACAAAAATGACAAGAACATTCCACACACGATTCTATGTGATTCACACTTCTAGTCCATGTCGACAGCATATGTTAACCTTCTTAGGTTTCCTCCGAGCCTCAGTGGGTCCATTGTGCTCCTGATTCAGGGCAGATAGGTTGATTACCATTTCTCTGTACTCTCCTTCCACATGTGTAAGGTCTGATTCTGTAGCAACTCTATTATTCCTTGATTCCGCACCATTCGTAATAGTTTTCTTTCCCCAGATGACTGAAATAATTATTAGGTCTGGAGCTGATCCCAGTAACCCCAGAGATGAAATCAAAGATAGAAGTTTGATGTTGATCTCAATGGTGAACAAGTCACCAGTAGTTGCTGATAGGGAGTAGTTCCTCTAAAAAGCAAAGTTATATTACCAGGTAACCACTGCCATAGAACAATAGTGGGAAGAAGGGGAATAGAGAGTATTGTTACATTCTTGAATGACTTCAAAGTGCCATACAGAACCTGAAAAAACAATAATGAATTCAGGGCATTACATCCTCAATTCAAAATTGAGGCATGAAATTGGAAAGTCTCTCATCTTCTCTAAATGAAACCTCTTTTTTCCTGTTATCCCCTAGGACCGATATTTCTAATAAACAGACTAAAATAGTAATCCTGTAGGTGGCTGGCTCATGATACCAATTTAACTTCAAATCCCTCAAGACATGCTTCTCTGAGCTCAGCTTCCCAAGACCTGGTCTAAAGGATCTTGGTTACTGCTCAAGATGATAGGAGACTTTAAAATAATCTGTAGTAATCTGTTTCTACAGGACATCTAGATGGGTGTCTTTAGGATTGTGAAGAGTTCTCCTGAAGTTTCAATGGACCGCCTGAAAGGCAGGCACTCTGTGATAGGATGAGAGGAATCCCTGCAAGTAGCTGGATGAAGTGAATCATGAACCTTAACTACAGTAAAAGCCTAAAGCTGCTGATAGTGCCTGGAATGTGGAACCTCTGTCAGGGAAAACCAGGACAAGCGTGAAGTCAATGCAAGAGAGACTCTGTGGGCTGCAGTAGGGGTGAGATTGTCTAAGCCTGATAAAGCTTACACCATGACACCAAGTGACCCAGTTGCTGCTCATAATGTGGGATCTAATGTCATTTCTAGGAGTCCCACTCTCATCTCCCCAGTCCTCCCTTTTGAGACAGGAGAGTTTCTTTGTGCCATTATGGTTTAGAAGTATGAAACTTTTATGTTTTAGAAGAGCTCACAGATAAGAGTGTACCTCGGGTCTCACAGGAGACGTCAGACTTAGACTCAGACTTTAGAGACAAGTTAAATAAAGTTTTCATTATGACATGACCAAAAGTTCTTAGCAGTCAGAGGCAAAATGTTCCTGTCTGAATTTGAAATCTCCCCCTAGACTCATGTGTTAAAGTTTCAGTTCCCTGACAGTGGTGGTTGTAGGCTTACATTTTTCAAAACTTGTTTTAATTATGGTTCTTTAATGCTTCAACCTCCCTTTTAGCCCACCACCCACAAGAGGTAAGGGAAAAGAAAAATTAATAGGAAACAGGGGTTGTGAACCTATTCTTTAGGTTGATTCCAATCTTCATTGTCGGCAGTCCAGTCCACTAGCAAAACACCAAACACGAATCAGCAGTGGCAGTCCAGTCGACTTAGCAAACACCAAACATGCATCAGTAGCAGGGGCTCAATACAGAAGAAACCACAAGGCTCCATCAATAAGCAAGAGTCCTTTGAAGTGACAAGAAGCAGCTGGAATACCACAAGAAGTTCTTTGCTGTATTTCTCTCTATGAAGTCATGACAAGCAAAGAAAGCAAGGTAAATGATGCAAGAATTTCATCAAAGACCAGCATCCGTGAAGACTAATGATGACCAGCAAAGAGTTGCAGGGTGAACCAATGCAAGAGTGTCGTCCACTGTCTGTTGGATTATACTTATACTTTTTCTGAACATCACACACCTCTCAAGTGTATGCTCCAACAAAACATCACAGGCCCTTTCACCAACTTCCAGAAAAACAGTCTCTGCTCTTAGCAAAACATCTACTTACATGTCTGCTTCAGCAAAAACATCCTCTCATAAGACAGTTTCCAGAAAAATATCACATGACACAACTGAGTCTCCAACAAAATCAGAAATCCCCACTTCAGGTAGTGTTTGGGGAGATGGTAGCAATTTAGGAAGTAGGCCTAACTGAGAAAGGTGGTCTCTGTGTGGGCCCTGAGCAATGTCTAATTCCTGATCCCCTCCCCTCTTTCTGATTACCACAAGGTGAGTGAACCCTGGCACACTGCTACTGGCACAGTACACCAAACCTCTAAGCTTCAAGACAAAGAAAATGATGATGGGCCTAACCCTCAAAACAGAGAGCTAAAATAATTCTTTCCCCTCGGACGTTTCTCATGACAGATACTCTGTCACAACAGTGAACGTGTGACTAACGTAAAAGGGAATAATTTATAAGAAGACAACTTATCAGATGGAATAAACTGTTTTTCAACAAAGGATCAATGTCCAAAATACCCCCATAGAAAGAAAACAAATCATTGGGTTTAAACAGTTAAGGAATCTGAATAGATATTTCTCAAAATAAGACATAAATAGCAATAAGTTTAAGAAAAAGTGCCAATATCACTAATCAATCACCCTGGAAGTACAAATTAAAACCAGAATCAAGGGTGAAGAGATGACTCAGTGGTTAAGAGCATTGACTGCTCTTGCAGAGGACCCAAACTTGATTCCCAGCACCCACATGGTGGCTCACAACTCTGTTGTCAGGGTATCCAATTTCCTCTTCTGGCCTCTTCAGACAATTTCCACACATAGTACATAGACAGTCATGGAGCAAAACACACACACACATATAAAATAAATATCAATAAGCTTTTAAAAAAGTACAATCAGCATATCAAACCTGTTAGAATGACTTTCATCTAGAAGAAGAAAGACAAGTGTGTGAAGATGCTAATAAGAGGGAGCACTAGCACACTGCTGAGGGATGCTCATTAGTACGGTCATTGGGAAAGGCTGTGTGAAGATTCTTCAAAAACCAACAATTAAAAATAGAATTATCATGTGATCAAGAAATACCAGTCCTAGATGTTTACCCAAAAGACTTGAAAGCAATGTGTTGAGAGTCTGCAGTGTGTCTAGTGCAGCTCTGGTGACAGTAGCCAACTGATAAGATCAACCTAGGTATCTCTAGTCAGCCAACAGATAGGAAAATAAGGCAAGTACACACAAATGGGACAGTAGCCAGTTCTTTAAATGAAATAAGTTTTGTCATTTGCAACAACATGGATGAGACTGGAGAAACAGCCAGGTATAGGACAAACATGGTCCTTCCTCATGCACAGTCTAAAACAGCCAGACAGAAGGAGTAGAGTGTGGAATGTGGGTATCAGAGGCTGAAATGCCAGGAGAATAAAGATATGGTCTCCAAAGAGTGCCAAGCCTCAGTTAGACAGGAGAAACATTAGAGTGTAATAAATATGGTAAATAATGTATACATTTCCTATCCTTACTACAAAGAAATAAGTCTTTGAGATGATAAATATGCTAATTACCTTGATTTAGATATTTCATAATGTTCTTCATGAATCATCGTATCGCTTTGTAGCCCATAAATATATACAACTATAATTTGTCAGTTTATAATTAAAAATAGCATTCAAAAATTACACTTTGAACAGTTTCAAATCACTGGGGGGAAATATTTTTCTGTAATAGAAATGGGAAAGAGTTATCGTAAAATTGAATATACAATATGAGGTTTCCCAGCAACGTAAGAAAATGCACTTAAAACCAAAGCCTACAAGGAAATCTCCCAACTGGATAGCTGCTTTCTCAGGACCGGGACATCTTTGATTGTCTCCTTCGTGCGCATATATAAGACAGGTGCTTTGAGCAATGCTCCCTTTTCGCTCTCCCCAAAATAACTTTGCGTCAGTTTAGTGACATTATGTAGATGTTCTTATAAACCTATGAAGATTGCAATCTACAAATGGCGAATGATGTGAATTTGTCTTTCTGAGACTTAATTAAATATTAAATAACTGTCTCCAGTAGCATCCACCATCTTGCAAATGACATAATCTTATTCTTTACAATTGAACATTCCATTGTGTTTGCACAGCCCACTGTGTTTTTCCAGGTCTCTGTTGCTGGGCACATTGATTGTTTTCATGAAGTAGCTGTTGTGAATAGTGCTAAGAAGAAAGAAAAAAAGAAAGAAAGAAAGAAAGAAAGAAAGAAAGAAAGAAAGAAAGAAAGAAAGAAAGAAAGAAAGAGAGAGAGAGAGAGAGAGAAAGAGAGAGAGAGAGAAAGAGAGAGGGGGAGAAACACTTTTAAAATGAGAAAACAAAACATCTGAAAAATTATCTTTCAAACAGTAGGTTATGATATTAAGTAAGACATTATGACATTCATATTGGCTCTGGAAGTGGGCTGTCATGAATATATGCCTCTGAACTGAATTTCTATACAGTACACAGCCATATGCTCTGACCCTACAACAGAGCTCCTAGCATGAGTTTACTACTATAGAAAGTAGAACTGCCCCTTTTCTGAATTTAACTATTCATACTTCAAGTTTAGCTCTCTGCTATTTCGGTTCAGAAACACAAGCTAAGTGGTTAATCTGCTTAGTGAACTACTCTTACTCAAAAGTAAAATAATGCTTACTTCTAAATCCTTCCAGAGCATCAAGGAAAGAAGGCAGGTAGGGACCACAGCAAGGCCTGTCCCTAGAAGCACATAGTCAGCATTATTGTCACCAAAACAGGTGACACCAGAACAGGCCACTAGAAGCCCCTGTGACCAGATCAAGCCAAAGCTAGTGGAGTAAGAAATAGCAACACAAATGACAAATAAATCGAGCAAGAGTTGTTACCAAGTAAAAGCTTCGTCAGACCAAATGTCCTCTGCAAGGCTCCGCAGTCAGCTCAAGTGTCAGGCGGTTGCCTGGTACAGCAAAATCACAACATTTTGTCCTGACTTTTAAAAATCACTAATTTGGAGTTCACACTGCCAAGCAATTCTGCACCAGGCTCCCTGTAGCCTTGAAAAACACTTCTGATGCGTGTGATGCTATCAGTTTGCTTGGGTTGCTTTACAGAAACTTGAAGGCCATTTTCGCTAACACTAAGCCTGAACCTACAGATGTCAGTCAGTTGACGAAGCAGGAAGTCCTGGCCTCTCTGTCTTCATATCATATCTGGCTCTTTTGCTTGCCTCCGACCTCTGGGTTGGATACTACTCTGTATTCCAAATAGATGGGTATGCATGTCTTCTGCTCTGTTTTCATGCTTTCTTCGCAGCTTGAACACATAAAGGCACTCAGTTTTGAAACACAGCTGAAGCAAACGTTGAAGGAGGGATTGTTTATACACAGTGATGACATCAACAATGGGAGGGATTCAGCCATTCCCAGTTTAAATCACTAGTCATTCCCATTAGCTTGTAAACCTAATGGCCACCATACTTCTACAAAACAAAAAACCACATCCCCCAAAAGCCTACTTCTTCCATTGTTAAGAGGAGCTGCCCCATCCTTTGTCATCAGAGAAATGAAAGGAACCCAGACTGCCTTGTTCTTAATATATGACTCAGTCATTCCAGATCCAGCAGATAATGCTTGGCCACGATTCCTGGAAAAAAAAAATCAAACAAATTCAGTAACTCTGACACCAGTTATACAGGTCATTTCTGCTCGGTTATGAGGATTGAGGTGAGGCGAGCTCCAAGATAAACCCCACAGGTGGCAGGAAGCAAGTCATCCTGGGCTCCTGCCCTGCCTTTTAAAAATGGCCAATGCAACCAAAGAGTTACTTGATCAACAGTTGTGGGATGAAAAGGGAACAATTACAGGTGTTCTTTCTTATTGTAAAATAGAAAGCGGTGAGTAAATACCGTGCCCACCCACCCAGGAGCAGGAAAACTACAAAGAGGTGATGAAGATGCCCTTTGAGAAATGAAATCATTGTACACTCAGTGAAATCTCACTGCCCTGACCTTTGTCCTTTCCCGCCAAGATGGAGGGTGAGAAGAGGACTCACCTAGACAGGTTCAGACCTGTCCTCTAATCGTGGCCCTTCAGAACTAATTGTAGATCTGGGCACTTTCCACATCCTCGGTTTCCCACTTACAAGATGACGAGTTGCATAAAAGACTATAAGGTTCCCAGTTTCCACATCCCTTGGGTTTTCGAGTTCCATCCTGGCTGGCGCCTGGGAGCACTTGGAGACTTCGGTTTCAGAGAACCCGAAGCTCTGTATCAATGAGGATATAGCTTCCCAGCACAGAGGTTTAGACACCGTGCAAGCACTTTGGGTCTTTAAAGTAATTAATTCGTCCCTGGGCTGTCTCTTATAACTTTAATATTTACACTATGACAAAGTGAAAGTGCTCATTAGTGTTTAAGTCAAAGTAAAAACCATCCTCTCCGCTCATTCCAATGAGCTTATTTTACATTAGTGAGAAAGAGCTGGAGATGTAGAGGCCCGTGGAGTATTCCAGACAAAGTAGGTACCTGAAAGAAATATATTTGAAAGGCATTTGCATGGGGTCTAGTGAAAAATCTGTTCTTCATCTGACCTCTACTGACAGAGGCCAGAGCTACCTAACTTCTGAGTTGCCTTTTCCCTAATTTCGCCAGAGTTGCCCATCCATCGACTCACTTGTCCAATCTGTCCATTCTGCAGCTTCAGGACCATCCGAGAGAACTGGTGCTGCCTAGGATAAAGGATACGCTCAACAAGAGCAGATCAAAGCTCTCTTCCTCGGAAAAACTCAAGGACATCATTGGCCAAGTCGCCCTTAAGACTCCATTTCCTTTGCCATATTCTCTCTCATGATGATGGTCCCACAAAGGAACACTTCCCCTCCCAAGCTCATGTCACCTTCTGCTTCACCGTGAGTAGAACGTGCCAAGGCTCCACTTGCAATCCACCGGGAGGCACTTGTTCTCTCGCTGGCCCGGTGTGAATCAGCTGGAATTTTCTCAAAGAGGTGGCAGTACAGTTAGCACCAGAGCCTGGAGTGAGTGCCGAGGTTCCCTGTGGAGCTCCATGTACCTGGGACTCTTTATGTCTTCTGGTAATCCAGAGGGGAACTAGGGAAAGGTCTGGTCAAAGAGTTTTAGGATTCATTTTGTAAGAGCTTCTTGCTCCAGAAAGAATTCCTCCCCCAAGGAGTGATTCTATCTGTACTTTCTGAGCTCTGATGCCCTTCCCAGCAACAGTAGCAGCAGTAGGCTTGGCAGGGCCTGCAGCAGAAGCTGACAGCCATGCACTTACCGTGTATTAGATGCTGCTCCATAATTTTACCAAAAGAGAAAAAAGAGATCACTGCTGTTCCACTTGGAAGCTTCTCTAGCATCAAATGTAAAGTATAATTTGCTTTGAGAAAATTCCAGATTTCATCATTCTAGTCTTGTTCATAGAGTTACCATGAATGTGGCAAAAATTAACACACACACACACTACACAAAAAGAATTACATACCCATCAACCTGCCGTGAGATCTGAGATCTATTCATTAGTCATCCTTTGGAGTTCAGCCACTGAAGGCACAAGTTAACATGCAAATTTGTTCCTTGGAGAATTGGCACATCAAACTTTGTGAACCGCTAATGCTCCAGAATGTCTGGAATATCATACTGAGAAGTTGAGTTAGGATTGACATGTCAACAAAGGAGGACCAGCTTTATGTGCTACGTGTCTCATTTATGAAGAAGAGCACATAAACCGGTAGTCAAAAAAAATACAAATATATTCAAAAGCATTTGAGCTTCCAAGACTGATCTTAAAGTGTTATTGATGGAAATGACTTTGAGGGTTAGAATTTAACCTTTGAGAGTAATGCTAAGAATGGAGGCTTTGTCCACTGGTGCAGTGGCAGACACAGAACTTTGGATGTTTCACAGGGTGTGCGATTCAGCAGCAGCAGCTTGTATGCTGGAGAAGGCAGGGACTCAGCATGTATGCTGAAGAAGGCAGAGACTCAGCATGTATGCTGGAAAAGGCAAAGGCCCAGTTTTTACTTTGTCTCCACTACTTGCTTTGTAAATGACCCTGTCCTAGCCACCTAATTTGAGGCTCAGATTCCTCATCTACAAAATTAAAATGTAGAGCCAGGCATAGTGGTGCATGCCTTTCATTCCAGCACTTGAGAAGCAGAGGCAGGTCAATCTCTGTGAGTTCAAGGCCACCCTGGTCTACATAGTGAGTTCCTGGACAACCAGAACTATATTGTGAGATCTTGTTTTGAAAACAAAATTGAAATGTAGAAATAAGGCCAAATATAAAATTCTTGTTCAGTAAGTCCCCATAAAGATTCACCTTTCCTACAGAATGTATACCAATGGGGGGTGGAGGGCGGCGGCGGGGGAGTAGGCTGCCGGAGCCAACCTGATATCCTCAGTGGTCTGAGACTTATTCCTGAACTATTGTGGTCTTTGAGTTCAAACCTTGGCCATTTCCTTGGTAGGAAAGGATAAAGTTCTTGTGCACCTAGAAGCCTGGATACCTGACTGCCTTCGCAGTAAGAAGCACCTACTAATTCAGAGTAGGAGCTTCAGGGGACACCGTTTCTTTCCATTCCATGTACTAGTGGTGACGATCAATAGAGAGTCACATGCAAGTGGAGACCAAAGACTGCATGGCTACTGTGACTGTGGAACCACAAATATTGAAAGACATCTTTAGAAGATACCTCCTCTTTCAAAAACAAAGTCCGTGTTTTAAACACAAAGGAAGTTAGGCAGAGTAACCAAATGACTCAACTCCATTCATCATCCAGTGTGACTCCGAAAGTGTTCAGAGCCTGGGAGGACGCTTCTCTGTGACTCCCCTCCCATTTTTATATGAGGCAGACTGGTAGAGCAGCAGCAGCATGCTCTCAGAGACAGACAGACTGCTAGGGACACACATGGCTTAAGTACACTAGGGAAATGAGGTGGTCCCGGGCCTTCTGCTCCTAGGCACTTGGGGCCAGTGTCCAGTTAATGCCATGGTTCAGCCTTTTGACTTTATAACAAGGAAATTGACGAACTGCCTCCCCCTCAACCCTTAGAAAAGTCTAGAGTCTTGCCTCAGACCAAAGATTATAAAGCAGCATTGGAGCCAAGAATTGCTTATACAAGAACCTGATACAAAGCAGATAACCGCTGTTCTTTTGATGAAACTTGGAATATCTTCACAATCCTACCCAGACTGCCAAACTGTGAGCTCAGCGGGGACAACCAAGGGCAACAGCAACAGACACCCCAACGAGCCACTGAAGCTTGGCCTACCTCCCTTCTATGACATTTCCAGACAAGGACTTGGGTCTTTCCCTCCACCATGGGTCCTAGATCAGGACCTGTCTATGAGGGAAGAAAAGAAAACACCATTGTGGCCCAGTCTGTCTGCAGGTCACCAGACAAAACAGACAGACAACTGTGTCCCAGGTCCTAGGAGCTACAGAAAAACACAGGCCACCTAGTACCAATGGATCCCTGGTAAGCTATGCCTTAGAATACAGAGACAAACACACACACACACATACACACACACACACACACACACACACACACACAGCAACAGGACTGTTAAAGGACTAAGCTTCCCGCTGTGTTTTACTTCAGTCCCTGGTTCCATGTGGCTTGCTAAGAAGGAAACTAGGCACCAAGGAGAGGGGGGAGTAAATCTAAGATGTTCTGAGTTGAGGCAAAGACTGCACGAGAGTGAAAGAAAAAGGCAAGGTACTGAACGGCATGAGCTAATGTCCAACCTTGTCTGAACAAATCATTTTCCCACACATGCATTCTGAAGACTAAAGGAGCAGTATTACATACCACTCTTCTGAGCGCTTTCTGACCAACATTTTTCTGTTAAAGGTTATGTTCCTGGGGAGCTGGTATCAAAGCTTCTTGCTGCTTGTCAGTAAATTTAAGAGGCCAAATCTGTGTAAATTTAAATTACATAAAATCTCTCCCTCGACTGCCTGGTCTCAGAATAGCTCCCTTTCACTGGGCATTATCGCCGGGGAATATAAACGCCTTTATCATAGGAACCCAGGCTTTTGAAATTTTGGCATAATCGAATTTCCTCCTCCCAAGGCATATCAAACAACATTGCAGGATGGAGTCTAATTTGCTTTTAAGAGAGAGGTTCTTCTCTTAGCTTATTTGAAGACTATTTCTATATAACAAATGAAGTGTTCTCTGTGACCACCCCCCTGCCAGATGGCAGTGCCTGGGAGCCTACACAGTCACCCTAAGGACAAAGATTGATGGGATTGTGAGGGGAAACTAGCAGGACACTGTGTGCATCAGGGAGGAAGTGGGTACCAGATGAGCAGACACTTACAAGC
The DNA here is from genome assembly GCF_978045245.1 of Mus caroli. Lineage (NCBI taxonomy): Eukaryota > Metazoa > Chordata > Mammalia > Rodentia > Muridae > Mus > Mus caroli. Next base: position 50,160,413 of record NW_028227267.1, read on the forward strand.
ATCAAAAGGTGGACATATACTTAACTAATGAAGTACCGGAAGATGGGGGCAAGCAAGGCAGTGAATTGGCCTTCTCTGTCAGCTGGTGGGAAACACACTGGGAACCTGTTTGTTATTGTTTTGTTGTTGTTGTTGTTGTTGTTGTTGTTGTTGTTGTGTCTGTAATATCAGTGCTGGGACAGTATGGATTTTTGAATGAATGATGAATGAACATGTCAATCAATGCATGAATAATAATACTGAGAAGGGGAGGAATCTGTTGTACATCAATGTATTTGGGCTCTGGAGTATCCCGCCCCCACACCCGCCCCCATCCTCATCCCCACCCCACCCCCATGTCACTCATTATCTTTCTTCCCTGGGGAAGATAACTGACAGCTAGAGAACAGTTGGAGGTTATTGGGACTTTAAGAGCCCACACATTTTAGAGAACATTTTACCATCTTGATTCCCTGGGCAGTTTGACTTGTCTACTCCTGTGACCCAGTCTTTAGTGAGACCCAATTTTCTGTGTAGATGTTTTTTCCATTTGGAGAATTGATGCCACCTTGACTGCCATCCTTCTTTCTCTCTCCCTGCTCTAACAATAATATCCTTGAGGACTCAGACTGTGTCATGCGCTAGCTTTCGTGTCTCGTTTGCTGAATATTGAAATGTCAAGTACATATGAAAGGATGAATCAATTAATGAAATTAATGAGCACATGTCAAGGCTTATGGAAAAAGACATTAACTGCTTGGTTTAAGGACCAAAAAAAAAAAAAAAAGAAGAAGAAAAAGAAAAAGAAGCAGCATCATTCTTTGTGTCCCCAGCCCAGGAGTAGCTTCCATCCTTCTCTGTTATGAGCACACGGTGGTGCACAAGCACCTGCACCGTGTGCATAAACCCACAGCTGCTGTGTGCCCTGCCTGGGTGCCACTTGCCATGCTCAGGAGCTGCAATAAGTTCAGCTCTTCGTGTTGCTTTATGCCTTCTTCCTAGGGGAGGCTGAACCTCAAGCCGATGGATCAAGGCTGAGGACACACTCTGATGCCGACACAGACAATGGAGCAGACAAGGTCAGCCTCAGGAAATGTGGTAGTTGGAGCACCGTTAGCCTTGGACTAGAATGAGCCTCCAGAGATTCTCTATGGAAGTAAGTGGATGGACTGCAGGAAAGACACATGGGGTTCCCTTTCTGGTCTAAGCTTTTTTCTCACCAACCTTTGAGGGGTTTCTCAATATATAAGGAATTTAGCACGAAGTGGAGGGGATCCAGGGTCCTGGCCAAAGAATTTGCCTTGAGGCTCACAAGACCTTCCAAGTATGTATGCTAAATTTTTTTAATTTACATTTTGAATCAGTTCAGTGAGGGAATCTATTGGGGGAGGCTCTCTGGCTCCGGGAGGCATTCCCAGGGTGGCCCAGGTGGGCATCAGTTGATAACAAGAGATCTGAGGAGACCATGGTTATCATTTTGTTCTACTTCATTGTTCTTAATGAAACTGTCCTATGCCTGTTTCTCCAGAGCTGAGACTGCCTCTGATTCTGATCTTGCCATGAAGAAGAGTCAGGGGACCACTAGATGGCAGCAGATGGTAAGAAATGTGAAGTACGGGCAGGCTCCTGGAGAGCCCGGGCTTGAAGCCCTCCATTTTGCTTTGCATCTTTAATGAGATATGTGAGGAAAATGAGTCCCTTACATGCCAGTTACAGATGCCACAGCATATGGAGAGATGCTGCAAAGCAATCTTTCTCTGTTTATTAAACAGGAGGCAGCTACCCAGTCACTCGCTGCATCCTACTGCAGTTGTCCTTTAAGTTGGTGGCTACTATTGTTGACAAGGTAATAACAAGAGAAAGCGGGTGACAGAGTGACAGAGAGGTGTGGACTTCGAGATTACAAGGCATCTCCAAATAGAGGTACAGGGCAAGTTACTAGCAAAAGGTGAGAGACCCTGTGTAGCTTTCTGCTGCCACATTCCTCCCCGGGGGTGTCTGCTGCTCTCTCATCTCCTTGGCAGACCTTGGGGGTTCATTTATCTAGAACCCCTATTACCACTAGACAAGCTCAGTGGTCTGACCTTTCACCACAATCCCCAAATGGGAAATGGAGCTCTGGGCATTTTAAAGAGCAAACTGCGCTTGCTTCTGTAGCAGACGGAAAAGATATCGCATGACCAGAATGCATTAGGATGCACCTACATATGGGGACTTGCTTTCTAAGCTGCCTGAAACTAAAGTAGGGGTCCACTCCTGCTGGCAGCAGAAACAACACAGCCCGGAAGACACAGCTGTGTGGTGTGTCCCAGGTCTGAAGCCAGACAACTTGGCTGCTTCGTTTCTGTATTTCTATAATTCTTTTTTCTTTCTTCCTTTCTTTCCTTCTTTCTTTTTTTCACCATTTACCCGGTACAACAATTCCCTATTGAGTTCTTCTAAGCCAGGGTATTCAGAAGCCTTGGGTGGTTTCTGAGAACAGGCTACAAATCCAGGCACCCCTCTTTGGCCTGTTAAGAAACTGGACTGTCCTCCACTAACCACAAAACCCATGGTTACCAGGACTTCTCGGAGTCATTCATTAAAATCCTGATATTGAGGTAAATAATTCAGTCACCTTCCACACAGAGGAACTCGGGCATGGAACTGAGAAACAGCCTCATCTCTCCTGGTCCTCATCCCTTTCCTCTCTTTAGCCCTCCATGAACACCAAGGTGACCCGCCACTGCTTTCCAGTCCCTTGAGAGTGACTCCAGATGCCAAAAACTCTGCCTGTCTGAGTGACCTTAAACAGCCTGTATCCCGTCCATGCCTCATCTGTGATGTGTAACTTGAGGTCCTGGAATTAGATGATGACTGAGTCCTCTTCCAGCTCCTACCATCTTGCAGCTTTGCCTTCCCAAGCTTCTGTCAGCCCTCAAAGGATGGCACACAGGATACAGTTTCCAACAATAGGCCAACTCAGCAGGACCTGGCAACACTTGTTTTCCAGTAGAGAAGAATTGTGGCTGTGGTTGGACTCTTGTTGACATTCTTTGTCCTCTGAAGGAAACAAACCCGGAGGCTTTTAGATGTCATTGACACCAACAACAGGGCCTAGGGGGGTCACACCCTTGTGGAAGGAACCTGCCGAGCTGTTCCTGTGGGCTCTGAAGTTGCCTAGTCCAAGACTGAGGATTTTTTAATAACTATTTCTCAAATTTTAAAAAGAGCTTTTTATATTCAGCATGGGGGGGCACGGGGGGGGGGGGTAAATCAGGTCTCCCAGGAGGGCTCTACTCTCGTCCATAATAGGGGATTGGTTTAGCTCAGCTGCTCCTACAAAGGGTTGAATACAGCAAGCAGCAGTGCAGGCAGCTCCCTGCAGCTCTATGTGAAAATGACTCACAGCGGTTATGAATATCAAGCCTCCTTTGATGTGTTCCCAGACGTGAGGAACAGCCTGGAAGAGGAGGTTGGCTCTAGATGCCTGCTCTGTGGGGTGGTGCACAGAGGCCTGAGCACATCTGGCACTATCCAGAAACTCCAGGAGAAATTCAGGCTGGGTAATTACCTAGGACTTCCTAGGATACCACAGCTCTGATTCATCATTATGCTCTCTCTGTCTCTGTCTGTCTCTCTGTCTCTCTGTCTCTCTCTCACACATACATGCACAGAGAGAGACAGAGACAGAGACAGAGAGAATTAGATTCCCCTAGAAACTGCAACCAGTTTCTATACCTTCACCTTTCCCGAGGGGATAACAATTCACATCCATGAATAAAAGTTGTTTTACTGAGCACAAAATGAATGTGCCTCCTCACCCAGCATCTGTACCAATTGCTGTAAAGCCATAGACCCTGCCCCAGTCAGCCAAGCGGAAGGAGTTTCCTCTGTAATGGCCATTTCTACACTCTTAGCCTTTCAAGAGGCTGCATGGTACCTTGTTCTTCTAATAGGTTCTCAATGGTGATTGACTACAGTGACTCCAAGTCTTTTCCCCCGTTGGCAGCTCATGAGACTGGGTCAATCACACTTAGCTATAATAGAAGACAGAGCTGTGGCCACAGCATCCCGGCTTGTAGCAAATGGGTGGGTGAGCCACTATCACTTCATGTCTGTTTCTGGGGAGAATGAATGCATGCAAGAGTTTCTCCCATCTTAGGCCAGGTTCAATAGCATATTCTCTAAGTCTCTGGAAACTTTGGCAGTCTTTACACTTTTAGAAGCAAATAACACTACGGTGTTCTAGTAGATGGTCTCACCCATGCAATGTTGGCAGCACTAAGTAGATTCAGTGGGTAACTTTGAGAGGGACAAAGAGAGGGAGGGAAAGAGAGGGAGGAAGAGAGAGAGAAAGAGAGAAGGAAATTTGAAGGAAACGTGGCAGAGAGAGATGTCAGAGGAACTGAAGAATAGCTGATATGTAAATTTGATCTAACACATTATGTACATTATGAATATCAGGTAAAATGCATTTTTTTAAAAAGCAATTGTCAAGGGGCATTTAGGGAGATAATTGATTTGATCCTGTGCTTGCTTATTTTCCTTTTCTGAAATGATGTTTACATTGCAGCTAAGTGGGGCTTTGAGTGAAAAATTCTCAGGAATCCTCAGCGATCTCTGTGCCCTATGCATGGAAACAAAGCCAGCAGCTCATTTTCAGGGAGTACTAACCGTGTGCCAGACACAACGCTTAGAGCCTCCCAGACATCTTCCTCCCTAATGTTCTTGCTCCCTGGGTCAGTGTGTGGGAGCTGGAGAAGGTACTGTGTCTCCACGAGGCAGATAGCAAACCAAAGCCTCAGAAAGGCTAAAACTCTCCTGAGATTCAACAGCTGAAGTCTCAAAGAAGAACTTGGATTCCAGATTGTTAGATTCCACAGCATTGGCTCAAACCACTGTGCCATGAGCTATATTCTCATTATCAAGGGCTTATTAAATGTGAGGCACTGGAGTTTTAATAAGGCTTAGCAGAAAAGATTTCACAAAGCTCCTTAACTACACACTAGAACACAGACAACTCTCTATGTATACCATGTGGCTGTGCTTGGAGTCTTGTAGACTTGGCATAACTCACGGCGTCTTCTCCCAAGACAAGCACAATGCCTTGCTTTATCCATCCCCAGTGTTCTTCTATCTCAACTGTCCTGCTCTGAATTCACTCCCTCTGTTGCTCCTTTGCTACGGTCTTCTCCAAAGGAACCGCCAGGACTTGAACTGGATAGCGGCCACATGAGCAATCCAACCTTTAATGAATGCACTGTGTCATAGTTACCCGGCTACTGAACCAGCCACTCTTCTGTTTCATTTTTAAATTTAGCAGGTTCCTCTTGCCTGTTCCTCTGTCTTTTCATGGGTGCAGTGCAAGAGAGCTGAAGGGGTAGGGACAGAGAAGATTTCAAACTTGGAGGTCCAGAGAACCAAATAATAAGTCAACTGAAGAAATAAGGCAGCAGGAAATATGGTAGTATGAGTGTAACTCCACTGCTTTCGTGACCTCGGAAGGCCAGCAAGGATGTATCTAGCAGACACTGTGTGTGTTCAGGTGAAGCAGAAGTCAAGAAGCAAGCACTGCACTGGTTGCAGATCTTGCCAGGAGCAGAGCAGCTGCCAAGACAACTTCAGCCTTGACACATACATCCAAGATCTCAGAGGAAGAATAGCTTACGCGGTGAGCATCCCCTGGTGACATTGACCCAATTGTAGCCTCTTCCTCCAAGCCTCCAAGGGGAAGGGTGGCTTCTTCCTGTTAACAGAATCTTCCCTTCTAAGTCGGGTTAATGACTCTTAAACCCTGAGGGAACCCAAGCTTACTTTGTGATGGACTAGACTCCTTTGCAAACCTAACAATATCCCTTATCTACAAGAGTCTGCATCCTACTTTATTTTTAGCAGATCCATGCTGGTCGAAGCCAGAGAGTGTCAGGGTAACAATTGTCAGTCAAAATCTCCCTAGGATCCTGAGAGGCTGGGAGACCAGATGATCACCTCTAAGTAGACACACACCCCAGCCCCGGCCCCATCAGCACAACACTGTCTGAATTCTGAGGCAGCCTGGCTATTTTGCCAACCAGTTACTATTTCTTCTGGCAAAATCTAGATTAGGAAAATAAATTGGCTTTGTTTCTGATTCTTCTTAAGCATAGATCCTAAAGAACACGGCCATAAATGAACAGTAATCTTCAATTTCATCTCTCACAGGCAGCTTCCAATCCATCTTCCCAACCTGCAGCTGAGGCAGCTGCTCCTGAGTCCCTTCAGTAATCCGCACACATCCACCGACTCATTCCTGCAATTCGTCATTCCCTGTAGCTCTGCTTTTGAACACTAGGGGGCAATGCTGGATCAGCCAAAAAGCCAGATGCTCCATTTCGGGTTTTTTTTATCCCTACCTTGCCTTATCATTTCAGGATACAAGCCTCTTGTTGGAAGGCAAAAACAGGACCCACCCTCAGAGCACCCGACAACGTGGTCAGGCTTCTTGCAATGCCTTTCTTATACCTGGGATCATAGAGATAAAATGCAGTTCACTGGCAAACAGATCCAGCCCTGTAGGTGACCTTCCCCACTAAGAAACAGTCAGGGAGAGGGCTCCTCTAATCATGGGAGTGACCAGAAACAATCTGCATCTTAGCTGCCATGCTTGTCTCCACCCATGCAGATGTAAGCCCTTAGGGATGACGTAGTTAAATTCCAGGGAGCAGTGCAATATTTATCAGCAAATACTTGTTGGATGGGTGGGTGGAGACAAATGTAGAAACCGGAATTTACTAGTTCCAGATTTGTTACCCTTTTCCAGCTGTCTGAACACCTCATACTCAGCTGCTGAGCATGCAATTTTGGAGATGACAGAGGATGCTCAAGACTGTGAAGCTAAACCAGTGGCTGCTGGTGTGCAAATGTCATTTCAAGAGGAAAGTCAAGGTTCGGCTCTCTTCTTTTCAGGAGCTCTTTCATAACACAGACCCAAAGTGCATGGATCCTCCCTAGACTGGGAGTTAACAGAAACAGACACTGATCCAGACACTACCAGATGTACAAAACCCTGCAGCCCCTTCGTAGAAAGCAGAGCACCCATCACATTCCTAAGTAATCAGTGGGAATTCCGTGGCTCTCGGTGGGTCCCCAAGATGCTCAGTGTGCTCTTCTGTGCTTAGATCTATGCTTAGAGAGAATCAGGAGACAGGCTGTGAGTCCTTCTGCTTTCATTACAATGGATGCCTTAGCCTCTGGGATCTACACAGAGCACTGCTGAATGACCAAGGAGAGAAAGTCACGCCCGCTTTGAAACCCAACACCATTTGTAACTGGGAATTGTTATAAAAGAAGTCCCGCCCTTACTTGGCTCCCTTTAACTGTTCTGAGAAGACAGCAGACACTGTTGGGTTTCTGTGGTTGGAGTAGACTCTGAATGAGATTTAGAGCACTCTTCCTTTCTCAATATGAGACTCTCCCAGTCATCTAGCTGCCTTCCCATGGTAGCAGCCAGTTTAGTGCCTCCAAATAAAAATATATGGGCACTGTGACAAAAATTCCCCACATGCCCAGAACAGAAGATATCATTTCTTCCCAATATAAGACGAACTCTTGGTGTCGTGAAATAATTAACAGGAGGAAGACAATGTTTCTTCTGGAGAAATCTTGCACTTCCCTCTCTACTGTCTCAGGTGGGGCCTTACCTTCAGAGCTCTGACACCGCAAACATGGGGTTCATCTTTGTTATGAGATCTGATACACCAGGGAGCACAAACATCCCAACTAAATTCACAAATGAGAAAACACGTCCCTCATGCTAACTAAGTTACCTTCTTAGGTTGCCTTAATGAAGCACTGTCTTGGTATACCTACCTCAGTGCTCAGATCACGTCGTGATCTCCAAAACAACCAGGGACCCCTTTCTAAGCATAAATAAACTCATTCTCAGCAACAACGGAGTGCTCTAAATCTCAGTCAAGGTCTTGAATCCAACCCCAGACACCTAACAGTGACTTCTGTCTTCACGGAACAGTTCTGTTAAAGGGAGCCCGAACAGGATGGGGACTTATTTTATAATGTATGCCACTTACACAAATTTCTGACTTAACCCTACCCTTACAGTCTAGGGCCTCAGAGTACAGGTCCATAACCACAACCTTGAAAAACTTGAAAAGTTGTTCTTTGGTGTCTTCCCTGGAAACAAACAAACTGAACAAAAATTCTAAAATACTCTTTTTCTATCACTGTCCATAGAAGTCCGGGTGATCATATCTTCTTAAGCATGTCCTACACTATGACTTTCTCAGGAGGCCTTGGTGTGGTTAAAAGAAAGGCCCTTAGGGTAACTTCTCTGTTCTCTACCTTAAAAACAAAAAAATGTATGGAAATTTCCATATGAGAGAAGATGGACAACTAACAGATGAGACTCAAAAGAAAAGGGATGGTCCCAGGGTGAGCTCATTGCTCTCAAATACAGCCCTATCTTGGGGCCTGGATTTCCAGGCTAAATCCCTGATGGATGAGTGACTTGAAGCCTTGATGCCAAGGCTAAGCACAGGTAGTATGCAAGCCACGCTTGGGAGCTGGTTAGAAATGAAGCCCACATTAGCCAGAGCAGACATGTGGCTGGGGTGGGGTTGTGAACTACCTAATGAACGTCTTGGGAACCTGGCTAAGGCACATGGATTCTGTTCTATGGAAAATGGGCATAAATCAGAAGCACATAAAGGAAATGTACCTGGAAAGAGTATAGAAAGATTGCTGTCAATGTGGAGATTGGTCGGGGACAGAAGAAGGAGGATAGAGCCACATGGGTAATGTAAAACCCATGGAGGGCATTCAGGTGCAAGTTCAAGAAAGAGTCTAAAAAGTGGGTGGGAGATGCATGAGGGATAAGGAGAAAGGAACCACAGACTCTTCCTGACACTGTACCTGTGAGCTGGCGGAGTCTCTTAAGTCTTATGCCCTAAGGTCTTATTATTCAAAATTCATTCTCATTTATTTTTAGCGCATCAGATTTAAGGTGCTGCTGGTTCTTCTGAGGCCATTTTTGTATTTCTGTCATCCAAAGGATTAATTTCCAAAGGCAGAATTCTAGGTACCAATAGAGAAGATTTGGGAACCCAGAGTCTTCTTGGAAGCCCCAGTTATTACATTGTTGATTGATTATTATTTATGAAGCCCATTGCATAAATATTCAACCAACTACAACTAGTGTTCTTAACTAATTCATAATGTTTGAATAGTGAGTCCATGTGGAGCATCCTAAAAATTCTCTTTTCTCCTCTCTTCTGGCATTGGAATAAGGGAACACAGATCCAGAGAGACTCTGCCATCATGCCTTCTGTTCTCTTTCAGTCTCGACATCACCTTAGTCTCATTTTATGACATCTCCCTTTTCCAAAAAGACAGGCGGCCTGGGAAGAGAAAGGAGAGATGAGGTAAATCGGTAGCAGAGGTAGGAGGAAAGACTGAGAAAGGTGATAATAAAAAAGTCCCAAAATAAGATCGGCCCTAAACATAGCTTGCTGTTTATCCTAAATTTAAATGTCCTAGCTCCGCAGTCTTTCATTGTGTACACAATGAAAAAGAAGTCATCGCATAATGACTCTGCAGTCCTCGCAGTAGGCAAGCTGACTCTGCTCCAAGAATAGAACGACTGTGCTTAGTCAGGAACCACAGAACTTTAACAGACAGGGTGACTTCTTGATGGGAGAAGAGCTACAAAGGAAGGCGGCAAGACAGTCCTCTGATGCTGAATGGAAACATGAGCTGTCAGGAAAATTCCAGACTTGTCTCCTCTATAGTGAGCTCATGACCAGCCGCATGAGCTGGGACAATGCCCTGCCTGGATAGACACAAACTCAAGGAACACCCTCACCTGCCCCTGCCCAATCTTATATAGATTCACTGTTACACTGTGCCATTTTCCCATGCCTCAAGTTAAATGCCCTGCAGAGGATTTTTAAACTCCATGACGGTTAGAAATTCTAGGTGGCTTGACTTCCACTGTATCCAAAGCATTCAGGAAAAAGCTTATATTTAGATGTCTCTCAAGAAACATTTGCTGAATAGGTGGTTGATCTATTGGCTCATTACAAATGAACAAGCCGCTTCCTCCTTATGTGGCTTCCGAAGAGCAACTTTCAAAACCAGAAATTTCCAGTAGGGCAACTGAAGCCGGATACATTTAGAAAAATGGCTGTTGCTACCTCCATTCACCCTTTTCTGTACCTTAGATTTCTGAAATCTAGGAACAAGGACCCAAGGGATCGTGACCCACCAAGTGTCTTTCAAAAAAGATTATCTCCCTAGTTGTTTCCTTTCGGAGAATAAGCCTCCCGGGACTGATAAGCAAATGTACCATATGCTGAGAATACAAGCCTGGTGTAGCAAAGGGGGACCCAAGCCCCCTCTAAAGGAGCCTGTTGGATTGCTGCCTCTGAAAAGCCTGAGTGTGCTTTTCAATAGCACAGGCACCAACCACCCCCAAGGACTGCTTTCTTTTATTGCAGCTGCAATGAAGCAGCCACATGGCAGTTGTAGATAAGGTGGCCCAAGTGTATTGTGCATGCAAAGTAGGCTATGTGGCACAGCTCTGAGAACTGCAAAGCATCCCATATTGGCTTCCTCCTGGTGCAAGGGTGTGTGTTTCCCAAAACTTCTCATTTTCCACTTCCTATTCTTTACACTGGATGTCTCTTGCAGAACCAATCACAGGATCATCCAACATGGCTGCCATGATTAGGATGGAGGCCACTCCAGAGTCAGAATAAATATGTTGATGGAAGTCACAGCTCCATGTTCTTGTATCTGCAAAGAGCTAACCAAAGGCTCACCCGTTTCTATGATGCCTCAGAAGCACAGTGGTATCAGAGCATGGCCATTTGTTTGTGGACAGAACATTCTCCAATACCCTGCCAATGAATATGTAAAGCCAAGAGACAAGGCCATTACTTTAGTGCACAGTAGTGCACTAAAGACACTGTGATGTCTGTTGGATATCACTATGAATGAAAGACTATAAACCCCAAGCAGACACAATGCACAAAATCCAGAGAGTCTGCCAACAAGACACAAGCATTTAGTGTTATCCTGAACTAGCCTCATTTATTTATCATACATCCATTTGAAACCAAGAAGCCCTTATGCCTTGCAAATCAATACGCTAAATGCTGTGGAAATACAAATTAAAAATGAGTACTTGTCAAATATAAACTATGCTCAGCAGGTACCAGCGCCTCACTTTTATCCTTTTAAACCATGAGAGGTGAAAATTAAATCCTATTGAATTACATCAATTTTCCACCTGAAAATAAATGCACGGTCCCCAATTCCCTGAAGGACAAATGAATTATACACATGCAAATTCAAGGTCAGCAATTAACATCTTAATCACGGATCCTTGATAGCCTACCAGTGTTTCTAAAAGCCTGAAAAATGGTAAATATTTATATACATAGATGTAGTAGATAGATTAAAGATGTATGATAGATGAATGTGTCAGTGGATGGATGGATGGATGGATGGATGGATGCATGGATGGATGCATGGATGGATGCATGGATGGATGCATGGATGGATGCATGGATGGATGCATGGATGCATGGATGGATGGATGCATGGATGCATGGATAAGTAGATGGATGGTAGATAGCATAGTAAAGTAGCTGAGTTCAAGTTCAGATTGAAAGCTAGATTTTTTTCAGGTATGAATTCTAGGTCTTCTCTTATTAACTCACTAGCCACATGACATTGGGCAAGTTACTTTGTGCTTTGCTTTTCTCAGCAAAACTTTTATGAGAGAATTATTCCTAAAATTGAGTGAACTACCAAGAGTAAGATTTGGTACACAGGAAACACATATCAAGTACCTGTGGTTTTTATGAATTAACATGATGATAAAATTACTACATTTTCCTGTAGTTGATTGGGTTGAGCCTTTAGCAAGTTGTTTACAAAAATTAAGCCACTCTCTGGCCAAGGAATATGGATCAGTCAGTTACTTATCTTTCCTGCACACACACAGACCTAAGTTCATATCTCCCAAACACATATAAGAAAATTGAACATGGTGGTACACGACTATAGTCCTAGCACCAGAAGGTCAGGGACAGGAGGATCACTGAAGCTTACTGGCCATATGAATTGCTGATTTCCAAGTTCAACTAAAGATTCTGTTTCAATAAAATAAGGTAGAAAGCAAGAGAGGAAGACATCCAACATCAACTTCTGCTCTCCTTAGGTACCCTCATGCACACATAAACATGCATTCACACACATGCATATACTACAAACACATTCAGACAGAATTAAGTCAGTCTCTTGAAAACATACGCATTCTTCTATATTAACATCCAATCTAGTAAGAACTAAATATCAATGAGAGTTTAGAGAAATACAACTGAAAAGACCTTCAAAGTCTTTTTCAGAGGATGTTGCAAAGGATGCTGATAAATTATTAAGGGCCTACTACACAGGAAAAAGCAAATAAGAAGGTAATTTTTGTTTGACCCTCATAAAACAAGCAAGCATGGACTTTGTGAGATATTAAAATACAATGCCTCCACTCATTAACTGGGTAGAATAACTTACAAACATACATCCAGAAATAAAATTAAGGCTGTTTGTGAATATATATATATATATATATATATATATATATATATATATAGAATTAGTTCTATCAAAGTACCAGCATACTAGATATCTTGAAAAGATTCCACTTCCAACAAGGTAACAAAAGAAGTCTAGGTATGTCTGACCTTACAGCATCCTGAAAATAAAAGAAAAAGAGAGACAGAGACAGAGACACAGAGACAGAGACAGACAGAAACAGAGACAGAAAGGATGAATGTCAAGCTCAGCTCAAGGCTCCAGGCCGCCCAAAGACACTCCCACATCAGCCTAACCTACTGGAGAAACCACCACGGGAATTCCTGGGTATAAACTACTGAACTGGGAGCTGAAAGAGGGTAAAAACTGCCTTCTCTAGAATAGAGAGCAAGACATCCAATATCAACCTCTAGTCTCCATATGTATCCACATGCACACACACAATCCATGTGCACAGAAACAAGCACATCGTGCACACACACACACACACACAAATACACACACAAACACACACACACACACTGCATACACACATCTCTTCTAAAGACGAGTGTTTTCCAGGGCTTCGTCTCCTGCCGTGTTGGTGGCTTTCTCATTTGCAGCATACGGGCTTATCAGCACTGATACTGTGCCCTCTGAAACCAGCTCTTCCAAAGTACAAGACAGCACAAGTTGGGTTTTTATTAGGATGCGGAGTTGAAGTAATTCTTTGTTGAATTTGGTGCTGGGATCCAATTTCAAAGGCTTAGCTTTACTAGACCAACTCCATAAATTTTTGGCTATTTCTCCTAGACTCACTTTCCCTTCAAAACACTTAAGGTCAGCGAGGACATGCCATCAGAATTGTTGAATGAAATATAGGGTACACATTAGGAACACCGATGCATTGTCTACCCATAAGGAACTCTACTGCCACACACAAGAGGGAAATGCGACTCTGTGCCAGGTCTCCGATCTTCTCTCCACTATCCAATGCTGAGTGTGTAGGATAGCAATTGTCTTCTTCTTCTCCAAGACAGGCTACCACAGCTATAAAGGACAGTTGATAAAGAAGGGCAACGCCATGGCGAGCTATATGTTGACAGGCAAATTCTGCGCAAGGGCACGTTTCCGGGTATTGATTTGTGGGAACAAAATGAAAATTTCATGTTGGACCTGGTGGAAACCTTCAGTCTGCCCTAACCACCTTATCTTCTACAGCAAGCCCTCCAATCTCCATCTCTGATCTATGAAGGACAAATGAAGAAGAAAGGACGAGGGACATCAAAGTAATTAAGTCTTTGAGTATCCACAAGTCTCAGCATATAGAGTTGGACTCATTAATTTGTCATTCAACAGTGTGAATTGAGTGTCTACTTTGGTCAAGGGAAGGAGCACAGACCTCCCACTGACTGTGGGGTTCACACAGTGCTGGAGCGAGCACACAGTGCAGCAGAGGAGCCTGGTCCAGACTCATATGGGAACAGGAAGCTGAATCTTGGCAGTGAGTGTGGGGGCTGGGCTAGAGTGAAGCCCAGATTGGAATTGTGACATCTAGATCCCAGGATGAGCTGCTGCTGGTGGGAACCAAGACAATAATATCCGAGTGGGAGGAAACCTTGAGCTGCAACTAAATATGAAAATGTTTATTTGGCTACATCCTGAGGTCCGGAATTGGCGGCGGCAGCCGCAACAGCAGCAGAGTTACAACCCGAAGGAGTCTCCGCTCACCTCTGTGCTGTTTCCATTGGCAGCTGCTTCACAGCTACACAGCTGGGTAAGTGAATTGCAGATGGAATATTGGCAACCGAAATCTTTATAGACACAAATGAGACCGTGATTTTCCTTGACACCCATAGAAATGCCTCTCGAATTTCTCTAAATCTCTCATGTTTGCTTTAAAACAACCAACGAAGCACAGACACTGCGGGAAAACAAATCATAGAAATAAATCCCAGCAGCCTGCACATTCCAAGCCCAAAACAGACGTAGGAGAAGAATCTCTTTTTTACGGAAGGCAGCCTTGGGATGCTCGGCAGCTGAGGTCCTATGTCTGTCTGGAGGAACATAAATGCCACTCCTTTCTTCAGTCACCTCTCTTTCTGCTCTTTGATCCAGCCAGCCAATGACAAGCAGAGAAACTAGAGACAGATTAGAAGCAGGGTGACAGCTGATAAAGGCCATCCCCAAACAGAAATCCATCACAGCCCATGTGGCTGTTGCTGAACCTTTTATGTGAGACGTCTGTGGGTAGTGTGTAAAAGGATAAACCAAAGAAAGAGCTGTTCTTCATTACATTTACCCCATTCCATCACCCAAAGCATCTAGGAAGGTGGGGAGAATGGGTTTGTTCTCAATCTAAAGGCAACGTAAACCCTAAAGTTCTGATTAATAGAGAGCAACTACCTGGCTCTCTTTTATGGATACTCGAGTGTCCCTAGAGACTAGCAGATGGTAGCACAGCCTGGAATGGAAGAGACCATCAGAAAGAAAGCTAGGGTGGGTGTACAAGGAGTAGGAGCTGGTTTTATTTGAACTCCTTGTGCCTTTTAAGAACCCTGCTCATCCCATATAAGCTGAAACAACTGTGGCTCTCTGCTGTTAGGTCCTTTCCTAGAGGTAGAGAAGATAGCAACACATCTCCTGACATGGCTTCATTCGGCGTATCCTCTTACAGGCCCAGAGTCCGACAGGCAAACTCGCACACTCAAGCAGAAACTTCCCTTCCACTGAGGTTTGTTCTGCGTCAGCCTTGACATTACAAGTTCTGTGTCTTCCCTGGTGACTGTGACTCAGGCAAGAAGCTATGACCAGGTCACTAACCTACCGTGACAAAGGAGAAGAGGCAACAAGGAAATCATCATCGCCGGTGAGCCTACAAGTGTCCACCAAATGGAGGAGTCTCTGCTTATCTGTGTCCTTTCCTTTCCATCACGAAGCATCCCTACAAAGGAACTAAAATTTCTGTTTACAAATGAGGAAATTAAAGCTTCAGGATATAAACTGCCTGGTGTTGGCGAGTTCCAAAGTAAGACTCAAGCCACCAACAGTGAGACTTGCAAAATCGGTCTTCTTTTACAAAATGGTGGCCAGTGGCCCCACCCAAATAGTGAGCCTCATGTTATTAACAAACAACTGCGGTTTAGATAGATGTGACCTTGGTGCCGAAGACATCCACAAAGGTGAGCAGAAAACGTAGATACCCTGGGCTTTAACCTGTTTTGCTGAGAAATCTTTCTCTAACCTCAGCCTTCACTAGAGGAAACAACCAATCATCTGGGCTACTTAGGGGTCAGATACTTCACACAAAAATCCTGCTTAGCCAGTAAATATCTGCCAAGCTACTAATATTGACATACTCTATGTCTGGTAATAGCACCACAAATGCAGATACGTTTCTGTTTTAAATAATCTTAAAGCCCCATGCAGGAAGTCAATCCTCAGACAATCAGAATAAACTTGGTTCGTGTCATGGCCTAACACTTCAGGGTGGGAGAGGGAGAAGGAAGCTATTGACATTCCAGGAAGAAGGAAGAACAGAACCAGATCAAGGCTATATAACACACTTTTGAATTTGCAAGTACTTTCCTGTAGGTGCTGAGCACGGGTAGGAAACGGCTTAAGACTGGAGGAAGCAGCAAGCCAGATAACCAAGAGGTTATCTGGAGATGGAAGAGCTGGAAGAGCTAGCTGGCACTCACAGGCTGGATAACTTCATTTCACGACTTCTCTGTCCTCTGAGAGAACTCTCTAGATGCAAAATCTGGCATGCCCTAATCAGGGCTCAGGGCTCAATTCAGGAGTCCCTGCTTTGAGCTCTCCCTTGGTGCTCTTGGAACACAGGGTCCACCTCATTTGTAGGACCTAATTCTCCTGTAACTGCTGTTTGTCTCTTTTCTCAACTTCTCTTCAAGCAAAAAGAACCCTAAATTCTTTGAATCCAGAAGTCGTATCTTTTTTTCACCTTCACATCTCCCAAATACTATCTGGCCTGCAATCGGGGGGTAGTCTGGGTTTATTGAGTTAACATGCTACCAGCCCATGACCTCACTAGCTTGCCACATGTCTCTCTGAGGAAGTGACTAATATCAAACCACCTTTACAGCAGATAAGGATTCTCACGGAGACAGAGACAGAGGCGAGGCTCAGCAGGGCAGCCCAGGAAAGCATCAGCCTATTACAAACTCATCCTCAGTGAAGCTATGCTTTGGAGATGTCCAGTCCTCTGTATATTCATCTTCAGTACAGGTAAGGCCAGGTGCCTGGATCTTTTTCTTCATTGGGAAGTGTATCTCTAGAACAATTCTCTGGGGACTTAATATGGTGAACTGATGCCCAACTTGTCCCCAAACCCCATCCCCGTGGGGTGGAGAAATTCCTTTGCAACCTCTCTGACTTCAGCTTCTTTCCTTAAGGGACCTCTTTGGATGTATATTTGGAACCAGTTGCCAAAACTTTTACTGTCGTAGCTGGGGATCCTGCCTCCTTCTACTGCACTGTAACAGGAGGGGACATGAAGAATTATCATATGAGCTGGTATAAGAAGAATGGAAATAATGCTCTGTTTTTAGTATACAAGCTAAATAGCAATTCTACTGATGATGTAATGGGCAACTTCAAAGGGAAAATTAACATTTCAAAAAATCAGTTTATACTCGACATTCAGAAGGCAACAGTGAAAGACGCTGGTACGTACTACTGTGGGTCAGATATCCACGGTGCTACAGTTCCGCTTCTGATCCCTTCAAGAAAGGCTAGGGTCAGACGAAGGTGGCAGATTCTCCAATGAGAGACCATCTCAGGCTGAGCTATGCAGCACATCTGAGATGAGACCTCCTGATTACATTAACAGTCACCTCTGATAAGAAAGGCTGGAGCTGAGTTGGGGCAAGGCCCACCCTTTGAAGTTTCTATACCAGTTGAGAAGAGAAGACAGGATGCTAGAGTTTGTGTGGAGAGACCAGCAGGACCTCAACCTTCCCTACCCACTGGGCCCTTGTATTAAAACAACAAGCTGCTGAGCAGAACATCTTCCATCGTGAGTGTTGTAGCTCATTGCAATCTTTATGGTGGAAGCCTTCTTGAGCAGAAACTAGATAAAATGAAGATGGTTTTCCATTAGCATTTTAATCAAAGTTTCCAATGCTATTAGCAGTGGTTTTAATTCTTACTCTGAAGACTGAGCATAGATGTTGTCTGAAATATTTTCATGACTGTTTCAGGTTATCTTAGCTAGAGAGGAGTTCTGAGGCCCCACGGGCATAGGCAGAGAAGGATCTTGTGAACAGATAATAGTTGAGGTAACATGGACTGGGTTGACCATGAAGCAAGTGAATAAAATACTTGGCTAAGCACCTAAGAAGGGCTGAGTCCACAGGGCAAAAGGTCTGGAGAAGCCCAGGAAACAGAGTAGAGGGATGGTGCATCTTTAAAGATGCCACTCTTCAGGAATCACCGAGGAATGTAATGCAGCAGCCAGCTTCTTCTGCTCAGAAAGCTATTTGGAATCTTCTCCCCATGCAAAGCTAAACTTTAGCATATGTAGCAGAAATGACTGTAGAAACTAAAAGCCAGATCCTCCCGTGGCTTCCAATCAGCTTTCCTTATGATACTACCTTTACCACACACTATTTAAAGCCGCTGATGTCATTCATGGTATTAGGGAAAGTCATGAGAATAAAAAAATAAATAATAAATAAAGAGGGTGGGATTCTTATCAATGTGCTTACAGATTTTCTTTAGAAGACCTATCTACCACCAGCAATTACAATCAGAGATTACAAGAGAATACAAAAATGCAAAGAAGAAATATGAATACATAATGATATATGTGAAAATGTCATTTTGAAGCCCATTTTTATTACACTAATTTAAAATTAGAAATACAAAAATTAAAAAATATAGAACACATGCTCTACAGCAATGAATATTATTGACTTTATATGCAGTGCCCTGAGAGTACCTGCAAAGCTCAATCTCTGTGAAAAAAAAAATTCATAGAATTGTCTAGGCTTGAAAAAGTCGAGATTTGAATAAATGAAAAAGGATTTTTCCCAGTATGCATTTTATTTATTATTATAAATTACCTCAAAATCTAAAGGCTCAACAACAACAAAAACGTTGTTTTGTTGTGCTACACCCCTCTGTGGGTCAGAAATCCAAGTGTGGCTTAGCTGGTTCCGGACTTCTCATGAGGCTGCAGCTGGGGTATTAGCCAAGGCTGTAGGCATCCCAGGGCTTGATCAGGAAAAGATATACTTTAAGCTCACCCATGTGGGTATTGCTATCCTGTCTTAGTTACTTTTCTATTGCTGTGATAAGATACCAAGACCAAAACAACTTATAAAAAGAAGCGTTTAATTTGGCTCATGATTCCAGAGGATTAGACTCCATGATGGTGGATCAAAAGAAAAGCTGAGAGCTCACAGTTTGATCCACAACCACAAGGTAGGGTGTAGGAGGAGGAGAAAGTGAGGGAGGAAGGGTGGGAGGGAGGGAGAGAGGGAAGGACAGAGGGAAAAACAGAGGGAGGAGGAAGAGGAGGAGAGGGGGTGAGGGGAGGAGGGAGGGAGGAAGAGAGGGAGGGAGGAAGAGAGAGAGAGAGAGAGCGTCCCCTGGTGACATACCAAGGTCATACCTCTTCATCCTTGCCAACAACTGGGACCAAAATATTCAAATATAAGAGCCTCTAGGGTCCATTCTCATCAAACCATCACACAACAGTCTTCAACAAGTGCATCTCCACAGAGTTCTTCTCAACATGGTTAGGACTCTGAGGGAAAGAGTTGTATGCAGCAGAAGCCACAGTCCTTTTGCAACCTCTCTTGGAAGCAACATCTCACCATCCTGTTAATATCAGAGTCCGTAAATGAAGTACCGAAGAGGAAGGATTACATGTGAGTATGAGTACCAGAAGCAGCCCACCTTAGGAGCTGCCTAGTGCACCGGATTGGTGCAGAAAGTATTGAAAGGGAAGTCTAAAAGTTGGTTATAAGCAACTTGTTTAAAGATCTCTGACTATGAAGCTAAGGAGATTTTATTTTATCTTACAAGACAACAGATTATTGCACATATAAAACTGGAGATACGGTTTCAAATATATATTCTTGAGCTTAATGTAAAGAGTCTATCTGCCTATGGGCAGGCACAGAATTAATTCATTGGTTAATTATTAATTATGTTTTTGAGACAAGTTATCTATATGTAGCCTTGTCAGGCCTTAAACGCATGGGGATGCACCTGTCTCAATTTCTCAAGTGCTGGGATTACCAATATATATATCACTATGCTTGACAGAAGTGCCCGAAGCAGCTGGTGTAGGCAACGATCTAAAGCCTTGCTGTGAGAGCTTTTTTTCTGAGTAGACAAGGAAGAGCTGGGGCTTTGTTTGTTTGGGAAAGTGCCTGGAATTGAACCCAGAACCTTGCTTCTCATCTCTTGCCCAGATGACAGAGAAACCACCATTAGATATGGTCACTTTATCTCGAGAGCAATGGTTCTCAGTCAATTCCATCTTAATATTTGAATCTCCTGGGGAATTCTTCAAAAACATCAGTGTCTGAGATACATTTCCAGAGATTTAGATTTAACTTGCATTGGAGTTCTGGCTTCCCAGATAACTCAGAAACCCTTTGCTTCCTGTCTTCTTCCTGCCCTATAAGATTGAAGACCACTGGTCTAAGCAAACCATTCTAGGTATAATCCAGATGGATAACGTAAGTGACATTGGTCATTTCTCCAAATGAGTCCTACATCTCTGGAAATGTATCTCAAATATAGACTCTGAATCTATATTTGAACAATGTCCTTGGGTAAGTTACATCTGCTTAAGAAGCACTGGTCTAGGAGCTCCACTGTCCTAGTCTACTTTGTGTGACTGTAACAAAATGCCACAGACTAGACAAATTATAGAGAAAATAAATTTATCATAGTTGTGGAGGCTGAGAAGCTCAAGAACCAGGGCCTCACATCTAACAAGGGTCTTCATGCTGTTCCAGCCCATGGCAGCCGGCAGAAGGGTAAGGGGCAAGAGGGAAAGGTACTACAATGGCTGTTTTGTCAGAAACCCACTCCTGTGAAAATTAATAGCATTCATCATTTCCTGAAGGCAATACACAAGTGCTTCTTAAAGGTCCCACCTCTCACCATTGTTGCATTGAGGATTAAGTTACTAAAGCATGGATTTGGGGAAATACATTGAAGTCATTCTCTTAGCGTTTCTATTTCTGTGAGGAGACACCATGACCACAGCAAACTCTTACAAAGGAACGTATTTAATTGGTGCTGGCTTACTGTTCCGATTGAGTCCATTGTCATTGTCATCATGGTGGGAAGGAAACATGGTAGGATACAGGCAGACATGGTACTAGAGAGACAGCTGAGACGTTGACATCCAGATCAGCAGACAGCAGGAAAAGAATGAGGCACACTATGTCTGGCTTGAGCTTCTGAGACCTCAAATCCCACCTCTAGTGACAGACTTCCTCCAACAAGGCCACCCCTTCCAATAGTGCCAGTCTCTATAAGCCTATGGGTCATTCAAACAGCCATCATAATTGAAACATTCTATTGAGGTAGAAAAATATAAATAGATTTTTTTCCCCATTGCCATGGAAGAGTCTTATTTGTCAAAATTTCCTGAAGTGATTCTGACATACAGACAAATGTGAGCCTTATTTATAAACAGTTGCCCATCCCAAAATCAGAACACAGATGATTTGCATTATTTATATAATAACTATTCTTACTGAGGTAATATTATATATTATATGCTTACTGGAAGAGTGTATTGTATAAGTTTTGTGTATTCCCATTTCTCATTCATTCACAAACCAAAGAAGAATCGAATAAATATTTATTGATTCCATGCTTTGTACCACACCTTCATAAATCATCCAGTGAAATTCGGGATCTTCTTCCACCAGCTCAAGATCAAACAAACAAACATGAATCATTAGTGCTCAGTTAAATCTCATTTGAAATAAGAACAGTGGGAGATAAGAGAATAGTGCTCATTTGTTCCCCTTACAGGATGGATGGGACATGTTTGGGAGGGAAATTTCAGAGCATAAGATAGGCATGAAGTAGGCAAGCAAGGCATTGCCTGGAGCCAAGGGAGAGAGACATCCTAGGACAAAAGCAACCACTACGCCCCCAGTGACCTGAGAGGATCCATACACAAGAGAAAAAGAGAGCAGGGCCAGGGGATGGGGAAAGAGGAGAAGGAGGAGAAAAGAAGGATGAGAGAGGGGAATTAAAAAGACAGAAAAGATTTAAAGGTAAAGACCTGGAGTAATTCTAAGCTTCCTAGAGGTAACTGCGAATGATACCCAAAGCCTCATACTCGGGTGGAGACGGACCTGCTGAAGGTCTTACCTTAGTGTACACATGGGCCGAAAATCTCTGCAAAAATTCTGAGGCCGAATGAATGACACAAAAGTTGGCTATTATTTCTATATTGTCCATGCATTTCTCAGCCCTTCCAATAAAGGTGATCGATATCAAACTAGTTTATGTAATTGTTGCTTCCATTCTACCGTTTATAATTTCTGTCCATTGTGAAGAGGGTCTGGCTGAACAGTGTTCAGAGCAGTGAAAGGAAATCTCACTTCCTAAACAAAAGAGAAAAAGAAAAACGAGAAGTCTGCATAAGTCCTAGGCACAGAGCGATCGGTCAGTCCATACGAACTGCAGTAGACTCACCACTTCCTCCAGCCTCCCAAGCAGGGTCCTCTGCAGGCTGTGAGGTCGGGAATAAAAGACTCAAGGACAGACAGAGTGTCCTAAACCCAGAAGCAGGGCCATTAACTGGCTACAGTGATGGACAGATCACCCACCACCCAGAGCCACTGTCGTGAGTGAAGGGCAACAGCAAAGAGGGAAACAGAAACCATGTGTGCCAGTTTCTTCCTCTTCCTCACGGAGGACTGATTCCGTGAAGGCTGAGGTTCCAGCAGCCAAGAAAGAAGGAAAAAATGCTTCTATCATGCAACACGTTGCCTATTCCAAGGGCATTGCAATCCTGGGGAAGGCACTGGTTGTGGCCTTTTTAAATGCCAAGGAGGTATACATCTATAGTACAAATAAAGGAATCAATTTGAACCAATCCAAGCTGTGACCTTCGTTTGGAACAATTAAGGTTTTAAATGGGAAATTAAACCCATTGTACTTGAAAGCTTGTAGGAATCTAAAAGGTCACACAGGAAGTCTTGCATTAAGGTGCATGTTCATCAAATATTGATTGAATAAATGATAACCCATTGCCCATTCAAATGTTTTCAATAACAATTCTGTTTTTTGTTGGTTTTTTTTTTTTTTAAATAAAACTGCTCTGGGAGGTCAGGAATAGGAAAAGATTTTTTTGTTGTTGGATATTTTCTTTATTTACATTTCAAATGTTATCCCCTTCCCCAGTTGCCCCTCCCCCTGAAACCCCCTATCCCATCCTCCGTCCCCCTGCTTCTATGAGGATGTTCCTCCACCCACCCATCCACTCTAACCTCCCCACCTTCAGTTCCCCTACACTGGGGCATCTATCGAGCCTTCATAGGACCAAGGACCTCTACTCCCACTGATGTCCAACAAGACCATCCTCTGCTACATATGTGGCTGGAGCCATGGGTCCCTCCATGTGTATTCTTTGGTTGGTGGTTTAGTCCCTGGAAGCTCTGAGGGGTGGAGGGGTGCTGTTTGGTTGGTATTGTTGTTCTTCCTATGGGGTTGAAAACCCCTTTAGCTCCTTCAGTCCTTTCTCTAACTCCTCTACTGGATACCCTGAGCTCAGTCCAATGGTTGGCTGCAAGCATCCATCTCTGTATTTGTAAGGTTCTGGCAGGGCCTCTCAGGAGACAGCCATAGCAGGCTCCTTTCAGCATGCACTCTTGGCATCCACAATAGAGTCTGGGTTTGGTAACTGTATATGGGATGAATCCCCAGGTGGGACAGTCTGTGGATGGCCTTTCCTTCTATCTCTGCTCAACACTTTATCACCATATTTGCTCCTGTGAGTATTTTGTTCTCCTCTAAGAAGGACTAAGCACCCACACTTTGGTCTTCCTTCTTGAGCTTCATGTGGTCTGTGAATTGTATTTTGGTTATTTAGAGCTTTGGGGCCAATATCCACTTGTCATTGAGTGAATACCATGTGTGTTCTTTTGTGATTGGGTTACCTCACTCAGGATGATAATTTCTAGTTCTATCCATTTGCCTAAGAATTTTATGAACTCATCATTTTTAATAGCTGAGTAGTACTCCATTTTATAAATGTACCACATTTTCTGTATCCATTCCTCTGTTGAAGGACATCTGGGTTCTTTCTAGCTCCTGGCTATTATAAATAAGGCTGCTATAAACATAATAAGGCATGGCTCCTTATTACAGGTTGGAGCACCTCCTGGGTACATGCCCAGGAGTGGTATAGCTTTCTTTAATCTAGTTTTTAGTTACTTCTTATGATGATTGAGATAATATAATTATACCATTTCCCCCTTCCCTTTCTTCCTTCTAAACCCTCCCATCTGCTCCTTGTTCTCCTTCAAAGTTTTGGCCTCTTTTGTTCATTAGTTGCTGTTGCATCCATCTATGTGTGCACATATACACATATGCTCCTAAATACAACCTGCTCAGCATGTTTAAAGTTACTCCTGTGTATGTTTTCAGGGCTGACCATCTGGTATTGGATAACCAATTGGTGTGCTCATCCCTAGAGAAGACTGTTTCTCCCATTCGTGGAATGTCTGAGTTACCTGTTCTTTGTGTAGGGTTGAGGCCTTGTGGACTTTCTCCCATTCCATTTGGCATTTTGGTTAGTATCCTCCCTGCCCTCCCTGCACAGATCACACTTAGGCAGTCTTTGACTAAATGATTCAGCCTCTAGTACCAGAGTGATCTCTTCAATACAAATATGATCATGCCATGACACTCCTTAGAAATTCTCCTGCAAGTTCTCTGTGATTTTTTTTTCAGGAAGATCTGAAGCTTGCAAAACCCTTAAGACTCTAAGCAGTCCGACCCCTTCACTTCACTATGCAGCTATACTCCATCTTCCCGCAGTTTCTGGGCTTCAGTCAACTGTCTTCTTGCCATTGTTTGCCTATCCAATCTGGTACTCTCCCACCCCAGGGTTTTCCTACACACTCTTCCCTGTGGGATTTTTCTCTCTCTCCTTGTTGCTTCTCAGAGGCATCTTGAGATGATACTTCATTAATTTCATTCTTCCTATTTTCTCTAGTTTGTAAGCTCTGAGAGAATAAGGACCAAATTTGATTTTGCTATTTATTGGACCTGAAAATTACATAAATGTATCTGTATGAAAAAAAATGGATGCATCTTTCAGAATTTGGCCTTCACTTCAGACTCTGGGGTGCAGCAAGGCCCTGCTTTGCTCCATTTTTATTTGTTGGGTGATCTTAGAGATCCAGAGATGGAATCAAAAATGGCATCCCCAAGAGTACATTGTGAGGCATATAGGTCAACTGTGGGGCAGACGGTCCTTCGCAGGTCTAAGATGTCCTTATACAGGGATGCTGACAGGTGAGTAAGTCCTCCCAGAAAGTCCAGGAGCTTTGATGAAATCATAGAAGCCTAATATGATGGTTATCTTTTTCAGTGATCCCCTCTAACTGAAATAAACATGAACCTTTTGATTATTTTTTTCCACTTGACTATTTTCAGAACCTATATTAGTAAAATGCACAAGCCTGTAATTATAGAGAAGCATAGCCTCATCCCTCAAATATTTACTGAGCAAGCACAGTGCTCCTGACTCTGTATCACACGCTAAGCTGCAAAACAGCCAGAGCTGGATTCCTGTCCTCAGGGTGAAAAAATGAAAATACAGCCTTAGTAACAGAGCAAGGAACCACACACGGCTGGGAAAGCCCTGGGTGGGGGAGCACCTGCCTGGACCCTCAAGCAACAGCAAGAAGACACATCTGACCAACCAAAGCATAGAGGTTGAGGGAGGACAGAGGAGAGCTGCCCAGGGAGGTGGAGGGCTCAGATTGCACAGGGCCTTGGAGGTTCTAGCTCTTCCCAGGAGTAATGAACGGTTACAGAGAATGAGGGGATGGCTCAGAGCCAGCGTCTCGGAGGTTGCACATGTTTATAATGGGAAAAGTGCTGCTTCCCTCCAGTAAGGTGTTCTCAGGGGTTCCTTAAGATGGCTTAGGAAGGAAGATGACCATCCACAACAGTGATACATCACACATTGCTCTTTGCTGTTAAGTAACTAGATATAACCAGTTTCCTTTGGTGGGGAGGGGACAGCTCATCGAGATTTCATGGGGACTCTGTAACCACAGGATGCAGCTAGTTCCCTGTCAAGAAAAGCTTAGAGGTTTTGTTGTTTTGCTTTATTTCGTTTTGACTTTGAGGCAGGGTCTCACGGTGCAGTCCCGGCTGGTTGGAA